>NC_088809.1:23534485-24172255 GCF_011386835.1 Chrysemys picta bellii
TGGTGTTCACACATTAAAAAAGGAAATTGACAGATTGGAGAGGGTTCAGAGGAGAATTATTTGACCTCTGGGACCTGCCTTGCAAGAAGAGATTAAAGGAGAGAAGAGAAGGTTAAGAGGTGACTTGATCATAGTTTATAAGAACTCATATGAGGATAAGATTTCTGAGAGCAGGGGCTCTTTAATCTAGCAGACAAAGCACAATGAGATCCCGTGGCTGGAAGCTGAAGTTCTCTGGCCTGTGTTATACAGGAGGGCAGGCTAGATGATCATAATGTTCCCTTCTGGCCTTAAAATCTAAGAAAACAACACCCCCACTCTCCTCTTAGTCATAGCAACATGCCCTTTGGGAGGAACACTCACTTGGAGGTACCTGCCCATGGAAAAGGGCAGGGAGAGATTCTGACAAACCCAGTCCCTAGGGGAAATTGATCAAGGGGAATGATCTGTATGATGGGATGGACTGCACCCTCAGCAAGTTTGCAGATGACACCAAGCTGGGGAGAGAGGTAGATATGCGGTAGGGTAGGGATAGGGGCCAGAGTGACCTAGACAAATTGGAGGATTTGGCCAAATGAACTCTGTTGCGGTTCAACAAGGACAAATGCAGAGTCCTGCACTTAGGACGGAAGAATCCCATGCACTGCCACAGGCTGGGGACCGACTAGCTAAGTGGCAGAAAAGGACCTGGGGATTACAGTGGAAGAGAAGCTGCATATAAGTCAGCAGTGTGCCCTTGTTGCCAAGAAGGCCAACGGCATATTGGGCTGCATTGGTAGGAGCGTTGCCACCAGATCGAGGGAAGTGATTATTCCCCTCTATTCGGCACTGGTGAGGTCACATCTGGAGTATTGTATCCAGTTTTGTATCCCCCACTACAGAAAGGATGTGGACAAATTGGAGAGAGTCCAGCAGAGGGCAACAAAAATGATTAGGGGGTTGGGGCACATGACTTACTAGGAGAAGCTGAGGGAACTGGGGTTATTTAGTCTGGAGAAGAGAAGAGTGAGGGGGGATTTGATAGCAGCCTTCAACTACCTGAAGGGGGGTTCCAAAGAGGATGGAGCTCAGCTGTTCTCAGTGGTGGCAGATGACAGAACAAGGCGCAAAAGTCTCAAGTTGCAGTGGGGGAGGTCTAGGTTGGATATTAGGAAACACTATTTCAGTAGGAGGGTGGTGAAGCACTGGAATGGGTTACCTAGGGAGGTGGTGGAATCTCCATCCTTAGAGGTTTTTAAGGCCCGGCTTGACAAAGCCGTGGCTGGGTGTTAATTTAGTTGGTGTTGGTCCTGCTTTGAGCAGGGAGTTGGACTAGATGACCTCCTGGGGTCTCTTCCAACCTTAATCTTCTATGATTCTAAGGTGAGGTGCCCCCTCACTCTTCTGTTCCCTCCAGGAGAAATCCTGACAGTACCTTGATGGGGAAGCAAGGTGGTTCTTTGGCACAGCTGATCTCACAGTCCACTCTGCTGCTGAAGGAGACTGTTGCTGGAGTCGCAGGGCCAAAGTCCATGTCATGGTCAATAAACTGGCCCCACTGCATGAAGATGAGCGACCTGGCCTGATCCAAGACGAGCTGATCGGTGGGAAAGCGCACAATCTGGTTTGAAACTGCTCGGACCTGGAGGGATTAAAGCAGAGAGTGTGTGTGTGTAATATGATGGGCTAGGAACATGTGTTCTGTCGACAAGATTGGGAAGTCAATTCCCAGTGCCATCAACAGGTGTCTAAGTGAGATGGCAGCTGCTCCAATTTCCTTTTTAAAAATACAAACATTTAAACGGTGAATTCTTTGTTTGCTTTTCCTGCAGGCACAATTCTGGACTCCCTTACTAGAGGGCTCTAACTCTTCATTTGCCATCTCTATTCAAGGCTGTTCAGCTCTGAACACACGCTCCACAATACTCCACGCAGAGCGCTCCTTCATTCATAGAGCTCAAAGAGCCTCACCAGTGCTTAATTTGTAATGAAGGAGGTGCCGGGGCTCGAGCAATTGTTTTACTTTCATAACTGACACGGAAAGCCCAGAGGTGCCAGGGCCTTAAACTGCCAGGGCGCTGAAGTGCCGGGCCCAGGGGTGCCGGGGCGCTGAAGTGCCGGGCCCAGGGGTGCCGGGGCGCTGAAGTACCGGGCCCAGGGGTGCCGGGGCGCTGAAGTGCCGGGCCCAGGGGTGCCGGGGCGCTGAAGTGCCGGGCCCAGGGGTGCTGGGGTGCTGAAGTGCCGGGCCCAGGGGTGCCGGGGATCAGCCCTGGCACCAATTATGCACTGAGCCTCACAAAGATGGTCCTGCATTATCACCCTTCACAGACTGG
Source organism: Chrysemys picta bellii (assembly GCF_011386835.1). Classification (NCBI taxonomy): domain Eukaryota; kingdom Metazoa; phylum Chordata; order Testudines; family Emydidae; genus Chrysemys; species Chrysemys picta. The sequence continues at coordinate 23,536,798 of NC_088809.1, forward strand.
AAACCGAAGAAAACAAAGATTGAAGTCACTGTTTTGAAATGGGGGTGTCAGAAATGAGTCTCCTGTGAACACCTTTGAGAGTCAGGCACCTCACTTTAGGCACAAACATTTGAAAACACTGACCTTCACCCCTTTTGTCTCTATTTCCATTTCTGTGAATGAGAGGCAACATTAGTTCCTTCCCACACGGACGGGGGAGTCAGGCCCGCCTGCCTGCCTACATACGTCTGGGTAAAGGAGGAAAGTATGAAGGCAAGGCAGAGAAGAACTACTCTCTTAGCCTTTTAATGGAATTTCTTAGGTTTTGTTTTAAAAGGAAAAAAAGGAGTTCCATAATCTGGAACTATCTGGCCAGCTACCAGGGCACTGCTGGGCTGCAAAGCACACGTTGACTGAGACAAGACTCGCTGAAGCTATTGCCTTATTTAATGTGCACTTTAGAAGATGCACATGTTCACTACACAGCTAAATTAGCGGAATGCCTTGTCTAGTCCAGGATTTAAGGCGTGATGTGAGCACCTGTCAGCTAATATGTTCTAATTAATACATTTGAAAAGCCTAATGTAGACAAGGCTCGCACAGTCTTTACCACAGGAGCAGGAGGAAGCCAAGGTAACATATTTTCAATTCTAAATTGCCTTATCTACACTAGACTTTTAGAACATTAGAACATGTAATTTTCAATCCCTAAGAACCTTTCTTTAAGTAACTCTTTATCTAGGAAGCATAAGAAATCTTACAAATCATTACCAAGCAAGTACCAAAAATGCTCCATTTACAAATACAAAAGTGGACATGGATTTTTTTGGATAATCGTTTATAGGAAATATCTGGGTTAGATACAAACAATATTGCATCCCTGTTTACTGCCTTCACACATCTCAGACTGGAGATCCTAGGCTCCGTTGGCTTGCATTTAAGGCAATGGGGCCAGTGCCAATGTTCAAAGTTCATGTGCTAAAGTTATGAATAAAAAATGCCATTCTCTCCTGTAAATATCCTCCTCTGGGGATAACAGGAAAAGCACACCCCCTTTTGCTCTGGCATTACGAATTACTCCAAATACGATACAAATAATACTTGACCTTTGTTGGTCCCTAATTAATCCAGTTTGATCTGGATGTATATAAATCTCCTCCAGTTCTGCAAATAAAGACCAGCTTGTTGTGAATCTGGGCCTGTCAGATCTGCAGGAGGGAAGGTTTTTTCCAACGTCAGGGAGACCTACAATAGCAGTTTCTCTCATCGATTTTGGAAGTTCCTCCCCTAACACAGCAGCATTAAAGGATCAGCGGATACCACCTTAATAGCTTGTAAACTTTGGCTGGAAATTCACAAGGCTTGGCGTTTTCCACTTTTTACATTTCCTCTGTTATTTCTTCTCCTAGAATTTCTGTCAATCTCCTGTGTCTTTGGCAGCTCCTTCCCACTGCCCGCTACTTCCAGATATTTTTGATAAAAATAAAATGTAAAGTATCTGAAGTTATAGAGGTTATTCTAATAACAGCAGAAGCAGAACATACTTCGTAGCAGCGTGTAACTAGCTTTTGCTGAGCATTTTTAACGGGTGGGAGAGTGTATTGCTCTTTAATCCTTTGAGCTTTTAAGCATTGAGTTATCACATCTACTTCCTTTTTCATAAAAAACACCTCTTCATACAAGTAAGGGCTTGTTGAGGGACATCTCCCATAAACGTATTCACTTCCCTCCCTAATATTAGTTACCTGGTGATATGTTCTTCTGTGCCTGCACTTTTATGAATCTGTTACAGCTTTTTAGAACATAGGAACAGCAATACTGGGCCAGACCAATGGTCCAGCAAGCCTGTCTTCTGACAGTGGCCAAAGCCAGATGCTACAGAGGGAATGAACAGAACAGGGCAATTATCCAGTGATCCATCCATTGTTGTCCAATCCCAGTTTCTGGCAGCCAGAGGTTTAGGGACACCCAGAGCATGGGGTTGCATCCCTGACCATCTTGGCTAATACTTATCTAATTCTATTCTGAACCCAGTTATACTTTTGGCCTCCATCACATCCTCTGGCAACGAATTCCACAGGCTGACTATGTGTTGTGTGAAGAAGTGCTTCTTTTGTTTGTTTTAAACCTGCTGCTTATTAATTGAATTGGTGACCCCTGGTTCTTCTGTTATGTGAAGGGGTAAATAGCACTTCCTTATTCACTTTCTCCACACCAGTCTTGATTTTATAGACCTCTGTCATATCCCCCTTAGTCTTCTTTTTTCTAAGCTGAACAGTCCCAGTCTTTTCAGTCTCTCCTCATACAGAAGCAGTTCCATACTCCTAATAGTTTTTGTTGCCCATATCTCTACCTTTTCCAAATCTAATATCTCTTTTTTGAGGTGGGGATGACCAGAACTGCATGCAGTATTCAAGGTGTATCATGAATTTATATAGTAACATTATGATATACTCTGTTTTATTATTTATCCATTTCCTGATGGTTCCTAATATACTGGTCGCTTTTTCGACTGCAACTGCACATTGAGTGGATGTTTTCAGGGAATTATCCACAATGACTCCAAGATCTCTTTCTTGAGTGGTAAAAGCTCACTTAGATCCTGTCATTTTAGCTAACATAAGCAATAGTTTACGTACCGCTGTTAGTAGTTCTGCAATTTCACATTTGAGTTCTTTCAGAACTCTTGGGTGATACCATCTGGTCCTGGTGACTTTTTACTATTCAATTTCTCAATTTCTTCCCAAACCTCCTCTAATGACACGTCCATCTGGGACAGTTGCTCAGGTTTGTCACCTAAAATAATGTTTCAGGTGTGGGAATCTCCCTCACATCCTCTGCAGTGAACACTGATGCAAAGAATCCACGTAGCTTCTCGCAACAGCCTAGTATACCTTGAGTGCTCCTTTAGCATCTCAGTCGTTCAGTGGCCCCACTGACTGTGTACCAGGCTTCCCTCTTCCGAAGTACTTAAGAAAAATTGCTGTTAGTTTTTGTCTTTTGCTAATTGCTCTTCAAATTCTTTTTTGGCCTAATTATACTTTGACACTTAAGTTGACAGAGTTTATGCTCCTTTCTATTTTCCTCAGTACGATCTGACTTCCAATTTTTAAAAGATGCCTTTTTGACTGTAATCACCACTTTTACTCTGTTGTTTAGCCATGGTGGCACTGTTTTGGTCCTATTATTGTTTGTTCTTTTTATTGGGGGTATACATATAGTTTGAGCCTCTGTTGTGGTGTTTTACAAAGTTTTCATGCAGATTGGAGGCATTTCACTCTAGTGACTGTTCCTTTTAATATCTGTTTAACTAGCCTCCTCAGTTTTGTGTAGTTCCTCTTTTGAAGTTAAATGCTTCTGGGATGGGTTTCTTTGGTATTGTCCCCCCTACAAAGAAGTTAAATTTAATTACATTATGGATGCTATTACTAGGACGCTACCAAATTCACGGTCCATTTTGGTCAATTTCACAGTCATATTTTTCAGCTATTTAAATCTGAAAATTTAACAGTGTTGTAATTGTAGGGTTCCCAGCCCAAAAACTGGGCGGGGGCTCGCAAGATTATTGTAGGGGTCATGCTACCCTTACTTCTGTGCTGTTGCTGGCAGGGCACTGCCTGCAGAGCTGGGCGCCTGGCCAACAGCCTCTGCTCCCCATCCAATCAGCTCTGAGGGCAGCACAGAAGTAAGGGTGGCAATACCACGACCCCCCCTAAAATAACCTTGTGACCCCCCTGTAACGCCCTTTTGGGTCAGGACCCCCAGTATGAGAAACACTGATCTCCCCATGAAATCTGTATAATAGAGCGCAATGGTTCTCAAACTTTAGCAACCCAAGGACTCCCATTTTGATTTAAAATATTTGAGGACCCCCAAACCTCCCCGCTCAGCCCCAGGACCCACCCTCACTCCACCCCTTCCCCCAAGGTCCCACCCCTGACCCACCTCTTCCTGCCTATCGCTCACTCCATCCCCCCTCCCTCCATCGCTCACTCTCTCCCACCCTCACTCACTTTCACCAGGCTGGGGCAGGAGTTTGGGGTGCAGGAGAGGGTGTGGAGTGCAGGCTCTGGGAGAGAGCTCGGGTGCGGGAGGGGTGAGAAGTCGGGCTCTGGGAGGGAGTTTGGGTGTGGGAGGGGTGCAGGCTCTGGGAGAGAGTGCGGGGTGCGGGTTCTTGGAGGGAGTTTGGGTGTGGGTGGGGGCTCAGGGCTGGAGCAGGGGGTTGGGGTGCGGGAGAGGGTGAGGGGTGCGGGCTCTGGCCAGGTGGCGCTTACCTCAAGCAGCTCCTGAAAGCGACTGGCACAGCCCTCTGACAGCAGCTCCTAAACCCACAGGCACTGCCCCTGCAGCTCCCATTGATTGCAGTTCCCGACCAATGGGAGCTGCGGAGTCAGCACTCGGGACAGGGGCAACATGCAGAGACCCCCTGCCTCCCCCACTAGGGGCCGCGGGGACATGCCGACCACTTCCGGGAGCAGCATGGAGCCAGGGCCGGCAGGGAGTCTGCCTTAGCCCGCTGTGCCGCCGGACTTTTAGCACCACTCAGGGCGTGGGAGCCTTAGACTCATAGACTCATAGACTCTAAGGTCAGAAGGGACCATTATGATCATCTAGTCTGACCTCCCGCATGATGCGGGCCACAAAAACTGACCCTCCCACTCCTGGAAGAATTCTCTCCCTTGACTCAGCTGTTGAAGTCCCCAAATCCTAAAGACTTGAGGGAGGGAGGGGGAGGAGTTGATCAGCAGGGCTCACGGACCCCATGGAGTACCCCTGGGGACCCCCAGGGGTCCGCAGACCCCAGTTTGAGAAACTCTGGTATAGGGTAAAAGTACACAAAAGACCATATTTCACTGGAGGAGACCAGATTTCATGGTCTGTGATGCATTTTTGATGGCCGTGAATTTGGTAGGGCCCTATCTATTACCAAGCAGTTCAGATATATTCACCGCTTGGACCAGCTCCTGTGCACCACTTAGGACTCTCCCCTTGTGGGTTTCAGAACTAGCTGCTCCAAAAAGAAGTCATTAACGGTGTGCAGAAATTTTTAACATCCTGTCCTGAGGTGACATGTTCCCAGTCAATATGGGGATAGTTGAAATCCCCCATTTTTATTGGGTTTTCTGTTTTTGTAGCCTCAATAACCACCATGATTTCACAATCACCATCACCATCCTGGTCAGGTGGTCAGTAGTATATCCCTACTGCTATACGCTTACTATTCAAGCATGGAATGTCTATCCATAGAGGTTCTATGGTACCGTTTGATTCATTTAAGGTTTTTACTCCATTTGACTCTATGCTTTCTTTCACATATAGTGCCACTCCCCTTCCAGTGCAACCTACTCTGTGATGCCTATTATATCAATATCCACATTTAATAGCAGGCACTCCAGTTCACCCTGTGACACTCTGTACCTCAAAGTAGCACCCGGGAACCCCCATATTCACCACTGTGATAGGATTATGATATGTTTTGTACAAACTATACCTTGTGAGGTGTCATTTTACAAGTCTTGATCTGTTGAACATTAATATCCTGTTGGATTGTATGTGCTATCATTGTATGTGAAATGTTGCTACCTGTGTTACTGGAATATGTTGTGAGGTTGGGAACACACACAGCCACCCTTTCCGTTGCAACAAAGAATGGCCCAGACAGCATTAATGGCCCATCAAAAAAGAATCCCCTATCCCAGAGATTCCTTAGAAAAGACACCTATGTAATGAGGACTGCTTGACCAATGGGGACTGCCTGACCCCCACATCACAGCAGGGATCTTTCTAGCAGCTGGACGAAGGTATAAAAGAGGGAGAGTGACATCGTCACTTGGCCTCTCCTTCCCCCCGCCCCCAATCCAACACCTGGAAGATCATCTGGAGGACAAAGACTTTGAACTAGGGAGATTGGTCCCAGGCTGGAAGGATTCCAGTCTGTGTACTGAGGAACTGTAAATTGCTTGTACCATCTGTTAGGGTGAGAAACCGTTTGATTCAAATCTTGTTTAGTCTGTTTAAGTTAGAATTTAGACTGCGTTTCTATTTTTATTTCACTTAAAATCTCTCTTTCTGTAGTTAATAAATCTGTTTAATATTTTATCTAAACCAGTGTGGTTTTGGTGGAAGTCCTTGGGGAATCTCAGCTCAGGTTAACGAGGGCTGTTGCCCGCCCATGACCCTTTTGTCGAAGTGGCGAACTAATTTATGAGCTTACACCGGTCAGGCTTCTGAACAGTTCAAAATGGAATAGTTCTGGGGTGTAGGGCTGGAGCTGGAGCTGGGGGGAATTGGCTGGAGCCTTTCTATTGATGGTTCATGAGTAGGGCCCTACCAAATTCATGGCCCATTTTGGTCAATTTCACGGTCATCGAATTTTTTAAATAGTTAATTTCATGATTTCAGCTATTTAAATGTGAAATTTCACAGTGTTGTAACTGTAGGGGTGCTGACCCAAAAAGGAGTTGTGGGGGGAGGGGTCGTAAGGTTATTGTGGGGGGTTGCGGTACTGCTACCCTTACTTCTGCACTACAGCTGGGGGTGGCGGCACTGACTTCAGAGCTGGGCAGCTGGAGAGCAGCGGCTGCTGGCCGGGAGCCCAGCTCAGAAGGCAGAGCTGCTTCCAGCAGCAGCGCAGAAGTAAGGGTGGCATGGTATGGTATTGCCACCTTACTTCTGCGCTGCTGCTGGCAGGGCACTGCCTTCAGAGATGGGCCCTCGGCCAGCAGCAGCTGCTCTCTGGCCGCCCAGCTCTGAAGGCCACAGTGCAGAAGTAAGGGTGGCAATACCATGACCCACCACCCTAAAATAACTTTGTAACCCCCCCTGAAACTCCCTTTTGGGTCAGGACCCCCAATTTGAGAAACGCTGGTCTCCCCTGTGAAATCTGTATAGTATGGAGTAAAAGCACACAAAAGACCAGATTTCATGGTCTGTGGTGTGTTCTTCATGACCATGAATTTGGTAGGGCCCTATTCATGAGTGGCTGGGAGCTTGTTCATGTAACTCAGTTGGGTGTGTCTCTACCTGTGGATGGCTGTGTAAGTGCAGTACTGTCAGAGGCTTGTAGCTTGACATTAGCATCACCGTGTGAGAGACAACCAGGTTGGTGGGTTTGAGGGCTCAGTGGTCCACAGTCCAGGCTGCACCCTGGGGACCCCGTCACACTCCCATCGTAGTGTTTAAAGTTCTTCCATTTCTGTAGAAGCACTTGTAAAATTTGTCAATATTTAGTTGTCCGCCTTTGTGTGGTGTAACTGAATGAGGCTCTATTTCACTTGACTGTTACTCCTCAGCTTCTGCCTGTACTTTATCAACTTCTATCCTCTCCTCTTTACCAGGATATAGAGAATCCCCATGAATAAATCCTTCCCTACAGGATGTCTCTATCTGAACCATGTGCTCCTCCCCACCTGTCGGCTTCCCCCCAGCCCTGAGTTTAAAAAGTCCCCTATGAAGTTTTTAATTTTATATACCAGCAATCTGGTGTAGGTGGAGCCCCTCCTTCCTCTATAGGCTCCTCCTTTCCCACAATATTCCCCAGTTCCTAATAAAACCTAAATCTCTCCTCCCAACACCATCGTCTCATCCACACATTGAGACCCTGCAGTTCTGCCTGTCTAACTGGCCCACACACGGAACAGAAAGCATTTCAGAGAATGCCACCATGGAGGTACTGAACTTTAATCTCTTACCTACCCCAGAATCTCTCTCCTCTCTTTCTCTATGTTACTGGTACCCACATGTACCATGACCACTGGCTCCTAGCCAGCACTGCACATAAGTCTGTCTAGATGTCTCGAGAGGTCTCCAACCTTAGCACCCAGGAGCCAATTCACCATGCGGTTCTCTCAGTCATCACAAACCCAACTATCTATATTTCTAATAACTAAATCCCCCATAACTATTATCTTGCTCTTCCTAATAATTGTGGTTCCCTCCCTCGGAAGGGTATCCTTAGGGCCAGAGGACACCACGACATCATCTGGAAGGAGAATCCCAATTAAAGGATTGTTTCCCTCTCTCCCAGCTTGATGTTCTCCATCCCCGAGACTTTCATCCTCCTCAACATCATAGAGGCTGTCAGATCTTATTGTCTCCCTTCACTCTTCCCGTTCAGCCACCCTGGTCAACAGCCCATGCTCCATCTCTGAGGGCCAGGAGCTGCATTGCACCAAATGCACACATACGCCACCTGCTCACAAAGCAAGTAATCAGACATGCTGCATTTGGTGCAATAAACTGGATACCCACTCACCCACCCCCGTTGCTGGACTTCTGCCGGATTAGTTTTACTCTTGCAGCTTTTTTGTTTGTTCTTTGTGTGTATGTCTGCGGGGTTTGGGGGGTTGTTTGTTTTTTTGGTTGGTTGGCTGGGTTTTTTGAGGGGGGGGCATTTATTGGCCTACGTTTAGAGAATGTTTATCAGTGTATCTGGCGCTCACGTGCCCTCTCTAAACACCTTTGCAGAACAGCCCTGTCTGCTGATCCTGTTCACTAGCTCTCCGGTCGCTTACAAGCTGGCTTTTTAACCCCCCGTTCTCACTGAGTTAGCCCTGCTCTCTTGTCAAGGGAACCTAAAGGGATTAGGGATCAAAGGATGGATCTTTAACTTCTGTTTCAGTTCTAATTTTTCTTGAGATTTCTCTTTTTTTAAATGAAAGGCTCTTCTCAGAGTTTACTCCTGCATGTGCCTCTCAGAGTCCTCTCTTTCTTTTGTCTTTATTATTTATTTGAAAGTATTGAACAAGATCACTTCTAATTGCTGCTATTCTATTGTTCTGGGCAACATTCTCTACCCACGGGACCTCAACCCTGACCCGTAGGAGGAGATGTCCTCTGACGTTTCTGTTACATGGGGAGGATTTCTACAGAGCCCCTATAAGCCCCTCCCCATCCCCTTTCTTTTCTCCAATATTCCCCACCCCCAAGATCCCCCCCACTGCAGTATGGCCCTTTTAAAGGCCTTAATCTATGTTTGCCCCAATTAAACTGAACTGCAGAATAGTTTCTTTTTACAATTAGCTTAGTTACTCCTCAGTTGTTCATTCTGGATGGCTCTCAATAAAACTCTTTCAGTTACAAATCTTCAGGTTACTCCTCATATCTCGGAGGTCTCTTGTTCAGCTCTATTTCTCTCAGGCACAGCACGTTATCTGGAGTCCTTTCTTTTCCTGCCCTCCTATTTTTCCTCCATGTGCTACACATTTTTCAGTAGTTCATCATTAGTTTCTGCCTGGGGAGAATCTTCATGCACCTTTGAGCTTTGGCTTTCTAGCTCAAGCCTCTGGATTGAAGCTTCCCTTCTTTAAAGACTTTTCTGGCACAAGGTAGATTTTGGAAGTTGGATGAGCATTTCAGCTGAAATCCCCAGCTACCCTGAATTCCTGCCTTTCTGAGTGCTGCTGTCATTACATCCCACTGTAGCAGCTAACGGCTCCCCATCCACCCTATGCGCACACGCGGACACACACATGTACTCTTCCTTGCTGGGTATTTTAACATATTTTTCTTCGGGTATTCGTCCTCTCCAACTTTGCACTCTGCTATTTGGCAGGGTTAAGAGTTCTCAAACTCAAGAGTTCAAAAATTATGAGTCAGGGCCCCAAAAATCATGAGACTGGCTGTGAAATCACAAGAATTTTTAAAATAGTAAATGTGGGAGCTTTTTCTTTGCCTTCTGGGATTTGGGCCATTAGGGTTCAGGTTTCTTAGAGCTAGAAACTCTTTTTAAAAAAATGAAAGCAGAGATTCTCATGACTTCAGGAGCTGGGGATTTAGGGAAAACATCCAGTATGATGACTCGCCCGATAAAATCCTGTGAGTTGGCAACACAGGGTTAAGTGGGTCTAAGGGGGAACGATGGAGGCAGATTATTCTGCTTTCCACGCAGGCTTCAGGCAGCCATTTTAGGGTACAGCTACACTTTGAGCTGAGGGTGATTCCCAGCTCAAGGAGACGCACCCATGCTAGCTCTGACTGAGCCAGCATGCTAAAAATAGAGACGCTAGCTGCGCCGAGTCCCTACCCATCTGTGACACTAGGCAGCTAGCCTCTGCCTGCCCCTGCGCCACTGTGGCTACGTCTCTTTTTAGCACGTTTAGAACTAGCTCAGGTACTTTACCGCATGCTGGGAATTACTCCTCCAGCCAGAAGTGCAGACCTAATGGCCTGCTGTTTCCTTCCTTTGTTCACTTTGGTCATAATGTGCCCAGCCTAGAAATGGCACAGGGGTTACTGATGGTGGAGGACGTGTGCCATGGGGCCCCTGAGCTACCCTACCTCTGGCAAAACTCTGAGCTCCCTTCCTACTATTTGAATGGAAAGAATGTATTTTAAATGAATTGACAGTGCTTACCAATGGGAGAGGAAATCCAGAATAACGGACTTCTTCCGTCCAGCCACGAGGGATTGAAACCCCATCCTCATACTCCTGAGGCAGCCATCGGCTATAGGCTCTGTTTGAAGCCCCTAAGGTAGGGCTTCTCCTGGGAGATGGAATGAAAGAATCCGTATTTACAATACAGCAAGTCATACCATCAACATCATCATCATTATAGAGCCCAGGAGCCCCAGTCCTGGGCCAGAACATTGTGCTAGGCACTGTACGGGCAGAACAAAAAGACAGTCCCTGCTCCAAAGAGACGACAGTCTACGAACAAGACAAGAAACCCCAAGTGGACACAGACAGGCCAATGGGGGAGCACAAGGAAACAATTCCGGGCAGCATGACAAGCAGGGGTCTCAGCACACCAACTGCCTAACCATTGCTGACTCTTTTGTAGGCCTCACTGCACAGGGGCGTGTGAAGGAGGAAATGAGGTGGCGTTGCCAGTGCTCTGGGAGCTCCTGCCATGGGTGAAGGGCAGTGTGGGACAAAGCACAAAGGGGCCTGTCTGAGGGTACATCTACACTACAGGGGGGAGTCGATTTAAGATACGCAAATTCAGCTACGTGAATAGCGTAGCTGAATTCGACGTATTGCAGCCGACTTACCCCGCTGTGAGGACGGCGGCAAAATCGACTTCTGCGGCTTTCTGTCGACGGCGCTTACTCCCACCTCCGCTGGTGGAGTAAGAGCGCCGATTCAGGGATCGATCCCCGAGAGGTCGATTTCTACCCACCGATTCAGGCGGGTAGTGTAGACCTAGCCTGAGAATGTAATGAAGGAGGGCACAGCTGACAGATGAGGGCAGGAGTCGATAGTGTGTAAACCACTGAGCAAAACCATTGCAAATAGTTCAGTGACCCCCTGACACACAGCATGCACGAGGACAAACTAGACTAGGAGCAGAAATCTGACCTCTCTTTTGGCTTGGGGGTGACTTTCACTCAAGAAACCAGCTTGATTGTGAGGCTTGAGCCAGCCGGCAAGGAGGAAATGCTTGCTACTGAGCCAGAGCCATTGATGGACCTATCCTCCATGAATGTATCTAGTTCTTTTTTGAATCCTGTTATAATCTTGGCCTTCACAACATCCTCTGGCAAGGAGTTCCACGGGTTGACTGTGCATTGTGTGAAGAAATACTTCCTTTTGTTTGTTTTAAACCTGCTGCCTATTCATTTCATTTGGTGATCCCTAGTTCATGTGTTCTGAGAAGGAGTAAATAACACTTCCTTATTTACTTTCTCCACACCAGCCGTGATTTTATAGACCTCTATCATATCCCCCGTTAGTCGTCTCTTTTCCAAGCTGAAAAGTCCCGGTCTTATTAATCTCTCCTCATATGAAAGCTGTTCCATACCCCTAATTATTCTTGTTGCCCTTTTCTGAACCTTTTCCAATTCAAATATATCTCTTTTGAGAAGGGGCGACTACCTCTGTACGCAGTATTCAAGATGTGGGTGTATCGCGGATTTATATAGAGGCAACATGATATTTTCTGTCTTATTATTTATCCCTTTCTTGATGATTCCCAACATTCTGTTCGCTTTTTTGGCTGCTGCTGCACCTTGAGTGGATGTTTTCAGAGAACTATCCACAGTGACTCCAAGATCTCTTTCTTGAGTGGGAACAGCTCATTTATACCCCATCATTTGATATGTATAGTTGGGATTAGATAGGAACGTATAGATAGGAAGTTACTCTAGTGTAGGGAGGACCTGCCATCCTCTCCCTGACAGCCAGCATCACCTGTTGTTGCATTCACCCGTGATCGTTCGGTACGGGTTGGTTTCATCGCATGGTATATTTATATTTTGCTGGGCACATCCGGTAGCCTTGGAAATCAATTCCAGCTGAGCTGGGCTCAGCACGTCTGCAAGAGAATGCAAAGGAGGTTCAGCAACTTGGTGTGCTGGGACTGGTGCCCCAGAAATGGGGCGAGGGAGGCCACTTGTGCACTCTGTCAAATCACTTCCCCAGCTCACTGCTGCCCTCCCCAGGATGCAGCCTGCTCTGGTCACAGAGCCTCTGTCTGGCCTCACAGTAAAACAGAGCCTGAAGCCGCTGGGCATGTTCCCACAGACAGCACCTGCTGGCTTTCAAACCTCAGCTCTGCAGAATGGGGCAGGAGATGCCAGAGGGAAGGGGAGGACGGTGGTACCAGGGAAGAGTCCCCTTCCCATCCCATCCACAGCTGGGCAGTGGTTATACTTGACCCAAATTCCAGAAGAAAGGGGTGGGGGGCATGAATACTGGACTAGATGGACCTTTCACACCAAGAAGCTGAGTTCTTGAACTACAACCCCTCCCCTGCTGCTAGTCTGCCCAGGGGGTTGTGTCTCTGGGGAGCTATCAGAGTGATGAATGGGGAGATGCTAGCTCTGATATGCACTACCTGACAGAGAGAGCGCATTCATAATACTGTCATAGAATATCAGGGTTGGAAGGGACCTCAGGAGGTCATCTAGTCCAACCCCCTGCTCAAAGCAGGACCAACCCCAACTAAATCCCCAAAGCGCCCCCTCAAGGATTGAACTCACAACCCTGGGTTTAGCAGGCCAATGCTCAAACCACTGAGCTATCCCTCCCCCACGTTTCATGGCCTGCCACTGCCTGGCAACAGACACTGGCATGTACCTTGCAGCCACTCATCTTACAGGTGTATCCAATTAAGGCCCAATCTTGCAGGACTGAAGTCAGTGGGAGAATAACTGAGCCCCAAGACACTGGGCAGAGAAAGGGCTCAAGGAGAGGAAGCCAAACTGACTTGCACCCCTGTACCTGTGACATTAAACTTCCCCTTCACAGAAAACTGCAACTTCTTCTTCAGCAGGTTCAGGGTGGTTTCCATGTAATCGGCAGCTCGGATCATGGCCCTGGTTCCCCCCACTGGCTGCTTGATGTATTCCAGGATATCTGCAGGGGTGAAGGCTTCGTTCCTCAGTTTCTCTTTTAAACTGAAAGAAAAAAAGTCCTACTGTAGCTCTGGAGCAGAAACAATCCTACAAGTTGCACGGGGCCCCTTCCGCCTTCTGTCCATCCCAGCTCCTTCCCCAGTTACAGTAGTTACTATCCTGGCACATGTGTGTGCGGTGCGGGGCTAGCAAACATCTGTGTGCAGGCCAGAGCTGACCAGCAGGATGTATTGCAGCCTATATGATACGGTCGGGTTCTCCGGAATCTCAGATTCATTTATAAACCAGTCAAGTGTCTCTCAGTCATGGCTGCAGGGCAGATATCACTTTCCCAAAGTGACTTAAGTGTAGCCAAAGCAGCGATGCCGGCCTAAGTCTGCACAGAGCCTACACCATGGCTCCGAGAAGTGATCTCCCCTGTTCCTCTCACTGAGATGTCCACTTTAAATACCAGTGATGACCCGTCCATGCCAACAATAACTGTTTAATTGCTGACCATTTTAGGGGTTGGATGGGGAGGGAGTGAAGCCCACAGGGAAGAAATTGGGTAAGGCTGCAGGGAAGGCAATGCAGAGAAAGTACAGAAGAATCACAGAGAGGATAGGAAGAGAAACAAGAAGGTGGGTGGGGAAGAAGAGAAGCAAAGGGCAGGAATAGCAGAGGCCTAAAGAAGAGCAGATTCTCTCAGTGCGTGATGGATATGACAAATAATACAGATAACAATACAAACTAATCATCGGACCAGAGAGAGTCACAAGTGTAAGGCCAGAAGGGACCAGTGGATCATCTAGGCTGCCCCCTGCGCATCACAGCCACCCCCAACCCCTGGACCCTAACCCCAACAATGGCATGAGCAAGACTGACTCTACAGCCCAGTGGTTTAGGCTCCCTGCTAGGAGAGGGGGCAGCCAAGTTCCAGTCTGCCTGCTCCAGTCAGTATTGAATTATCCACACAAAGTGGAGCAGCTACGGCAAGAGAGACAGAGGGCCCTGCCCCAGAATCCCCTGACGGCTAGGGCACTCTCCTATGAGGCAGGAAACGCAGGTTAAGCCCTTTCTTAGGGGGCAGGAATTGAACCTCAGTTTCCTACATCCTGGGAAAGTGTTCTAGCCACTGAGCTAAAGGGGACACCACAACCCCCTCTGCTGACCATTTTGTGTCAGTTTAGATGTGGGCAGAGTGCATCTACCAGACCAATCCCCCAAGGCAAGATAGGCAGGGGAATCCCTCGTTTGTGAATCCCACCGAGTGTTAGGTGCATGGCAGTGTGAGGAGGTGCTCAGCTGCCAAAATGTTGGTACCTTGTGGACTTTACTGGCAGAAATATCTATCTATGGGCTTTAGGCACCTACATGGCTACACAGAAGCTGAGCAGGGGGGTTGTGAATGCCAGTGGCACCTAATGTTGGACTGAAGAACTTAAAGTGGCAGTTAGATGTGTATGTCCCCCTTGTGAATTCCACCCTTGGAGTCTGGTGTCTCTTTGCTCACACCACGCAGGCTGCTCTCATCCAAAATGGCCACCACTTCTCATGGTTCCCACTGAGAGTGACACCAAATTGCCTCCAGGGAAGATCGTAGCTCCCCATGCTGTAAAGGAGTGGAGAGGAGCAGGTGAAAGGAGGTGGTGTCCATCTTTGCTGTGGGACTCAGAAGAATAAGAGATGGCAGCCATTTTGAGAGGGCAGTTGTTCATAGAATTCTCTGAAGTCGAATATTTTTTTTCAGCCACCGCTGAAGGAAAAACTTTCAGTTATGAAGAATAATGGCAAAAAATTACCATTAATCCTAAACAAAAATTCTTCAACGGTAGCCTATGGATACAAATTCAGTAAGGTTAATGATATGGAAACTTTGAAGAGTCTTCACAATCCATGAATGAGATTATATTGGAACAAAAAACTTTATGTATTTATTTTTTATTAATTGTAATGCTGTTTAATTAATAGATTTTCTTGTATATGCTCAGAAAATTCATTTTATTCTCAAAGACTAAGTGCTGTCGGCTTGGGGAGGATATGCAGGATGGTTCATACAGAATAAAATGCTGAATCCCTGTGTTAAGTGCAATCTTCACACAACTGTGGAGTCACAAACAGCACCTCCATAATGAGAACTTCCTGGGCATGTGTCCAGTCCCCCTTACTCCACTGACTCATTTCAATCATTGGAATTGCGGCAAGCAAATCAACTGTCAAGGGATTGTGATGGTTGGTTGAGTCACCTCTAATGTCACAAAAACGATCCACGCTGTTTGAACTGTCCTTGCCTGTATTTAAGGAGGTACCGGTTGCAGCTCTATAATTTAGGCTGAGTCCTGTTTCGCACTTAAAACCGGGGTTCAATCTCTTGGTTATAAATGAAGAATACAACGTATCCTCCCCAAATTTACACCGTTCACTCTGAGCTCAGAATGAATTTTCTGAGAATTTACCGGTAATCCTGAGAATTAGCTTATGAGTTAACACGAATGAAAAACTGGATCCTTTAAGAAATTTACCATCTAAGTCAAGCTTTTCTTTGTCCCAAAATAAGCATTAGTGATTGTTGCATAAATTGTTATGGTTATACTGGGTCCAGATGAGATCAGGGCAACAGCTCAGCTAACTCTAAGTGCAACCAATGTGACATCAGAGGTAACTTAACTAATCCTCAACCTTCTTCTACAGCTCATTTGTGTGCAACAATTCTGTTGGTTGTAAATAAGACAGGTCTGAAGGAGATTGGATATATCAAGAGTTCTCATTGGTAGATTACATGGCACAACTGCCACTCCTTGTAAAGGTCCCGTAGCCCCATAGTGGCTTGGTCCTCAGTGCTTGAAAATTTCCCATTGGCTCCACTGCGCACAGAGGCAGCACTGCCAGAGGAACTGAGGCAGGAGCACAGGGCAGAGCTATGGGGACTCAGGAACTGGTCTCTCCCAGCCTCCCTTCATGTAGCACCAGTCTCGCTAACACAGACCAACAAAGCCACTGCACAGTAAGGGACAGATTCACCACTGTGCTTCGTCTGCTTTGTACTGCTCTTGGGAAGGGAAAAATAAAAGCCCCTTAACGTTTCCTTAAAAAATCCACGTCCTCCAATCTGGAACCACAAACATTAAATGTCTTAATCATAATCCAGAATCTGTAATTGTATGGTGATTGCCTGGCCTCACTACTCGCCACTCCCAAAACCTCGCCATGTCTGGATTTCTTTTAAGCATCATTTTAACTCTGAATCTCCCGGGTTTGGAATGTTGGTATAGACTCACGACCACCCTGAAATGGTCTTTCGCCTAAATTACGGTTGCATATTCTCTATCTTAACTATATGTAAACAACCTGATTCGTTCAGATATGCCGATTCCCAATATTTTCAATGTGTGGAAAGTTTGCAGGGTTGAATAAGCTGTTTGGAAGCTAGATGTGGCCCAGGAATACCTGGGACTCCAAAAAAGTGATTTATTGACATTTAGCTGAAAACCCTCCGAAGATTACTCTTTGCTCCCAGATTAAGCATTGTAAATTGGGGGAGATGAAAAACTGAACCCAACCTTGACTATGGAGTAGCTGCCGGCAGTTCCATAGCAATTGTGTCAGAGCACTGGTAGCCATGAGGCTCACAGGCAGGACTTGCATACACAAGAGGCCCATGGGGACGGACTGTCTCTGTCCCTCCATCTCTTTTACTGTCATTTTCCACTAAGGACTGTTAAATGCCACCTTAGTGACACCCCTTCTGTAGCCCTGCTAGAGAATGTCACCAATCGCAGATTAGGGCTCAGGCATTGTTCTACTTGCAACCTGGAGTAAGAAAGCCTTGGACTAGGGTCAGATATTGGACTGCAGCTTATTACATACGGAGAATTACCCTGGGACAGATTTTGACACCTGTGCTCAGGATGAGTCGCACCTTACGCTGCAAATAGTGACACTGAAATCAATGAAGCTACCTACGCATGGAGCAGGGTGCTAGTCACCACGCAGAAGGGTATGAGAGGCTGACCCCTGGTTAACAGGGAACTCACCGGTTCCGGGTGTACTTATACGCTGCATCCACCAGCCGCTTGGCTTCATCAACACTGCTCAGAAGGGACGGCGCCGACAGCATCCCTGAGATATCTAGTCCAAAGAGAAGAAGGAGCAGGACATGAGGACAACTCCTTCCCACAAGTTCACTGCACAAATCAGGATTTGCTGTATATACTGGAGCAAGTCTCTGCCCATCACAAGTTGATTCTGCCCTGAAGCTCACTATCTGGCCTCTGTCCCTCTCTCCTCATATCATATACCCACTCTTACAGCTATTCAATACCCACAGAACTTGGACATTCAGAGATTAGGTTTCCTTTGTACTATTAGCTCCCCCACATAGTACATAGTGCGTCAAATTCTACCCTAAATTACTGACGTGCTATGAAACTTGACTCCAGTTTAATGTAGCTTTTGACTACAAGAATTGCCTTGTTCTCTTTGCACTATCATCTCTCCCACATGGTACCTATTGGGACAGGTTCTGCCTAGTTGCTTCTATTTGCCCTAGCTGAACTGAAGAGCTCTGTGTAGCTTGAAAGCTTGTCTCTTTTACCAACAGATACGGCTCCAATAAAAGACATTATCTCATCCACCTTGTCTCTCCAGCTGAAACGGGCAGTTCTAGACCAGAATGGGTTTGGATTTCTTTTAAGTTTAATCTTTACTCTGAATTTCTTGGGTTCATAACAATTGTTTATGGGATAGTTACAACATCCCTGTTATGTTTGTTCTCCTAAATTACTGCTACCTGTTCTGAAGCTTGATTTCAGTTTAATGTAGCTTTTGTCTGAGAATTGCCTTGATTTAAAAAAAAAAATATTTTCCATATAGGAACAGTAAACACGAAACCCAACCAGAATGCCACTATGTGATATTACTAGCGGTTTGAAGAAGCTGTATCAATCTTTTATTTTCATTTGCTTTTCATTTTTATGGCCAGATCTACTGGTTCAGGCTAACTTTTTTCTGCCCCTTGGAAGCAGCACAAAGCAGCCAGAATACCGGCATGGAAGTTGGGTTTACAGCTGCTTTGCATCTCCACAGTATAGCAAAGCAGTTGGGATACACCTTTCCCCCCCACCCCCTTTCCCCTGAAGACACATTCTGGTTTCCACCTCCCTCCTGCTATCCGCTGTGTACCACTACACACGCCCTCCTCCTCCCCTCTCCCCCAAATAGGTCTGGTGCAATGGGTAGTTTCTGAACTGAAAGGTACAGAGCTAATGGTCGTCTTTCCCATTATTCTTCATCGCTGAAAGTCTGGAAGAACAATGAGAGAAGACAGACCTTTGGCAAAAGGCCAAGTCATAGTGACTTTCTCTGAAAAAAAATATTATTATTCATCCTCTGCCAAAGAAGAAACTTTCAGTTATGAAGAAAAATGAAGAATTCACAATTCATGCTAAAAATTATTTGTGGCATTACGACCCATATTCTTCCTAGTATTATGATGATGATATGAGCATAGCATAATTATGATGTGTTTGGTACAAGATAAGGCATGTGAGATATCATTGAAGAGGTTATGATTTACTGAATATGATTATCCTGTTTGTATGAATGTATCATTCTGGTATTTGAAATCAGGAATATTGTCTATGCATGGATTGAATAGCCAGCATGGATTTGTAAAGAACAAATCCTGTCAAACCAATCTGATAGCTTTCTTTGATAGGATAACGAGCCTTGTGGATAAGGGAGAAGCTGTGGATGTGGTATACCTAGACTTTAGTAAGGCATTTGGTACGGTCTCGCATTATATTCTTATCGATAAATTAGGCAAATACAATTTAGATGGGGCTACTATAAGGTGGGTACATAACTGGCTGGATAACCGTACTCAGAGAGTTGTTATTAATGGTTCCCAATCCTGCTGGAAAGGCATAACAAGTGGGGTTCCGCAGGGGTCTGTTTTGGGACCGGCTCTGTTCAATATCTTCATTAACGACTTAGATATTGGCATAGAAAGTACGCTTATTAGGTTTGCGGATGATACCAAACTGGGAGTGATTGCAACTGCTTAGGAGGACAGGGTCATAATTCAAAATGATCTGGACAAATTGGAGAAATGGTCTGAGGTAAACAGGATGAAGTTTAATAAAGACAAATGCAAAGTGCTCCACTTAGGAAGGAACAATGAGTTTCACACATACAGAATGGGAAAAGACTGTCTAGGTAGGAGTACGGCAGAAAGGGATCTAGGGGTTATAATGGACCACAAGCTAAATATGAGTCAACAGTGTGATGCTGCTGCAAAAAAAGCAAACATGATTCTGGGATGCATTAACAGGTGTGTTGTGAGCAAGACACGAGAAGTCATTCTTCCACTCTACTCTGCACTGGTTAGGCCTCAACTGGAGTATTGTGTCCAGTTCTGGGCACCGCATTTCAAGAAAGATGTGGAGAAATTGGAGAGGGTCCAGAGAAGAGCAACAAGAATGATTAAAGGTCTTGAGAACATGACCTATGAAGGAAGGCTGAAAGAATTGGGTTTGTTTAGTTTGGAAAAGAGAAGACTGAGAGGGGACATGATAGCAGTTTTCAGGTATCTAAAAGGGTGTCATAAGGAGGAGGGAGAAAACTTGTTCACCTTAGCCTCTAAGGATAGAACAAGAAATAATGGGCTTAAACTGCAGCAAGGGAGGTTTAGGTTGGACATTAGGAAAAAGTTCCTAACTGTCAGGGTGGTTAAACACTGGAATAAATTGCCTAGGGAGGTTGTGGAATCTCCATCTCTGGAGCTATTTAAGAGTAGGTTACATAAATGTCTATCAGGGATGGTCTAGACAGTATTTGGTCCTGCCATGAGGGCAGGGGACTGGACTTGATGACCTCTCAAGGTCCCTTCCAGTCCTAGAACCTATGAATCTATGAATCTGTCATAAATGTGTTTACACCTGGAGAACACCCACTAGGCAGAATGCAATCAGTCTAGATGGCTGGCTGGGAAGGGCCATTAGGGAAAACAATAGGACTTAGAAGATGCTAATCTCCCACAGGGGAGCTTTCATGGGGAGCCTTCCTGAGGACACTACAAACAGCCTCTGATTCATGGCTGCTATGGCCTTACAGAGACATGTGACCAAGTCACCTGGTACTGGACTCCATCATAGACTACCAGTGTTTTTCCACTGAAAGGCGTGGGAACTAAAGTTGAAGACAAAGGGTTCCCGCCATTTGCAAAAACTATTTAAGGCAGGGAAGTGACATCATCGGGGTTCTTCTTGGACTCCCCGCCCAAAGGAGACTGCTGGAAATATCTGAGGAACAAGGACTGGAACTGGGGAGAAGGGCTGGACCCACGCTAGAGGGGTTTCGAGCCTGTGAAAGGAATAACGGGTTGCCCTCAAGACTCTGCAAACTGCCTAACTCAACAATTAGGGTGAGAATTTGCTACTCATATCCAATTTCTTTAGTATATTAATCTTAGATTGCGCTTTTGTTTTTTTGCAAGGTAATCTGCTTTGATCTGTTTGCTATCCCTTATAATCACTTAAAATCTATCTTTTGTAGTTAATAAACTTGTTTTTGTTTTGTCTGAAACCAGCATGTGGACATTATAACCTGGGGCAGAAGGCTTTTGCATCTCTCTCCATGTTGAGAGAGAGGGCGAATCTGTGCAGCACAAGACGGTATAATTTTGGGTTTACCCTCCAGAGGGGGGGTGCCTGAGAAGCTGGTCAGTACCCTGGCTGTATAGCCTTTCCGTGCAGGGACTGGTCAGAAAGCCTGTGTGCATGTTACACCAGCTGGGTGTGTCCCTACCTGTGTGTGTGCTGGGTGTGTCCCCGGGTGTGTCCCTACCTGTGTGTGTGCTGGGTGTCCCCGGGCGTGTCCCTACCTGTGTGTGTGCTGGGTGTGTCCCCGGGCGTGTCTCTACCTGTGTGTGTGCTGGGTGTGTCCCCGGGTGTGTCTCTACCTGTGTGTGTGCTGGGTGTGTCCCCGGGTGTGTCTCTACCTGTGTGTGTGCTGGGTGTGTCCCCGGGTGTGTCTCTACCTGTGTGTGTGCTGATCGAAAGAGCAAGCTTGGAGAGCTCAGCAGCTTGTGACAGCAGCACAGTGTGAGAGGGAGCCCAGGCGGGTGGGTCTGGGAGGCTCAGTGGTGCCCCAGTTCCAGATGACACCCCAGGGGGAACCCGGGACATTATTGTTCAAAGCTATTTAGCTAGATCTATTCAAAATTCTTCTCTCTGCCAATTATTGTGTGGCCAGACAATGTCTGAGCTGAGATCATTTAAGAAAAAAGGTCTAAGAATAAGAACATAAGAACGGCCGTACTGGGTCAGACCAAAGGTCCATCCAGCCCAGTATCCTGTCTGCAAACAGTGGCCAATGCCAGGAGCCCCAGAGGGAGTGAACCTAACAAGTAATGATCAAGTGATCACTCTCCTGCCGTCCATCTCCACCCTCTGACAAACAGAGGCTAGGGACACCATTCCTTACCTGTCCTGGCTAATAGCCATTAATGGACTTAACCACCATGAATTTATCCAGTTCTCTTTTAAACCCTGTTATAGTCCTAGCCTTCACAACCTCCTCAGGCAAGGAGTTCCACAAGTTGACTGTGCGCTGTGTGAAGAAGAACGTCCTTTTATGTGTTTTAAACCTGTTGCCCATTAATTTCATTTGGTGGCCCCTAGTTCTTATAACTTTTCCTTATTCGCTTTCTCCACATCACTCATGATTTTATATACCTCTATCATATCCCCCCTTAGTCTCCTCTTTTCCACGTTGAAAAGTCCTAGCCTCTTTAATCTCTCCTCATATGGGACCCATTCCAAACCCCTAATCATTTTAGTTGCCTTTCTCTGAATCTTTTCTAATGCCAGTATATCTTTTTTTAGATGAGGAGACCACATCTGTACGCAGTATTCAAGATGTGGGCGTACCATGGATTTATATAAGGGCAATAAGATATTATCCATCTTATTCTCTATACCCTTTTTAATGATTCCTAACATCCTGTTTGCTTTTTTTACTGCCACTGCACACTGCATGGACGTCTTCAGAGAACTATCCACGATGACTCCAAGATCTTTTTCCTGATTTGTTGTAGCTAAATTAGCCCCCATCATATTGTATGTATAGTTGGGGTTATTTTTCCCAATGTGCATTACTTTACATTTATCCACATTAAATTTCATTTGCCATTTTGTTGCCCAATCACTTAGTTTTGTGAGATCTTTTTGAAGCTCTTCACAGTCTGCTTTGGTCTTAACTATCATGAGCAGTTTAGTATCATCTGCAAACTTTGCCACCTCACTTTTTACCCCTTTCTCCAGATCATTTATGAATAAGTTGAATAGGATTTGTCCTAGGACTGACCCTTGGGGAACACCACTAGTTACCCCTCTCCATTCTGAAAATTTACCATTTATTCCTACCCTTTGTTCCCTGTCTTTTAACCAGTTCTCAATCCATGATGGGATCTTCCCTCTTATCCCATGACAACTTAATTTATGTAAGAGCCTTTGGTGAGGGACCTGGATCCCCCTTGTCCACATGTTTGTTGACCCCTTCAAAGAACTCTAATAGATTAGTAAGACAGGATTTCCCTTTACAGAAATCATGTTGACTTTTGCCCAACAATTTATGTTCTTCTATGTGTCTGACAATTTTATTCTTTACGATTGTTTCAACTAATTTGCCCGGTACTTACATTAGACTTACCGGTCTATAATTGCCGGGATCACCTCTAGAGCCCTTTTTAAATATTGGCGTTACATTAGCTATCTTCCAGTCATTGGGTACAGAAGCTGATTTAAAGGACAGGTTACAAACCATAGTTAATAGTTCCGCAACTTCACATTTGAGTTCTTTCAGAACTCTTGGGTGAATGCCATCTGGTCCCGGTGACTTGTTACTGTTAAGTTTATCAATTAATTCCAAAACCTCCTCTAGTGACACTTCAATCTGTGACAGTTCCTCAGATTTGTCACCTACAAAGGACGGCTCAGGTTTGGGAATGTCCCTAACATCCTCAGCCGTGAAGACTGAAGCAAAGAATTCATTTAGTTTCTCCGCAATGACTTTATCGTCTTTAAGCGCTCCTTTTGTATCTCGATCGTCCAGGGGCCCCACTGGTTGTTTAGCAGGCTTCCTGCTTCTGATGTACTTTAAAAACATTTTGTTATTATCTTTGGAGTTTTTGGCTAGCCGTTCTTCAAACTCCTTTTTGGCTTTTCGTATTACATTTTTTCACTTAATTTGGCAGTGTTTATGCTCCTTTCTATTTACCTCACTAGGATTTGACTTCCACTTTTTAAAAGATGCCTTTTTATCTCTCACTGCTTCTTTACATGGTTGTTAGGCCACAGTGGCTCTTTTTTATTTCTTTTACTGTGTTTCTTAATTTGGAGTATACATTGAAGTTGGGCCTCTATTATGGTGTCTGAAAAGTGTCCATGCAGCTTGCAAGGATTTCACTCTAGTCACTGTACCTTTTAATTTCTGTTTAACTAATCTCCTCATTTTTGCATAGTTCCCCTTTCTGAAATTAAATGCCAGTGTTGGGCTGTTGAGATGTTCTTCCCACCACAGGAATGATAAATGTTATTATATTATGGTCACTATTTCCAAGCGGTCACTAGATCCTGCGCTCCACTCAGGACTAAATCGAAATTGCCTCTCCCCTTGTGGGTTCCCGTACCAGCTGCTCCAAGAAGCAGTCATCTAAAGTATCAAGAAATTTTGTCTCTGCATTTTGTCCTGAGGTGACATGTTCCCAGTCAATATAGGGATAATTGAAATCCCCCACTATTATCGAGTTCTTTATTTTGATAGCCTCTCTAATCTCCCTTGGCATTTCATCGTAACACAAGGCACTCTAGTTCACCCATCTTATTATTTAGACTTCTAGCATTTGTGTACAAGCACTTTAAAAACTTGTCACTGTTTATTTGTCTGCCCTTTTCTGATGTGAATGTGAATTTTTATGTGAATGTTTCTTGTCTGATCTGGCCCATACTTTATCCTCTTCCATCCTCTCCTCCTGACTAAAACCTAGAGAATCGCTATCAATAGACTCTCCCCTAAGAGAAGTCTCTGTCCGATCCACGTGCTCCTCTGCGGCAATTGGCTTTCCCCCATCTCTTAGTTTAATAACTGCTCTGCAACCTTTTTAATGTTTAGTGCCAGCAGTCTGGTTCCCCTTTGGTTTAGGTGGAGCCCATCCCTCCTGTATAGGCTCCCCCCATCCCAAAAGTTTTCCCAGGTCCTAATAACTCTAAACCCCTCCTCTCTACACCATCGTCTCTTCCATGCATTGAGACTCTGAAGCTTTGCCTGCCTATCTGGCCCTGCGCGTGGAACTGGGAGCATTTCTGAGAATGCCACCATAGAGGTCCTGGATTTCAGTCTTTTCCCTAGCAGCCTAACTTTGGCCTCCAGGATGTCTCTCCTACCTTCCCTATGTCATTGGTACCTACATGTACCACGACCACCAGCTCCTCCCCAGCACTACACATAAGTTTATCTAGATGTCTCGAGAGAGCCGTAACCTTCGCACCAGGCAGGCAAGTCACCATGCGGTTCTCCCGGTCATCTCAAACCCAGCTATCTACGTTTCTAATGGTCGAATCTCCCATTACTAACACCTGCCTTTTCCTAGTGACTGGAGTTCCCTCCCCTGGAGAGGCAACCTCAGTGCGAGAGGCAACCCCAGCACCGTCTGGAAGGAGGGTCCTAACTGTGGGAAGGTTTCCCTCTGCTCCCGTTGACTGCTCTGCTTCCCTGGGCCTTTCATCCTCCTCAACAGCGCAGGGGCTGTCTGACCGGAGGTGGGACAATTCTACAGTGTCCCGGAAAGCCTCATCAACATACCTCTCTGCCTCCCTTAGCTCCTTCAGTTCCGCTACCCTGGCCTCCAAAGTCCGTACGTGGTCTCTGAGGGCCAGGGGCTCCTTGCACTGAATGCACACATACGCCACCTGCCCACGGGGCAGGTAATCATACATGCTGCACTCAGTGCAATAAACTGATACAGGGTGCTAAATTTCTTAAAGAACCCATTTAAAATTAATTTTAATGTATAAATTAGTAGATTTATATGTAAAGTCTCAGAAAATTCATTCCAAATTCAAAGAGTAAGTGCTATACATTTGGAAGAACAGGCTGCATTTTTCATCCCTGTCGCAGAACGGATGGTCCCTCTAAGGACAGTGGGCCCAGCTATCTTGTGTCCCCAGCTGGACCTGATTAGGAATGGGGGGGGGCATCTGGGGCGAGTGAAATTTGGGTTAGAGAGAATAGCAAAACCCTGGGGGTTGGAGAAGGACAGAGGCCAGGGGAGCTTGCCTGCTGCCTTCCCCAAGCCAAGAAAGCCAAAGAGCTGAAGAAGGCTGAGGGCCAGGGGAGCAGCAAGGGGGTTGCCTTGTCCAGTCTGAGAGAGCACTGAACCATCTCCTGGGGGAGAAAGGACTCCGGGTAGGAAGAGCAGGGAATTCCTGCTGGACAGAGCAGGGAAGGACTCCAGCTAGAAGGGGCTAGGGGGCTCCTGGATAAAAAGCAGACTAGGACTTAAGAAGAGGCTTGGGGCTGGTGGAAGGTCTTGGATGCGGTGTTGATGGGCTGTATTCAAGGACTTGGAGAACTGGTTGAATAGTTGATATTAATAAACCAGCCCAAGCAGAGGTATTATTGCCCACAAGAAAGCCGCTAGTGAAGTTCTTGAGCGCCCTGAGACAGGGCCCCTGCAAATATCATTCCTGTCACAAGGGAGCAATTAGGGATAAAGAGAATCTGTCTGAAGCCTTGTGGCTCTGCGGCTAAGATTGAGTTGAGTTCTGCGCTTAAACGAAGTGTCCAAATCCCTGCTCTAAGAGCAAAACTCAGATGACTCTGAACTGCGCAGCCACAACTGCTGCTCCCATAATTAAATGCAGAAAAATTAGCGCTAAAGTAATGATGGCGTCCTCACCCCCATTCCCGTTCTGTAGCTAAGGCTGAGTTTTGCACTTAAAGCCGGGAGCATCAGTCTCTGTTCGGTATGCAGCATGCAGGATATCCTCCCTGCCATTACAGCATTCGCTCTCTGAGTACTGAACGAATCTAAATCAAACAGCACCCTCTCCTTTCACCAGGGCTGAACAGCAACAGGACGCTAGCTGTCAGAAACTCACCAGCCTGCAGAGTGCCCAGGGCAGGAGAGGGGAAGGGCACTTGGGGCTGAGCGATTCTGAAAAGGCAAATGATCAGCTACTAGACAGGCACTCTGGTTTGTTTTCCTGAGCAAGCTGTTCATTTCTTTTGTGTTTCAGCTGATCGCTAGGGAAGATTTCTGTGCAGATGACACGTTTAATTCCTGAGGCCGTTGTAATTTTGCACTTTTTCCTTCTCAAAATATAAACCATTTTTAAAAAAAAATATCTTTTTCAAACGGATTAAAGAGAGCAGGGGAGGGGCAGGAGAAGGGGGCAATACCGTTCAAGGAAGGTCGAGATCCCTGGCACAGGCTCAGCGTTACCAGGAATCCGAAGAGGGTGAGCACTGGCTTCATCCCTGGAAAGATACACAAATACGCCTGGGTTAGGAACAATGAAGGGTGTAATGGAGTCACAGATTTCACCCACCCATCAGAAGAGCTCAACTCCCACAGCTCTGACTGCCCCTCTCCTCGGTAAGTTCAACGCCAGGCCAAATCTCCTCCCTTTGGGTACAGATGGACTCAGCTCCCAAGAAGTGAGGGGTCCCAGCCCAGGGCTCAGCTCTCATTGGCCAGGAACCGTGACCAATGGGAGATGCGGGGGCAGTGCCTGCAGACAGAGCAGCGTGCAGAACTGCCTGGCCATGCCTCCGCATAGGAGCCGGCGAGGGAACATGCCGTTGCTTCCGGGAGCTGCTTGAGGTAAGCACCGCCTGGAGCCTGCACCCCTGAGCCTCCCCCCACACCCCAACCCCCTGCCCCAGCCCTGATCCCCCCTCCTGCCCTCCCAACTGCTCAGTCCCAGCCCGGAGCACCCTGCTGCACCCTAAATCCTTCATCCCAAGCCCCAAACCAGAGCCCATGCCCCCAGCTGGAGCCCTCACCCCCCGCCCCCGCACCCCAACCCCCTGCCCCAGCCTGGTGAAAATGAGCGAGTGAGTGAGGGTGGGAAGAGGGAGTACCAGAGGGAGGGGGGATGGAGTGAGCAGGGGCGGTGCCTCAGTCAAGGGGCAGGGCCTTGGAGGAGGGGCGGGGCAGGGGGCAGGGCAACGGTGTTCATTTTTTGCGAGTAGAAAGTTGGCAACTCTAGGCAGCAGCTCCAGCCTCCGCCCCCTCACCCATCTGTGCCCCACTTCCCCCTGAGACACGGCCCCACTCCTGGGCCTGGCTGGGGGGGGGCATGGACGGGGGAAGGGGGGACACCAGCATCAAAAGTTTGGGGACCCACACTACATTAGCCCTTTTGACCATGTTGCACTGGGAGCTCATGTTCAGCTGATTATCCTCCATTGTTCCCTGTGGACCCATCTGACCAACGTTTGTGAGTGATGTCGTCCTCCAGGGAGTCCAACCCGGAGAATGCAATGGGGGCCCAAACTACAACTCCCATAAGGCAATGCACTAGCAAAATGCAATTTACTGGGTTTTTTTAACTGATTTGAAACAAAATGTTTCAGGTCAAGTCAATAAAATGACATGTTCTGATTTGTGTTAAGCTGACCCAGAATGAAATATTGCAATCTGATTTTCCCAATGGAAAATTGAAAATTTTGGGCAAAATTGAAAATTTCCCAAGGAAAATTTCAATTTTTGTAGAATCTGTATTTTCTGTTAGCATAATTCCCAGCCAGCGCTATCCATTGCATTACGCACTTTAGGGTGTGCAGAGC
The DNA here is from genome assembly GCF_011386835.1 of Chrysemys picta bellii. Taxonomy (NCBI): domain Eukaryota; kingdom Metazoa; phylum Chordata; order Testudines; family Emydidae; genus Chrysemys; species Chrysemys picta. The sequence goes on from NC_088809.1 coordinate 23,564,905, forward strand.
TGCTGAGCTGGGGACAGCAGGATTTTAACAGTGGGACTTTCACAAATTTTGCTAGAGCAGCGTAACACAGACACTGGAATTCACAGAACCCACAGGAGTCCCCGGAGCTGCTGTTCTGGTACCACTCACCGGGGACTGGTCAAAATTACAGGAACCAGTTCCAGTCAGGAACATGCAGTGGTGTTCACCCCACCTCAGAGGGGCTGCTGGCTACTAGCTAGTGCCAGACTACCCTGGTTCTGGGAATCAAAGTCACTGAGCACCCCTTTGTGCCTCCCAGATTGTGGAGGTGGCCGGGGACCAGAGAGATTCTCATAGACTCATAGACTCATAGACTTTAAGGTCAGAAAGGACCATTATGATCATCTGGTCTGACCCCCTGCATGTTGCAGGCCACAAAGCCGTCCCAACCCTTTCCCTTGACTCTGCTGTTGAAGTCCCCAAATCCTGTGGTTTAGAGACTTCAAGTAGCAGAGAATCCTCCAGCTAGCGACCCCTGCCCCATGCTGCGGAGGAAGGCGAAAAACCTCCAGGGCCTCAGCCAATCTACCCTGGAGGAAAATTCCTTCCCGACCCCAAATATGGCGATCAGTAAAACCCCGAGCACGTAGGCAAGAGTCTCCAGTCTGACCCTCATTGGCCATTATACTATTTACCTGCCATGGCACGGTATTCATTTGACTAGAATCATGTTATCCCATTAAACCATTCCCTCCATAAACTTATCTAGCTTAATCTTGAAACCAGACAGGTCCTTCGCCCCCACCGTTTCCCTCGGAAGACTGTTCCAATATTTCACCCCTCTGACCGTCAGAAACCTTTGTCTGATTTCAAGCCTAAACTTCCCCACGGCCAGTTTATATCCATTCGTTCTCGTGTCCACATTAGTACTGAGCTGGAATAATTCCTCTCCCTCCCTTGTATTTATCCCTCTGATCCCCAGTGGTTGCTCAAATTTATGCTGTGCTGCAACTGCTCCCTACGGAGCCATCCAGCAGCGGAGACTATCTGGAGCAATGTGCTCTGGCCACACCTCCACCTTCCCTCAGATCATCCCCCGAGCAGGCCCTGGGCCTGGGGCTGAGCCAAGAGAGCTGTAGGGCCATGCTGACCCCCACCCCCAGCACCAAGCTATGCCCTGGCTTTGCATTTCCTGTAGGCCTGCAGAGCCAGTGGCCAGGGCTCTCTGTGGAGGCCAAGTCAGGTCAGTGATGGCTCCAAACACAAGCAATGTACCAGCTATGGCTGAAAGCTGTGTGTGGCATTGGGCTGCCAACTTTCATGATATATGTTGCTTTTCCTAGCCCCCAGCTCCTGAGTCATGTGATTATCTGAGAATCTCAGCTGTCCTATGAGGTAGAAAAAGTGTAAATTTCTACACTAATTGTGGTAGAGAAAAGCTTGAAAACATGACAGGAGTGCAGAATAAAACTCCAGAAACAGAAGCCAAAGACGTATATTATTTTAAGCCAATCTCATGATTTCTGAAGCCTGACGCATGAATCCTGAATGTTCTGGATTGGCAGCACTGGTGATAACTGGAGCAGGGGGGAATTTTTTGATTAAACAAACTGTTTGCAAAACAGCTTCAAGTTTGACAAAACACCTGGCTAAAAAAAAAAAAAAAAAGATAAAAAAAGTCTTGAAAGTGTCAGAATGGAAAGTTTGTTTTTTTTAGTTAAAATGACTTTTCATTTTAAAATGTTAGTAACCTTACACTTAAAAAAGGTGTTTTTTAAAAAAGGAAAGAGTCCAAATCAAGACAAAATGTTTCCAAATTATAAAAATAAAATGTCTCTGACAAAAACCCAATTTTTTGTTCTAATTTTTGGTTTTTGAAAATGTTCACGCTTTTGATTTTTGTCCCAGATCCAGGCCAGGAAAAAATTTCAAACTGTTGAACATGCTCCTTTCCTGCCCAGCCCTCGCCACGGCGTTTAATTCTCCCGCAGCGGCTGCTCCAGACTGGTGAGACTATTCCAGCACACCCAGCGGACAGGCCCTGGGTTGGGGGCACAGGGCTTGGCAGCCTCACAAGCACAACAATGGATGAAAGGAAAACACAACCAAGCAACTCAGATCTCTGGCTGCTTCCCTTTGCCCCGACCCCAGCAATGAACCAGCAGATCCCTGGTACGGTGCCTGGCTCAGCTGCCCACGCTGCGGCCCAGGCAGGCAGGCGTTACTACCACCCGGCCAAGACAGCACCCAGCGCTAGCACAGGGCACGTGCAGCAAAGGCTGCCACATAGACAGTGCGAAGCACAAGTAGCAGGGACTTAACCGAGCTTTCCACAAGCAGCTCCCTGCACACAACCGCCGCGCTATTTTAGCAGCAGTTCTGCTCAAGCACATACAAGCATTAAACCTGCAGCATCTCACCTGCCATCTTCTGTTCCTCTTCCCAGGGCAGCCCGGACACCTGCACTTTTATCTCCAGGCAGGGGCAGCTCCTGCTGGGCGGGACTGGCCAGGCTGGGAAACGCCCAGTTGGCATGAATTGGGCAGGGCCAAGAAAAAGCTCTGCCCACTTCTTGCCACCTCCCAACTCCTCATGCTGAAAGCACCAAGGCTAAGGGGCCGTGTCGCTGGTGTGTGCAACCAGAGCATGCCAGTGAGTCTGAAGGTGCAGCTCCACCCCTCGGCCCTATGCCCGGCTGCAGGGGGCCTAGCGCTAAAGCAGTGATTCTGTCGGTTTTCTCAGGGCGAGCCTGGACTGACTCTTAGGGTGGTTTTAGTGGCAGAGTTGAGGGGCTGGGACGACCCCAGGGGCTGTCTGGCATTTGCTTCCCCATTAGTTCTGTTAATCCCTCACTGCTGTTCCTGACTCTTTATGCTGAAGCTGTGTATCCGTCCCCTCCCCCCTTCCCCCCCCACCCCCCCGTCCCTGGGGCGTCTCTGCCATTAGCTCTAAATGCCTTTCCTCCTATGCTGGACCTAGCCCTGTCCTTCCTCCGCTCCACGCTCTTGGTTCTTGTCTTCCTACTAATAGAACGTATTATTCCTGCACTAGCCGAAACCAGTCTTCATCTTCTCACAGGAGGCGTTAGACCAGGTGCTTTCGCAAAATCCACAGTCAAATCTGCTCATGGCAAGATAGAGCCTGAATGTCCCCGTGTGTGTTACCGCAGCTGACTTGCACAACCACGGCCGTTCTTACGCAAACCAGCTGAGCCGGCAGATGGCTCAACCTGTTATCTGTGCGTTTACTTTGCAGTCTCATATCCTTGCCCTTTGTATGATGATCAGTCTTTAGAAGATGCCACTGGCCTGTGCTGATCTATGTGTTACGCAATGAAGAACTACTTCTTTCAGATGAAGAACAGAGTCCTTGTGGCACCTTAGAGACTAACAAATTTATTTGAGCATAAGCTTTCGTGGGCTCAAATCAATGGGTTAGTCTCTAAGGTGCCACAAGGACTCCTGTTCTTTTTGCGGATACAGACTAACACGGCTGCTACTCTGAATTCTTTCCTATGGCATTTGAAAAGCAATGGGCTGGAATTGTAACTGAATCTTGCGATTCAAAAGCCAATCGACTGCTGCTGGAGTAGCCAGGTGGAGTCCCCCTTGTGCCACCACTGTAAGCGTGAATGTGACAGTTGAAGAACTTATTAAACCCCACTAAAAACCACTAAAAACCAGTGCCTGCTCCCATGAGAACTGGGTCTTCTGGGGCAGATTTCGTCTCTTGAAAGCTCCTGTCCATGCCCATGTGGACTTCTCCCAGGAGCTGCCCACAGAACAACACTCTGCAGAAGCAGGCATCTGAGATTCCCTTGTTTTGGGGCACCTGTCTGCCAAACATCACCTTGAGCCCCAGAGCCCTCACTGCTGCCATTTCCACCAAAATGGAATCAGGACTGATCCAGGCTGAGGTGACACCAGGAAACGTGGCAACACTCCCAGAGCAGCGACTTCTTGCCTAGCCCCTGGGGGGTTCCCTGGTCTCATGAGCTGAAGGGATGTTCATGGGAATGTCAGGCTTTAAACGTTCTAGACACCCCAACAATACAGACAGCAATGCAGCTGGAAAAAAACTGAATGGTGTTTCTATTTGGGGTCTGCGTGCGTCCCTTAGTGAAGGCGGTTACCCATGCTGAGATATCCCCAGGCTAGGAGGAGGAGGAGAACACTGCAGGACTGGCCTGCATCTCTTCACCATCATGGTTTGGGTGCCAGACCATTTAGATGATCAATACTTTGAATATGGCACTAAAATACAGACCATGTCCAGCATGGCAAGGGTCCTGTACCTGCTCTTTACTAACAAACACTGCACAACAACCATCTGTAACCCACTGGCCAGTGTGTGCTGATCCATAGACCGCTAACTCTCAGCTCTGACAGATTTCTCCTAGGTATAATTCTTTATTATTGCTTCTCCAGCACCCACCGTGTGCAATGGACTCGTTAGACATGCTCCCTGCCTCGAGGAGCTGACAGTCTGCACCAGCTCCAGACAGACACAGAGCCACCAAGCTTTGGGCAGGACCATGCCAGACATTGGATGCAATTTTTTCAATTTAATTTGTATATTTCCAAATAATTTGCATAAAACAATAAACTTCAGCTTAAAACGACATGGGGATTTAGTGCTGGTGAATCAAGGCTACTTGTTACTTACAGGGCAGCAGCAGAGCAGGTTTCCCCCACACTCTGACATGTCACTCTGCTTCCCCTGAATTCTTCTAGGGGGTCCCACAGGTCGTTTGGCCTCTCAGCTGAGGCTGCTAGACATGGTCCAGTGGGCAGTGAGTTTGTGTGTTTTACACAGCAAGGAATAAGCCCCGAGTCCGAGTCGACTGGCACGGGCCAGCCATGGGTTTCTCTTTGTTGTGTAGACATACCTTCAGTGACCTATTAGCCCAGCCCATTCACTGCCTGGGGGGGGGCCTCAGGTCAGCAACCCGAACATAAGAACAGCCACACTGGGTATCACAAAGTCTGGCGTGGCTCACAACTGTGAGTGCCTAACTCGGGGCAGGGCAGACACCCCAAGCCGGTGGTATGTTCTATAATTAGATTTCACCAAACCAGTAACAAATGTGAACTCCTGGCTCGCTAGAACAGTCTGATGATGGAGTCACAGACTGTTCCTTTAGACTCTCCAGTCTATCTTGCCAACTACACAAACCAGATGTAGTGAAAAATGGTCACTTACACCAAAAATTACACCATATTCAGGTTGCTTCCAGTTCCATGAGACCAATCATCTACCCCAGGTTACTCTAGATCCTACACCAAAGACAATGCCTGGAGCCAATCTTGTAATAAAGGTTTATTAACTAGGAAAAGGGAATATATGAGAGTTATTTACTGGTTCAAGCAAGCAAATGTATACACACCAATGAGATACGTCTAAATCCTAAGAGTGATTCAGAGTTCAAACAGCCAAAAAGATGCAGTTTCTCTTGTCAGGGATTTTTATCCCTTCCCCCAGAGTCCAAGATGATGGGATGAGTTCATGTGCACGTCTCCTTCATGGGTGGAGGGGGAGCAATGTCCTCTGATGTTCCACCAGGGTTAGTTCGGTGTCTTTGGCTGGACAGGTTATAACACCTCCTGTGGCAATCTAGTATTTCACACTTGGTCATGTTTCTCTCCCGACTGTGGGGGTTTACAGTTACAAAGCAAACACTTCAATATTACCTAATAACATGGGATATAGACACTACAAGTGAGATTAATGCAGGCAGCAACACAGGCAAGCATTTCATAAGTCTAAACACTAAATACATTCTTATACGATCAATACCTATTTTGAGTAAAACTGACATCCAGGTGACTTAGTCTGGTCTCCAGCTGCGAGGTTGTCAGTTCTTAGCAACCTGGGCAAGGGCTGGCATTTGGCCTGCCAGTGTCACACTGGGTCAGACCAGGTCCATCTACCCCAGTCTCCTGTCTTCAGACAGCGGCTGGTGCCAGGCATTTCAGAGGGAAGGATCAGAAGAGGGCAATTATCGAGTGATCCATCCCCTGTCATCCATTCCCAGCATCTGGCAGTGTGGAGTGTCTGGACGGGGCATGGATACAACAAATGGGAGTGGTGTTGTATTAATTTAGATGGAATATATGGGCCAAAAATGTCAAAAGTGATCACTGACCAACATTAAACACAATTTGGGGGTTTGCTATACAGAGAACTCGGCCTGCTCCATCCCATTGCAAACACACATTTAATTAAAGAGACAGAAAAGAAGAAAAAACAGTTAAAGCATCTGAAATGTAAAATATTAAGCAAGATTTTCATTTTCACAACATCCCTTGTTCCCTTTTGCTTTATCTGGCGGGAGTTTTTAGAAGGGACCCCTCCACACAGACTCTTAGATGGTATTAAAAATGGCAGTAACTGTGCTTTGGGGGATAGAGAAGAGTCAGTTGACATAGATGGAGCTGTTGCTGCTGCTGCTGTTGTTAAAGTCCGATCCCATTTCCTAGAAGACAAAACAAGGAACACGCACAAGAGGGGCGAGAAAAGAACAGCAAAGAGAAAATGCAGCTTCTGTCTTTAGCACTGACTCACTTGCACCCTCACTGCTGGAGAAATAGAAGCACTGCATAAGGTCTTCTCATAGAATATCAAGGTTGGAAGGGACGTCAGGAAATCATCCAGTCCAACCCCCTGCTCAAAGCAAGACAAATCCCCAGACAGTTTTTTTTTTTATTATTATTATTTTTAAACCCCAGTTCCCTAAGTGGCCCCCTCAAGGACTGAGCTCATAACCCCGGGTTTAGCAGGCCAATGCTCAAACCACTGAGCTATCCCTCCCCACTCAGCCCCTCCAACACCTGGCAAACTCATATGACCATCGGGCTGTTTAGGACATTGCTTTTAGCTGCCTCTTTATGGCCAGAGTCTGACAGCACCGTTGCAGTGCTGTTGCAGTCCCGGCTGGCTAAGCCAGACTCTTAGTAGGTAGAAGGAAAAAAGAGGGGTACAAAAGAGAAGAAATAAGTTAGGGAAGGAAAAGGACATGGTGGGGAGGGAAGGTAACAAAGTCTCTCTTACATCCCAGGTGGTGGTTGGGATTTAGCCAGATCCAGTGGAGGTGATGTCAGTTGGATCCCTCTCTCTGGCCCAGTCTGGTCATGACATCTCTCAGGATGTAGACCACAAAAGCCCAGCAATGTCATCTCCCAGGAGATGGTGGGGTGACCACCAGGACAGTAAAGCTCAGCGCAGTGGTTGTTAGCAGACTGCTACTTTTCGCCCCAAAGGCTGTTCTTTTTAAGAACCCCAAAAGGGAGTGACGGGTCGAACAGCCCATTCTTTTAGTCACCAATTTAGATCTAATTTCCAGCACACCAATTTTGGATCACTGATTTCAAATCCCACCATGTTCTCGTTTACCAGGCATAATCTTAACACAGACCTTGAATTATATCAGGATGCCTTTTTGCTTGTACTAATTCAGTCAGTCTGCCTCCCTTTTGCACCTTTTTATATCAGCATTTGTTGTTAGAGGTTATTGTGACATGTCATGAACTTTCACTCACTCGTTGCACTTGACCTCACCGTTAGGTAAATGTGTAGGTCCAATGATTGCAAGAGTGACTACCACCCACGACGCCATCCCAAAGACCCCTTTAGCATGGTGACATGTGCATGGCACGAGGAGCTGTAGACTCTTGTCTTCGCTTGCGTGCATTTAATAATTCTGTGCCTTGCACAACTAGAGCTGAACAAATCACTGATGTTTCAGTTCAGTGATGGGCAGAAAATCTCCCCAAAATTCAGTGCGTTTTGAACCTAAATGGGGTTTTTTTTAGTTTTTTCTTGACAAAATGAAAACAATGAAAAAAAGTTCATTCCGGCTGAACAATGACATTTCAAACCGAAAGGTTTCCGCACAGTCATCACAGAGGTTTGGCTGGAAAAAAAAACCTTAAAACATTTCAGAAATGTCATTGCAATTTGAGGCATTTTGTTCTGAAATGTCATTGTTCAACCTGAATTAAATGTTTTCATTTTGTCAAGAAACACGGAAACAATTCCATTTCAGTGAATTTGGGGGGGATTTTCTGTCCCGTCACTGAACTGAAACATCAGTGATTTGTTCAGCTCTAGTTGTGCAAGGCACAGAATTATTAAACGCACGCAAGTGAAGACAAGCGGCTAGAGCTCCTCGTACCATGCACATTCCACCATGTTAACGGGGTCTTTGGAGAGGCTGCAAAAAAACCCTCTGTAGCAGCAAATATCAGAGCTTGGGTCTACCGGGGCTCACACTACAGCACTAAAAATAGCAACGTTCCCACGCAAGCTGGAGCGCGGGCTCTGAGTCCCCCCTCGCTGGGTTTCCAGCCCGAGGTCCAGCCCAAGTGGTGTGAGCTCCTGGAGCCTCACTGCAAGGGTGGGGTTTGGGGGTTGTTTTTTTGCAGTGTCGACCTATTCCCTGAAGCTCCAGTGTCACAAAGCAGAATGGACAGGCCCAGTAAGTGGCCTTGCTAGGGAAAGGTTAACAACAATTGCGACACTGTTCCGTTTTTTTCAAAAGACCTTAAACAACCCACTTGAGAAACCATCGTCTGTATATTCAGTTATAACTGCTAACCAACTTCCTCTAAGGAGGCTGGCAACTATTAAGCATGATTGCACTGTGGGGAGGGAGAGTTTCTGGAGGATTGCCAGAACTGGAACGGTGTCTTTCCCAGCCACTGATACTCATCAGAAAAAAAATCCAGCCTCAGTCACAAGGTCCCTTGTGCTTCACAGAGTTAAATCCAGCCATTCCTGAGACCACTGCCCTTCCATTGAGCACGTCAGTACTCGGGTTGAAGAGTTTTGAGAATTGGTTCTTCTCAGCATTCTGGAGTAAACCAGCTTTATTTTTGTAAACTTCACCACATGAACGGTGCCACTCATGATCGTTTACTTAAAGGAGGCAGAACGTTTGCATTATAATGTTCAGAACTTCCCTAAACTTTTCCCTTTAGGGGCTGACACTTTTGAGGCCCAGTCTCTGCCTATAGGTGAATATTTCTGGCAAGCTGGAGAAAAATCCCTGTAGTTACTTCTGACATTTGGGAGGGTAAAAGAAATGTGTTTCCCTACCCCTGTACAACGGGCTCTGCCAACTTTGTATGTGTAAGGGGGTAACACCAAAATAGCAAAAGTTCTGCAGACTAAACAATCCCAGTTCCCTCCACCTCTCCTCATAAGTCATGTGCTCCAACCCCCTAATCATTTTTGTTGCCCTCTGCTGGACTCTTTCCAATTTTTCCACAAACTTCTTGTAGTGTGGGGCCCAAAACTGGACACAGTTCTCCAAATGTCGAATAGAGGGGAATGATCATGTCCCTCGATCTGCTAGCAATTCCCCTACTTATACAGCCCAAAATGCTGTTAGCCTGCTTGGCAACAAGGACACACTGCTGACTCATATCCAGCTTCTCATCCACTGTAATCCCCAGGTCCTTTTCTGCAGAACTGCCGCTTAGCCAGTTGGTCCCCAGCCTATAGCAGTACATGGGATTCTTCTATCCTAAGTGCAGGACTCTGCACTTGTCCTTGTTGAACCTCTTCAGATTTCTTTTGGCCCAATCCTACAATTTGTCTAGGTCACTCTGGACCCTATCCCTACCCTCCAGTGTATCTACCTTTCCCCCCAGCTTAGTGTCCTCTGCAAACTTGCTGAGGGTGCAATCCATCCCATTGTCCAGATCATTAATAAAGATGTTGAACAAAACCGGCCCCAGGACTGACCCTTGGGTTGAAGGGTTTTGAGAATTGGTTCCGCTTGAAACCGGCTGCCAACTAGACATGGAGCTGTTGATCACTACCCGTTGAGCCCGATCATCTAGCCAGCTTTCTATCCACCTTGTAGTCCATTCATCCAGCCCATACTTTTTTAACTTGCCGGCAAGAATACTGTGGGAAAGCGTATCAAAAGCTTTGCTAAAGTCAAGATATATCACATCCACCGCTTTCCCCATATCCACAGAGCCAGTTATCTCGTCATAGAGGCAATCATGTTAGACAGGCATGACTTGCCCTTGGTGAATCCATGCTGACTGTTCCTGATCACCTTCCTCTCCTCCAAGTGCTTCAAAATGGATTCCTCAAGGACCTGCTCCATGATTTTTCCAGTGACTGCGGTGAGGCTGACCGGTCTGTAGTTCCCCGGATTCGCCTTCTTCCCATTTTTAAAGATGGGCACTATAGTTGCCTTTTTCCAATCGTCATCACTTGTGCATGTTCACACAATGCTCTGTGTGTCGGCAGAGTGCATCCATACTTGGTGCTCTAGCACCGACAGAGACAGCATTACACCATGGGTAGCTGTCCCACTGTGCAAATTGCCCCCTTCTCCCACTATAAGATCTAGGAATGGATCACTGTGCATCCTGGGGTGGGATCACCGCCATCATGATACAATGTTCTCCATCCAATAATTCCAAGGTCTTCTGACTCTGTTCCATGCCATTTTTCAACTGCCTCTGTAAACTTTGCACCTGCCATGTCTGCCTGAAAGCATGGATCCTGCACTGCTCTCCAGTCTTGTGTTGAGCATTATGAACACATCGTGGCTGGTCCTGCAGTATTTCATGAGCTGCAAATCTGAACAGGGATCCATGCTGCCTACCGTGCTGTGTGCCATGGAAAGAAACAATTCAAGATTGATGTTGGCATTCATGGAGCAGCTGCACAGAGTGGACTGTCACTATTGGGTTCTGAAAATAAGCACTGAGTGGGGAGATTGGATTCTGATGCAGGTCTGGGATGGTGAGCAATGGCTGCAGAACTTTCAGATGGGCAAAGCCACCTTCCTTGAACTGTGTGAGGAGCTTGCCCCTGCCGTGCAGCACAAAACGAGAACTGCCCTTCCAGTGGAAAAGTGAGTGGCGATCGCTGCGTAGAAGCTGGCAACTCCAGACTGCTACCAGTCAGTTCAAATCAGTTTGGAGCTGGGAAGTCCACTGTGGGGGTTGCAGTGATGCAAGTGTGCAGGGCCATTAATTGCCTCCTGCTAGAAAGGACTGTGACTCTGGCAATGTGTGGAAAATAGTGGCTGGCTTTGTGGCTATGCGATTCCCTGACTGCAGTGGGGTGATAGTTGGCACACATATTCCAATTTTGGCCCTTGACTATCTTGCAAGAGAGTACATCAGCAGAAAGGGTTACTTCTCTCTGGTAACTGATGGCTCACTGGGGTCATTTCACTGATGTCAACGTGGGGTGGTCATGGAAGATGCATACATCTTCAGGACACTGGTGTGACGGGTTGGATCACAGAAACCCCCTTGGGAGCTGCCACCCAATGTGCAAAGACTACCCCTGCTTCTGTTTTCCCTGCCAGCTCAGGACTCCAGCACCCTGTCTTGCTGAGCCAGACACTCCTGTTTGGCTCCACACACAGATCCAGGGTCTGAATCTCCTGTTCCAAAGCTGCAAGTTTACCTGAAAACAGCTCGCAGTAGTATGCTTGTCTTTAGCACTCAGATGCCCAACTCCCAATGGGGTCTAAACCCAGATAAATCCGTTTTACCCTGCATAAAGTTTATGCAGGGCAAACTCATAAATTGTTCGCCCTCTATAACACTGATAGAGAGATATGCACAGTTGTTTGCTCCCCCAGGTATTAATACATACTCTGAGTAAATTACTAAATAAAAAGTGATTTTATTAAATACAGACAGTAGGATTTAAGTGGTTCAAAGTAGTAACAGACAGAACAAAGTAAGTCACCAAGCAAAATAAAATAAAATGCGCAAATCTATGCCTAATCAAACTAAATACAGATAATCTCACCCTCAGAGATGTTTCAGTAAGTTTTTCTCAGACTGGACACCTTCCAGGCCTGGGCACAATTCTTTCCCCTGGTACAGCTCTTGTTGCAGCTCAGGTGGTAGCTAGGGGATTCTTCATGATGGCTTCTCCCCTTCTCTGTTCTCTTCCCCCCCTTTATATATCTTTTGCATAAGGCGGGAACTCTTTGTCTCTCTGGGTTTCCACCCCCCCCCACTGGAAAAGCACCAGGTTAAAGATGGATTCCAGTTCAGGTGACATGATCACATGTCACTGCAAGACTTCATTACTCACTTGCCAGCACACACATATACAGGGAGACTCACAGGTAAATACAGCCATCTGCAGACAATGGGAGTCATCAAGATTCCAAACCATCATTAATGGTCCACACTTTACACAATTACAATAGGCCCTCAGAGTTACATTTTATATTTCTAGTTTTAGATACAAGAGTGGTACATTTATACAAATCAGATGATCACACTCAGTAGATTATAAGCTTTGTAATGATACCTTACAAGAGACCTTTTGCGTGAGGCATATCCCAGTTACTTACATTCACTTATTACCGTATTTTCTCTAAAACTATCTCAGTTACATTATATTGACTTATTATCAAGTTTTTATAAAACCATATAGACTGCACAACGTCACAACTGGCCTGTATAGAAAGCTATGTAGGGACTTTTTTTCCAGACCAAAAGCTTCCAACGGGGGATTTGGAAATGTCCATAGTGATCCTGGGAGACCCAGCCTACCCCTTACCGTCCCTCCCATCCCCCCACCATGAAGCCATACACTGGAAAACTTGACCGCAGCAAGGAGTGCTTCAACAACAGACTCAGCAGGTACAGAATGACCCTAGAATGTGCACTGAGCAGATTAAAAGCACGCTGGCACTGCCTTTTGTGGCAGGTTAGACCTAAATGAGTAAAATATTCCCACAGTCATAGCAGCCTGCTACGCTCTGCAGGACATCTGTGAAGCCAAAGGGGAAACGTTTTCCCAGGGTGGAGCATTGAGGTGGATCACCTGGCAGCTGCTTTGAGCAGCCAGACACCAGGGCTATTAGAGGGGCTCTACAGGGGGCTATTTGAATCAGGGAGGCTTTGAAACAGCACTTTGACAACGAGCTCCATTGGGTCTTTCTGTAACGAATTGAACCAGGCATTGTTTCCTTGCCACCTTGAATGACCCCTGCAATGATTCCTGCCTGAGCGTTAATTGTAGTCTGCAAATGTGTGATTGCCATTGTGTTTGAATTTCTGTTGCAACCACTGTTTTTGTAAGACTCAGTTTTTATTAAACAGGAATACACAGATTAACACGTTTTACCAGGGACATGACAGTGAGCAGCACTTGCTGATGTGAGAATCTCCCAGGTGTATGTAAATCTAGCTGTCATTATGGAAAATATCTCTGGGGTGGAGTGCTAATTGCTCAGTTGGAGGAGAATGATTGCTGTAAGGAGCCGGTTCCTGACCCAGGTGGGGCCGCGAGAGAGGCTGGGAGCAGCCGGGCGTTCATGAGATCTGTGTCCCTGACCAGCCGGAGGACTCCACCGGGTTCCCCGTCAGTGGATCTGAGATGGATGGAATTGGAGCTGAGAATGAAGGAGTCAGAGGACCATAAGAGACAGGGAAGGCATGAGGCAGAACAGCAGGAGAGACAGCGGCAGCATGAACTGGTGATGGCTGAACTGAGAGGCTGAAGGACCCATCCACGGGTGAGTGGGGATGGACCCCGGGGTGCCAATTCCGCAGGGAACCTCAACACTAAATTGCTGCCCCAGGCAGGGCCGGCTTTAGGCCAATTCAACCAATTCCCCTGAATCGGGCCCCGGGCCCAAGCCCCAGTAGGGTATACCGGCAAGAGCCGGTGCGCAGTACCAGGGTGGCCCGGCTTCCCCAGGGGGCAATTTAAAGGACCTAGGGCTCCCAGCAGGGGCCGGAGCCCCAGGCCCTTTAAATTGCCACCAGACCCCCACTGCTGGAGCCCTGGGGTAGGGCTGCGGGGCTCTGGGGGCTATTTAAAAAGTCCGGGGCTCCCGCTGCCTCTACCGCCCCGGCCCTTTAAATAGCCACTAGAGCCCCGCTGCTTCCCCAGGGCTCCCGCGGCTATTTAAAGGGCCAGGGCTCCAGCTGCCTCTGCTGCACCCCGTCCCCGCACCAGCCCTGCACCCCCTGCCCTGCCCGCAGCCAGCCCCGTCTCCAGCCAGCCCTGCACCCCCTGTCCGCAGCCAGCCCCTGCTGCACCCCTGCCCTACCTCCAGCCCCGCCCCCCCTGTTCTGCTCGCACCAGCCCCGCCCCCCTGCCCTGCCTGCAGCCAGCCCTGCACCACCTGCCCACAGCCAGCCTCTGCCGCACCCCCTGCCCTGTCTCCAGGCAACCCCAGCCGCACCCCCCTGAGGCCCTGCCCAAAGCCAGCCAGCCCCACATACCCCTGTCTCCAGCCAGCCCCGCACCCCTTGCCCTGCCTGCAGCCAGACCCTACCTCCAGTGAGCCCCTGCCCTGCCTCCAGCCAGCCCCATGTCCACTGGTGCCCTGCAGTTCCCAGGGCAGTAACCCTGCACACCTGCTTCAATGAGGGGGGCAGGGAGCAGCTGGGACCCACACATGTGCACACCAGTGCCACACCCCCAGGGAGTGGCGGGGACCCACACACGTGAAACGGAGCTCATTAATAACCGATCAACAGCATATATGATGCAATGTACATAATATAGAATTTTATTATTTATATAGTTATGGAAAGTAAATAATACATGGAAGAAATGAAAGGCTTTTTTTTACATTATTTTTTTTTGTTAGTCATCCCTGCCGGGGCCCCGCCAAAAATGTTCGAATTGGGCCCCGCCCTTCCTAAAGCCGGCCCTGCTGGAGAGAACAGGAGGATTCAGTCAGCAGGGGCTGCCGATCCGTCCCATTCACCAGGGCTGCCATCCTGCAGCTTCAGCATTCGTGGATGGGGTGACTTGGGGAAAGGTCTCAACCTCCCCACATCCCACTTCACTGCTGCCAGAATCCCTCCTGCCCCCCCTGCTACAGTCCCCTCCCTACCCAACCTGGGTGGGGCTGGAGGAGAGGGGTCTGAGAACTTGAGCTGTGGATTGGAGGTGGAACAGCTGTCAAGGGCACTGAGGGGGAAGTGGCAGGAGCTCCCCGTACAAGGAGGGGGGTTGCCACTGGAGGTCACTAGGAAGGACAACAAGACTCCATCCTGGGGGTCAGGAGCGGGAATCCATCCCTCAGAGGTGGGCAGGGGCTGGGTGGAAATGCTGCTGGTTCCAGGGGCCGTTAATCCCCCCTGATTCCTCGGAGGCGTCTGAGTCTCAGACAGGTTCTCGTTCCCTTGCAGCAGGAGGACGTCACGGCCAATGTGATGCGCCAGCTCCGTATCATGCGGCACTTGCGCCAGGTGCCCGAGGCGCTGCAGGGCCTGTGCCTCTGAGGCCACCAGCAACTCCCGCTCCCTGCTGCAGGTACTGCTCTGGCTCTCTGTAAATGGGGAGCTAGTGGAAGGGGAAATGGAGCCCCCTGGCACTCACAGAAAGCTGATTACAGAATGAGCCCGAACTGAGAGGCACCATATCCGCCCCCGTAAAGAGCCAGACTTCAGTGGTGATACACCCCAGCTGGGGTAGCAACAGGATTGAGAATGAGGTAGGAAGTTCAGAGCAGCAAGGAAAGCCTGGAGGGGAACTTGAGAAGAGAGGTTGGAAAAGTGCAGCAAAGAGAAAGGTGCAGACCTAGCTGTTGGGTCCAGGGTCCTGAGCTGCTATCAATGTCAGGGTGGGACTGGGTTCCCCTACCGGCCCCAGAGGAGACGGCGTACACGCACCTGGAGAGGGTTCCCAAGCCCAGCAAGGGGGCTACAGGCTGAGCAAGTGCCCCAGCGATGGCAGAAGGACTTCTGTCTGTGGAAAGACCTCTTTGGACTTTTAGTGTGAGGCAAGCTGGGCCCCAGAAGGGTGGACTAAAGGTGGTGACCTGGCCGGAGTTACCAGGCAGAGAAACTGCCGTGGTGCTGGAGTGACCATGGATGGGGGACGCTAGCCCACCGAGAGGGCTGTGATGCCATGCCTGGCCGCCGGGGGGCACCTAACGATGAGTAGATTCATTTATGATTGGCATAGTTGGCAGGATTGAGTTCCCCCTGTGATCCGTGAGGGAAGTCTTGGTTGCTGAAGGAATCATAGAATATCAGGGTTGGAAGGGACCTCTGGAGGTCATCTAGTCCAACCCCCTGCTCAAAGCAGGACCAATCCCCAGACAGTTTTTTGCCCTGATCCCTAAATGGCCCCCTCAAGGATTGAGCTCACAACCCCGGGTTTAGCAGGCCAATGCTCAAACCACTGAGCTATCCCTCCCCCAAGCAGGTGTATCAAGGGACCAAGCTGGTCGCTGGATTTCCCACTTCAGTTCCAGGGACTGGCTAAGCAGCCAAAGCAGATCTAGGGGTTTCTCCAGCAGCTCCTAGAAAACCAACAGACGCAGAAGGAAGTGCAGGTGGAGCTACAGATGCAGCAGCAGCAATACCTGTGAGAGATCCTGCAAAGAGAAATCAACCCAGGGTCTGCTATGCCCATGGACAAAAAGAGCAGAGAAGGAGAGCATGCCTGGGCTGTGCTGAGAAGGTTAGCCCAGGGAGAAGGGCATGAGAAAGGGTACAAGCGTGGCCTAATGCCAAGATGGGAGCAAGAGTTCTTTGTTTTGGGGGCACAGAAGCAGGCCATATCAAAAGACACGGCCTGCTTAGGAAATTGCTGAGTGGCTGAACGAGGGGCCAGGGCCCTAAGAAGTTAGAAAGAAAGGAGAAGGTGTCCTCTGACACAAACCCCCATGAGGCAGGCAAGGTGGAGGTGGCTGGGGTGGCCATGGACCTTGCAGACCCTCCACCAATACACCCTGTCGGGTGCTGCAGGGAGATGAAGGACGAAGTGATTGGCCCAGAGATGAAGCAGACTGGAGGAGGGACAAACACAAGGGTGGAGCAGTCCATGGTGGGTTCTCAGACCCTGACCGAAAAGGTTTTGGCAGATGCAGCGGCAGTAGCAAAAAGGCAACAGAAGACGCTAAAGGCTTCAGAAGAGGCTCTGCAAGCAGCTGTTGATGAGACTGAGTGGCTGCAGGAAGAGCGTCGGGATACTGCAGAAGAGAAGGTTTGCCCCGAGCGAGCTGGCAGTGGAGCTGCAGACGCTGCACAGGCTGTACAAGCGCGCAGCCGGTGACAGCGATGAGATGAGGAGGGATGAAGCTTGGAGAAGAATAGAACTTGCCCCCGCGTGGGCCAGGTTCTAAGGAGGAGGGTATATAACGGGGGGCTTGGCCTGTGGGCTATAAAGCCTGGAGCTAGGCCAAATGGATTACAGAGTGAGCTCCAGCTGAGGGGAAACCAGGGGAAACCGCAACAAAGGTACAGGAGCAGGCCTAGCTGTTCGGTACAGGGCCTTGGGGCAGAACCTAGAATCCAGGGTAGGACTGGTTCTCCCATGGTCTCTAAGGAAGGGGATGTACAGGGCCATAGAAAGGGCTACCAAGGCCAGCAAGGGCAGGCCGAGCCAAAGTCAGGCTGAGGAAAAGCCCCCAAGGGACAGAGGATCTTGTTTCAGTTAAAGACATTTTTTGACTTTTCGTTTGGGATGAGCGCGACCCAGGAAGGAGTGGACTAAAAGATGGTCGCCTGGCCGAAGGGCTGAGTTCCCAGCCCAAAACCTGCTGGCGGGCGTGCTAGCCCAAGAAATCTGTGACCCCAGGCCTTGAAGGAAGGGGCACCTATCGGTGAGTGAACTCTGTTACAAGCCTGCTTCCATTGTGGAAACAGCCTGGTATTGGAGAGCGGTGGGGATGGCCTGTGGGCGAGGATGGCTGGAGGGGTCATACAGGAGGGGCAGCAGCGTCCAGTGTGGAGATCAGGGAAAGGGTTGTCTGCAGTCCTGCCACTGAGCGGTAACGTGATCCTGGCCAGGTCACTCTCCCACCTGGTGCCTCACTTTCTCTGTCTTTGAAATGGGGATCATCCCGACCCACATTAAGAAAGGGTTTGATCCTCTGCTCTTGCTTCCCAAATCCCTGCCCTCCTTGCCCCACACAGGCCTCTGCCCTGTTGCTCAAACTCCCATGCACATGTTAGTGCCTGTGTCACCCCCGCAACTGCAAGGTCTCATGTACAGTCTCCTGCCAGCAAACTGAAGCTGCCACTAGATCCAGAATAGGAATCGCAGTTCCTGTGCGCTGCCCTGAATGG
The DNA here is from genome assembly GCF_011386835.1 of Chrysemys picta bellii. NCBI lineage: Eukaryota > Metazoa > Chordata > Testudines > Emydidae > Chrysemys > Chrysemys picta. Next base: position 23,582,907 of record NC_088809.1, read on the forward strand.
AGTCTAGACCCTGGGCATGGGGAAGGCCAACGCTCACATCCAGGTAGATCATCAACTTACTCCTCTGTCCCAGGAGCAGGAAGGCCTCTGGTTCGTGCTCCCTTCGGTAGCTGGAGCTGCTGAGTTGGGAGTGTGGTGGGCAGAGATGGGAACAGGCCATAGGATGAATCAAGTGTCAGGGGGAGACTCCCTGTGTGTGGGAGATGATGTTGCCCCTCTGTGGGGAATCCCTTCCTTGCAGATGCTGGGCTTTGGGTGCTGGACTCTGCCAGGAAGCCCAGCTCCCATCCCTAGCAGCTTGGCTGTTCCCTACACTGCTGTGCACCAGGCACTCTGCAGAGAGCTGCTCTGGGCAAGGACTACAGAGCCTGCTGTCATCCTGGCAGGTGTCACCCCAGGTTCCATAATCCTGACCCCTGGTCCCCCTCCACTGGCAGGCTCTGAGCAAGGCCTGCCCAAAGAACATGGATGACGAGCTCTCGATCCTGCTGACAGCACCCCCCAGCACAGACAAACTCCAGCACATCTTGGAGGTGAGCAGAATGGGGAGGGGCAGCAGGGGTTTTACCTTAGCCCTGGGGACTCCTAGAAAGAAGAGACTGGAAAATCCATGTTTCTATTGGATCCTTCCGAGTATGCATTCGTGATATAAACTCACTGGGTGACCTTGGGGTAACTCACTTCCCCCTTACGGCATCAGTCTTCTCCACTATCAAATCTACACTGGGGAAGAAGGACAGAAGCCCCGACAACCACCTTCACCTCTGGGTGTCTGGTCCTGGGAGCCGAAACCAACTGGACTATCTGCCCCATCTCCTAAACTGCCCTGTCTTTCCCTCCTAGGGCCTTGTCCTTAGTGCTCAGCCTGGCCCCTTCCCAGCTTGTCCCTGACCTTTAAAGGACTCTCCAAGCCAATGTTCTGAGGGCTGGAGAAAAATGCCTTCTGGTGAGCTATTGAAAGAGCTCAACCTGTTTAGCTTATCAAAAGAAGATTGAAGGGGACTTCACTGAAGTGTTGAAATGCCTTAATGGAGAGAAAATATTGGGTATTAAAGGGCTCTTTAATCGAGCAGAGAAAGGCAGAGCAAGACCCAATGGCTGGAAGGTGAAAAGAGACAAATTCCTATGACAAATAAGGCACAAATATTCAACAGCGAGGATGATTGAACACAGGAAGAAGCTACCAAGGAAAGTGGTGGATTCTCCATCTCTTGATGTCATTAATAAAGACTAGATGCCTTTCCGGAATGTGTTTGCCCCAAAAGTAGCTATTGTGGTAGACAGGAGGCCTGTGATATGCAGGGGGTCAGATTAGATGCTCTAACGGTCTCTGCTGCCCATAAAATCTACTCATTTCTGAGAAACCGAGTGTAGCATTGGGAGCAGCCTCTGCTTATTAAACAATCAGTTTGTCAGCACCTGCAGGACAATTTGGTTCTTAGGACTAGTGAGCATGGACTTGTCAAGAACAAATCATTCCAGACCAATCCTAGCTCCTTCTTTGGCAGGGTTAGGGGCCTAGTGGAGGTGGGTAAACAGTAGATGTGATCTATCTTGGTGTTAATACGGCTTTTGACACAGTCCCATAGGACATTCTCACAAGCAAACAGATGCTGCTTAGCACTGTCAGAGCAGCTTTTGCTGGGGGATTCTCCCAGCACTTTCCAATAGTGGGAAAGTATGAAATCCCCATTTGACTGCTGGGGACAGAGCCTAGAGGGGGCAGCAACTTACCCCAAGTCCCACAGGTCAATAGGAAACCAGCAATGGAACCCAGGAGTCCTGACTCCCAGTTCCCTCCTCCAATCACTCCAGCGGAGCACACTCCCTCTCAAAGCAGGGGGACCGGACATGAGGGCCTGGTTGTAATTGCCAGCTGTGGGAGGGAGTGTGCAGCAGTGGTTAGTGAAGGGGCCTGGAAATAAGGACTGCTGGGTCTATTGGAGAGTGTCACTAGGAGCAGTGCATAAGATGAGGTGTCCTATCATGTTTACTCAGATCAGATTAGGACATAATAGAATGGCTGAAATAGTTTATTTGATTTGTATTGTATTATTTTGCAATTGTTAAGAGCAGCAACTACTTAGCTCAGACTGAAGCATCTTATCTAATTTTTGAGATCTAAGTGTCTCCTCTTTGAGTGCCACGAGACAATTTAACACATTGTGACAAAGAATTTTCATTGCCACTTGTTATGATTTCAAGAAACAAACTGGTTTAGTTTGAATAGGATTTTCGGTCAGAAACGGTTTCAATGAAATTTCCCCACCATTTCGATTCCTGGGCTCTATCTCTGCCTTTCGGGGGGCGGGGGGGGGTGTTGCTGTCTGTTAGAACAGGAGTCTGATTTGGATAGGGATAGAGACCTCTTCAATGTTTTTAATGAAGTAAATACTAATGGGAATTGTGTGATCATGGGAGACTTTAACTTCCCAGATATAGACTGGAGGACAAGTGCTAGTAATATAATAGGGCTCAGATTTTCCTAGATGTGATAGCTGATGGATTCCTTCACCAAGTAGTTGCTGAACCAACAAGAGGGGATGCCATTTTCGATTTGGTTTTGGTGAGTAGTGAGGATCTCTTAGAAGAAATGGTTGTAGGGGACAGCCTTGGTTTGAGCGATCATGAGCTAATTCAGTTTAAACTAAATGGAAGGATAAACAAAAATAGATCTGTGACTAGAGGTTTTTTTTTTTAAAAAGGGCTAACTTTAAAAAATTAAGGAAATTAGTTAGGGAAGTGGATTGGACTGAAGAACTTGTGGAACAGATGGATCAGACTGAACAGGTTCCAAACCTCTCGGAGGCTCTTACCTTCTAAACAGGGACGTCTGTTTTCTAGTAAAATCAGGAAAAAGAAAGGAGAAAACTCAAAAGAGGTTCTTCCTGGCGCTCATGTACGTGACCCCTAATACTCTCTCAGTCCTCAAAGAGAGACCTCGAGAAGGAGACTTGCTGAAGGAAAGCTACAGGGGACTCAGAGGTTTCCCTGGCCCTGTGCCCCTGTCCTGCCTGGCTGATGGCAGCATCTCTCTGTGAGGTCACCACCTCCCCACCACCTTTGACCAATAGGCTGAGGTCCTGCAAAAGGCCTTTGTGATGTCACTGTCACACCCACCCCTCCCCTGCAGTGCTGATGTCCTGCCGCAGGCCAGACCCTTTGGAGGTTTGAGCTACTCCCTGTGGATCACCCCGCTCAATGAGTGTTCATTCTAGGAAGCAAGCCGGCTAGACAGTAAGACAGCAGAGGCTGCTCCCAATGCTACACTCGGTTTCTCAGAAATGAGTAGACTTTATGGGCAGAAGAGACAGTTAGAGCATCTAATCTGACCCCCTGCATATCACAGGCCTTTCTGCACCATATGGGGCAGGCAGAGCTCTGCCTGGGCGCAGGGGGAATGGGATGGGGGTAGATCAAGGAAAGGGGGGAGGGGAATGGGTGTGAGGGAAAGAGCTCCTGTCCCAGATGAAGGAATTTGGGGGCAGAGGAAAGGACCCTGCTCCACAGAGAGGGGAGAGGGTTTCTGTGAGTGCCAGGGGGCTCCATTTCCCCTTCCACTAGCTCCCCATTTACAGAGAGCCAGAGCAGTACCTGCAGCAGAGAGCGGGAGTTGCTGGTGGCCTCAGAGGCACAGGCCCTGCAGCGCCTCGGACACCTGGCGCAAGTGCCACATGATACGGAGCTGGCGCATCACATTGGCCGTGACGTCCTCCTGCTGCAAGGGAACGAGAACCTGTCTGAGACTCAGACGCCTCCGAGGAATCAGGGGGGATTAACGGCCCCTGGAACCAGCAGCATTTCCACCCAGCCCCTGCCCACCTCTGAGGGATGGATTCCCGCTCCTGACCCCCAGGATGGAGTCTTGTTGTCCTTCCTAGTGACCTCCAGTGGCAACCCCCCTCCTTGTACGGGGAGCTCCTGCCACTTACCCCTCAGTGCCCCTGACAGCTGTTCCACCTCCAATCCACAGCTCAAGTTCTCAGACCCCTCTCCTCCAGCCCCACCCAGGTTGGGTAGGGAGGGGACTGTAGCGGGGTGGGGGGGCAGGAGGGATTCTGGCGGCAGTGAAGTGGGATGTGGGGAGGTTGAGACCTTTCCCCAAGTCACCCCAGCCACGAATGCTGAAGCCGCAGGATGGCAGCCCTGGTGAATGGGACGGATCGGCAGCCCCTGCTGACTAGGGTTACCATACGTCCGGTTTTTCCCGGACATGTCCTGCTTTTCGGCAATCAAACCTCCGTCCGGGGGGAATTGCCGAAAAGCCAAACATGTCCGGGAAAATGCCGGTTGGGCACTTCCCCTCCTGCGGCTGCTCTGCTCCGCTCGTCCCCTCTCAGACTTTAAGAGCCGAGCTGCCCGAGCCAGCGCTACTGGCTTCGGGCAGCCCCCCTGCCTCCGGACCCCGAGGCACGGGCCAGGCACTTCTCCTCCCCGGCTCCAGCTGAGCAGCTCCACTCCTCCCCTCTCAGACTTTAAGGTTCCAGCTGCGCTGGGGAAGCGCCGGCCGGGGGCGCAGGGTCTGGGGGCTGCCCGGCAAACCGTGAAGCCGATAGCGCTGGGGCAGCCCTTTCCCCATGGCTGGGAGTGGGAGGGAGGAGGGGGCGGAGTTAGGGCGGGGAAGGAGCGGAGTTGGGGCGGGGCTAAGGGTGGGGAAATGGGCAGGACCAGGGGCCGTGGAGGGTCCTCTTTTTTTATTTATTAGACATGGTAACCCTACTGCTGACTGAATCCTCCTGTTCTCTCCAGAACGGGTCCAGCCTTGCCAGCAGCAGGACAAGCGTCCCCTGCCCACGTGCCTCAGCCCTGCCTGGTCAGACGCCATCACCCGTCAGTCCTTGGCCTCCCAGGCTGCCAGTGATGGGAGCAACTCTGGGTGGTGGCTCGGGTGACACAGACACCAGACCACTAGGAATTGGGTGCGGCCCTGTGGGACAGGAGAGTCTCGCAGAGGGCACTTGGGGGACTCTCCTGCCCTTCCCAAGAGCGATAGCACCGTGTCCTGAGAACATAAGTCTGGGATGAGGCAAAGCTTCTCATTAATTAGCCTGGCTAAAGAGCTGGGTGGAGCTGCTCTGGGGACAAGCTGGCTCGCTCCTGCTCATGTAGGCGAATTCATCTCCCTTCCCAGGAGCACCTGCTCTCCCTTTCATTCCCCACCAGGCTCCTTGTGCCAGGCCCCACAGGATGGGAATGAGGCCTGGGCCCCGCCCCAATCTCCTGAGTCTAATGCAGCTGCTCACCTTGTCCCCCATCAGCTGCTGGGTTTCCCCCAGGAGGGAGTAGGTGACAGGGAGAGAGACACACACACATTTGTCCTTCTGGTTGCAGGGCTTGTGTCCTTCCAATCCCATTGGTGGCTGCACAGTGGGCAGAGTCCTCGCTGCGTGCCCGGCCCAACAGAATTGCAGGGCGTGGTGTGGAACACAGAAAGAGATAGAGAGACTCATCCTCCAGCCGGGGTCAGTCTGAGAGAAATTGGCTGGGGTCCCAGTCTCACTCTTCTAGCAGGTGCCATTTCCCAGCTGGGTTCCTTACCCCTCTGGTGCAGCAGCAGCTGGTAGAGCCGGTAAACCCCCTCCCTGGCCTGCCGGCTGATGTCCTTGGCTGGGTCACTGACGGACAGAGCCAGCTGTGCCATGTGGTGACCCATCCTGGGGAATTCCGCTGAGTTCTAATGGACGGGAGAGGGAGAGGGGACTCCATCAGCATTTTCCTGTCAGCTCCCAGTCCCCCCCGGGCCAGGACTCTCCTTCCCCTCAGCCCCTCTGTAGGAGATGCTAGAGCCAGACCCTTAATTTCCTCTGCCCCCAAGGAAGCCTGGAGCACAGGGCTGTGGGCAGGGCCCTCCATGAGGACTTGCTTCCCCAGCTGCTCCAGGATGACAGGGAGGCATGAACCTGGAGCATAGTCCCCTTAAAAGCCCAGAGTCACCACTTAACTAGGACAAGAAGAACTTGACTCAAGCCAGGCTCACTCTCTGCTCTGACTCTGCCTCCCCAAGAGGAACACTCCTAACCCACAGCCCCTGCAGCAGCAGATCCTACAGCCCATCGGAGCCAGATCACCTACGCCTGGAGTCAGGAAGCTGGGGTCAGAGGTCACTTACGTCAGACTCAGGGAAGGTGATGGTGGATCTGAGCAGGGCCGTGCTACTCTTAACGGCCCTGGCTCTCTCTCGCGGCACCCTGGACACGATCCAGTAGTTAATGTGCTGTGGGGAAAGGAGGCATTGCACTGACTGCCCTGACCAAGGACGCCCACTGGGGGCCCGGATAGGAGGACAGACTGGAAAATGGATCTAAGAGTGAAGGTAAAATTGCCCCCACCCCTCTCATCGGGCTCACCTCCAAGATGTACTGGAGCCTGTCGGTGTCTGGGGATTCTGCCTGCAGGTTCCCCAGCATGGCGTCCAGGAGGTCTGGCAAGACCCTAGGCAGATCCTGAAAGCAAGGGAGAGCCATGGGTCAGAGTTAGGGAAACTGGGGCTACACCTGCCACAGGATGGGAAGACGGGTCTCTGGGAAGCACTGGTGAGACCCCAAACACATATCCTGGCCTCTCTCATTCACATCTCACTGCAGGCAATTAGCAAGGATTCATGGCAGGATGACAGCTGGCTCTTCTATCCATGACTTTAGCATGATCTACCTGCACTTGGGTGGTGTCCTTCTCCATGCCCAGGGTGAAGACGGCGTGCAGGGCAGCTCGGAGGAGGTGGGTCTCCAGCTCTGGCTCCAGGGCAGGCGTCATGGTGCTGGCAAGAGAGAGGAGCCGGCATTAGACTGTGCAGTGCGGGGATGGGACTGGAACCAACACGCAGGTGAAACTGCAGTGAAATACGCACAGGCTGGCAAGAAGGGAAACTGAGGCACCGAGCCAGGGAATGACAAGGCCAAGGTTTCTCAGACAGACAGTGGCAGGGCAGGAATAGCCCCTGTTCCCTGCACCCTGCTGCCCCATCCTGGGTGTGAGCCTCTCCCCAAAGCCGTTGCAATGTTACTGGAGTGAAAAGAACAGCCCAGCCAGGAGAGAGTGACCCTTCCCCCCACCTCTGCCAGAGGAGCCACCCTTGGGCGGTGACCTGGGAGTGGGAAGGGCAGTGACTCCCAGCCCTGGGCCTGAGCAGCACTGGGGTTAGGGGAACCGGGCCGGAGGGTCTCGGTACCTGAGGTTGCCCACAGCAATCAGGGAGTTAGTGAGGACGGCGCCGGGTGGAGAGTTATCAGGCAGCTCCTCAATGAGCTCCTGTGAGACCCAAAGGAGACAAAGGAGCGTGTGAGATTCGGGCCTCACTGACACTTCCCAGTGAGGAGATTACACAGCCAGGGCCCCACACAGCCAGCAGGATCCCCCCTCCTGCCCCCCGCTCCTCTGATTCCTGCCCAATAGTGACCACTCTCCGAATTTCTCCCGTCTCTTCGCCCCGACCATTTCTGGTTTCTGCAGACTAGATGTTTTAGCAAAGTTTAGAATTCCTTGGTGCTCAACACCGTGAAACTCCCCTTTCTCCTTCACAAAGGGCTTTAACGCCCCTTATCTCACCCAGGCTCTCGACTGCCCAAAGTTGGAGAATTGTCCCTGTTCCCACTGCAGAGCACCCCCACGACACACACACAGAGTCCTCCTGGTGGTGGGAGGGGAACAGAGGAAAGGACAGAAGACGTAAGAGATGAAGAGAAAGGAGGGAGGGATGGAGGAAAAGGTAAAAGAAAAAGGACAAACCTAATGTCCCCAGTGATTCTAAGGGACAAAATCCCAGGTGGGGAATAAAATTCGACCACCTTAAGCTAGTGTTTTCCATGCCTAGAATTCAGCTGGCGCCAGATGCATCAGACTGAACAGGTTCCAAACCTCTCGGAGGCTCTTACCTTCTAAACAGGGACGTCTGTTTTCTAGTAAAATCAGGAAAAAGAAAAGAGAAAACTCAAAAGAGGTTCCTCCTGGCGCTCATGTACGTGAACCTAAATACTCTCTCAGTCCTCAAAGAGAGACCTCGAGAAGGAGACTTGCTGAAGCAAAGCTACAGGGGACTCTGAGGTTTCCCTGGCCCTGCGCCCCTGTCCTGCCTGGCTGATGTCAGCATCTCTCTGTGAGGTCACCACCTCCCCAGCACCTTTGACCAATAGGCTGAGTTCCTGCAAAAGGCCTTTGTGATGTCACTGCCACACCCACTCCTCCCCTGCAGTGTTAATGTCCTGCCACAGGGCAGACACTTTAAGGTTTGAGCTACACAAAGAGGAGACACTTAGATCTCAAAAATTAGATGAGATGTTTCAGTCTGAGCTAAGTAGTTGCTGCTCTTAACAATTGCAACATAATAAAATACAAATAAAATAGACTATTTCAGCCATTCTATTATGTCCTAATCTGATCTGAGTAAACACGATAGGACACCTCATCTTATGCACTGCTCCTAGTGACACTCTCCAATAGATCCCCATCCTCCACCTGCCGGGAGGTAGGTAGGGGCGGATTGTTATCCCTACTTGAAAGAGGGAGAAGCTAAGGCTGAGAAAGGAGAATTGACTTGTCTTAGGTCACACAGCCAGTCCGTGGCAGAGTTGGGAATAGGACCCAAGAGCCCTGATTTTCAAACTAACCATCGGATCTTGAATTTCAGACATTGAATGACCTGAATAAAGTGCTCTCAAGTGAGTTCCAGACCAGCAACAGTTCATAGTAATTATTCAGCAAGTATTTTAGGAGAACTGGAATGGTAGAGAAAATAATGAACTGCAGAGAAGCAGCAAAATTTGTCGAATATATGACTGGTTATGACTATTTACTTGGTCTTAAAAGAAAACAACAGGGACCTGAGTCTCCTCCCTGTCAATAACCCCCTGCTCAGCCAATCAGGGTAGAGACCAAGGGGCGGGAGGATGAGGGTTCTCACCAGAAAGCCCAAAGGATGGCCCAGGTCACCGCTGGGGATCACTGTCTGAGCACTATTTCAGCCCCACATTTTTCGGTGGACCTCCCACAATGGGAGTTGTAGAGCACCCCCCACGACACACACACACCCCTCCTGGTGGTGGGAGGGGAACAGGGAAAGGACAAAAGACGTAAGAGATGAAGAGAAAGGAGGGAGGGATGGAGGAAAAGGTAAAAGAAAAAGGACAAACCTTAATGTCCCCAGAGATTCTAAGGGACAAAATCCCAGGTGGGGAATAAAATTTGGCCACCTTAAGCTAGTGTTTTCCATGCCTAAAATTCAGCTGGCGCCAGATGCAGCAGACTGAACAGGTTCCAAACCTCTCGGAGGCTCTTACCTTCTAAACAGGGACGTCAGTTTTCTAGTGAAATCAGGAAAAAGAAAAGAGAAAACTCAAAAGAGGTTCCTCCTGGTGGTCACATACATGAACCCAAATACTCTCTCAGACCTCAAAGAGAGACCTCGAGAAGGAGACTTGCTGAAGCAAAGCCACAGGGGTCTCTGAGGTTTCCCTGGCCCTGCGCCCCTGTCGTGCCTGGCTGATGTCAGCATCCCTCTGTGAGGTCACCACCTCCCCTGCACCTTTGGCCAATAGGCTGAGTTCCTGCAAAAGGCCTTTGTGATGTCACTGCCACACCCACCCCTCCCCTGCAGTGCTAATGTCCTGCCACAGGCCAGACACTTTGGAGGTTTGAGCTACTCCCTGTGGATCACCACACTCAATGAGTGTTCCTTCTAGGAAGCAAGCCGGCTAGACAGTAAAACATCACAAGCTGCTCCCAATGCTACACTCGGTTTCTCAGAAATGAGTAGACTTTATGGCCAGAAGAGACAGTTAGAGCATCTAATCTGACCCCCTGCATATCACAGGCCTCCTGTCTACCACAATAGCACATTCCGGAAAGGCATCTAGTCTTTATTAATGACATCAAGAGATGGAGAATCCACCACTTTCCTTGGTAGCTTCTTCCTGTGGTCAATCATCCTCGCTGTTGAATATTTGTGCCTTATTTGTCATAGGAATTTGTCTCTTTTCACCTTCCAGCCATTGGGTCTTGTTCTGCCTTTCTCTGCTCGATTAAAGAGCCCTTTAATACCCAATATTTTCTCTCCATTAAGGCATTTCAACACTTCAGTGAAGTCACCTTCAATCTTCTTTTGATAAGCTAAACAGGTTGAGCTCTTTCAATAGTTCACTAGAAGGCATTTTTCTCCAGCCCTCAGAACATTTGGTGGCTCTTTGCTGCCCCAGCTCCAATTTCTAGGACCATCTTTTTCAAAGGAGGACACCAAGACTGGAGGCAGTATTCCAATAGCAGTCTCACTGCTGCTGTGTCACCTCCCTATCCTACTCACGGCTCTGCTCCTTCGTCTAATGATGGCTTTAGCCCTGTTCACCACAGCATCACACTGGGAGCTCATGTTGAGTGGCTTCTCCACTCTGGCCCCTAAATCCTTTTCAGAGTCACTGCTTTCCTGGATACACGTCCCCATTCTGGAGGTGTGGCCGGCGTGCCTTGTGGCTACGTATAGGACCTTGCATTGGGCTCTGCTCAAACTTGTTTTCTTTGAATGGGTCCAGCTGGCTGAATGAGCCAGATTGCTCTGTATCACTGCCCTCTCCCCATCAGGAATTACCACTCTGCCTGTATTTTGTCACCCCCGAATCTTATCCGCAGTGATTGTATGTTTTCTCCCAATTCATTGATAACAATTATTTTAAAAAATTAGTCCTTGAGAGCTTCTTCAGACCCTTAGTACCCAGGACCTGCTCCCCACAGCACAGTGAGAAATGCTGTCCAGCCCTGCTGGTACATAGGGGATAAGCACAGAACAAACTTACCTTTAGGAGCTGTGTTGTCCATAGGCTCTGAACAACATGTAGGGTTCAGCAGATTACAAACGCACGACAGACCTGTAGTGTAGACAGGTCCCAACTGTGTCTCAGTTTCCCACCCTGTAAAATGGGGAGAACAAACAAAACCTTGATTAGCTCCATTTGATAGCTGGGGAAACTGAGGCACCCAGCGGTGCAAAGACTCGCTCATGGTCCCATAGCCAGGAATAGAAAACAGCAGATCTGATAGCCAGGCCTGGGACCTAACCCTGGTTTTCCTGGCCTTGCTGCTCTAAGTTTAGTCACAACCTCCATGTCTTTTCCCCCGTGTCCCTTAACCCCACGTCACTGCAGAAGAGAGATTTTCTGGTAGCCAGCTCATAGACTCATAGACTTTAAGGTCAGAAGGGACCATTATGATCATCTGGTCTGACCCCCTGCATGCTGCAGGCCATAAAACCGTCCCTACCCCTTCCCTGGACTCTGCCGTTGAAGTCCCCAATCCTGTGTTTTAGTGACTTCAATCGGCAGAGACCCTCCTGCTAGTGATTCCTGCCCCAATCTGCGGAGGAAGGCGAAAAACCTCCAGAGGCTCAGCCAATCTACCCTGGAGGAAAATTCCTTCCCGACCCCAAATATGGCGATCAGTAAGACTCCGAGCATATAGGCAAGAGTCTCCAGCCTGACCCTTGTTAGCCATTATACTATTTACCTACCATTGCTTGGTTTTCCTTGACTACTATGTTTTACCATTAAACCATTCCCTCCATAAACTTATCTAACTTAATCTTAAAACCAGACAGGTCCGTCGCCCCCACCGTTTCCCTCAGAAGGCCGTTCCAATATTTCACCCCTCTGACGGTCAGAAACCTTCGTCTGATTTCAAGCCTGAACTTCCCCACGGCCAGTTTATATCCATTCGTTCTCGTGTCCACATTAGTACTAAGCTGGAATAATTCCTCTCCCTCCCTTGTATTAATCCCTCTAATATATTTAAAGATAGCAATCATATCCCCCCTTAGCCTTCACTTTGTCAGACTAAACAACCCAAGCTCCTCTAGTCTCCTTTCATACGACAGGTTTTCCATTCCTCTGATCATCCTAGTCGCCCTTCTCTGCACCCGTTCCAGTTTGAGTTCATCTTTTTTAAACATGGGAGACCAGAACTGCACACAGTACTCCAAATGAGGTCTCACCAGCGCCTTATACAACGGAAGCAGGACCTCGTTATCCCTACTAGATATACCTCGCCTAATGCATCCCAAGACAGCATTGGCTTTTTTCACCGCCACGTCACATTGTCGACTCATAGTCATCCTGCGGTCTACAAGGACCCCTAGGTCCTTCTCCTCTTCCGTTACTTCTAACCAATGCGTTCCCATCTTGTAACTAAAATTGTTATTAGTCATCCCCAAATGCATCACCTTACACTTTTCACTATTAAATTTCATCCTATTTCTGACACTCCAATTCACAAGCTCATTCAAGTCTCCCTGCAGAATATCCCTGTCCTCCTCCGAATTTACAACGCCTCCCACCTTCGTATCATCCGCAAACTTTATCAGCCCACTCCTGCAATCGGTTCCGAGGTCAGTTATAAATAGATTAAATAAAATGGGTCCCAAAACCGAACCTTGAGGCACTCCACTAGTAACCTCCCTCCAACCTGACAGTTCACCCTTTAATACAACCCGCTGCATTCTCCCCATTAACCAATTCCTTATCCACCTCTGGATTTTCATATCAATCCCCATGTTTTTCAGTTTAACCAATAATTCCTCATGGGGTACAGTATCAAACGCTTTACTGAAATCCAGGTATATTAGGTCCACCGCATTTCCCTTATCTAATAAGTCCATTACTTTCTCAAAGAAGGAGATCAGATTCGTTTGGCACGATCTGCCCTTCGTAAAACCATGTTGTAATTTATCGCAATTGCCATTAACCTCCAGGTCCTCAACTAGTTTCTCTTTCAGAATTTTCTCTAACACCTTGCACACTACAGATGTTAAACTAACAGGCCTGTAGTTACCCGGATCACTTTTTTTCCCTTTCTTGAAAATAGGAACCACATTAGCTATTCTCCAGTCTAACGGGACCACCCCCGAGTTTACAGATTCATTAAATATTATCGCTAATGGGCCTGCTATTTCCCGCGCCAATTCCTTCAATATTCTCGGATGAAGATCGTCCGGTCCTCCCGACTTAGCCCCATTAAGGTGTTCAAGTTTTGTTTCTATCTCGGATACGGTAATCCCCCATCCTGAATGCCCCTCTGTAATGGTGCTAGTATCCCTAATATATTCATTGGCCTCATTAAACACCGATGCAAAATATTCATTGAGATATTGCGTCATGCCTAGATTGTCTTTAATCTCCTCTCCGGCAATAGTCTTCAGCGGTCCCACTTCTTCTTTCTTTGCTCTCTTCCTATTTATATGGCTGTAAAACCTCTTACTATTGCTTTTAATTCCCCTCGCTAGGTCCAACTCTACACGGCCTTTGGCCTTTCTCACTCTATCTCTACATTCTCTGACCTCACTAAGGTAAGTTTCCTTACTGATCCCTCCCCTCTTCCATTCTTTGTACGCTTTCTGTTTTTTCCTAATCGCCCCTTTGAGTCGGTCGCTCATCCAGCTCGGTCTAAATCTCTTGCTTAGTAATCTTTTTCCCTTTTTTGGGATACAGGCCTCCGACAGCTCATGCATCTTCAACTTGAAGTAATCCCAGGCTTCTTCTGCCTTTAGATCCATTAATATGTTTGCCCAATCCACTTCCCTTACCAGTCCCCTTAATTTGTTAAAATTGGCTTTTTTAAAATTATAAACCCTAGTCTTTGACTTAATTCTGTTACTCCTTCCATGTAGTTTAAACCGAATTAGCTCATGATCACTGGAGCCCAAATTGTCCCCTACTACCACTTCCTCAACGAGGTCCTCACTACTTACCAGAATCAAATCTAAAATGCCCCCCCCCCCATCGGTTCAGCTACCACTTGATGAAGGAATTGATCAGCAAGCACATCTAGGAACATCTGAGCCCTATTATTGCTACTAGCGTTTGTTCCCCAATCTATATCCGGGAAGATAAAGTCCCCCATGATTACACAGTTTCTATTAGTAATTACTTCTCTAAACACATTAAATAGTTCCTTATCCGTATCCTGGGTCGATCCCGGCGGTTTATAGCACACCCCAAGCACTATCCCCGGAGAGGCTCTAGTAGTCCTTTTATCCATGTTCTCTGGGCAGGCCTTGCTCAGAGCCTGCCAGCGGAGGGAGACCAGGGGTCAGGAGGCTGCATTAGCACCGGTGTGCCATTGACCAGGAGCCGGCTGAGGTAAGCGCCGCCTGGCCGGAGCTCGCACCCAGAAACCCTGCCCCAGGTCGGAACCCCCTCCCACACCCAAATTCCCTCCCAGACCTCACACCCGGTACCCCAACCCGCTGCCCCAGGTCAGAACCCCCTCCTGTACCCTAACCCCTCCCAGACCACACACACCCACCCGCACCCCAGTCCCCTACCCCAGCCCTGAGCCCCCTCCCGCACCCAAACTCCCTCCAGAGTCCGCACCCCAACCCTCTGCCCCAGCCCGGACCCCCCTCTGGCACCCCAAACCCCTAATCTCCAGCCCAATCCCAGAGCCCGCATCCCCACCGGAGACCTCACCCCTCCCTGCACTCCAACCCCCAGCTCCAGCCCAGTGAAAGTGAGTGAGGGTGTGAGAGCAAGCGACTGAGGGAGGTGGGCTGGGCTGGAGTGAGTGGGGGTGGGGCCTTGGGGAAGGGCATGAAAGGGGTTGGGTCAAGGGCGTTTGGTTTTGTGCAAGTAGAAAGTTGACAACTCTACTAAAGGACCTTTGAAAAGCAGCCTCCTTAGCACCGCTCCTGATACCAGGGGCCAAGGCGCCCCCGGACATGAGAACCACAATAGGCCAGAGCAAAACGCTGCGTTAGAAATCGGAGCTCAGGCTGCCAAGCGAACGATAGCTGACAGACAGGAGATGCGGGAATTAAGGTTGTGCCTTCAGCCAGCAACTGGTGTTCATCCGTTTGCACCACACACACACACCTGTAGGCAGGGCCACTATTTCCTTGTCTGTCTGCCTGTTTAGCGTCTCTCGGTCCTTACTGTGCCCATCACCGTGGTGTCTGAGTGGCAAACCAAGGGTTTGACGTGTGCATATGAAACTGCCTGACTGGAAGGACGTGGTTTGGTGTGGATCAGTGACTGCTGGGGCGATTGGTGGCAGAAGGCTCTGAGGGCCTGGCTCATTCCGACCTGGCTCATTCCAATGGCTTCTACAGCTGAGAGCAGCCCAGTCTCCTGCCTGGGTCCGACGCAAACCAGGAAGTACAGGACCACGGTTAATAAGAACATCTAAAAAGATCATTTTCGCTGAGCCCAGCCCTGCACAGATTTCCAGCTTAGGTTTGCATTTTCAGCAAAAGTTCTTCTTGATTATTTTCTCACAGCCCCTTTGTGCCTCCATAATAGCCAGCCACCCTGTCAGTCGCATCCTGGGGCGCTCCAGGGACAGCGTGTGTGCGTGTATGTGTATGTCTGTAGATATATGTATGTGTACATGTGTGTATGTATGTGTGTACGTGTATGTGCACATGAGTGTGTGCACATGTGAGTGTGCGTGTGTATGTGTGTACATGTACCCCAGTCAGATGTATACATCTGGATTTCCTTTGAAAGAATTTTCAAATTGAGCTGATCAAGTGCAATGGCAAAGCACCTAATTCCTCTGCCCCCCAACTGCCTTCGCTGCTTTAACGTACAACCACAACCTGCTCCGCTGACACCTCTGACTCCTGAAAGCCCTAACGCTCCAGGGGAGCAGGCCGTGCTCTGCCCTGCCCTGGCTGCCCCGGGTGTTACCTCGGAGGGAATCGTTCCAGATTCCAATGAGTGGCAGGTCCAGGGAAGAGCCTTATCTGGGGGAGGCTGTACCAGACCCGCCCGACCCAGGCAGGCTCCCAGGTACTCTCTGCTCGGGGCTGATAAGGCTCCTTAGCAGTTTCTCTCCAAACAAATTCCAGTTCAAGACACCTGAGAGCTCCACAGCAGGGCAGCATCCCCAGAGCGCAGCAGGGCGGGGTTAGGGGAGCAGTCGGTAGCAGCACCTGCCCCTCGTTCGGCAGGAGCGAGAAGTGCCAGCCTCTCTGCACAGAGCAGCAGCGTTCAGCCTGGGCCAGACGTGCTGCGGTGATGGGTAAGAGCGGGCTCGGAGAGCCAGAGGGTCTGTGGGGCAGCGCTGGGCCCTTCTGCTCCGCACTAGGGCCGGGTGGGCGTGTTCAGCTGGGATTGGAACCCACCAGCACTTGTGGGTGCAAATGTGGGGCTGGAACGCAATGTGGGGCGCTCCCACCTTGCCCGGGAGCGACTGGGGGGGAAGGGCAGAGAGACACCTGGGCTGAGACCCCAGCTCCAGGGAGACAGTCACTCCTGCCCAGCCGGGTTAAATTGCCCAGCTGTGTGACAGCCCCCCCAACCCCGAGGGGTCCCCCCCCCGGTATGTCACAGCAGGGTAATGTGCGTATTGAACGGCAGGGGTTGCCAGAGACTGGCTGGGAGAGGCCTTTGGGGATGGAGGAAGCAGCACTAAGGTACATGCCAACCTCCCTACAGAGGAGGGGCCGTGCCCCGCAGGTGTGGGGCAGGGAGCTGGGACACTGCGCGGTGGGTCATTGTCTGGCCCAGGCCCTTCCTAGCCGGAGGCCGAGGCCGAGGCATTTCCTTCAGGTCACCTTCCGCTGCAGCTTGGCCACGGGCCCCCATAGCCACTAGCCCAGCCAGGGATCCCAAGTGGGGATTGTCACGGCTGGCTCCTCCCTGCCGCCAGCAGCTCTTCACTGCCAGGGAATTCCTGAAATCCTGTGTGCCCCTCCCCCACCCACCTCCTGGGGCTGTGAGTGCCCCCCCCGGACAGCCCCCCCCGAGCTCTGAGTGCGACTGGCCAGTCCCTCCCCTCAACCCCCCCCCAATGAGGGGGGCAGGGAGCAGCTGGGACCCACACATGTGCACACCACTAGGGTGATCAGACAGCAAGTGTGAAAAATCGGGACAGGGGGTGGGGGATAATAGGATCCTATAAGAAAAAGACCCAAAAATCAGGACTGTCCCTATAAAATCAGGACATCTGGTCACCCTAGCACACCCCCAGGGAGTGGCGGGGACCCACACATGTGAAACGGAGCTCATTAATAACCAATCAACAGCATATATGATGCAATGTACATAATATATAATTTTATTATTTATATAGTTATGGAAAGTAAACAATACATGGAAGAAATGAAAGGCTTTTTTTTACATTATTTTTTTTGTTAGTCATCCCTGCCGGGGCCCCGCCAAAAATGTTCGAATTGGGCCCCGCCCTTCCTAAAGCCGGCCCTGCTGGAGAGAACAGGAGGATTCAGTCAGCAGGGGCTGCCGATCCGTCCCATTCACCAGGGCTGCCATCCTGCGGCTTCAGCATTAGTGGCTGGGGTGACTTGGGGAAAGGTCTCAACCTCCCCACATCCCACTTCACTGCTGCCAGAATCCCTCCTGCCCCCCCACCCCGCTACAGTCCCCTCCCTACCCAACCTGGGTGGGGCTGGAGGAGAGGGGTCTGAGAACTTGAGCTGTGGATTGGAGGTGGAACAGCTGTCAGGGGCACTTAGAGGGACGTGGCAGGAGCTCCCCGTACAAGGGGGGGGGTTGCCACTGGAGGTCACTAGGAAGGACAACAAGACTCCATCCTGGGGGTCAGGAGGGGGAATCCATCCCTCAGAGGTGGGCAGGGGCTGGGTGGAAATGCTGCTGGTTCCAGGGGCCGTTAATCCCCCCTGATTCCTCGGAGGCGTCTGAGTCTCAGACAGGTTCTCGTTCCCTTGCAGCAGGAGGACATCACGGCCAATGTGATGCGCCAGCTCCGTATCATGCGGCACTTGCGCCAGGTGCCCGAGGCGCTGCAGGGCCTGTGCCTCTGAGGCCACCAGCAACTCCCGCTCCCTGCTGCAGGTACTGCTCTGGCTCTCTGTAAATGGGGAGCTAGTGGAAGGGGAAATGGAGCCCCCTGGCACTCACAGAAAGCTGATTACAGAATGAGCCCGAACTGAGAGGCACCATATCCGCCCCCCTAAAGAGCCAGACTTCAGTGGTGATACACCCCAGCTGGGGTAGCAACAGGATTGAGAACGAGGTAGGAAGTTCAGAGCAGGAAGGAAAGCCTGGAGGGGAACTTGAGAAGAGAGGTTGGAAAAGTGCAGCAAAGAGAAAGGTGCAGACCTAGCTGTTGGGTCCAGGGTCCTGAGCTGCTATCAATGTCAGGGTGGGACTGGGTTCCCCTACCGGCCCCGGAGGAGGTGGCGTACACGCACCTGGAGAGGGTTCCCAAGCCCAGCAAGGGGGCTACAGGCTGAGCAAGTGCCCCAGCGATGGCAGAAGGACTTCTGTCTGTGGAAAGACCTCTTTGGACTTTTAGTGTGAGGCAAGCTGGGCCCCAGAAGGGTGGACTAAAGGTGGTGACCTGGCCGGAGTTACCAGGCAGAGAAACTGCCGTGGTGCTGGAGCGACCAGGGATGGGGGACGCTAGCCCAGCGAGAGGGCTGTGATGCCATGCCTGGCTGCCTGGGGGCACCTAACGATGAGTAGATTCATTTATGATTGGCATAGTTGGCAGGATTGAGTTCCCCCTGTGATCCGTGAGGGAAGTCTTGGTTGCTGAAGGAATCATAGAATATCAGGGTTGGAAGGGACCTCCGGAGGTCATCTAGTCCAACCCCCTGCTGAAAGCGGGACCAATCCCCAGACAGTTTTTTGCCCTGATCCCTAAATGCCCCCCTCAAGGATTGAGCTCACAACCCCGGGTTTAGCAGGCCAATGCTCAAACCACTGAGCTATCCCTCCCCCAAGCAGGTGTATCAAGGGACCAAGCTGGTCATTGGATTTCCCACTTCAGTTCCAGGGACTGGCTAAGCAGCCAAAGCAGATCTAGGGGTTTCTCCAGCAGCGCCTAGAAAACCAACAGACGCAGAAGGAAGTGCAGGTGGAGCTACAGACGCAGCAGCAGCAATACCTGTGAGAGATCCTGCAAAGAGAAATCAACCCAGGGTCTGCTATGCCCATGGACAAAAAGAGCAGAGAAGGAGAGCATGCCTGGGCTGTGCTGAGAAGGTTAACCCAGGGAGAAGGGCATGAGAAAGGGTACAAGCGTGGCCTAATGCCAAGATGGGAGCAAGAGTTCTTTGTTTTGGGGGCAGAGAAGCAGGCCATATCAACAGACACGGCCTGCTTAGGAAATTGCTGAGTGGCTGAACGAGGGGCCAGGGCCCTAAGAAGTTAGAAAGAAAGGAGAACGTGTCCTCTGACACAATCCCCCATGAGGCAGGCAAGGTGGAGGTGGCTGGGGTGGCCATGGACCTTGCAGACCCTCCACCAACACACCCTGTCGGGTGCTGCAGGGAGATGAAGGACGAAATGATTGGCCCAGAGATGAAGCAGACTGGAGGAGGGACAAACACAAGGGTGGAGCAGTCCATGGTGGGTTCTCAGACCCTGACCGAAAAGGTTTTGGCAGATGTAGCGGCAGTAGCAAAAAGGCAACAGAAGACGCTAAAGGCTTCAGAAGAGGCTCTGCAAGCAGCTGTTGATGAGACTGAGTGGCTGCAGGAAGAGCGTCGGGATACTGCAGAAGAGAAGGTTTGCCCCGAGCGAGCTGGCAGTGGAGCTGCAGACACTGCGCACAGGGCCTAGAATGTGACCAAGTGGTTCCTTCAACCAACCATAGCATGGGACTGAGCCAGAGCACGTCTTTTGGAACGACATCCACATGCAGGAGAGCCAGCTGGCTACCAGAAAATCTCTCTTCTGCAGTGACGTGGGGTTAACGGACACGGGGGAAAAGACATGGAGGCTGTGACTAAACTTAGAGCAGGGTGGGAAACGGAGACGCAGTTGGGACCTGTCTACACTACAGGTCTGTCGTGCGTTTGTAATCTGCTGACCCCCACATGTTGTTCAGAGCCTATGGACAACACAGCTCCTAAAGGTACGTTTGTTCTGTGCTTATCCCCTATGTACCAGCAGGGCTGGACGGCATTTCTCACTGTGCTGTGGGGAGCAGGTACTGGGTAGTAAGGGTCTGAAGAAGCTCTCAAGGACTAATTTTTTAAAATAATTGTTATCAATGAATTGGGAGAAAACATACAATCACTGCGGATAAGATTGGGGGGTGACAAAATACAGGCAGAGTGGTAATTCCTGATGGGGAGAGGGCAGTGATACAGAGCAATCTGGCTCATTCGGCCAGCTTGACCCATTCAAAGAAAACAAGTTTGAGCAGAGCCCAATGCAAGGTCCTATACGTAGCCATAAGGCACGCCGGCCACACCTCCAGAATGGGGATGTGTATCCAGGAAAGCAGTGACTCTGAAAAGGATTTAGGGGCCATAGTGGGGAAGCCACTCAACATGAGCTCCCAGTGTGATGCTGTGGTGAACAGGGCTAAAGCCATCATAAGACGTAGGAGCAGAGCCGTGAGTAGGATAGGGAGGTGACACAGCAACAGTGAGACTGCTATTGGAATACTGCCTCCAGTGTTGGGGTCCTCCTTTGAAAAAGATGGTCCTAGAAATTGGAGCTGGGGCAGCAAAGAGCCACCAAATGTTCTGAGGGCTGGAGAAAAATGCCTTCTGGTGAGCTATTGAAAGAGCTCAACCTGTTTAGCTTATCAAAAGAAGATTGAAAGGGGACTTCACTGAAGTGTTGAAATGCCTTAATGGAGAGAAAATATTGGGTATTAAAGGGCTCTTTAATCGAGCAGAGAAAGGCAGAGCAAGACCCAATGGCTGGAAGGTGAAAAGAGACAAATTCCTATGACAAATAAGGCACAAATATTCAACAGCGAGGATGATTGAACACAGGAAGAAGCTACCAAGGAAAGTGGTGGATTCTCCATCTCTTGATGTCATTAATAAAGACTAGATGCCTTTCCGGAATGTGTTTGCCCCAAAAGTAGCTATTGTGGTAGACAGGAGGCCTGTGATATGCAGGGGGTCAGATTAGATGCTCTAACGGTCTCTGCTGCCCATAAAGTCTACTCATTTCTGAGAAACCGAGTGTAGCATTGGGAGCAGCATCTGCTTATTAAACAATCAGTTTGTCAGCACCTGCAGGACAATTTGGTTCTTAGGACTAGTGAGCATGGACTTGTCAAGAACAAATCATTCCAGACCTATCCTAGCTCCTTCTTTGGCAGGGTTAGAGGCCTAGTGGAGGTGGGTAAACAGTAGATGTGATCTATCTTGGTGTTAATAAGGCTTTTGACACAGTCCCATAGGACATTCTCACAAGCAAACAGATGCTGCTTAGCACTGTCAGAGCAGCTTTTGCTGGGGGATTCTCCCAGCACTTTCCAATAGTGGGAAAGTATGAAATCCCCATTTGACTGCTGGGGACAGAGCCTAGAGGGGGCAGCAACTTACCTCAAGTCCCACAGGTCAATAGGAAACCAGCAATGGAACCCAGGAGTCCTGACTCCCAGTTCCCTGCTCCAATCACTCCAGCGGAGCACACTCCCTCTCAAAGCAGGGGGACCGGACATGAGGGCCTGGTTGTAATTGCCAGCTGTGGGAGGGAGTGTGCAGCAGTGGTTAGTGAAGGGGCCTGGAAATAAGGACTGCTGGGTCTATTGGAGAGTGTCACTAGGAGCAGTGCATAAGATGAGGTGTCCTATCATGTTTACTCAGATCAGATTAGGACATAATAGAATGGCTGAAATAGTTTATTTGATTTGTATTGTATTATTTTGCAATTGTTAAGAGCAGCAACTACTTAGCTCAGACTGAAGCATCTTATCTCATTTTTGAGATCTAAGTGTCTCCTCTTTGAGTGCGACGAGACAATTTAACACATTGTGACAAAGAATTTTCATTGCCACTTGTTATGATTTCAAGAAACAAACTGGATTAGTTTGAATAGGATTTTCGGTCAGAAATGCTTTCAATGAAATTTCCCCACCATCTCGATTCCTGGGCTCTATCTCTGCCTTTCGGGGGGCGGGAGGGAGGGGGGGTTGCTGTCTGTTAGAACAGGAGTCTGATTTGGATAGGGATAGAGACCTCTTCAATGTTTTTAATGAAGTAAATACTAATGGGAATTGTGTGATCATGGGAGACTTTAACTTCCCAGATATAGACTGGAGGACAAGTGCTTGTAATATAATAGGGCTCAGATTTTCCTAGATGTGATAGCTGATGGATTGCTTCACCAAGTAGTTGCTGAACCAACAAGAGGGGATGCCATTTTCGATTTGGTTTTGGTGAGTAGTGAGGATCTCTTAGAAGAAATGGTTGTAGGGGACAGCCTTGGTTTGAGCGATCATGAGCTAATTCAGTTTAAACTAAATGGAAGGATAAACAAAAATAGATCTGTGACTAGGGTTTTTTTTTTCAAAAGGGCTAACTTTAAAAAATTAAGGAAATTAGTTAGGGAAGTGAATTGGACTGAAGAACTTGTAGAACAGATGGATCAGACTGAACAGGTTCCAAACCTCTCGGAGGCTCTTACCTTCTAAACAGGGATGTCTGTTTTCTAGTAAAATCAGGAAAAAGAAAAGAGAAAACTCAAAAGAGGTTCCTCCTGGCGCTCATGTACGTGACCCCTAATACTCTCTCAGTCCTCAAAGAGAGACCTCGAGAAGGAGACTTGCTGAAGGAAAGCTACAGGGGACTCAGAGGTTTCCCTGTCCCTGCGCCCCTGTCCTGCCTGGCTGATGTCAGCATCCCTCTCTGAGGTCACCACCTCCCCAGCACCTTTGGCCAATAGGCTGAGGTCCTGTAAAAGACCTCTGTGATGTCACTGCCACACCCACCCCTCCCCTGCAGTGCTAATGTCCTGCGGCAGGCCAGACACTTTGGAGGTTTGAGCTACTCCCTGTGGATCACCCCGCTCAATGAGTGTTCATTCTAGGAAGCAAGCCGGCTAGACAGTAAAACAGCAGAGGCTGCTCCCAATGCTACACTCGGTTTCTCAGAAATGAGTAGACTTTATGGGCAGAAGAGACAGTTAGAGCATCTAATCTGACCCCCTGCATATCACAGGCCTTTCTGCACCATATGGGGCAGGCAGAGCTCTGCCTGGGCGCAGGGGGAATGGGATGGGGGTAGATCAAGGAAAGGGGGGAGGGGAATGGGTGTGAGGGAAAGAGCTCCTGTCCCAGATGAAGGAATTTGGGGGCAGAGGAAAGGACCCTGCTCCACAGAGAGGGGAGAGGGTTTCTGTGAGTGCCAGGGGGCTCCATTTCCCCTTCCACTAGCTCCCCATTTACAGAGAGCCAGAGCAGTACCTGCAGCAGGGAGCGGGAGTTGCTGGTGGCCTCAGAGGCACAGGCCCTGCAGCGCCTCGGGCACCTGGCGCAAGTGCCGCACGATACGGAGCTGGCACATCACATTGGCCGTGACGTCCTCCTGCTGCAAGGGAACGAGAACCTGTCTGAGACTCAGACGCCTCTGAGGAATCAGGGGGGATTAACGGCCCCTGGAACCAGCAGCATTTCCACCCAGCCCCTGCCCACCTCTGTGGGATGGATTCCCCCTCCTGACCCCCAGGATGGAGTCGTCTTGTCCTTCCTAGTGACCTCCAGTGGCAACCCCCCTCCTTGTACGGGGAGCTCCTGCCACCTCCCCCTCAGTGCCCCTGACAGCTGTTCCACCTCCAATCCACAGCTCAAGTTCTCAGACCCCTCTCCTCCAGCCCCACCCAGGTTGGGTAGGGAGGGGACTGTAGCGGGGTGGGGGGGCAGGAGGGATTCTGGCAGCAGTGAAGTGGGATGTGGGGAGGTTGAGACCTTTCCCCAAGTCACTCCAGCCACTAATGCGGAAGCCGCAGGATGGCAGCCCTGGTGAATGGGACGGATCGGCAGCCCCTGCTGACTAGGGTTACCATACGTCCGGTTTTTCCCGGACATGTCCTGCTTTTCGGCAATCAAACCTCCGTCTGGGGGGAATTGCCGAAAAGCCAAACATGTCCGGGAAAATGCCGGTTGGGCACTTCCCCTCCCGCGGCTGCTCTGCTCCGCTCCTCCGCTCTCAGACTTTAAGAGCCAGCGCTACTGGCTTCGGGCAGCCCCCCCTGCCTCCGGAGCCCGAGGCACGGGCCAGGCACTTCTCCTCCCCGGCTCCAGCTGAGCTGCTCCGCTCCTCCCCTCTCAGACTTTAAGGTTCCAGCTGCGCTGGGGAAGCGCCGGCCGGGGGCGCAGGGTCTGGAGGCTGCCCGGCAAACCGTGAAGCTGGTAGCGCTGGGGCAGCCCTTTCCCCATGGCTGGGAGTGGGAGGGAGGAGGGGGCGGAGTTAGGGCAGGGGAAGGGGTGGAGTTGGGGGGGCTAGGGGAGGGGAAATGGGCGGGGCCAGGGCCCGTGGAGGGTCCTCTTTTTTTATTTATTAGACATGGTAACCCTACTGCTGACTGAATCCTCCTGTTCTCTCCAGAACGGGTCCAGCCTTGCCAGCAGCAGGACAAGCGTCCCCTGCCCATGTGCCTCATCCCTGCCTGGTCAGACGCCATCACCCGTCAGTCCTTGGCCTCCCAGGCTGCCAGTGATGGGAGCAACTCTGGGTGGTGGCTCGGGTGACACAGACACCAGACCACTAGGAATTGGGTGCGGCCCTGTGGGACAGGAGAGTCTCACAGGGGACACTTGGGGGACTCTCCTGCCCTTCCCAAGAGCGATAGCACCGTGTCCTGAGAACATAAGTCTGGGATGAGGCAAAGCTTCTCATTAATTAGCCTGGCTAAAGAGCTGGGTGGAGCTGCTCCGGGGACAAGCTGGCTCGCTCCTGCTCATGGAGGTGAATTCATCTCCCTTCCCAGGAGCACCTGCTCTCCCTTTCATTCCCCACCAGGCTCCTTGTGCCAGGCCAGCGAATTGCCACAGGATGGGAATGAGGCCTGGGCCCCACCCCAATCTCCTGAGTCTAATGCAGCTGCTCACCTTGTCCCCCATCAGCTGCTGGGTTTCCCCCAGGAGGGAGTAGGTGACAGGGAGAGAGACACACACACATTTGTCCTTCTGGTTGCAGGGCTTGTGTCCTTCCAATCCCATTGGTGGCTGCACAGTGGGCAGAGTCCTCGCTGCGTGCCCGGCCCAACAGAATTGCAGGGCATGGTGTGGAACACAGAAAGAGATAGAGAGACTCGTCCTCCAGCCGGGGTCAGTCTGAGAGAAATTGGCTGTGGTCCCAGTCTCACTCTTCTAGCGGGTGCCATTTCCCAGCTGGGTTCCTTACCCCTCTGGTGCAGCAGCAGCTGGTAGAGCCGGTAAACCCCCTCCCTGGCCTGCCGGCTGATGTCCTTGGCTGGGTCACTGACGGACAGAGCCAGTTGGGCCCTGTGGTGACCCATCCTGGGGAATTCCGCTGAGTTCTAATGGACGGGAGAGGGAGAGGGGACTCCATCAGCATTTTCCTGTCAGCTCCCAGTCCCCCCCGGGCCAGGACTCTCCTTCCCCTCAGCCCCTCTGCAGGAGATGCTAGAGGATAGGAGCTAGAGCCAGACCATTAATTTCCTCTGCCCCCAAGGAAGCCTGGAGCGCAGGCATGAACCTGGAGCACAGTCCCCTTAAAAGCCCAGAGTCACCACTAAACTAGGACAAGAAGAACTTGACTCAAGCCAGGCTCACTCTCTGCTCTGACTCTGCCCCCCCGAAGAGGAACTCTCCTAACCCACAGCCCCTGCAGCAGCAGATCCTACAGCCCGTCAGAGCCAGCCCAACTACCCCTGGAGTCAGGAAGCTGGGGTCAGAGGGCACTTACATCAAACTCAGGGACGGTGATGGTGGATCTGAGCAGGGCTGTGCTGCTCTTAACGGCCCTGGCTCTCTCTCGCGGCACCCTGGACACGATCCAGTAGTTAATGTGCTGTGGGGAAAGGAGGCATTGCACTGACTGCCCTGACCAAGGACGCCCACTGGGGGCCCGGATAGGAGGACAGACTGGAAAATGGATCTAAGAGTGAAGGTAAAATTGCCCCCACCCCTCTGATCGGGCTCACCTCCAAGATGTACTGGAGCCTGCTGGTGTCTGGGGACTCTGCCAGCAGGTTCCCCAGCATGGAGTCCAGGAGGTCTGGCAAGACCCTAGGCAGATCCTGAAAGCAAGGGAGAGCCATGGGTCAGAGTTAGGGAAACTGGGGCTACACCTGCCACAGGATGGGAAAACGGGTCTCTGGGAAGCACTGGTGAGACCCCAAACACATATCCTGGCCTCTCTCATTCACATCCCACTGCAGGCAATTAGCAAGGATTCATGGCAGGATGACAGCTGGCTCTTCAATCCATGACTTTAGCATGATCTACCTGCACTTGGGTGGTGTCCTTCTCCATGCCCAGGGCGAAGACGGCATGCAGGGCAGCTCGGAGGAGGTGGGTCTCCAGCTCTGGCTCCAGGGCAGGCGTCATGGTGCTGGCAAGAGAGAGGAGCCGGCATTAGACTGTGCAGTGCGGGGATGGGACTGGCACCAACACGCAGGTGAAACTGCAGGGAAATAGGCACAGGCTGGCAAGAAGGGAAACTGAGGCACCGAGCCAGGGAATGACAAGGCCAAGGTTTCTCAGACAGACAGTGGCAGGGCAGGAATAGCCCCTGTTCCCTGGACCCTGCTGCCCCTCCTGTATCTGATCCTGGGAGTGAGCCTCTCCCCAAAGCCGTTGCAATGTTACTGGAGTGAAAAGAACAGCCCAGCCAGGAGAGAGTGAACCTTCCCCGCACCTCTGCCAGAGGAGCCACCCTTGGGCGGTGACGTGGGAGTGGGAGGGGCAGTGACTCCCAGCCCTGGGCTGAGCAGCACTGGGGTTAGGGGAACCGGGCCGGAGGGTCTCGGTACCTGAGGTTGCCCACAGCAATCAGGGAGTTAGCGAGGACGGCGCCGGGTGGAGAGTTATCAGGCAGCTCCTCAATGAGCTCCTGTGAGACCCAAAGGAGACAAAGGAGCGTGTGAGATTCGGGCCTCACTGACACTTCCCAGTGAGGAGATTACACAGCCAGGGCCCCACACAGCCAGCAGGATCCCCCCACCTGCCTCCCGCTCCTCCGATTCCTGCCCAATAGTGACCACTCTCCAAATTTCTCCTGTCTCTTCGCCCCGACCATTTCTTGTTTCTGCAGACTAGATGTTTTAGCAAAGTTTAGAATTCCTTGGTGCTCAACACCGTGAAACTCCCCTTTCTCCTTCACAAAGGGCTTTAACGCCCCTTATCTCACCCAGGCTCTCGACTGCCCAAAGTTGGAGAATTGTCCCTGTTCCCACTGCAGAGCACCCCCATGACACACACACAGAGTCCTCCTGGTGGTGGGAGGGGAACAGAGGAAAGGACAGAAGACGTAAGAGATGAAGAGAAAGGAGGGAGGAATGGAGGAAAAGGTAAAAGAAAAAGGACAAACCCTAATGTCCCCAGTGATTCTAAGGGACAAAATCCCAGGTGGGGAATAAAATTCGACCACCTTAAGCTAGTGTTTTCCATGCCTAGAATTCAGCTGGCGCCAGATGCATCAGACTAAACAGGTTCCAAACCTCTCGGAGGCTCTTACCTTCTAAACAGGGACGTCTGTTTTCTAGTAAAATCAGGAAAAAGAAAAGAGAAAACTCAAAAGAGGTTCCTCCTGGCGCTCATGTACGTGAACCTAAATACTCTCTCAGTCCTCAAAGAGAGACCTCGAGAAGGAGACTTGCTGAAGCAAAGCTACAGGGGACTCTGAGGTTTCCCTGGCCCTGCGCCCCTGTCCTGCCTGGCTGATGTCAGCATCTCTCTGTGAGGTCACCACCTCCCCAGCACCTTTGACCAATAGGCTGAGGTCCTGCAAAAGGGCTTTGTGATGTCACTGCCACACCCACTCCTCCCCTGCAGTGCTAATGTCCTGCCACAGGGCAGACACTTTGGAGGTTTGAGCTACACAAAGAGGAGACACTTAGATCTCAAAAATTAGATGAGATGTTTCAGTCTGAGCTAAGTAGTTGCTGCTCTTAACAATTGCAACATAATAAAATACAAATAAAATAGACTATTTCAGCCATTCTATTATGTCCTAATCTGATCTGAGTAAACATGATAGGACACCTCATCTTATGCACTGCTCCTAGTGACACTCTCCAATAGATCCCCATCCTCCACCTGCCGGGAGGTAGGTAGGGGCGGATTGTTATCCCTACTTGAAAGAGGGAGAAGCTAAGACTGAGAAAGGAGAATTGACTTGTCTTAGGTCACACAGCCAGTCCGTGGCAGAGTTGGGAATAGGACCCAAGATCCCTGATTTTCAAACTAACCATCAGATCTTGAATTTCAGACATTGAATGACCTGAATAAAGTGCTCTCAAAGTGCTCTCAAGTGAGTTCCAGACCAGCAAGAGTTCATAGTAATTATTCAGCAAGTATTTTAGGAGAACTGGAATGGTAGAGAAAATAATGAACTGCAGAGAAGCAGCAAAATTTGTCGAATATATGACTGGTTATGACTATTTACTTGGTCTTAAAAGAAAACAACAGGGACCTGAGTCTCCTCCCTGTCAATAACCCCCTGCTCAGCCAATCAGGGTAGAGACCGAGGGGCGGGAGGATGAGGGTTCTCACCAGAAAGCCCAAAGGATGGCCCAGGTCACCGCTGGGGATCACTGTCTGAGCACTATTTCAGCCCCACATTTTTCGGTGGACCTCCCACAATGGGAGTTGTAGAGCACCCCCCACGACACACACACACCCCTCCTGGTGGTGGGAGGGGAACAGGGAAAGGACAAAAGACGTAAGAGATTAAGAGAAAGGAGGGAGGGATGGAGGAAAAGGTAAAAGAAAAAGGACAAACCTTAATGTCCCCAGAGATTCTAAGGGACAAAATCCCAGGTGGGGAATAAAATTTGGCCACCTTAAGCTAGTGTTTTCCATGCCTAAAATTCAGCTGGCGCCAGATGCAGCAGACTGAACAGGTTCCAAACCTCTCGGAGGCTCTTACCTTCTAAACAGGGACGTCAGTTTTCTAGTGAAATCAGGAAAAAGAAAAGAGAAAACTCAAAAGAGGTTCCTCCTGGTGGTCACATACATGAACCCAAATACTCTCTCAGTCCTCAAAGAGAGATCTCGAGAGGAGACTTGCTGAAGCAAAGCCACAGGGGTCTCTGAGGTTTCCCTGGCCCTGCACCCCTGTCCTGCCTGGCTGATGTCAGCATCCCTCTGTGAGGTCACCACCTCCCCTGCACCTTTGGCCAATAGGCTGAGTTCCTGCAAAAGGCCTTTGTGATGTCACTGCCACACCCACCCCTCCCCTGCAGTGCTAATGTCCTGCCACAGGCCAGACACTTTGGAGGTTTGAGCTACTCCCTGTGGATCACCACACTCAATGAGTGGAGAATCCACCACTTTCCTTGGTAGCTTCTTCCTGTGTTCAATCATCCTCGCTGTTGAATATTTGTGCCTTATTTGTCATAGGAATTTGTCTCTTTTCACCTTCCAGCCATTGGGTCTTGTTCTGCCTTTCTCTGCTAGACTAGAGAGCCCTTTAATACCCAGTATTTTCTCTCCATTAAGGCATTTCAACACTTCAGTGAAGTCCCCTTCAATCTTCTTTTGATAAGCTAAACAGGTTGAGCTCTTTCAATAGCTCACTAGAAGGCATTTTTCTCCAGCCCTCAGAACATTTGGTGGCTCTTTGCTACCCCAGCTCCAATTTCTAGGACCATCTTTTTCAAAGGAGGACACCAACACTGGAGGCAGTATTCCAATAGCAGTCTCACTGCTGCTGTGTCACCTCCGATCTTACTCACGGCTCTTCTCCTTCGTCTAATGATGGCTTTAGCCCTGTTCACCACAGCATCACATTGGGAGCTCATGTTGAGTGGCTTCTCCACTCTGGCCCCTAAATCCTTTCCAGAGTCACTGCTTTCCTGGATACACGTCCCCATTCTGGAGGTGTGGCCGGCGTGTCTCGTGGCTACGTATAGGACCTTGCATTGGGCTCTGCTCAAACTTGTTTTCTTTGAATGGGTCCAGCTGGCCGAATGACCCAGATCGCTCTGTATCACTGCCCTCTCCCCATCAGGAATTACCACTCTACCTGTATTTTGTCACCCCCCAATCTTATCCGCAGTGATTGTATGTTTTCTCCCAATTCATTGATAACAATTATTTTAAAAAATTAGTCCTTGAGAGCTTCTTCAGACCCTTAGTACCCAGGACCTGCTCCCCACATCACAGTGAGAAATGCCATCCAGCCCTGCTGGTACATAGGGGATAAGCACAGAACAAACGTACCTTTAGGAGCTGTGTTGTCCATAGGCTCTGAACAACATGTGGGGGTCAGCAGATTACAAACGCACGACAGATCTACAGTGTAGACAGGTCCCAACTGTGTCTCGGTTTCCCACCCTGTAAAATGGGGAGAACAAACAAAACCTTGATTAGCTCCATTTGATAGCTGGGGAAACCGAGGCACCCAGCGGTGCAGAGACTCGCTCATGGTCCCAAAGCCAGGAATAGAAAACAGCAGATCTGATAGCCAGGCCTGGGACCTAACCCTTGTTTTCCTGGCCTTGCTGCTCTAAGTTTAGTCACAGCCTCCATGTCTTTTCCCCCGTGTCCCTTAACCCCACGTCACTGCAGAAGAGAGTTTCTGGTAGCCAGCTGGCTCTCCTGCATGTGGATGTCGTTCCAAAAGACGTGCTCTGGCTTAGTCCCATGCTATGGTTGGCTGAAGGAACCACTTGGTCACATTCTAGGCCCTGAGTTATACAGGAGGGGCGACTAGGTGCACAGAATGGTCCTTTCTGACCTGAACCTCTATCAATCGCTACATTTTCTGCTGCTAGGAAGAGAACTCTGGACCTATTTTCTCTCATTCACTTTCAGTTGGAATAATTTCAATCCAGGCCAAAGGATTTCCTCTTCCATTGTGTCTTCAGCACCTTTGCGAGCAACCAGTTACTGTTACCCACAGGTTTCCAGTTTCAACCTGTCCCTGGGTGAGAAGGCCAGGAAAGGGGTTGGAGCTCAACTGCACCTGGCCCAGGTGATGCATCTTCCTAGGGTGAAGGGAATAAGTGTGGGGGTCACGTGACAAGACGCAGCCTGTGACTAGGACCCAGCCCTGCTGAGAGATAGAAGGGCAGCCGGTGCTCAGCCAGGAGAGAGACCCCAAGGGAAGCAGGCATGGGAGGGGCTTGGAGCGTCCTTTAAAGGTCAGGGACAAGCTGGGAAGGAGCCAGGCTGAGCACTAATGACAAGGCCGTAGGAGGGAAAGACAGGGCAGTTTAGGAGATGGGGCAGATAGTCCAGTTGGTTTCGGCTCCCAGGACCAGACACCCAGAGGTGAAGGTGATTGTCGGGGCTTCTGTCCTTCTTCCCCAGTGTAGATTTGATAGTGGAGAAGACTGATGCCGTAAGGGGGAAGTGAGTTACCCCAAGGTCACCCAGTGAGTTTATATCACGAATGCATACTCGGAAGGATCCAATAGAAACATGGATTTTCCAGTCTCTTCTTTCTAGGAGTCCCCAGGGCTAAGGTAAAACCCCTGCGGCCCCTCCCCATTCTGCTCACCTCCAAGATGTGCTGGAGTTTGTCTGTGCTGGGGGGTGCTGTCAGCAGGATCGAGAGCTCGTCATCCATGTTCTCTGGGCAGGCCTTGCTCAGAGCCTGCCAGCGGAGGGAGACCAGGGGTCAGGAGCCTGCATTAGCACCGGTGTGCCATTGACCAGGAGCCGGCTGAGGTAAGCGCCGCCTGGCCGGAGCTCGCACCCAGAAACCCTGCCCCAGGTCGGAACCCCCTCCCACACCCAAATTCCCTCCCAGACCTCACACCCGGCACCCCAACCCCCTGCCCCAGGTCGGAACCCCCTCCTGTACCCTAATCCCTCCCAGACCCCACACCCCCACCCACACCCCAATCCCCTACCCCAGCCCTGAGCCCCCTCCCGCACCCAAACTCCCTCCCAGAGTCCGCACCCCAACCCTCTGCCCCAGCCCGGATCCCCCTCTGGCACCCCAAACCCCTAATCTCCAGCCCAATCCCAGAGCCCGCATCCCCACCGGAGCCCTCACCCCTCCCTGCACTCCAACCCCCAGCTCCAGCCCAGTGAAAGTGAGTGAGGGTGTGAGAGCGAGCGACTGAGGGAGGTGGGCTGGG
Source organism: Chrysemys picta bellii (assembly GCF_011386835.1). NCBI lineage: Eukaryota > Metazoa > Chordata > Testudines > Emydidae > Chrysemys > Chrysemys picta. The sequence goes on from NC_088809.1 coordinate 23,614,832, forward strand.
CTGGGCTGGAGTGAGTGGGGGTGGGGCCTTGGGGAAGGGGCATGAAAGGGGTTGGGTCAAGGGCGTTTGGTTTTGTGCTAGTAGAAAGTTGACAACCCTACTTAAGGACCTTTGAAAAGCAGCCTCCTTAGCACCGCTCCTGATACCAGGGGCCAAGGCGCCCCCGGACATGAGAACCGCAATAGGCCAGAGCAAAACGCTGCGTTAGAAATCGGAGCTCAGGCTGCCAAGCGAACGATAGCTGACAGACAGGAGATGCGGGAATTAAGGTTGTGCCTTCAGCCAGCAACTGGTGTTCATCCGTTTGCACCACACACACACCTGTAGGCAGGGCCACTATTTCCTTGTCTGTCTGCCTGTTTAGCGTCTCTCGGTCCTTACTGTGCCCATCACCGTGGTGTCTGAGTGGCAAACCAAGGGTTTGACGTGTGCATATGAACCTGCCTGACTGGAAGGACGTGGTTTGGTGTGGATCAGTGACTGCTGGGGCGATTGGTGGCAGAAGGCTCTGAGGGCCTGGCTCATTCCGACCTGGCTCATTCCAATGGCTTCTACAGCTGAGAGCAGCCCAGTCTCCTGCCTGGGTCCGACGCAAACCAGGAAGTACAGGACCACAGTTAATAAGAGCAGCTCAAAAGATCATTTTCGCTGAGCCCAGCCCTGCACAGATTTCCAGCTTAGGTTTGCATTTTCAGCAAAAGTTCTTCTTGATTATTTTCTCCCAACCCCCTTCTGCCTCCATAATAGCCAGCCACCCCGTCAGTCGCATCCTGGGGCGCTCCAGGGACAGCGTGTGTGCGTGTATGTGTACGTCTGTATATATATGTATGTCTACATGTGCGTATGTATGTGTGTACGTGTATGTGCACATGAGTGTGTGCACATGTGAGTGTGCGTGTGTATGTGTGTACATGTACCCCAGTCAGATGTATACATCTGGATTTCCTTTGAAAGAATTTTCAAATTGAGCTGATCAAGTGCAATGGCAAAGCACCTAATTCCTCTGCCCCCCAACTGCCTTCGCTGCTTTAACATACAACCTGCTCCGCTGACACCTCTGACTCCTGAAAGCCCTAACGCTCCAGGGGAGCAGGCCGTGCCCTGCCCTGCCCTGGCTGCCCTGGGTGTTACCTCGGAGGGAATCGTTCCAGATTCCAATGGGTGGCAGGTCCAGGGAAGAGCCTTATCTGGGGGGAGGCTGTACCAGACCCGCCCGACCCAGGCAGGCTCCCAGGTACTCTCTGCTCGGGGCTGATAAGGCTCCTTAGCAGTTTCTCTCTAAACAAATTCCAGTTCAAGACACCTGAGAGCTCCACAGCATGGCAGCATCCCCAGAGCGCAGCAGGGCGGGAGTTAGGGGGAGCAGTCGGTAGCAGCACCTGCCCCTCGTACGGCAGGAGCGAGAAGTGCCAGCCACGTGCTGCCTCCATCCCCAGAGGCCAGGTGAGAGTGAATTCCCACGTCCCCGCACGATTGGTTCCGTCACTCTTCTACACTTACATGGATTTCCAGTGTCAATGTTTCTAACATCAGCTTTGCCAGCTCTCCTTACACCTTTGTCTGCTAGAGCAAAAACCTGAAATGCAGCTACCTCCTCCTGCTGGGTGACTATAGACCTTAATGACAGAGCTCGGAACTGCTTAGTCAAGCTGACTAGCTGCAGCCCCTCGGGTTGCCTGCTCGAAGGTGTGCTGGCCAGGCCACAAGGCATTTCTGTGCCTCTTCCCTGCTCCTTCTCAGCATTTGAACATCAGTTGACTAGTGTGAACAAGAGTCTACACTGGGGAGAGCCCAGGGTGAGAGAGTCACTAGACCCTGGTTATACAGTGCTCTGTCACGGCTCTGAGGTGCAGTTAACTTCACTTGCTGCACAAGGAACCAGTCCCAGAATCTGAACCAATTGTCCATCAGTGAGTATTTGACTCCCTCTGTCCGGGATGGATGAATTGGGATTCTTGGCCCCTGCATTTGTGTTTCAAGCTTCACTCCGGCTCATCCCTTTTCAGCTGCCCCGTGCGCTCATCTCCTGCTCCTCACCCAGGAGCGCCGCCAGCTTTTTTGCCGCCCTAGGTCCCGCCCTCTAAATGCCACCCCCGACAGAGGCGGCGGAAAGTCTCGCCCCCGAAATACTGCCGACGACCGGGGCGGCCTGTAACGATGCGGGTTCTGGTGGGACCCAACTGAGAGTGCCAATTCAGGACAAATTGCTCAAACAGGGCAGTTACAGCCCAAGGCTGGGGGTTTTCCACCTCTAAGGCAAACCAAACCAGCCAGACAGTGAAGACTTGGGTCTCACCCCACTGGCTAACCACAAGTCACACAAGCAATTCCCTTAGACACTCCAGTTTCCCAGTATCACCACCAGTGCCACTCGATATGGGGACAAATGGTTATGAAAACCAATACCCCAGTAAAAGGGAAAAAAAGTTCTCTCGATCCCGAAGGACCAAGCCCCAGCCCCAGGTCAATATACAAATTAGATCTTACCCACAAATCAAGCTGTTGCCAATCCTTTAGAATCTAAAGGTTTATTCATAAAAGGAAAAAGATAGAGATGAGAGTTAGAATTGGTTAAATGGAATCAATTACATACAGTAATGGCAAAGTTCTTGGTTCAGGCTTGCAGCAGCGATAGAATAAACTGCAGGTTCAAATCAAGTCTCTGGAACATCCCCAGCTGGGGTGGGTCATCAGTCCTTTGTTCAGAGCTTCAGTTTGTAGCAAAGTCCCTCCAGAGGTAAGAAGCAGGATTGAAGACAAAATGGAGATGAGGCATCGGCCCTTTTATAGTCTTTTCCAGGTGTAAGAACACCTCTTTGTTCTTACTGTGGAAAATTATAGCAAAATGGAGTCTGGAGTCACATGGGCATGATCCTGCATACTTTACTGAGTTACAAGGCGGAACTGCCTTCTCTCCATGGGTCAGTTGTATAGCTGATGGTCCTTAATGGGCCATCAAACAGGCCAGGCAGAGCTAACACCAACTTGTCTGGGATGTTTCCCAGAAGCATAGCGTAAGTTTGAAATACAGACAGTACAGAGCCAATATTCATAACTTCAACTACAAAATTGATACACACATATAGACAACATAATCATAACTAGTAAACCATAACCTTGTCTTAGACACCTCATTTGACCCCCTTTATAGAAGATTTGGTGTCACTACCGGACCTTGGTTGCAACCATGTTCTATATGGTCCCAGATTATATAAAAAACATCACATGGCCGAAGATCCGGCTGCCGCAGTCGCCGCCCCCCAAATGTTAGCGCCCTAGGCGACCGACTAGGTTGCCTAATGGGTTGCACCGGCCCTGTCCTCACCTGCCTGCTGGCCCTGACAGCCCCAGTTCTCACCACAGACACACGAAACCCGCCCATCTGAACGGGATTCATCCATGCAATCAGGAACTTCCACCCAAAGGAACTGAAGACAGGTGTGTCGTGTATCTGCTCCTCTATCCCTCACCCCTGTCCCTGGAGCTCCCCAGGATGCGACTGACGGGGTGGCTGGCTATTATGGAGGCACAAAGGGGTTGGGAGAAAATAATCAAGAAGAACTTTTGCTGAAAATGCAAACCTAAGCTGGAAATCTGTGCAGGGCTGGGCTCAGCGAAAATGATCTTTTGAGCTGCTCTTATTAACCGTGGTCCTGTACTTCCTGGTTTGTATTGGACCCAGAAGCAGCAGTAGCATGAGGCTTTCTCCCAGGATTTCCATTAAGGCCAAACCCCAGATACGTCCGTAATTGGTGAGAAGGGCTGACTTTACAAGGGGAGAGGGATAGCTCAGTGATTTGAGCATTGGCCTGCTAAACCCAGGGTTGTGAGTTGAATGCTTGAGGGAGCCATTTAGGGATCTGGGGCAAAAATCTGTCTGGGGAGTGGCCCTGCTTTGAGCAGGGGGTGGGACTAGATGACCTCCTGAGGTCCCTTCCAATCCTGATATTCTATGATAAGATTTCCAGACCACCCACATCCTACTTATCTTGAGACAAGTACCAACAGTTTGGACGCCTGTCCCAGTTGAACCTCTGCACTATGGAAATTCAGCACCAGTAGGGCTCCCAGCTTCCCTCCCCCTGAAAAAATCCCTCTTTCCAAACCTGCCCCCCAAACTCCCCCCTACGCACGCTCTCCACGCAGGCTCTGTCAGGAAGGCCAATTGGACAGGGCCTTGTGTCCTGGGGATGCACTGAAGGGCCATGGTCAGGAGGGGAATGGAAAGATGCAGTTTTGGGGGGGGCAACGCCCCTTCACATTCCCCCCCATCTTCACCCCTGCCAGTGGACCAGCCAGGACTACATCTTGGGAGGAGCACAGAGAGGTTTTGGGCCAGGTGCTGGCTAAAGAGGCTTGGAGCTGAGAGCAGGGAGGCTAATCCCTGCTGTTGGTTCCTGCTGTGTTTGGAGAAGCAGGACTCTGTATGTTCCTTGTCAATAAACAAGACATCAAAAAATTACCAGACTCCATTGCCAATTTCTGCTCCCCACTGGAACATCCCCAGGGCCCCAAACTTTGACTAGCCCCTTGGGTTGAAGAGGGACACCAATATCTTTATTGTGTGGTTTCGTTGCACGTCTATCTAATCTCAGTGGTTCATCAGCCACTAATTACTGTTGCAATGTTTTCTCATGTAATAACCATATTTATTAAAAACACAGAGGCCAGGTTTTTGAACCCAAACTCACCACTGCTAATACATGCAGGATTCAGATGTAAAGTCCTGGCTTTGAGTCATCCCCCATTTAAATGCTCAATGACAGTTGCTAGAAATCCAGTGTCATGATTCATTGATCACTAATGCCAAGGGGCAGTGGCAGGGCTGGGACAAGCAGAGGTTAATGTGGGTCTAAAGTCGTAGTGAGTGACATGGCTTCCAGCGAGGCAGAGTGGAAGCGGGGGTCCAGTTATACACACCAATCACACTCTTCGTGTCATTCGAATGCACCGGCGGGGTCGGCTCTCAGCATTTATTCCAGGGGATTTACTGTGCAGAAGCCAACAGGGAAGGGGGTGAGCAGAGTGGAGGCATTGCAGGGACTGCACTGATTAGGTGGGGGCTGGCGCGCCGTGTCTGATCTAATATTGTCTCCCCTTCTCAGCGGCACCGGCTCCCAAGGAGGATGGGCTCCTCCTGCCGGACCCAGTCTGTTGGTTTAACCAGGATGAGGGAAGACCTGCACTCCCCACTCTTACAGAACCCTGCCCAGTAGATGTAGCCTTTCCCATTGAGCAGGACGTTCTGACACTTGTCGTACCACCAGCCTCCATAGCTACTTGCGCAATTCCCACTGGCCTGGTCCTGATCCTTGTCAGTCGTGCTGAACTTCATGTTGTCGTGTATGCCCCCCAGGCCGGAGTGGTAGGTGGTGAGATAGTCCTCGCCGTCCCCAGAGTACCTGCCCAGTCTCAGCGGGTACCCGCTGGGCTCATCCTCGACACTGAAGATGTCGTACTCTGCGTAGCGGGTGTTGTTGGATTTGTCCTCCACGACAAAGCGGACCTTGTAGATGTTCTGCCGCGTGAGCAGGGACAGGTACTCGTTGCCCAGCCAGTAATCCTGCTGCACGTTCCCAAAGCCGTACTTGTAGGTGCTCCAGGACTCCTTCCAGGTGATCTCTGTGTTGTAAGAATTTCTCTGCACAACGGTCCAGCCTTTGCCTTCGGTGTCCATGTCACACCACACCACTCGAGGGGGAGAGCCTGCCGGCTGGATGACATGGACCCCGCTGGGGCTGTCCCTGGGAATGTTGCTGCAGTCTTTGGGGAACCCTGAAATGCCACGAACATCAGGTTAAGGGGGCAGGTGGGGAGGGGGGGAGAGAGCGCTAGCTAGCTCGATCAAATCAGCCTGGGGTAACTGGAGGCTGGGTTTTTAGAGGCAGGTCCTGTGTATTTCACAATACTACAGCCACAGAATCCGCCCCGGCCATTCCTGGCCACAGAATCCGGCTCCAGATCTTACACTTTCATCTTACCAATAAAATAAAATAAGAATAGTTTCTTGCTCTGCTGGTTTTGAAGAAACCTTGAAGAGATGAATCAAGTGTAAACCAAGGCTCTGTATCCTTCCTGAGTCCGTACTGCTGAAGAAATCGTTTGGGGAGGGTGGGGGAGACGCTGCCAGATCCATCTCAGCGAATGTTAATTCTGAAACCCATCAGTGACAAATTAAATGGGAGTTTTCAAAGAGCCTAAGGGAGTTTGACACCCGACTGTGATTGGAATTCAGTGGGATTTAGGCACCCAACTCCCTGTGGCGCCTTTGAAAATTCCAGACATCCTATCGAGGGGCTTGTCTTTGGGGCGGAAACTGCCCCTCCCCTCCCCAGGGTCCTCCCTCGAGCCTGAACCCCCCAGCTCCCCTACCCCCCAGACAATCCCCCTGTGTGCCCCACCCCATAGCTGAGCCGAGGGGGAGGAGCTGCTGAGCACTGCGGGGGCAGGGGCTCAGGGCCACCTCTGGAGCTGGTTCGGCCCCTGGCCTGCCTGGGCAAGCCCCTGAGCAGCTCCCAGAGCCGCTGGAGGTGTGGGGAGAAGGGAATGAAAACCCCTGACAAGGAGGAACTGGCTCTCCCTGCTGCCTGGACTCTGCGGGCAAGGCTTCTAGGCATGAGCGAGAGATCCCCAGCTGTTAGCCGGGGCTAGCCCTAGTATAGGAGTTGGTGAGATGGAAGGGTAGAACTCCCAGCCAATTTGGGGGGGGGGTGCCTGGTTCTCACACGCTGCCCTGCGGTTGGCACCAGCGCTCTTCAGTCACTGCCGGGGGCTTGGCAGCCGTTACCGGAGAAAGGGATAACGAAGCTGTGGAAAGCAAACAGCCAGTCGAGCAGCACCTCCCCCACCCCGGCTGGCCCATTCCCAGGCGCTGGAGGCCTGCGAATGGGAGTAGTGGGGTCACTAGCGCAGGCCGGCCTTGCGATCCCTTCGGAGAACTCAGCGTTTCTTTGGGCCCAGCGCTGGCGGGGGGGCTGGAAGGTGCATTCAGTGGATAAGTGGATCTAGGGGTGACCCCAGCATGGGGGAGAGGAGCAGAATCAGGCCCACGATGCCCTGATCTCGGATATGGCAGATGATAGAAGCTCTCCGACGGGTTCTCTACTCACCCCTCTTGACCTTCTTGTGGTCCAGGGCCCCGTTGCCCTGCACGGGGGCTACGCAAAGGAGCGCCATCATGGACAGCGCAGACAGAAACAGGAGAGAGCTGGACTGGAACCCTGCAGGGGACAGAAAGCGCTGGACATGAGACCAGGAGAGAGTTTCACAAGTGCCTAAATCCCACTAGACGTCACTGGGATTTAGGCACTTAAGTGACTTAGCCACTCTTGAAAATGTTACCCTTAGACGCTAAGGCCAGAGTTTTCAGAGGGCTCAACTACTGGGCCAGATTTTCAGAAGAGCTCGGCTCCCAGGTAGGCACCACAGGACATGGCTGGATGTTCAAAGGGGCTCAGCATGGGGGGGGTCGGCCCAAGTCTCTGGAGACGGGGTGAAGTCCACCATTCACCTCTTCCCCGGCCCGCCCACTGTCTCCGTCTCTGCAGCCGGCCCGATTAGCACACAGCTGGGACCCAGCTGCATGGTAAAAACCATTCAAAGATTGCAGCTCCGATGGCCTGGCTCCCAGGTCCCGGGCGGGTCAGGGCCGGCTGGAGCGCTCCCTGTGGTGGGGAAGGAGCTGCCGCCTCTCTCCCCGCGCTGCACCGCTGCAAGGGGAGTGCTGCTCGGAGCAACCCCCTCTGTCCCAGCTCCCCCCATCCACAGTCACTACCACCAGCCGGAGGGCAGTGCCCGCTCACCCACACAGAGACAGCAGCTGGGCAGCCTCCGGCAGGGCTCTGCCCCCCTCAGATGAGCGCCAGGTGAGAGGGGCCCAGGGCACAGAGCTGCTGTGTGCCCCACGCCAGGCATGCTGCCCCCTGCACTGCAGCCCAGCAGCCCAGAGGGGGACACGCTGCTGACACTGCAGCTGTTCTGTGGGCCCAGCTCAGGCCAGGCTTAAAGTGGGCAGAGTCGCCAGGGGCCACAGTCCTGGCCAAAAAGAGTTCAAAATGGAGCCGGGTCGCTGAGGGGTGCACTGTAAGCGCTGCCCTAGCAAGGGCATGGCCATTTATTTCAGCCGGGATTAACATAGACACCCCTCCCCCGCCCCACACATGCTTTTCCCAGGCCACCTTCAGCACTCAGCGCAGGGATTCACAATGACCTTGCCGGGATCAGCAGCCCAGAGCAATCCAGACTCTTGGCCAGAAACCGGCTCATTCACCCCCCGCCCCCCCCCCCCCCCCCCCCCCCCCCCCCCCAGGTATATCTATCCCGGCCCTGGTATTACATCTTGTGTAGCTACAGCCCACAGAACGCAGAGCGCAGCATATGCAGCCCCCAATGGGAAATAGGTTGAGAACCCTACAGCAGAGGCTCACGTGTGAAGCTCCAGAGGTCCCAAGTTTGATTATAGCTGCTGCCGGCCCATGACAGGTGCAAAATGGCAGCTTTTTGTGGGGCGGGGTGGGGTGTGGCGGGCAGGGTGTGTGTGTGTGTGTGTGTGTGTGTGTCAAACCAGAACCGGCTAAAGCCACACTGGAGTCCCGCACCGTGCTTTCTGTCAGCCATCATTGTATTCATGTGGTGTTGCAAAGTTAGAAAGTCCACAACTAACCCCACAAGTGACCGTGATACAAACTTGCAAATGAATTAGAGAGAGAGAGAGAGAACACCGTGTAAACGACACACCGAAACACACTGTTGCAATAGAAACACTTTGCCCAGACATGAGCCCCAGACAGATTTCATTGGAAACACCTTCTTTTTGGAGCTGCCTGGACCCCAAATTCTTCAGACAATGTCACAGCCCTAGTAACTGTGACACGCTGCCAGCAATCTCAGGTATCTTTGTGAGAGGGAGGAGAGAGGCGTAACCCCATGGCAGGAAAAGGGTTAAAGCTTTAAAGGAGAAGGATTTCAGTGAGTCTGACAAGCCAGAACTACAATGTTTTGAACTGAAGTGAAATACCAATCTGGAGTCACTCATCCTTGAAAACACGCCTCCCCTTCTCCTGATGCCCCAGAGGAGAGGGGACGCTGCCAGCTAGCAGCCGTTCACACACTGTAATAGTCTAAGACACAGAGGGCCTGAGTTCGACCTGTGACCTTGGAAAACTCATTACACTGCACCATACCTCAGTTTCCCCATTTTTAAAACATGGCTTATGCTAGTTCCTTTGTGTTCTAAAGTACTTTGGCCCCAATGCCCAAAGGAACCTGGGGCAGGGAGGGAGGATTCCTGCCTAGGGTCCAGCAGAGCGCTGGGCAGGGGATCTCCACCAGGCTCCTGGTACCCCATGGCCCCTGGGGCACTCTTTACCCACCAGGAGGCACTGCCAGACTCCTAGCTAGCCAGGCTCATGCTGCAGCATGCACTTGCTGGGGGAAATGCTGCTCCGTTTCAAAGGAAAAGCAGCATGTACCTCACTGCGCCCCCGGCCCTTGTGCCTCGGCCAGGCAGGGTCGGGAAAGCAGAGGATGCACCAGGGCTCCCCTCCCCCTTGTGCACCTGCCCGGGCTGAGGGGCGGCACTGAGAGGAGTGCAGGCTGCCCCTCTCTATGCGGTAGTTACTGCGTCTGTCTGGGCACGTTCCTTCCTGTGCCCGGGCACTCAGGGCACATGGTGTCCCACAGGGGCCACATAGCATGCCCTGCCACTGCACCTCCCCCACGTGCCCACACCGCCTGGGGCTCTGGTGCCCACCACCAGGCTCTGGCCCTACATCTCCAGGCTGTGTGAAATACTGGGCATTTCAATAAAACTCACCCATCCCGAGGCTGCAGCTGAGCGGGCGAGTTAGCACCCTGAAGCGTCCCCCACTTCCACATCAGAAACCAGAGCCGGGGCTCCATGCCTTTATGGGGAAAGCGCCACTCCACACCCAGCTTATCTTGCTTTCTCAACCGCTGGCCTCAAGCCTGGCCTGTGGGCAGGGAGGGAGCCCCCTCCGGAACGTCTGCCCATCCTTTATTTACCGCAGATACCAGATTTCTTGGGCTCCCTCCCTCCTCCCCGAGAATGCCAACGTTTCTGAAGCCGGGCAGGTGTGAGCCAGGGATTTAATTTCTCAGTGGGACTCTGCGGCATTACCGTACCATCGGCCTTCCAGACGAAGGACGCACTAAATGGAGAGGATCAAGCCAGAGGAGATGGCAGGAACGGGGGTTGTGCAGAACGCAATGGGGGTGTAACGCTTGTGCCAGGTGGTATTGGCAATGACAAGGACGAGAATCAGGATCTCGGGGTTCCTCTTAGCATTGCAAAGCAGAACCAGCTGGAGCGCCCCTCCCAGAAATCTGGGAAACTGACCAGCACGCCCCTAACAGGCAGCTGTTCCCCCGTCGCGAGCACTGAGTCTGAGTCTAACACACGAGAACTTTTATTTAGAGGAGAAAGAAACGCAGCATGAACTGGGGAAACCACCACAAGAGTGACTCAGCAGTATGTGAACTGTGAGTGAAACGCCCACCCTACAATCCATTGGGCAGCAGCCCCTTGCCTCAGTTTCCCAGCTTGGGATGAGAGAGTCCAATGGACGAATGTCCCTTTGGCACACCCCTCCCATTTTCCCTCTGCTGTCCCCTTACCCGGTTTACGGGCCCAGCTCAGCACAGTTTGAGAGTTCAGGGGGAGTTCGAGGGGGGGGTTCGCCTCCTGCCCCAGGGAGAGAAGGGGTGGGCCAGGGATGCCTCTGCCTCTGCTCTGCACCGCTGCTGCTCCATGCTGCCGTCTCTGCCTGGAGCTGCGATGCCATGCTGTGAGGGGCCTCCAGCCCGGAGTGAGTCCAGCTCTTAGTGACTTCCCTGGCTAGGGGGAACCTCGCTGCTGCTCCCCCCCGTACTGTCTTTCACCACAGCACCGGCTCTATGGTGCCCAGGCAAACCCGCTTCACAGTGTTTTCAGCTCTAGGGATCACTGAGAAGAAACCAGGACTTCCAGCTGAGTCCAGTCAGCTCTGTCTTTAAGCACTGGGCAGACCCAACATTTTGTACGCGCCTTTCACCAAACCCACACACCCGGTGGGAACCCCTCTCCCCACCCCCCTCGGACTTTCAGTTCCATTTGGTATCACTAACCCCTGCTTAGCACGTGAGGTTACAGAGACTGAACCCCCGCTCCCGCCATTGTCCCGACAGGTCACGGCTGGGTGAGGAGATACCTGAGTGGGATGGGCTGGATCGAGACCGCGCTGCTGCTGCATCTGTCCCACAGGGAAGAGGATCAAACTGGATTCATTCAGCGACTGTCAAGGCAGCTGCTCTCTGTGTCCCAGCTCTCTGGCTGGGATACAGGGGGCAGGAACTGGTGCATTAGAGGGAACAGCTCCACGTCCGTATAGTTCTGGAAAAGAGCACCCAGGCGGTTCACCCGCATGCACGCTTCTCGACCCTGCAACCTGCCAGCACCTGGCACACGCCATCGAAATGTGCAACAAAGGACACGAGATGGGACCTGTTTATTTTGTTGCACGTGGCACCAGTTTGCTTAGTGTGATGTGCTCCAGTCTGCTCATTTGGGGACCAGGTTTTGGGACTAGGGGGAGTTTGTGCTGTCACACAAACAACGAATGAATCTCCCACATGCAATTCATGCTGCCTCCTCCCCCCTGCCCGCACACCCCGAATGCCAGCTGCAGCCGGCCCCATAAGTCTGGCTGCCCCAACAAACTGGTAAAGCAGCTTCCAGTGGATTCTGGCTGATTCTGGCTACGCATCTGTGACGAACTGGGACTGTTCTTACTGTGGTCTTTGAATGCTGACAGGGCAGTGTGGCTGGGATAGTCTGCATTGGGGGATGGGAGACTGACCGGAGAATACCTGAGCATGTAACATGAGAACCCAGGAAGGGGTTAGAGGCCAGGTGACACCTTTGCCCGGGAAACTGAACAAAGGCTGTGGGAGGGGTCGCAGAAGGGAGAGTTTCAGGCGCTGGCTGGTGGAATGGCTGGGAGCAGACAGGGCTCTGACCTCCCAAGGGGCTGAGGTGCCCGAGGACCCCAAGATGGACCTAACTGAGGGGGTCCTGTTTTCTGTGCCTGCGGGACCTGTCTTGAACTGTGTTCCTGTCGTCTAAATAAACCTTCTGCTTTACTGGCTGGCTGAGAGTCATGGTGAATCGCAGGAAGCCGGGGGTGCAGGGCCCTGAGTCCCCCCACACTCCGTGACAGGATCACCCCCATCAGCTGGGCGTGCTGGGCTGACCCCATGCACAACAGGGGCAGCAGCGCGGCCGCCCTCACGCTCTGATTGTGACTCGGGATTGTGGGGGCTTCTCACCTGTCCCATGGAAACGTGGCCAAAGGCGCCAATTGTCCCTTCATCAAAATGGCGCCATCTCCCACTGCTGCCAGCGGGGCTGAGGCCTGCGCGAGGGCCGCCCCGTCCCCACGCTCTGTCTGCATGTGGCAGGCAGGCTGCCCTCCTGACGCTGGCTGCCACCTCCCGCTGGGCTCCAGGAGGCTGAAGCCGAGCCCACAGGCAGACTGGCTGAGGCCATGGTTCAGGGCCTGGACAGCGCATGGGGACTGTGAGGGGATGTGGGGGGAAGGCTGAGCGGGTTGCAGGGGGGTGTGGGGGCAGGGATAGGGGGCAGGCTGAGGGGGACAGAAGGATATGGGCATGAGGGAGACAGAGTGTGCAGGGGGAACGCTGACAGGGGTAGTAGGTGTGGGGGGCAGGGAGAAGGCTGAGGGGGCCAGGGAGTGTGGGGGGCAGGGGGAAGGCTGAGGGGGGCATGGGGATGGGGCAGAGGGGAGGCTGAGGGGGTTGGAGGTGATCATGTGGGATATAAGAGCGGCTGAGGGAGGTGCAGGGCATGTGGGGGCAGGGGGCAGAAGAATGTGGGGGAAGGTTAAGGGGGCCGGGGTGTGGGGAGCCGAGGGAGGCTGAGGGGGGTACAGGGGGATGGGGACAGGAAGGAGGCTAAGGGAGGCAGGAGGGAGGCTCAGGGAGATGTGGGGGGCAGGGGAGAGGCTAGGGTTTGTGCGCAGAGGACAGTCATAGAATCATAGAATCTCAGGGTTGGAAGGGACCTCAGGAGGTATCTAGTCCAACCCCCTGCTCAAAGCAGGACCAATTCCCAACTAAATCATCCCAGCCAGGGCTTTGTCAAGCCAGGCCTTAAAAACCTCTAATGATGGAGACTCCACCACCTCCCTAGATAATGCATTTCGGTAGGGCTTAGGGGCCACAAACGAGACCAGGGCCCCCTGGTGCTAGGCGCTGTCCAAACACATGATGAGAGATTGGCCCCACCCCAGAGAGCCTACAGTCTACACAGACAAAAAGGGGGTGGGGAAACAGAGGCACGGAGAAATGAAGTGACCAAAGCTAAAGAGCAGGTCAGGAATAGAACCCAGGTGTCCTGACGCCCAGGCCTGTGCCCTCAACCAAACCTATACGGCTATCCTGAGGTCAGCACATCCTTCAAACGGGGACCTGTGCTCGGAACCAAATACAGGGCACGTTCCTTTTGGCTTCTTTCTGATGAATAAAGGGTAGTTGTTGTTAAAGCCCTGTGGGGTTTGATTTGCTTTTACATTAGAAATGCAGATCTTGTCCACCCTTCTTTTTTCGTGGCTGGCTCTATGGGTGACGACAGAACTACTGGGTTGACGAGGTCGGTTTATTATTATTTAACGTTTCTCTCGTGGTAGTGCTGAAAGACCATTATCAGCTGGGCCCTACTTTTGCTGGGGCTGTACAGACATACCTCAAGTGTCACTCCCGTGCTATTCTGTTCTGTGCAGGTCATTATACCACGTTCACCACCACAGTATCACAGCACCTTCCAGTGGTGCATTACGCTACATGACTAACACCCATCACATATTTGTTCCCTTGTCCTCTCCCAAGGGTGAGAAGTGTGCCCGATCAAGAGGGCTTTTTAATAATACACACACACACGTTGCTGTGTGTGTATATCAGAGAAGGCGCTGTAAAGAAATGCCTTGCATTGGAGCGGATGGTGGGGCGGTTTGGGATGGTCCTTAGTGGCACCTTAGAGACTAACAGGTATATACACAGCACATGAAAAGATGGGAGTTGTCTTACCAAGTGGGAGGTCAGTCTAATGAAGTCATCTGATGAAGTGGGTTCTAGCCCACGAAAGCTTATGCCCAAATATATTTGTTAATCTCTAAGGTGCCACAAGGACTCCTCGTTGTTTTTGCTGATAGAGACTAACATGGCTACCACACTGAAACCTGTCTCTTGTTATAGCGTCCTACTGTGCCAGAGAAGCAAAACAATCACCCACAGTCTGTGCCCCAGAGAACTTACCGTCCAAACAGGGTGACAGAGAAGTATACTAAGACGTGCACAGTACACTCAGTGTGATCACAGATTTGCACAGCTTTCTCACAAGTACCAAGGATATGAAACCTGAATGATCAAGGGAGGAAGGAAGGGGGTTTTGGTCAGGCTGCTTGAAACAGGTGCATGGGGAGGAGGTCGGTTGTTCTGGTTGGCACCCATTTCACTCAAATGCCGAACACACAGTAGGGAGAAAAGCTCTCTTTGCTAAATATTCAGTGGTCATGCTCCTTTGGTTTGAGGGATTAGAAAACTCCCTCTGGAGCCCACCAGCAGAAACAGGGAAGCTAAGACTGGGTATGTCTAAAGTGAAAAACAAGAAAGAAACAATTTAAAAAAAACATAATTGTTTACCATGTCACCTTTAATGAGCGGAGGTGAACTTTGTTGAGATCCTAGGAACAGAGTGATGCACTGTATGATTATAGATGTGTCATGGTGTGTTTGTGTGTGAGTGCACCTTTGCTTACTCACCTATATCCACGCACATTTCAGAGGAGAGGGGAGGGGAAGGCAAAGCCGCCTCGGAAAGGTGAGCGGCGTCTGATATGGATTTTATTTGTGTGAACAGTTTGGGTGGCCGGCGCTCTCTTCCTTTCAGGCAGTATTTGCTAAATTAATGAGATGTCTCTGAGATGAATCACCGTGCAGCCTGGTGGCAGTACCTGCATTGCCGGCCGGCTTTGGACATTACTAGCGCACCTTTCACAGGAGTTTTATCTTCTAATACATCAGGGCTCAATAGAGAGAGAAGAACATTACTGTTCTGAGAACTCGGCCGTGGACGGATCAGCTTTGCATGCTTGTCAGGGAGGGGAACGCGCGCACACACTCATGAGAACATTGTTCCTGCCGAGGAAATCAAGGAGCCTAACGCATCTTTAAATTCATAGGGAACAACTGGGGCTGGCAGATGGGGGGATCATGGCAGCTCTCCCGGCCAGGGAGGTGGGGTGGCCTTCCTCTCCCAGCAGCCGGGGCTGGGCTGTGCTGCAACGTTCCCAACTCTCAGGCAGGGCTGGCTCTAATTTTTTTGCCGCCCCAAGCTAAAAAATAGAGTGCCGCCCTCCATAGCGCCGCCATAACACAGGCCCTCAGCACCGCGACGCCCCCCCCCTCCGCGGAGCGCCGCGGAGCCGAACACCCCCCCCCCCCGCGGAGTGCCGCGCCATGCTGCTGAACCCTCCCACCGCCACACATATCTCCCACCGAGCGCCGCGCCGCCAAACACCCCACCGCCAAGCCGCACTGCCAAACAGCGCCCTCGCCCCCGCGGAGCGCCCCGCCGTGCCGCCATCCCTCCCCCCCCGGAGCACTGCTGCCGAATCCCACCCCCCAGTGCCCCCTACACGCCCAGCCGACGAAACAAAAACAACCCACCCCACCCCCAGCGACCAAACTCCCCCCCCCCCCCAAAAAACCCCACCACCCCAAGATTGGCCGCCCCTTACCAGGTGCCACCCCAAGCACGTGCTTGGTCGGCTGGTGCCTGGAGCCAGCCCTGCTTTCAGGGGCTGAGTGCAAGTCCCGGGCTTTGGGCACCAACAGGAGGAGCTGCCGTGATAGTGGGAGAAGCTCCTTTGACGCCGTGATGTTCAGGGCTGGGCCTGCGGGCAGAGCTCTGTGCGAGAGCCCCGGGGCTGAGGGCACAGACCTGCCCTGCTCTCCCCGCGTGTCTGACCCCATAGCAGAGAGGGTGCCAGGGCAGGGCACGGGGGACCTCAGCAGAGGAGAGGGCAGTGGGAGGTAGAGGAGTGTTGCTGCTGGGTGCAGACAGTACCAGGCAGTGGCTGGCAGTTCCCCTGCCTTACGGGGAGGAGAGGGGAAGTGGAGTCTCCATCGGGGCAGCCAGCAGGAGCCGGGCATTACAGGCTGACTTTTCTACCTGGGATGATCACACCCCTTGGCCGGGGAGTCAAAAGCCGGATGTAAAAACATGCTCTGATTTGTTTTCTCTTTAGAAGAAGGAACCCACCAGCCTCACTGTTCCTTCTCCCCACTCTGGTGAATACTGGGTCAGCCCCAAGGACAAGCCAGTCTGCTGCCTTGCTTCAGGGCTCAGTTTCTTCTTCAGCTGAGGAGAAAGGAACCATGGAACAGCAACGTAACGTCACAGTCCCGTTCCCCACCTGTCCTGTGGGGTCTTCTGGCCTTTAGAGCTACTGGTCAGGGCCTCCCCCAGTCTGCGGGGGGCCACAGGGCCTGCTGGCCTCCTCGCAGCCTCTCCTGAGGCTACAGGAGAGAGGCCTCTTCAGTTTGCAGAAAGAAAGAAATCTCTGGGGTGAGCACACAGCAGATGTCTGTTTTCCCAGGGCCAGATGCTGCCACCTTGTCACTGGAAGGGCCCGTGTGACCTCTGACCACAGATGAGGGAGGACGCCCAGCCTGGCTAGACAGATTCCTTCCTGGCATGGCTGGGGACAGAAGCCTGCAGCCAAAGCTCACACTGCAGGAAACAACCTGCAGAGGCCTTTCATCTCCCCAGGGTCAGACGTCACCACTAGGAGAATGTGAGCGCCGGAGCACTGGGGGAGCTGGGCTGAGATGGCATCCCAGGGCACAACCACCTGTGTCAAGTCCATTCGGATTCCATGCTCAGCAGAGATGCAGGGAGCTATGCGGTCAGGAGAGGCGCTGGTCAGAATTTGCCAGTGGAACTGTTTTTCCATCAGAAATTGCCAGCTTGTCAAAATCCAAACGTTTCGTGGGAACACATCGATTTGGACAAACCTTCAGACAGAAAGCAGGCAGGTTTCGCACGGAAAGCTGCTTGGCTCCCTGTCAGCTCGCCCGCCTGCCCACCTGCTTGACAGGCTGATGGGGGGCCTGGGCTTCCAGGCTGTGAGAGAAGCCCTGGCTCCCAAGATCCCAGGGTCCCCGAAACCCTCTCCTCGCGGGGGTAATGTTCTGGTTACTGCACAGCTCTAGGAGGAGGGGAGGTATCCGATGCCCCACAAGCCACCAATCCTCCCTGCCAAGGTCCCAGTAACTACGACAGCCTGTGAGAACATCCTAACCTTTAGGGCACTTTCCCTGCCAGGTGAAAGGGTGCGAGCTGGACCCCTGCCACCAGAATCCAGCACTGCCGAGAAAGCCAAGTGTGGACTAAACTAAGCCCCTGGTTAACCCTTTCCCAGAGGAATCCAGAAGCCACTGATAATTACAGGCTACATGGTGACCTCTCTCTCAGGTCACTCCCCCATCCTGGAATAGGGGGTCGATGAGTCCTGGACAAACGCCGTTCAGCTGGGAACATGCTCCCCCTCCCCGTGCCGAGGACTACATGAGATGGGTGTAGTGGGCACTCCCGATAAAGGGGACAGTGTGACAGCTGCCTTTCAAATAGGCCCCAGGCATGGGGGGGCCACAGCACCCAATTCCTCTGCCCCCCTAACTTTCTTCGCTGCTTTAACGTACAACCACAACCTGCTCCGCTGACACCTCTGACTCCTGAAAGCCCTAACGCTCCAGGGGAGCAGGCCGTGCCCTGCCCTGCCCTGGCTGCCCCGGGTGTTACCTCGGAGGGAATCGTTCCAGATTCCAATGGGTGGCAGGTCCAGGGAAGAGCCTTATCTGGGGGGAGGCTGTACCAGACCCGCCCGACCCAGGCAGGCTCCCAGGTACTCTCTGCTCGGGGCTGATAAGGCTTCTTAGCAGTTTCTCTCCAAACAAATTCCAGTTCAAGACACCTGAGAGCTCCACAGCAGGGCAGCATCCCCAGAGCGCAGCAGGGCGGGGTTAGGGGGAACAGTCGGTAGCAGCACCTGCCCCTCGTACGGCAGGAGCGAGAAGTGCCAGCCTCTCTGCACAGAGCAGCAGCGTTCAGCCTGGGCCAGACGTGCTGCGGTGATGGGTAAGAGCGGGCTCGGAGAGCCAGAGGGTCTGTGGGGCAGTGCTGGGCCCTTCTGCTCCGCACTAGGGCTGGGTGGGCATGTTCAGCTGGGATTGGAACCCACCAGGACTTGTGGGTGTGAATGTGGGGCTGGAACGCAACGTGGGGCGCTCGGGCGACTAGGGGGAAGGGCAGAGAGACACCTGGGCTGAGACCCCAGCTCCAGGGAGACAGTCACCCCGGCCCAGCCGGGTTAAATTGCCCAGCTGTGTGACAGCCCCCCATCCCCGAGGGGTCCCCCCCCCCCGGTATGGCACAGCAGGGTAATGTGCGTATTGAACGGCAGGGGTTGCCAGAGACTGGCTGGGAGAGGCCTTTGGGGATGGAGGAAGCAGCACTAAGGTACATGCCAACCTCCCTACAGAGGAGGGGCCGTGCCCCACAGGTGTGGGGCAGGGAGCTGGGACACTGCGCGGTGGGTCATTGTCTGGCCCAGGCCCTTCCTAGCCGGAGGCCGAGGCCGAGGCATTTCCTTCAGGTCACCTTCCGCTGCAGCTTGGCCACGGGCCCCATAGCCACTAGCCCAGCCAGGGATCCCAAGTGGGGATTGTCACGGCTGGCTCCTCCCTGCCGCCAGCAGCTCTTCACTGC
Source organism: Chrysemys picta bellii (assembly GCF_011386835.1). Classification (NCBI taxonomy): domain Eukaryota; kingdom Metazoa; phylum Chordata; order Testudines; family Emydidae; genus Chrysemys; species Chrysemys picta. The sequence continues at coordinate 23,633,676 of NC_088809.1, forward strand.
CAGGGAATTCCTGAAATCCTGTGTGCCCCTCCCCCACCCACCTCCTGGGGCTGTGAGTGCCCCCCCCCCCCCCGGACAGCCATGGTCAGGAGGGGAATGGAAAGATGCAGTTTTGGGGGGGCAACGCCCCTTCACATTCCCCCCCATCTTCACCCCTGCCAGTGGACCAGCCAGGACTACATCTTGGGAGGAGCACAGAGAGGTTTTGGGCCAGGTGCTGGCTAAAGAGGCTTGGAGCTGAGAGCAGGGAGGCTAATCCCTGCTGTTGGCTCCTGCTGTGTTTGGAGAAGCAGGACTCTGTATGTTCCTTGTCAATAAACAAGACATCAAAAGATTACCAGACTCCATTGCCAATTTCTGCTCCCCACTGGAACATCCCCAGGGCCCCAAACTTTGACTAGCCCCTTGGGTTGAAGAGGGACACCAATATCTTTATTGTGCGGTTTCGTTGCACGTCTATCTAATCTCAGTGGTTCATCAGCCACTAATTACTGTTGCAATGTTTTCTCATGTAATAACCATATTTATTAAAAACACAGAGGCCAGGTTTTTGAACCCAAACTCACCACTGCTAATACATGCAGGATTCAGATGTAAAGTCCTGGCTTTGAGTCATCCCCCATTTAAATGCTCAATGACAGTTGCTAGAAATCCAGTGTCATGATTCATTGATCACTAATGCCAAGGGGCAGTGGCAGGGCTGGGACAAGCAGAGGTAAATGTGGATCTAAAGTCGTAGTGAGTGACATGGCTTCCAGCGAGGCAGAGTGGAAGTGGGTGTCCAGTTATACACACCAATCACACTCTTCGTGTCATTCGAACGCACCAGCGGGGTCGGCTCTCAGCATTTATTCCAGGGGATTTACTGTGCAGAAGCCAACAGGGAAGGGGGTGAGCAGAGTGGAGGCATTGCAGGGACTGCACTGATTAGGTGGGGGATGGCGCGCCGTGTCTGATCTAATATTGTCTCCCCTTCTCAGTGGCACCGGCTCCCAAGGAGGATGGGCTCCTCCTGCCGGACCCAGTCTGTTGGTTTAACCAGGATGAGGGAAGACCTGCACTCCCCACTCTTACAGAACCCTGCCCAGTAGATGTAGCCTTTCCCATTGAGCAGGACGTTCTGACACTTGTCGTACCACCAGCCTCCATAGCTACTTGCGCAATTCCCACTGGCCTGGTCCTGATCCTTGTCAGTCGTGCTGAACTTCATGTTGTCGTGTATGCCCCCCAGGCCGGAGTGGTAGGTGGTGAGATAGTCCTCGCCGTCCCCAGAGTACCTGCCCAGCTTCAGCGGGTACCCGCTGGGCTCATCCTCGACACTGAAGATGTCGTACTCTGCGTAGCGGGTGTTGTTGGATTTGTCCTCCACCACAAAGCGGACCTTGTAGGTGTTCTGCCGCGTGAGCAGGGACAGGTACTCGTTGCCCAGCCAGTAATCCTGCTGCACGTTCCCAAAGCCGTACTTGTAGGTGCTCCAGGACTCCTTCCAGGTGATCTCTGTGTTGTAAGAATTTCTCTGGACAACGGTCCAGCCTTTGCCTTCGGTGTCCATGTCACACCACACCACTCGAGGGGGAGAGCCTGCCGGCTGGATGACATGGACCCCGCTGGGGCTGTCCCTGGGGATGTTGCTGCAGTCTTTGGGGAACCCTGAAATGCCACGAACATCAGGTTAAGGGGGCAGGTGGGGAGGGGGGGAGAGAGCGCTAGCTAGCTCGATCAAATCAGCCTGGGGTAACTGGAGGCTGGGTTTTTAGAGGCAGGTCCTGTGTATTTCACAATACTACAGCCACAGAATCCGCCCCGGCCATTCCTGGCCACAGAATCCGGCTCCAGATCTTACACTTTCATTTTACCAATAAAATAAAATAAGAATAGTTTCTTGCTCTGCTGGTTTTGAAGAAACCTTGAAGAGATGAATCAAGTGTAAACCAAGGCTCTGTATCCTTCCTGAGTCCGTACTGCTGAAGAAATCGTTTGGGGAGGGTGGGGGAGACGCTGCCAGATCCATCTCAGCGAATGTCAATTATGAAACCCATCGGTGACAATTTAAATGGGAGTTTTCAAAGAGCCTAAGGGAGTTTGACACCCGACTGTGATTGGAATTCAGTGGGATTTAGGCACCCAACTCCCTGTGGTGCCTTTGAAAATTGCAGACATCCTATCGAGGGGCTTGTCTTTGGGGCGGAAATCGTCCCGAACTATCCTGGTAGAATGAGAGCACTCTGGTTATACTGTTCCTCCCCTCCCCAGGGTCATCCCTCGAGCCTGAGCCCCCCAGCTCCCCTACCCCCCAGACAATCCCCCTGTGTGCCCCACCCCATAGCTGAGCCAAGGGGGAGGAGCTGCTGAGCACTGTGGGGGCAGGGGCTCAGGGCCACCTCTGGAGCTGGTTCGGCCCCTGGCCTGCCTGGGCAAGCCCCTGAGCAGCTCCCAGAGCCGCTGGAGGTGTGGGGAGAAGGGAATGAAAACCCCTGACAAGGCTCTCCCTGCTGCCTGGACTCTGGGGGCAAGGCTTCTAGGCATGAGCGAGAGATCCCCAGCTGTTAGCCGGGGCTAGCCCTAGTATAGGAGTTGGTGAGACTGAAGGGTAGAACTCCCAGCCAATTTGGGGGGGGGTGCCTGGTTCTCACACGCTGCCCTGCGGTTGGCACCAGCGCTCTTCAGTCACTGCCGGCGGCTTGGCAGCCGTTACCGGAGAAAGGGATAACGAAGCTGTGTAAAGCAAACAGCCAGTCGAGCAGCACCTCCCCCACCCCGGCTGGCCCATTCCCAGGCGCTGGAGGCCTGCGAATGGGAGTAGTGGGCTCACTAGCGCAGGCCGGCCTTGCAAACCCTTCGGAGAACTCAGCGTTCCTTGGGGCCCAGCGCTGGCGGGGGGGCTGGAAGGTGCATTCAGTGGATAAGTGGATCTAGGGGTGACCCCGGCATGGGGGAGAGGAGCAGAATCAGGCCCACGATGCCCTGATCTCAGATATGGCAGATGATAGAAGCTCTCCGACGGGTTCTCTACTCACCCCTCTCGACCTTCTTGTGGGCCAGGGCCCCGTTGCCCTGCACGGGGGCTACGCAAAGGAGCGCCATCATGGACAGCGCAGAAAGAAGCAGGAGAGAGCTGGACTGGAACCCTGCAGGGGACAAAAACCGCTGGATGTGAGACCAGGAGAGAGTTTCACAAGTGCCTAAATCCCACTAGAAGTCACTGGGATTTAGGCACTTAAGTGACTTAGCCACTCTTGAAAATGTTATCCTTAGACGCTAAGGCCAGAGTTTTCAGAGGGCTCAACTACTGGGCCAGATTTTCAGAAGAGCTCAGCTCCCAGGTAGGCACCGCAGGACATGGCTGGATGTTCAAAGGGGCTCAGCATGGGCGGGGTGGGCCCAAGTCTCTGGAGACGGGGTGAAGTCCACCATTCACCTCTCCCCCGGCCCGGCCACTGTCTCCGTCTCTGCAGCCGGCCCGATTAGCACACAGCGGGGACCCAGCTGCATGGTAAAAACCATTCAAAGATTGCAGCTCCGATGGCCTGGCTCCCGGGTCCCGGGCGGGTCAGGGCCTGCTGGAGCGCTCCCTCTGGTGGGGAAGGAGCTGCCTCCTCTCTCCCCCCGCTGCACCGCTGCAAGGGGAGTGCTGCTCGGAGCAACCCCCTCTGTCCCAGCTCCCCCCGTCCACAGTCACTACCACCAGCCGGAGGGCAGTGCCCGCTCACCCACACAGAGACAGCAGCTGGGCAGCCTCCGGCAGGGCTCTGCCCCCCTCAGATGAGCTCCAGGTGAGAGGGGCCCAGGGCACAGAGCTGCTGTGTGCCCCACGCCAGGCATGCTGCCCCCTGCACTGCAGCCCAGCAGCCCAGAGGGGGACACGCTGCTGACACTGCAGCTGTTCTGTGGGCCCAGCTCAGGCCAGGCTTAAAGTGGGCAGAGTCGCCAGGGGCCACAGTCCTGGCCAAAAAGAGTTCAAAATGGAGCCGGGTCCCTGAGGGGTGCACTGTAAGCGCTGCCCTAGCAAGGGCATGGCCACTTATTTCAGCTGGGATTAACATAGACACCCCTCCCCCGCCCCACACATGCTTTTCCCAGGCCACCTTCAGCACTCAGCGCAGGGATTCACAATGACCTTGCCGGGATCAGCAGCCCAGAGCAATCCAGACTCTTGGCCAGAAACCGGCTCATTCACCCCCCGCCCCCCCGCCCAGGTATATCTATCCCGGCCCTGGTATTACATCTTGTGTAGCTACAGCCCACATAACGCAGAGCACGGCATATGCAGCCCCCAATGGGAAATAGGTTGAGAACCCTACAGCAGAGGCTCACGTGTGAAGCTCCAGAGGTCCCAAGTTTGATTATAGCTGCTGCCGGCCCATGACAGGTGCAAAATGGCAGCTTTTTGTGGGGTGGGGTGGGGCGGGCAGCGTGTGTGTGTGTGTGTGTCAAACCAGAACCGGCTAAAGCCACACTGGAGTCCGGCACCGTGCTTTCTGTCAGCCATCATTGTATTCATGTGGTGTTGCAAAGTTAGAAAGTCCACAACTAACCCCACAAGTGACCGTGATACAAACTTGCAAATGAATTAGAGAGAGAGAGAGAGAGAGAACACCGTGTAAACGACACACCGAAACACACTGCTGCAATGGAAACACTTTGCCCAGACATGATCCCCAGACAGATTTCATTGGAAACACCTTCTTTTTGGAGCTGCCTGGACCCCAAATTCTTCAGACAATGTCACAGCCCAAGTAACTGTGACACACTGCCAGCAATCTCAGGTATCCTTGTGCGAGAGAGGAGAGAGGTGTAACCCCATGGCAGGCAAAGGGTTAAAGCTTTAAAGGAGAAGGATTTCAGTGAGTCTGACAAGCCAGAACTACAATGTTTCGAACTGAAGTGAAATACCAATCTGGAGTCACTCATCCTTGAAAACACGCCTCCCCTTCTCCTGACGCCCCAGAGGAGCGGGGACGCTGCCAGGTAGCAGCCGTTCACACACTGTAATAGTCTAAGACACAGAGGGCCTGAGTTCGACCTGTGACCTTGGAAAACTCATTACACTGCACCATACCTCAGTTTCCCCATTTTTAAAACATGGCTTATGCTAGTTCCTTTGTGTTCTAAAGTACTTTGGCCCCAATGCCCAAAGGAACCTGGGGCAGGGAGGGAGGATTCCTGCCTAGGGTCCAGCAGAGCGCTGGGCAGGGGATCCTCGCCAGGCTCCTGGTACCCCATGGCCCCTGGGGCACTCTTTACCCACCAGGAGGCACTGCCAGACTCCTAGCTAGCCAGGCTCATGCTGCAGCATGCACTTGCTGGGGGAAATGCTGCTCCGTTTCAAAGGAAAAGCAGCATGTACCTCACTGCGCCCTCATCCCTTGTGTCTCGGCCAGGCAGGGTCGGGAAAGCAGAGGATGCACCAGGGCTCCCCTCCCCCTTGTGCACCTGCCCGGGCTGAGGGGTGGCACTGAGAGGAGTGCAGGCTGCCCCTCTCTATGCGGTAGTTACTGCGTCTGTCTGGGCATGTTCCTTCCTGTGCCCGGGCACTCAGGGCACATGGTGTCCCACAGGGGCCACATAGCATGCCCTGCCACTGCACCTCCCCCACGTGCCCACACCGCCTGGGGCTTTGGTGCCCACCACCAGGCTCTGGCCCTACATCTCCAGGCTGTGTGAAATACTGGGCATTTCAATAAAACTCACCCATCCCGACGCTGCAGCTGAGCGGGCGAGTTAGCACCCTGAAGCGTCCCACTTCTACATCAGAAACCAGAGCCGGGGCTCCATGCCTTTATGGGGAAAGCGCCACTCCACACCCAGCTTATCTTGCTTTCTCAACCGCTGGCCTCAAGCCTGGCCTGTGGGCAGGGAGGGAGCCCCCTCCGGAACGTCTGCCCAGCCTTTATTTACCGCAGATACCAGATTTCTTGGGCTCCCTCCCTCCTCCCCGAGAATGCCAACGTTTCTGAAGCCGGGCAGGTGTGAGCCAGGGATTTAATTTCTCAGTGGGACTCTGCGGCATTACCGTACCATCGGCCTTCCAGACGAAGGACGCACTAAATGGAGAGGATCAAGCCAGAGGAGATGGCAGGAACGGGGGTTGTGCAGAACGCGATGGGGGTGTAACGCTTGTGCCAGGTGGTATTGGCAGTGACAAGGACGAGAATCAGGATCTCGGGGTTCCTCTTAGCATTGCAAAGCAGAACCAGCTGGAGCGCCCCTCCCAGAAATCTGGGAAACTGACCAGCACGCCCCTAACAGGCAGCTGTTCCCCCGTCGCGAGCGCTGAGTCTGAGTCTAACACACAAGAACTTTTATTTAGAGGAGAAAGAAACGCAGCATGAACTGGGGAAACCACCACAAGAGTGACTCAGCAGTATGTGAACTGTGAGTGAAACGCCCGCTCTACAATCCATTGGGCAGCAGCCCCTTGCCTCAGTTTCCCAGCTTGGGGTGAGAGAGTCCAATGGACGAATGTCCCTTTGGCACACCCCTCCCATTTTCCCTCTGCTGTCCCCTCACCCGGTTTACGGGCCCAGCTCAGCAGAGTTTGAGAGTTCAGGAGGAGTTCGAGGGGGGGGTTCGCCTCCTGCCCCACGGAGAGAAGGGGTGGGCCAGGGATGCCTCTGCCTCTGCTCTGCACCGCTGCTGCTCCATGCTGCCGTCTCTGCCTGGAGCTGCGATGCCATGCTGTGAGGGGCCTCCAGCCCGGAGTGAGTCCAGCTCTTAGTGACTTCCCTGGCTAGGGGGAACCTCGCTGCTGCTCCCCCTGTACTGTCTTTCACCACAGCACCGGCTCTATGGTGCCCAGGCAAACCGGCTTCACAGTGTTTTCAGCTCTAGGGATCACTGAGAAGAAACCAGGACTTCCAGCTGAGTCCAGTCAGCTCTGTCTTTAAGCACTGGGCAGACCCAACGTTTTGTAGGCGCCTTTCACCAAACCCACACACCCGGTGGGAACCCCTCTCCCCACCCCCCTCGGACTTTCAGTTCCATTTGGTATCACTAACCCCTGCTTAGCACGTGGGGTTACAGAGTCTGAACCCCCGCTCCCGCCATTGTCCCGACAGGTCACGGCCGGGTGAGGAGATACCTGAGTGGGATGGGCTGGATCGAGACCGCGCTGCTGCTGCATCTGTCCCACAGGGAAGAGGATCAAACTGGATTCATTCAGCGACTGTCAAGGCAGCTGCTCTCTGTGTCCCAGCTCTCTGGTTGGGATACAGGGGGCAGGAACTGGTGCATTAGAGGGAACAGCTCCACGTCCGTATAGTTCTGGAAAAGAGCACCCAGGCGGTTCACCCGCATGCACGCTTCTCGACCCTGCAACCTGCCAGCACCTGGCACACGCCATCGAAATGTGCAACAAAGGACACGAGATGGGACCTGTTTATTTTGTTGCACGTGGCACCAGTTTGAGGGGGTTGGAGGTGATCATGTGGGATATAAGAGCGGCTGAGGGAGGTGCAGGGCATGTGGGGGCAGGGGGCAGAAGAATGTGGGGGAAGGTTAAGGGGGCCGGGTGTGGGGAGCCGAGGGAGGCTGAGGGGGGTACAGGGGGATGGGGACAGGAAGGAGGCTAAGGGAGGCAGGAGGGAGGCTCAGGGAGATGTGGGGGGCAGGGGAGAGGCTAGGGTTTGTGCGCAGAGGACAGTCATAGAATCATAGAATCATAGAATATCAGGGTTGGAAGGCACCTCAGGAGGTCATCTAGTCCAACCCCCTGCTCAAAGCAGGACCAATTCCCAACTAAATCATCCCAGCCAGGGCTTTGTCAAGCCAGGCCTTAAAAACCTCCAAGGAAGGAGACTCCACCACCTCCCTAAGTAATGCATTTCGGTAGGGCTTAGGGGCCACAAACGAGACCAGGGCCCCCTGGTGCTAGGCGCTGTCCAAACACATGATGAGAGATTGGCCCCACCCCAGAGAGCCTACAGTCTACACAGACAAAAAGGGGGTGGGGAAACAGAGGCACGGAGAAATGAAGTGACCAAAGCTAAAGAGCAGGTCAGGAATAGAACCCAGGTGTCCTGACGCCCAGGCCTGTGCCCTCAACCAAACCTATACGGCTATCCTGAGGTCAGCACATCCTTCAAACGGGGACCTGTGCTCGGAACCAAATACAGGGCACGTTCCTTTTGGCTTCTTTCTGATGAATAAAGGGTAGTTGTTGTTAAAGCCCTGTGGGGTTTGATTTGCTTTTACATTAGAAATGCAGATCTTGTCCACCCTTCTTTTTTCGTGGCTGGCTCTATGGGTGACGACAGAACTACTGGGTTGACGAGGTCGGTTTATTATTATTTAACGTTTCTCTCGTGGTAGTGCTGAAAGACCATTATCAGCTGGGCCCTACTTTTGCTGGGGCTGTACAGACATACCTCAAGTGTCACTCCCGTGATATTCTGTTCTGTGCAGGTCATTATACCACGTTCACCACCACAGTAGCACAGCACCTTCCAGTGGTGCGTTACGCTACATGACTAACACCCATCACATATTTGTTCCCTTGTCCTCTCCCAAGGGTGAGAAGTGTGCGCGATCAAGAGGGCTTTTTAATAATACACACACACACGTTGCTGTGTGTGTATATCAGAGAAGGCGCTGTAAAGAAATGCCTTGCATTGGAGCGGATGGTGGGGCGGTTTGGGATGGTCCTTAGCGGCACCTTAGAGACTAACAGGTATATACACAGCACATGAAAAGATGGGAGTTGTCTTACCAAGTGGGAGGTCAGTCTAATGAAGTCATCTGATGAAGTGGGTTCTAGCCCACGAAAGCTTATGCCCAAATATATCTGTTAATCTCTAAAGTGCCACAAGGACTCCTCGTTGTTTTTGCTGATACAGACTAACATGGCTACCACACTGAAACCTGTCTCTTGTTATAGCGTCCTACTGTGCCAGAGAAGCAAAACAATCACCCACAGTCTGTGCCCCAGAGAACTTACAGTCCAAACAGGGTGACAGAGAAGTATACTAAGATGTGCACAGTACACTCAGTGTGATCACAGATTTGCACAGCTTTCTCACAAGTACCAAGGATATGAAACCTGAGTGATCAAGGGAGGAAGGAAGGGGGTTTTGGTCAGGCTGCTTGAAACAGGTGCATGGGGAGGAGGTCGGTTGTTCTGGTTGGCACCCATTTCACTCAAATGCCGAACACACAGTAGTGAGAAAAGCTCTCTTTGCTAAATATTCAGTGGTCATGCTCCTTTGGTTTGAGGGATTAGAAAACTCCCTCTGGAGCCCACCAGCAGAAACAGGGAAGCTAAGACTGGGTATGTCTAAAGTGAAAAACAAGAAAGAAACAATTTAAAAAAAAAAGCAGCCTTTTCATGCTTTCTTTATCCACCATAAAGAAGAAAAAAAGAAGAGCTCAAACATAATTGTTTACCATGTCACCTTTAATGAGCGGAGGTGAACTTTGTTGAGATCCTAGGAGCAGAGTGATGCACTGTATGATTATAGATGTGTCACTGTGTGTTTGTGTGTGAGTGCACCTTTGCTTTCTCACCTATATCCACGCACATTTCAGAGGAGAGGGGAGGGGAAGGCAAAGCCGCCTCGGAAAGGTGAGCGGCGTCTGATATGGATTTTATTTGTGTGAACAGTTTGGGTGGCCGGCGCTCTCTTCCTTTCAGGCAGTATTTGCTAAATTAATGAGATGTCTCTGAGATGAATCACCGTGCAGCCTGGTGGCAGTACCTGCATTGCCGGCCGGCTTTGAACATTACTAGCGCACCTTTCACAGGAGTTTTACCTTCTAATACATCAGGGCTCAATAGAGAGAGAAGAACATTACTGTTCTGAGAACTCGGCCGTGGACGGATCAGCTTTGCATGCTTGTCAGGGAGGGGAATGCGCGCACACACTCATGAGAACATTGGTCCTGCCGAGGAAATCAAGGAGCCTAACGCATCTTTAAATTCATAGGGAACAACTGGGGCTGGCAGATGGGGGGATCATGGCAGCTCTCCCGGCCAGGGAGGTGGGGTGGCCTTCCTCTCCCAGCAGCCGGGGCTGGGCTGTGCTGCAATGTTCCCAACTCTCAGGCAGGGCTGGCTCTAATTTTTTTGCCGCCCCAAGCTAAAAAATAGAGTGCCGCCCTCCATAGCGCCGCCATAACACACGCCCTCAGCACCGCGATGCCACCCCCCCTCCGCGGAGCGCCGCGGAGCCGAACACCCCCCCCCGCGGAGCGCCGCCAAATGCCGTGCCGTCGAACCCCCCCACCGAGCGCCACCGAACACCCCCTCCCCGCGGAGCGCCGCGCCGTGCTGCTGAACCCTCCCACCGCCACACATATCTCCCACCGAGCGCCGTGCCGCCAAACACCCCACCGCCGAGCCGTGCTGCCAAACAGCGCCCCTGCCCCCGCGGAGCGCCCCGCCGTGCCGCCACCCCCCCTGGAGCACTGCTGCCGAATCCCACCCCCCACTACCCCCTACACGCCCAGCCGACGAAACAAAAACAACCCACCCCACCCCCAGCGACCAAACTCCCCCCCCCCCAAAAAACCCCACCACCCCAAGATTGGCCGCCCCTTATCAGGTGCCGCCCCAAGCACGTGCTTGGTCGGCTGGTGCCTGGAGCCGGCCCTGCTTTCAGGGGCTGAGTGCAAGTCCCGGGCTTTGGGCACCAACAGGAGGAGCTGCCGTGATAGTGGGAGAAGCTCCTCTGACGCCGTGATGTTCAGGGCTGGGCCTGCGGGCAGAGCTCTGTGCGAGAGCCCCGGGGCTGAGGGCACAGACCTGCCCTGCTCTCCCCGCGTGTCTGACCCCATAGCAGACAGGGTGCCAGGGCAGGGCACGGGGGACCTCAGCAGAGGAGAGGGCGGCGGGAGGCAGAGGAGTGTTGCTGCTGGGTGCAGACAGTACCAGGCAGTGGCTGGCAGTTCCCCTGCCTTACGGGGAGGAGAGGGGAAGTGGAGTCTCCATAGGGGCAGCCAGCAGGAGCCGGGCATTACAGGCTGACTTTTCTACCTGGGACGATCACACCCGTTGGCCGGGGAGTCAAAAGCCGGATGTAAAAACATGCTCTGATTTGTTTTCTTTTTAGAAGAAGGAGCCCACCAGCCTCACTGTTCCTTCTCCCACCTCTGGTGAATACTGGGTCACTGCACGGACAAGCCAGTCTGCTGCCTTGCTTCAGGGCTCAGTTTCTTCTTCAGCTGAGGAGAAAGGAACCATGGAACAGCAACGTAACGTCACAGTCCCGTTCCCCACCTGTCCTGTGGGGTCTTCTGGCCTTTAGAGCTACTGGTCAGGGCCTCCCCCAGTCTGCGGGGGGCCACAGGGCCTGCTGGCCTCCTCGCAGCCTCTGCTGAGGCTACAGGAGAGAGGCCTCTTCAGTTTGCAGAAAGAAAGAAATCTCTGGGGTGAGCACACAGCAGATGTCTGTTTTCCCAGGGCCAGATGCTGCCACCTTGTCACTGGAAGGGCCCGTGTGAGCTCTGACCACAGATGAGGGAGGACGCCCAGCCTGGCTAGACAGATTCCTTCCTGGCATGGCTGGGGACAGAAGCCTGCAGCCAAAGCTCACACTGCAGGAAACAACCTGCAGAGGCCTTTCATCTCCCCAGGGTCAGACGTCACCACTAGGAGAATGTGAGCGCCGGAGCACTGGGGGAGCTGGGCTGAGATGGCATCCCAGGGCACAACCACCTGTGTCAAGTCCATTCGGATTCCATGCTCAGCAGAGATGCAGGGAGCTGTGCGGTCAGGAGAGGCGCTGGTCAGAATTTGCCAGTGGAACTGTTTTTCCATCAGAAATTGCCTGCTTGTCAAAATCCAAACGTTTCGTGGGAACACGTCGATTTGGACAAACCTTCCGACAGAAAGCAGGCAGGTTTCACACGGAAAGCTGCTTGGCTCCCTGCCAGCTCGCCCGCCTGCCCACCTGCTTGACAGGCTGATGGGGGGCCTGGGCTTCCAGGCTGCTGAGAGAAGCCCTGGCTCCCAAGATCCCAGGGTCCCCGAAACCCTCTCCTCGCGGGGGTAATGTTCTGGTTACTGCACAGCTCTAGGAGGAGGGGAGGCATCCGATGCCCCACAAGCCACCAATCCTCCCTGCCAAGGTCCCAGTAACTACGACAGCCTGTGAGAACATCCTAACCTTTAGGGCACTTTCCCTGCCAGGTGAAAGGGTGCGAGCTGGACCCCTCCCTGCCACCAGAGTCCAGCACTGCCGAGAAAGCCAAGTGTGGACTAAACTAAGCCCCTGGTTAACCCTTTCCCAGAGGAATCCAGAAGCCACTGATAATTGCAGGCTACATGGTGACCTCTCTCTCAGGTCACTCCCCCATCCTGGAATAGGGGTCGATGAGTCCTGGACAAACGCCGTTCAGCTGGGAACATGCTCCCCCTCCCCGTGCCGAGGACTACATGAGATGGGTGTAGTGGGCACTCCCGATAAAGGGGACAGTGTGACAGCTGCCTTTCAAATAGGCCCCAGGCATGGGGGGGCCACAGCACCCAATTCCTCTGCCCCCCTAACTTTCTTCGCTGCTTTAACGTACAACCACAACCTGCTCCGCTGACACCTCTGACTCCTGAAAGCCCTAACGCTCCAGGGGAGCAGGCCGTGCCCTGCCCTGCCCTGGCTGCCCCGGGTGTTACCTCGGAGGGAATCGTTCCAGATTCCAATGGGTGGCAGGTCCAGGGAAGAGCCTTATCTGGGGGGAGGCTGTACCAGACCCGCCCGACCCAGGCAGGCTCCCAGGTACTCTCTGCTCGGGGCTGATAAGGCTTCTTAGCAGTTTCTCTCCAAACAAATTCCAGTTCAAGACACCTGAGAGCTCCACAGCAGGGCAGCATCCCCAGAGCGCAGCAGGGCGGGGTTAGGGGGAGCAGTCGGTAGCAGCACCTGCCCCTCCTACGGCAGGAGCGAGAAGTGCCAGCCTCTCTGCACAGAGCAGCAGTGTTCAGCCTGGGCCAAACGTGCTGCGGTGATGGATAAGAGCGGGCTCGGAGAGCCAGAGGGTCTGTGGGGCAGTGCTGGGCCCTTCTGCTCCGCACTAGGGCCGGGTGGGCGTGTTCAGCTGGGATTGGAACCCACCAGCACTTGTGGGTGTGAATGTGGGGCTGGAACGCAACGTGGGGCGCTCCCACCTCGCCCGGGGGCGACTAGGGGGAAGGGCAGAGAGACACCTGGGCTGAGACCCCAGCTCCAGGGAGACAGTCACCCCGGCCCAGCTGGGTTAAATTGCCCAGCTGTGTGACAGCCCCAAAAATCGGGGCTGTCCCTATAAAATCAGGACAGCTGGTCACCCTAGCACACCCCCAGGGAGTGGCGGGGACCCACACACGTGAAACGGAGCTCATTAATAACCGATCAACAGCATATATGATGCAATGTACATAATATATAATTTTATTATTTATATAGTTATGGAAAGTAAATAATACATGGAAGAAATGAAAGGCTTTTTTTTACATTATTTTTTTGGTTAGTCATCCCTGCCGGGGCCCCGCCAAAAATGTTCGAATTGGGCCCCGCCCTTCCTAAAGCCGGCCCTGGCCCCAGGTTCAGGAGCGGGGAGATATAGATGCCTGTCTCAGGGCCTTTGGGAAGGCTGGCAATTGGAACCAGGCTGGCCCTGCAGAAAGGATCCGGTGTCTAGTCCCCTTCCTGGACCCCAAGGCCATAGAGCTGTTTAGCCAGATGGGCGGGGTGGCAGACTGGCTCTCACTCCTGGTCCCTCCCAGCACGTATGTCTGCATGGACTCTCCCGGGCTCAGGCCCCTCGGACTCCCAGTGGGAGCAGAAGGTGGTGGTCAATGGGGAGACATTCATGGGGTGGTGAGATCCTGGGACAGAGAGAATTGTTGTCAGGCCCCGGGTGGTGCAGCTGCAGATGCTGAAGGGCTGTGTGACCTGGGTGAAGGTCCCCGGGCTGAAGCCCCTCACCCAGCCTATGGCCTGGATCCCTGTGCAGACCCAGGAGGGGTCAGGCTGGCTGGTCGTTGGGGTTCTCCAGGATACCGGCTGTGAGGTCCTGTTGGGGGATGACTGTGTCTCTTTGGGACAGGATCCAGGCCCAGCTCCGGTAATGAACGAGGATTTTAATTTGAATCCAGGGAACCAATCGGCTGAGACTGAAGCAGTCAGTGAAAATGCAAATGACCTGGCTGGCAGGGGGGAGGAGCTGCTAGGCCCAGGATACCTGCCTGCCTGTAACCAGAGCCCTGGGGCTGAGTGGGAGGGAGAGATGCTCCCCGCCCCCCTGCACACCGGGGAGGCGGCTCACACTGGCTCTGATGCTGTGAGCAAAGCAGCGAGTTCCCTGCCTGCCCTCACTGGGACAGCCAGGGCAGCGCTGAGCCCAGGGGGATCGGAGACCCCACCTAAGTGTGGGCAGACACAGCCAGGGTGGGACAGCTGCCAACCAGGGCTGCCTTGTCCAGCGGTGCAAGAGGCCTCAGGAAAGGGGGAAGCAGCTAAAAGGGGGCTGCTCGTGGTCAGAGGGTGGCCAAGGCCCAGAGGGGGGCTCTTCACCAGGAGAGTGTGAATCCAAGCGCTCCTGTCTGGAGGGCTGTGACCGTAAGCAGCAAGAGAGAAATACAGGTCTGTCGCATCTTACGCGCATTTAACATGCGTGATTTCAGCTTTGCGCGGATGGCAAAAACAAAAAAGAAACAAAAAAGAAAAATAACAATTTTAATACTGTACCTGTAGTGCGGGCGATTCCGCCCGCCATTACACTCAATGTAATTTTGACTATATGCGATTTTCGCTTTACACGCTGACTCCCCTCTCCAGCTACTGAATTCCAGACCGAGCTGCAGGAGGATCCCTCCTTAGAGAAGCTGAGGGACCTGGCTGGCCTCAGTGCGGCACAGACCATGGGGAAGGCTGCAGGGACAGAGTCCTGTGGGAGAAGGGATTCCTGTACCGGGAATGGGCTCCCCCAGGGGAAGTGGAACTGTGGGGGATCTGGAAGCAGCTGGTGGTGCCCCAGAAGTACGGCCACAGGCTACTCTACCTGGCCCACGATGTCCCTCTCTCAGGACACCAGGGGATCCAGCGCACCAAGCAGAGGTTGCTACAGAATGTTTACTGGCCCGGAGTCTGCGATGCAGTCCAGCAATACTGCAGGTCCTGCGACCTCTGCCAGAGGGTGGGGAAGGCCCGGGACAAGGGTAAAGCAGCCTTGAGACACTTGCCTGTCATAGAGGAGCCTTTTCAGAAGGTCCCTGGGAGGTCCTTATAGACCAGGGGTCCAATTTCTTGTCAACCCTGCTCCAGCGCTTGTGGGACAAGTGTGAGGTCCGGCACACCTGGGCCTCAGCATATCACCCTCAGTCCAACGGGCTGGTGGAGAGGTTTAATGAGACCCTGGAGATGATGCTGAAGACTTTCATGGACCAGCATCTGCAGGACGGGGACAAGTATTTACCCCTCCTGCTGTTCGTGTACAGGGAAGTGCCCCAGGAATCCATGGGGTTCTCTCCTTTGCAGTTGGAAGGGGATGCTGAATGCTCCGAGGTCAGACCCAGGAAGGTCGAAGCTGTGTAAGCTTCTTACCCTGGTGACAGTGCGCTCAGAGAGAGGAGGCGGCTCTCCCAGAGTCCTGACTGGCTTTATATGGAGTAGTTCCAGAGCATCGCCCTAGTAACTCCGTGACATACCCACACAATGTGTGTGTCTGTCACATACACACACACACACACACACACACACACTGTCTCTCTCTTTCACATACACACACACACACTGTCTCTCTCTTTCACACACACACACACACACACACACACACACACATTGACTTTCACCCTCACCTCCTAACACATACTTATATTGTTGTTGTTACTTGATATTTCTTGCAAAAGTGTGTTGTTTTAGTTTTTTGACTGGTCAATGCATTTCACAATTTTTATTTCTTTTGTACGCTTACATTTAATACTTTGAGTAGTGAGTTCTAAAATGCCTAACCTGTCCTGCTGGAGTAATTATCCCTATGGTAACTTTAAAAAGTTTAAATGCATCTGAAGAAGTGAGGTTTTTACCCACGAAAGCTTATGCCCAAATAAATCTGTTAGTCTTTAAGGTGCCACCAGATTCCTTGTTGTTGTTTTTTTTTTAAAAATATCTAGGTTTTTTGTTTCTACTGGTGGCGCAGATCCGCACATCACCTCGATCTGGTCCCCATAGCAAAATTCATTCCGCACGTGGATGAAAAATTTAGAGAGAACACTGGACACCTCCTGCACCCATTTACAAGTCGCTGAATCCAGTGCAGACTCAAGGCATCGAGTTCATTCCTGAGTGAGTGAGCCAGTAGAAATGCACCCCAGTGGCGCTGGCTCTGAGTGAAGGTGTCCAAGGTGTGTTTTCAGATTCCTGTGTCCCTCATAGCCAAAAAGGGTCCAGGTCCTCATGCTCCTTCCACAGATCTTTCAAGAGAAAGAACCGCCATTCCTTTCTTGCTCAGGTCCCTTGTTCTTCATCCTGATCACAGGAAGTTCCCTAACATCCACACTGCCCCGCTCCAGTTCCATCCCAAGTGCTAATGATGACACCACCGTCCTTGCCTCGTCCTGACCCTTTCTCCCTTTTCGGAATTTGCCTCCCTTCCTCCCCAGCATTGAGTTTAAGCTTTGTACCCAACCCCTCCCCCCCCACCGCCCTGCAAAAGTGCCATGTAACTGCCCCACATTGGGCCCTTGTTTCTTGTCACTTCACACCCCACCCTCCAATCCATGATGCCAACCTCGGGTCCCCCAGTCACCTGTGTTCACACAAACATCTTCATGCTTTCTCCACACTGACCCTATGAGTGGAACGCCCGTCCCACAGCTGAACCACAAGAGTCCACCACCCCCTCCTCATTCAAGTCCCTCCCAGAGACTCACTTCTGCTGTGACACCGACATGAACTTGGACAGCCATTAGCAAAGAAAACGAAAGAACAAACTCCGCCCCCCCTTCATGCCATGCCCCTGTCCACGCTGAGTGCTACATACAGCAGTGCTTGCGATTGTCATTCCCCCGCCCACCTACTGTTGTTTTAGCCTCTTGCAGCACCATGTCCACCTCAGCATGTCCTCTCCTCAGGGCAGGGCTAGCTGGTCTGATTTCAGGGGTAGCAAGTGCATCTCTGGACAACCTTTCTCTGAGCACCCCATTGTCTCTTGTTTTGGAAGGGGAAGGCGGGGGGTTGGGTGGGAAAAATAAGCAGTAGTGAATTTACCCCTTTTTTGTAGAAAAAGTGTATTTTTGTGAAAATAGATTTTATTATAATAAATTTTGATTTTAAATACAAACATACTGTATCACCAACACCCGTGGCTGAGTGTCATTCAAATACCAAACATAACTGCCTTGCTCAAAACAAATACCCACCTGAAACATGCAAAGGAACGAACGCTGCCATAAAAGGATAGAGCCATGTATTACAAAACTCTCCTTGGCGGTAGAACGGGATGCATTCCCAATGCAAGGAACATGGTGTCTCTTATGAAAACAGCTGCAAACTCGCTGGCGGGGTTTTGCTCCCAGTTCCGCTCTCCAGACACACACACCGTCAGGATCACACAAACATCGAAACAATCCAGTCAATAGTTAAATAAGCAGACAAGTCAAATAAGGCGGGATCCCCGGCTGACTGCAATTGCCATGCACCAACTGCAAACGCCAGGAATGTGACTCCAGCAGACTCCTGCTAACTCTGCCAGCAGCCCTGCCGAGATGCAAAGCTATTTAATGTATCCCCTACTGCAAAATGCTTTGGGGCATTGACTCCAGGGCTGTTGGAACCGAGGGGGGGCGGGGGGCAGGACTAGTGCCCTCACAATGGAAACACTGTGGTGATGCCACCCCGTGTAAACTTGTGCATGCCGGGAGGGGGGGGGGACGACGACAAGGGAGGCTGAGGTGAGAGTGGGACCCAGAGGGCTGGAATGGGCCTGGAAGCCAGCAGGTGCACCCAGGACCCTCCATCCCAGCCTGTACGTGGCTGACCCTCCCCTTCCCTGCCAAGTCTCAGTACCACCCCTCACTCCCCTTCCTATCACTCTGTCCCCTCCCCCCCCCATTTTCCGGAAGCTTCTGCCCTCCCCCCAATCTACTCCTCCCTTCTTGGTGAACTGTCGCAGCGCAGCGCGACTGAGACAGGCAGGAGGCTCCCAGGCACAGCTGCAAATACAAATGTCTAACGCATCAGCCCAGAGGCAGCACAAGGGGCCGGCGGGGGAGAATCAAGTGCAAACCCTCATTTCAGGGAGTGCAGGAGTCGCCAACAGCCTCCTCTGAACGGAAGAGAGAAACGCCAGGGCACACTAGTCAACGGGGTCTCAGTCTTACAACAAAGGAGTGCTTCATACGCATCGGGACAGTTAGCAAAATTACAGCCAGAGTATCTTCTTTGACATTAAAATATTTACAAGGAGTTGGTGCTGCTGAGAGCTGGTTGGATCTGGGCACACTACTGCAAAGTACCTGCACCCGAGCGCCCAGGCCCCTTTCCCAGGTACCTGCACCCGAGCTCCCAGGCCCCTTTCCCAGGTACCTGCACCCGAGCGCCCAGGCCCTTTCCCAGGTACCTGCACCCGAGCTCCTAGGCCCTTTCCGAGGTACCTGCACCCGAGCGCCCAGGCCCCTTTCCCAGGTACCTGCACCCGAGCTCCTAGGCCCTTTCCGAGGTACCTGCACCCGAGCGCCCAGGCCCTTTCCCAGGTACCTGCACCCGAGCTCCTAGGCCCTTTCCCAGGTACCTGCACCCGAGCTCCTAGGCCCTTTCCCAGGTACCTGCACCCGAGCTCCCAAGGCCCTTTCCGAGGTACCTGCACCCGAGCACCCAGGCCCCTTTCCCAGGTACCTGCACCCGAGCTCCCAGGCCCCTTTCCCAGGTACCTGCACCCGAGCTTCCAGGCCCCTTTCCGAGGTACCTGCACCCGAGCTCCCAGGCCCCTTTCCCAGGTACCTGCACCCGAGCTCCCAGGCCCCTTTCCCAGGTACCTGCACCCGAGCTCCTAGGCCCTTTCCCAGGTACCTGCACCCGAGCTCCCAGGCCCCTTTCCGAGGTACCTGCACCCGAGCGCCCAGGCCCCTTTCCCAGGTACCTGCACCCGAGCGCCCAGGCCCTTTCCCAGGTACCTGCACCCGAGCTCCTAGGCCCTTTCCGAGGTACCTGCACCCGAGCGCCCAGGCCCCTTTCCCAGGTACCTGCACCCGAGCTCCTAGGCCCTTTCCGAGGTACCTGCACCCGAGCGCCCAGGCCCTTTCCCAGGTACCTGCACCCGAGCTCCTAGGCCCTTTCCCAGGTACCTGCACCCGAGCTCCTAGGCCCTTTCCCAGGTACCTGCACCCGAGCTCCCAAGGCCCTTTCCGAGGTACCTGCACCCGAGCACCCAGGCCCCTTTCCCAGGTACCTGCACCCGAGCTCCTAGGCCCTTTCCCAGGTACCTGCACCCGAGCTCCCAAGGCCCTTTCCGAGGTACCTGCACCCGAGCACCCAGGCCCCTTTCCCAGGTACCTGCACCCGAGCTCCCAGGCCCCTTTCCCAGGTACCTGCACCCGAGCTTCCAGGCCCCTTTCCGAGGTACCTGCACCCGAGCTCCCAGGCCCCTTTCCCAGGTACCTGCACCCGAGCTCCCAGGCCCCTTTCCCAGGTACCTGCACCCGAGCTCCTAGGCCCTTTCCCAGGTACCTGCACCCGAGCTCCCAGGCCCCTTTCCGAGGTACCTGCACCCGAGCGCCCAGGCCCCTTTCCCAGGTACCTGCACCCGAGCGCCCAGGCCCCTTTCCCAGGTACCTGCACCCGAGCTCCTAGGCCCTTTCCCAGGTACCTGCACCCGAGCTCCTAGGCCCCTTTCCCAGGTACCTGCACCGAGCTCCCAGGCCCCTTTCCCAGGTACCTGCACCCGAGCTTCCAGGCCCCTTTCCCAGGTACCTGCACCCGAGCGCCCAGGCCCCTTTCCGAGGTACCTGCACCCGAGCTCCCAGGCCCTTTCCGAGGTACCTGCACCCGAGCTCCCAGGCCCTTTCCGAGGTACCTGCACCCGAGCTCCCAGGCCCCTTTCTGAGGTACCTGCACCCGAGCTCCCAGGCCCCTTTCTGAGGTACCTGCACCCGAGCTCCTAGGCCCCTTTCCCAGGTACCTGCACCCGAGCTCCCCGGCCCTTTCCCAGGTACCTGCACCCGAGCTCCCCGGCCCTTTCCCAGGTACCTGCACCCGAGCTCCCAGGCCCTTTCCCAGGTACCTGCACCCGAGCTCCCAGGCCCCTTTCCCAGGTACCTGCACCCGAGTTCCCAGGCCCCTTTCCCAGGTACCTGCACCCGAGCTCCTAGGCCCCTTTCCCAGGTACCTGCACCCGAGCTCCCCGGCCCTTTCCCAGGTACCTGCACCCGAGCTCCCAGGCCCTTTCCCAGGTACCTGCACCCGAGCTCCCAGGCCCCTTTCCCAGGTACCTGCACCCGAGTTCCCAGGCCCCTTTCCCAGGTACCTGCACCCGAGCTCCCAGGCCCCTTTCCAGGTACCTGCACCCGAGCTCCCAGGCCCCTTTCCCAGGTACCTGCACCCGAGCTCCCAGGCCCCTTTCCCAGGTACCTGCACCCGAGCTCCCAGGCCCCTTTCCCAGGTACCTGTACCCGAGCTCCCAGGCCCCTTTCCGAGGTACCTGCACCCGAGCTCCCAGGCCCTTTCCCAGGTACCTGCACCCGAACTCCCAGGCCCTTTCCCAGGTACCTGCACCCGAGCTCCCAGGCCCCTTTCCCAGGTACCTGTACCCGAGCTCCCAGGCCCCTTTCCCAGGTACCTGCACCCGAGCGCCCAGGCCCCTTTCCAGGTACCTGCACCCGAGCTCCCAGGCCCCTTCCAGCACTGCCCCAGCTGCAGGAGCACTACCTCTGCCCAGACACTCGCTACACTGAGTGTGCAGTCCCACAGCGGCAGGGCTCTATGTGAAGATGAGGTGAAGGAGGCCTAGGGCTGGAGCCATTCCAAGTCTTTAATAATTAAAGTTCACTTTTCCTTATTCCAATTCTCTGCGGTGGTCAGTTTGCTGCAGAGGCCTTGTCAGAAATCTCCCTGCCTGGGCCTCCAGACAGGCCTACGGAGATCAGCAACATCCTTTTCTAGTTCTTCTTACTGGGCCCTAGTTTCTTTAAGAGCTTTTTCCCCTTGCAGAAGAAGCTTCTTTTCTTTTTACTCTGAGTGGACAGGTCACTTGATTCAAGAGTCTCCAGTGATGCTTGGTCTGGACTCGGGTCACAAATGAGAGTGCAGGAAGGTGGCACTTCAGGAATGTTAGGCAAGGGGTCCCTCTGTTCACCAGGCCCATCTGAATTCAGCTAAACAGGAAAAGAGTGAACAAAAGAGAGAGAAGAGTTTAGACCCCAGCAGTGACATCATTGCCACAGAAAGGCCATACAATGAGACAAAACCCTGACAGCCCATGTTTAGAGCTGGTCATCTCTTCCAGCAAAGGCCACCTCCCCAGCAAATTCAGCCAGGCCATTTCAAGTGGCTTTAAAATTCTCCCCAGCACCAACCAAGCCCATGCATGGGATCAGGTTTTGCACAGCCCTTGGTAAATTCTGGGCTACACGCTGAGAGTTGGAGACAATGCAGCCATCTGCCTTTGGGTGACAGGAACAGAGGGTTGTGGGTGGTGGTGGTGGGAAGCAGGCCTTCAAGGCTGTGCCCTAAAGGCTGCTGAGGGGGTCAGCCTGTGGGCTACCCACTAAACATTTGGGCCACAGGGTGTGCCACGAGGCCTCTCCTCAGACTGGGGAGCCCAGGGCCTGATGGGGAGGGATGTATGTGGGGCCTGTGCAGGGGCAAACTGCTTGGCCAAGCATGTGCGACAGCTAGAACTCTCCCATAGCAGCAGCTGCTGGGCCAAACCTGAGCTCTGAGCCTTTTCAGGGTCCCTCAGCACCAATCACAGCTCAACCATGGCCAATAGTAACTATGGGAAGCAGCATACGACGTGATGGGCAGGGAGGAGTTAATCATGGACCTGGACATAGAGGGAATCCTTGGAGCAAGTGACCATAAAACAACTGAGTTTCCAGCAGTAAGGAAGGGGCAATCAGCAACAATCACAAAGAGGCGCCCAACTTCAGCCAAGCACATCGGGTGTGTAGCACACTGTACAATGGGGCTCGGCCTTCTGGGCATTACTGCAATGTACAGAATCACAGCAAACAGTGGGGGCAATCCTGGCTCCTGGAGCCTCTCCCCTAAGAACGAGTAAGGCCCTTCACAGGCTGAGATCCCCCCGCCCCCTTCAAGCAGGAAACTCCAGTCCTTCATGCAAAGAGAAATTATGGAGGTAGCACTTCCATGTCTTGGCAGCCGGTCTCACGGTGAGTCATGGACTCCAAAACCCGTACGGGGCTTTTGACAACGGGATGTGGGCTCCTAAGTCACTCTGGCCTAGGGTCACAAAAGTACAAAGTCCCAGATTTAGGCTCCAGTGTGATTTGCAAAACTCCCATTGACCCTATGTGCCTAAACTCACTTGGCGCCTCTGTTTCTGAAGTAAAACGTTCCCTCGGTGCCTTGGTTTCTGCCTGTCCGCATACACGCTGCTGCCTGCCCCTTGTATTCGGCTGCCTAAATTACATGCGGAACTCAGTGTGTGCTTACAGGCTGCCCAGCAGACCAGCCCCTCAGGGGAGATCACACAAACCAGTGGGATGGGGCAAGGGGAAGCCCCCACAGATATTAGCCTAGTGGTTCAGCTTCTCATCTGGGATGCGGAAGACCTCCAGTTCAAGTCCCCACCCGATGAGGAGGGATTTGAATCGGAATCTGCCACCTCTCACACGAGTGCTCTAACCACTGGGCTACGGGATACTCTGATGGGGGGAGGGGTGGCCGCCCTCCCTCTCTCCTGTTGAAATGGTTTCACTCTGGCTCTATCATTAAAGAGCAACTGGAGCAGTGGACTTGGACCCTGGTCTCCCACATCCCGAGGGAGCACACTGACCACAAGGCTAGAGTCAGTCCCATGCTGTGCTTGCGCTCTCTCGCCCAGAGGAGTCTAATGATTTAATTCACAGTGGAACAGCTTCAACAGAAGTGGCTGTGGGGCCCCCACATCAGAATATCCCATAGTTTAGAGTTAGATCACTTCCCTCAGTGGTAACAGAGCCCAGTTTAAATCCCTTCTCCTTCTCAGGGGCTCTCCCAAATCCCAGGGGGAGTAGCTGAACCACTGGGCTAAACATTATGAGAGGTCGTCCTTTCCCTGCCCCCACCAAGCTACCTGCAAAAATCACCTTAGGTGCTTAACTCCAACGTGGGGTCCCAGCTGAGAATCACTAGCAGAGACAGTTGCCTGACTCCAGGAGAGGGAGGGGCTCCGCGCACACCCCTCTCACAGCATCTCCCACTGGCTAGCGTAGGCAGTTCCCTGCCTAGCATGCTGGCTTCTGTGAAGCGCGGTCTGAGTATGTCTACACAGCAACACAAGCCCAGCGGCAATGGGACCTGAGTTAGCAGACCTGGGTTTCAGACCCCAGAGCTCAAGGGGCTACATTGATTGCCAACCCTAGGTCTTTAACCTGGACGTGAACTCGGGGCTCTGGCATCCACACTGCAACACGCAGATCTGAGTCCATCCAACGGCATTCCAGACTTCCTAGCACCCGCCCAAAATGTGGCCATTCTAGACCTTTGTTGATGGTACCCTGAGGGGAAAACTTGACTGTCTACCCTGCACATTACAGGAATTTTGAACTGCCCACCAATACATTCTGCCCAACTGTCTGTGCAGTCCCAGCAACATGGAGGGGGTGCTGTTTGAAGAACTTTTCTCACTTGCACTTTCACTCCTGTTTCAGGAAACATGCACAGCTTCGGTGAGACACTGGTGGATATTTCAGTGGTGTTTTCTGACCCATTGAAGGCACCTGACAGAGTAAATGATGGAGGAGAAGGACACAGACATGGAAGTTTCAAAGTGGCTGATGCTGCTTATAACGCTCAGTACATCCACTGATATCCCTTTTATAGACTGGCACTTCTGGAGCAGGTCCAGGGACAGACTGGTGGGACCACATTGTCTTGCAGACCTGGGATGACCAGTAGTGGGTCCAGAACTTCTGCATGAAGGAAGCTACTTTTCTAGTGTTCTGTGAGCAGCTTGCCCCGGCTCTCCAGTGTGAAGACACGTACATGAGGGCAGCCAAGGTGGTCCAGAAGCAGGTTGCTATAACCATCTGGAAGCTGGTTACCCCAGACTACTACAGGTCTGTTGCAAACCAGTTTGGGGTTGGAAAGTCGACTGTGGGTAAAGATATCTGAGGCAATCAGATGTGTGGTTTACCCCAAGGTGGCGGGCATTAAAGATATTCCTGAAGTAGTTGCTGCCTTTGAGAAAATGGGGTTTCCAAACTGTGCTGGGGCTGTTAATGGGACTCGTGTGCTCATAGTTTGCCCTCTTCAAGGAGCACACGAGCACATAAACCGCAAAGGGTTCTACTCCATTGTTATACAGGCCTTGGTGGACCACAGAGGGCAAGTTATGAGTGTCACCGCAGGTTGCACTGGGAAAGGTCATGATGCCAGGGTTTTTCGCCGATTGGGAGTCTACATTCATGGACAGGCTGGGACACTATTCCCACCAAATTACATTGTCATGAACGGAGTTACTGTCCCCATCGGTGTTCTGGGGGACCCCGTGTACCCACTTTTGCCTTGGCTTATAAATCCATACTCTGATCTCAGAGGCCCTGGCAAAAGACGGTTTAATTACACTGTCAGCAGGTGTGGAATGGTTGCTGAATGTGCATTTGGCAGACTGAAATCCCATTGGAGATGTCTACAGACCCGTGTCATCAATGCTGTATGCATTACAGAGGCTTGCTGTGCCCTTCACAACCCTTGTGAAGCCAGAGGGAGCCAGTTCCCCAGAATGGGCCTAGGACAGCGAGGGGCTGCTGAATCGGGACGCTCAGCCACGAAGTGCAGCTCCCAACGCTGGAGCTGGATGTACTGGGCACCAGAAGGCAGGGATGCTTTGTGCTCCCACAGCGTGGGCTTGCCTGGCCCAACGGAAGAGGGGGATGGTACCTGTATGATTGTTCTTGTGTGTGGGGGGGGTGGAAGATTCATTGCTTGTGGAGGGTTTCAGAGCTGTGTGTGTGGGGGGAGGGGCTTGACTGCCATGCAATGTACTTATGAATGACCTCACTGAATATCAAATGGGGGTAGGGGTGGGGGGTTGATACACAGTATGGGTTGATGTAAGGCAGCGTTTTTCAAAGTTCGGTGTCATGACCCAGTACTGGGTTGCAGCATGTCAGGCACTGGGTTGCTCTGGTCAGCACCACCGACTGGGATGTTAAAAGTCCCGTTGGCGGTGCTGCCCAACTAAGGCAGGCTAGTGCCGACCTGTTCCGACACTGCGCTGCGTCCTGGAAGTGGCCAGTAGGTCTGGCTCCTAGGCGGGGGGGGCACAGGGTTCCGTGCCCCAAGCACCGGCTCTGCACTCCCATTGGCCGGGAGTTGCGCGGAGCCACTTGCACGCCTCCGCCTAGGAGCCGGACCTGCTGCTGGACACTTCAGGCGCAGCGCAGTCCGCGGTGCCAGGACAGGCAAGAAGCCACCCTCTGCACCCAGCTGCACCACTGACTGGGAGCCGCTGGAGGTAAGTCCATGCCCCAATCCCCTGCCCTAGCCCTGAGCCCCCCACAAACCCTGAACCCCTTCCTGCACCCCAAACCCCTCATCCCCAGCCCCACCCCAGAGCCAGCACCCCCAGCCCAGAGCCCTGACCCCCTCCTGCACTCCAATCCCCTGCCCCATCCTAGAGCCCCCTCCCACACCCTGAACCCCTCATTCCCAGCCCCATCCCGCAGCCCTCACCCCCGCACCTCAACTCTCTGCCCCAGCCCTGAGCCCATCCCACACCCCAACCCCTCATCCCCAGCTCCATTGGGTCGCAGGCATCAACAATTTTCTTCTACTGGGTCCCCAGAAAAAAAGTTTGAAAACCACTGACGTAAGGTGACTGATGTAGCTAACTGTACTGATAAAGAAAGTCTGGCAATTGTCCCTGATCATGTGTTACTTTTATTATGTGAAATACACACGGTATGATGTGATGCGGTGATAGCAATAAACTAATAAACATGGCCCGGCTGCCATTAGCACACCAAAACACCAGCAACAACAAAACTTTTAAAAAAGAGAACAAAGTGCATGAACAAATGCAAACAGTGAAACCATGTTCAAGACAGAATCCCCCTACCATTGCATATCCCCTGGCTCTCCATACCCCCTTCCCTTCCTTCCACATGTGCTGCACACTTGGCGTGGGGGAGGAGTGGGAGAGGCATCCACGGGCAATACGGAGGGCTGCATGTGCCACAGTTGCCCTGGCCTGCCGCTCATTGGGCCCAATTGCATGGGCCACCCAGCCATGGCGTTGTCCAAGTTGTTTCTGGACTGCTGCATGGGGAACTGCCGAGGAGACTCGGGCCTTGGTGTGGGGGATGAAGCAGGAGCCTGTTAGCGATAGCAGCCACTCAAAACGTTCTTTCTGCTGAGCTCCGTCCTCCTCCCTTAGCCGCCGTTTCTCGTCCAGGAACTACAAAGAAAGTGCCTGCTCCTAAGCTGCAAACCTGTCCTCAAAGGCAGCCTGAGCCTTTCCCCCTGCCTCTCGCCGCAAGTCCCTCTGCCCGTGGTTCTGGACCTGCTTGTGGGCCCTGTCCAGAACTTCAGCCATCAGTTGATCACGGAAACAGTCCCTCTTGGAACGGTCTGTGGAGGTACGTTGGTCCAGGCTTCTGCTGCACTGTGGGCGAGCTGTGGAGGTGCTGCAGCCAGTAGGGGGCGAGGGGCCTGGCAGAGGACCAGACACCGAGGGTTTTCTTCTCACATGCAGGAGCACAGGAAGAATCCTTGTGGAATTTCAAGGATATAAAATGTTACTTTTCCAAACCGAACTTCAATGCATTGTGAGAGGGATGCTACAGACCACAGACGCTCCCTGAACACAGCCTGGTTAATCGCAGCGAAGATGTCCAGAGACAATGGTAAGTTAAAAATTACAGCTGCTTTTTCCTCCCCTTAAAATTGCAGAACTACTTGAGTCGGTGGCCATACACTGCACAAGGTTTTTCTATCATTTCTGGCATTCCGCATTTTGGAGGACGGAAGAGTTCTTGTGGTGCCTGATTGGCAAAGAGAGGTGACTGAACAGCACATCTACGAGTGCAGTGGGCGGGTCAGCTACTGAGGTGGGCTGGGAAAATACAACCTTCTCTAGGACTACCTGCTTCATGAGGGAACCAACAGGATGCTGCATTAGCTTCCATGCAGCTTAGCCTGTTATGGCTCAATGCAAACACACAGAACTCCATGGCCATCCCCCTCCCTGGAGAAAACGTCAAACCCCAGTTGTATTTGGGACAAATGATTTCAGCGCCCATGGACTGCATGGACGCCCTCAAACTGAACTGGACTAGATTTGTAAATGGAATACGTTTCCACACGCCTCCCCTTCGCGGTTTTCAGGTGGCTCATTACACCCCTGAGTGGTCACAGGGCGGTGTGCTTACAGGGATAGCAATGTAAGGTTATTACTTTCAACACACAGGAAAGCACTAGCAAAACTGTGCACCTTTCCAGTAGAAATTCACTTCTCAAGGTATTTTTACTGTCTGCACTTTGTGGTTACCATTTTGAATTCCACATGGCGGGGCAGGACGAGGGTTGCTGGTGAGACACCAAGGTGCTGCCATACAATCTGCCATCAGCAGATACACGCTGATAGCCAGGGCTAGTAATAACTTTTACATTAGTTCACAGAATAGAAATCCATCCCATTCTTATATTAATAGACATTAACATGGAGCCAGAAACTTACCAGGCTCCAGGACGGCTTCTACCTCTTCCGTTTCAGCTGCAGGTGCCACGGTGGTTCCTCCTGTGGCACCAAAAAGCTCCTCTGAGTACAGCCCAGGTTGTATTGCAGCTGCTTTTGCTCCAAAGCCTCTTCTGGGACCAGTGTCAGCTTTGGTGGCCTCACTTGCTGCCTGCCATCAGCCCCCAGGCTGGCTCCGTGCTCAGCACCTGGTTAAATGCCTCATAAAATGATGTCGGCGAGTTGCCCAAGGTGCCGCTCCGGTCCCCGGTTTCCCTGTACTCAGTCCTGAGCTGCGTAATCCGCTCCCTGCCCTGGTCACCGGCCAGTAAATTTGCCAGCTTCTTCGCTATTTGCTGCTATGCGTGGTCATTCCTGGTACATCGCCTAAATCCACTGCTTTGCTGGCCCCACAGCAGAGATTTCCCAAGTCTGGCCATGCTCCCACAAGCATAAAGCAGCGCGCTTCTGGTCAGTGTCCATTTCAAACGCAGAAGGCTCTCTGAAGGGGTATTTGGAGCTTGGTGATCAGAATAAAATGGAAGGGTTAAACTCTGATTTCCTGAGCTGCTGTAATACAACAAGGGGGAGTTGCTTCCATTTCCCTGGAGTCAACTGGCAATTCTTGGGAAAGAGAGAACAAAGGAAGTTGGCCTATGGGATTATGGAATACTCTTGGCAGACTCCCAGAACCCGAGTCTGGGGTGGCTGCATCTACACTATAGAATGATGGGGCCTGAACCCTAGATCCCAGCTTGACTCAAGCTTGAACCCTCCACCCTCTCGGGGTCCTAGGATCCTGGGTCTGAGCCTGAGTCCAAGACAATTTGTGTGTAGATGGAAGGGGGGCTTGGGCTCAACTCTGAGTCCACGCCCGGGGTTACGCTGCAGTGTAGACAGACTCTAAGGCAGTTTCCAGACGACTGTGCCCCTTGCAGGAGTCTGGTTCCTCTTGTGTAGCCCAAGTTTCACCTCACTTAAAAACGACTTGCTTCCAAAAATCAGGAAACTTTCCAGCTCAGCCATGCCCTTAGCCGTCCTGGGCTGCTAATGCATTGTGGAGCCTATCACAATAAACCAGCCTTTGCCCTCCTCTGCCCTGTCTACGGCTCCTGGATGGGCACTGAACATCGCCACTGACTTGTCAGGTCTGAGACTCATCTTTCCAGCTTCCAGTTGTACTCACTACAGCATAGTCACCCAAAGAGCAGCTGCAGGCAGGAGCAGAGGTGGGTTCGTCACCAGCACGCTGCTCTGAAACTGCATCACTAGACGCTCTGGTCAGGAAAGCTTAGCTATTCAGGACAGCCCCCAGTCTGAGTTTCGGTTCCATAGGAGTCAATGGGAGTTAAGCACAGGCACAAGTGGTTTCATGAATCGGGGGCTAGAAGTGTCTAGCTAACAGAATCAGAGAATCATAGACAATCAGGGTTGGAAGGGACCTCAGGAGGTCATCTGGTCCAACCCCCTGCTCAAAGCAGGACCAATTCCCATCTAAATCATCCTGCTCTGCCTGGGAAGAGCATGGGTCAGTGATCTAGACAGCACGATGTTCTGCCTAGGGAGGGGTATTAGCAAAGAGCACAGAGGCTGTCTCTGGAGACAAGCAGAGGAAATGCGACTAGAAGACTGTGTTCGTAGAATGCTGTTGTCTAGTGTCACTTGGGCACGGGAATACTTTGCTACCAGGAGCATGTTACAAAAAAAGCCTCTGCTGCTGCATAAAAGCAGAAATGGAGGCTCATATGACTGGCAGTCTTGAGCCTGTTTCCTGTGTCGAAATAACAGACTTAGCATCCCTGCGTCACCCCACTGCTGAACTGCTCTGTGCCATTAACAGTTAACCGGAAAGGCAGTTGTTCATGGTCTCTTTTTCTTTAGAGTTAAATTCACCTCTAGTTATTCCAGACACTTCATTCATTTCCAAGAAGAACAGATTATAAGATGAGCTGAAACACAACTTCTAGGGAGTCAGATCTCCTGAACATCTGGTGGGGTGGGGTGGGGTGGGGTGTGTTACATGGAAAGAGGCCATTGTTTAGGAGGGGGTGTGACAAAAGTGGAGTCAGTATTCCCGAGAAAGAGCTAAATGAACCTTTTAGAGAATTTGGTTTGGTACCGATGCAAAATGCACGTCTGCTCCCAAATCCAATGAGTTAACAGCAAGCACCGTGACTACAACATTGCTTTCCAGCATCCCAGATAACCAGGGGCTTGTTGCTGTTCATGGATTTAATAGATTTTAAGGCCACAAGGGACCATTATATTAGTGTAGACCCTCCTGCATAACACAAGCCAGGGAACATCTCCCTCTCGAGCCCAACATATTTGGTTGAGCTACAGCATATTTTTTAGAAAAACATTCAGTCTTCATGTAAGGACTCCAAATGATGGACAATCCACCACATCCCGGGGTAACTTGTCCTAATTGTTCTCTGCTCTCAATGTAAAAACTTGGCATCTTATTCCCAACCTGAATTTGTCTAACCTCAGCTTCCAACCATTAGATCTTGTTCTGCCCTTGTCCGTTAAATTATAAACTGTAGGACGTCTTCTCGCCATGTAGGGCTGATAGACAATAGGTTATAACAACAGTATTATTGTACTATATTTGAATAGATCAATTCAATTATCAAATCTCCATCAGTTAGAAGGACATGACTAACTGTCTTTGTGGTCACAAGTCCTTCTGATTGCCATCTCTAGTGAATCACACACACACACACACACACACACACACACACACACACACACACACCCTCTAAATTACATAGAGGCAGTGGACTCAACTGGTAAGTAACAAATGGAAATTCAGTTCTGGATATTTCTCCAAGAAAAGAAATGAAGAAAAATTACTCTGGAAAGATCTTGATAAACAGTGTTAGTGTTGCAAAAACGAACAATCATGTTAGCCTTTTCTCTTCTCTGTTACTCATGATTTTTTTCTGAAATGATAAATCAAATGTTAAAAAGGAAAAACACAATAAATCTGCTCCCCCTGCACCCTTCAAATGGCGGAGTGCAGGAAGTCACACCCCACAGCTGCAATCCTTTCTGTGAGTGCTGTCAAACAGAACAATTATCCACCGGGGTTAATTTTAGGGACTAGCACCACCCGCATGACCTATTTGGTCAATTTGCTAGTCTTTGGATTGTTTACGGGAGCCCCAGGGAACACAATGAGGAGGAATAGGAGAAGTCTGAGCAAAGAAAAATGCAAGCTGAATATGGGAAACTATCAGCCTGCAGGCGGAGGTAGGAGCCCCATCACATGGGACAGCTACACCCAGTCTGGGTAAAGCACCATAAACTACTGTGCAGAGAATAACCTTGCCCTCGCAGGGGCCAGCCTGAAGGACAAAGCAGGCCCTTTCTATCTCTTATTTCTAAGAAACCAGCATCATACCACAGTCCCCAAAACCACCAGATAATTGTTCCAAACAACTGCACTTCACAGCATGGCTTCTCTTTGGTAATGAGCCTCATGCAGCCAGCCACTCCACAGCAGGGGAAGGAGAGAAGTCTGGCTGCAGGGCAGGCCAGGCAAGGGATTAAGGAGACCTTCTCCCATACACTTACATGGTTGCTCTCTCTCTCTATGTATCATTCTTATCTATCACTGGACTCTTCTTTTCCTCATTCTCTGAAGAATATAACCGCCAGGGGTGCATAATATGGGCAGAAATAAATAGATTAAATCAATTAGAATGGAATACTTTCTAAAGGTGCTTTACAAATCTCAGTCTTTGACAGAATCTGCATATTACTGATGCAAAGTACACCCATTAGAGCAATTCCTTGATAGCAACAACTATCATTGACGTCACCATGGGATTTTCACGGTTGCATCCTGTTTTCACCCGCTCAGGACTTCTCAGGGAGTTTCCCTTTGAGGATGAGTTTTCAGTGCTTAGCCTGAGTCCAGAAGTGACAGTTGTTTGAAAGTTTAAGCAAAATCCCTTCATCTCTTTCAGTTATTGGAGAGTTAAAAATATCCCCCATGTTGGCAGAATTGTACGAACCGTTTAATCACCAGTGATTCACATAACTCATCCTCCTTCCTCTGCTTTGTCTGGAAACCGTCCTCACGGAGGGGCTGGGCCCCTGCTTGGTGGTGGGCGGGGGAGCTTAATGCAGAAAGTTATAAGCAATTGGAAAATCACTTCTAATGAGCTGCTAAGATCTGAGTAGGGCCGAATGAAGCTCACAGCTTTGTTGTGACATCATGGTGTCCAGTGACCCCGCCCAAGCCGGCAGAATGGCTCAGAGCTGCAGCTAGGCAACCTGGCAGGAGGAATCTCATCCCCAAGAGTCCAGTGATGCTGTCTCGCTGCTGCTTTTTCAGCTCTGCTGACCCAGCTTTGCAGGAAACGAACAAAGGTAGCAGGAAATGCGAGAGCTTCACTCTCCCCAGCACCCACTCCCTCTCCCCGGCCAGGTCTAGCCTCAGCAAATGGGCTGTGTTTAAAGCCATGCCAGCTAACCCTTTTTAACCAACACAAGAGTAGGCCTATACAAATATGCTAGCTGGTTACAGTCAATCCTCAGTTCCCCCAGATGTAGTTGGGTTGATGTCAATGACTCTACATTGATTCACAAGGGGTGAGGACTGAGCCCACAGAATACATGCAATGTAGGCAGCTCAGTGCTACTAGGAGAACCTTCACTTCTACGTTTCCTGCCTTTTGGTGCTCACTATTTCATTTGAATGACGCTATACCTGGCGGGGGGAGGCTATACTATGTAATCGGAGTAAGAATGCAGCTCAAGGGTCCTGGACCGAAGCTTTATTGCTATATTTCTTCTGGTAATTTAGGGGAGTGTGTAAAGACATTCACTGCCAGGAGCCTCCCAGCAGTGCCCTTTCAATCCGATACCACGTTGTTTTGCAACGGACACAACCGTCAGGATATACAAATTCTGAGTTTAGTGAGAGGTGGGCACTCTGCAGACACAATGCTAAGGGAACACTAGGGTAGTGAGACAAACCCTGTCGCCTACCACTTCACAGCCAGCAACTGCTTCTCAAAGGACAAAGCAGGGTCCATAACTATTAATCCATCAGGGCCACCAGTCAGACTCATGCCAAATGTCCTCTTTCCATTGGTGAGCTTTCTAATTGGCTCCTCCTCCAGTGCAGTCTCAGCCATGCAAGTGAAGGTGAGGTCACGGCTACCTGCCTGTGACATCACTGAATGTGGCAGGCAGCCATAAGCAGCTTCAGGATTCAAGTTCTCAACCACCAAGAGTCAAACTTTGTATTCATACGTGTCTCTCTCTAGTTCCTTTCACTGGAAGATCCTGGGGCAATTCAAGTGCATTCATTAATTAGCCTCATAAGACACTAACTATGGGAAGAAGGTGGTCATTCTGTCGTACCTATCTAGGCACTTACGCCATGATCAGAATTTATACCCACACCTGGGGAAGCTGGGGCAAGTATAGAATTCAGTGTCCTATTCCTGGTTCCCCCCTGTAATCACTCACTCAAGCTATACAATGTGTGACAAAGATTCAAATGCGAAACACCCGGAGAACATAAACTCTTCAGGAGAGGGACCATGTCTTTGTATATTTATACACAGTTCTTAGCACATGGTGCCCTGACCTCGAAACGGGTCATACTCAATGTTCATGTTAATAAACGCAGCAGGGAACTGGGAAGGATGTTGGGGTAACTTTCTCAAAAATGTATGGAGCTTGATATAAATGTGAGCTGACATCAGCCCTGGAGGGGAACAAAGGTAAATACTGGTCCACTTGGGAGGAATGTATATCAGGGAGGAACTGGAATGGGTAGACGTGGGAAGCATGTCCGTGTACAGCAGGCAGCCTATTACCAGTTAAATCCTGGAATGTAATAAGTTCAATCACTAACAATTGATTCCCCAAATACACAGCCTCCATCTACCCCAGCTTTGGAACCACGTGCCAAGCCACATAGATACGGAGCCATTAAAAACAGCTGGACCTTAATTGGGATTAGTATGCCTTGATGCACGGGGACATCAGTTTAAGAGAGCTATGCAGAGCCCTCTACCCTAATCTGTGTCCATTCACACACTGGGGAATGCAGAGACTAAGGAAAGTTGTACTGTGAATTTAAACTGATATCCGTAACTAGCGGAGCCCCCTTCTTCCAGGGTCAGAGTAGGTATTTTCAGTTTACCTTTTGTCACTTTGGAAGTGGTTTAAGCTACACTGAAAAAGCCAAAGGGGAGTGGTACTAGTGTAACTACAGCTCTCCAACTAGACCTGTAAAATTAAACCGCTACAACTGGTAAACGTTTCCCAAGCAGACAAGCCCTTCAAATCAGGGTCAAAGGAATCTGAACATCCATGACCAGCAGCTGAGGGGGCCCAGCTTTGGGCTGGCTTTAGAAGATGGGGCAATTAGCCTGTGCAAAGCAGGCACAGCACCTTCCCTGACTGGGGAGGAAATCAAGGCACTGGAGCAGACAGACATTACAGAATGAGGGAGATGGTGCAGTAGCTGGGGAGGGAGGCTTGTGGAGACTCTAGTGTGTTTGAAGGCAAAGGCAAATGAGCAGGGGGTGGCTGAGCCATGGAGGAGGGCAGGAGCTGGGGGGGCTGGTGCAGGACTAGCAGGAGGCAGGGAAGCCAGGAAGGATTTAGTTAGGGTGACACTAATAGTTCCAGCTTCTTTTAAGAGGCAGAAAATCCTAGGAACTGGGGCAGTCAGGGGTATGTGCCTGTTCACAGACCGAGGCTTGGTGCCAGACTAGGCCTGTGGCTAATGCACAGTTCTGACATCTCTGGCACTCAGGGAGTGGGGAGCTATGGAGGTAATTTCCCAAAGGTAGCTGACAGCTCTGAGATCCCTTTGAGAATTAGGGCCCAACTAAGTGTGGACTTCCCCTGGCAATCAGTGGCTAGAGGCACTGCAGGGGGGTAAGGCAGCACAGAATGGGGTCTGTTTTGGGGAGAGCAGGCTGGCTGTGCCAGGAAGCAGGGGAGGGAGCGGCTGAGCCAGGATTTTCTGGCTGTGAGTTTCCTGGGTTTGAGAGGCGCTCTCGTGGCCTTACATCCTTTTCACAAAGGTGTGTGTGGGGATGTCCCAGAGGGTTTTCAGGTGTGTCACACTCACCACCATGCAGCAGTAAGGGAGCAAGTCCTCAAAGCATTGTCTTGCCTAGAGGCTTCTCCCCTCCTTTAACAAGTGGCCCTAATAATTCCCTCCAAACACCTGAGCTGCTCCGGGTGATAAAACCCACTAGGCAAAGTGCAGTGACCTGAGTGGCTGCAGGAGATGGGGTGGGCTGCACTCATGCCCTCCACTCCACACCTCTGGTCACTTTGGAGTTTTGTATCTCTCCCATTTCTCAACTACTGGACGTCCTTTTATGTGGACATGGTAACAACAGTTTCTGTCACAAGAGTCCTCTGCATTGATCAGCTACCATGTCACCTTACCTGACTCTCGGCATTCACTGCACATGTGTCTTGGTCTTCCAAATGAAGCCCCTCAGTCATTCCTCCGTCCAGAGAAACAGCTTCCAGGAAGTTAGATGGGACAAGGCCTCTCTGTCTGTTTAACTCCCCCTGCAAGGTCAGAGGAGTAGTTCTTAGATACGCCACTAAGAAAGACTGACTTGAGAAATGAAGCAGACAACCCCATTGCACAGGGCTGGGCAGATTGCAGCCTGTGGCTAAACCCGGCTAAGGTCATTAGGAAATGTGGCCTGCCTTGCTCCCACAGGCTTGGAGGTCAGAGCCTGGGTTCTGTTCCTGGCTCTGGCCTGCTGGGTGACCTTAGGCAAGTCATGTCCCCTCCTGTGCCTCAGTTTCCCCACCTCTATATTGGGGATAATGGTCCTGACCTCCATTGTAAAGCGCTTTGAGGGCTAAACTCTGGAGCTGGGACTGTCTCTTTGTTCTGTGTTTGTAGAATACTAGCACAGTGGGGCTCCCGGGAATACAAAGGGTGGGGATGATGAAAAGCACTATGTAGGAGCTGGGGATTCCTGTCATTAGTATTATGCTGGGGGTGGCGTGGGCAGATCTACCAACACCCGTTCCACTCTCACTACAAGAACAGGTCAGTGTGAGGAGCAGAGTAAAGGGACAAACAATGGAGCCAGATTGATAGATAGACACTGATCACCATAAAGCTACAGAGCACATTGACACCTGGACGAACAGCAACTGACTTTGGAGAAACAAAAGGAAATGATTTGCCTGTTCTAGTGACTTTCTTAATCCTTTTGATTCTATCTGGCATTGGGGGTTTAACTAAAGCTTCTCTGAATAACAACAGGTGCAAAGATACTTTATCCAACAGGATCCCAGGAATATAGAGCCATAGTAAATGGAGTGCAGAACTAAACTTGAAAACAGAATCTTGTAGGCAAGACAGGGATCTTGGCCCAACACTGTGTAACATAAATATCCAATTTCTTGCAAACACCCTGAAAGATTCCTGGGCACCTGTAATAGCCCTGGGAGGGAATTAAATTAAATGTGTCTTTTATACAGGGACTTTCTTTCCTCACCAACCAGAGAGTTTGCATTTAGTAGAAAATGTTTGTGACACGCTGTTGCTACAGTGAAACTTTGACAACATCAGGAGTGTCTGGTAACTCCCACGTTCCTGTGTAAATGATATCATAGGCAAGTACACTGTTGTCACGTAGTATGCTTAACCGAAATGAATGGGTTTGGTTTTGTACCAAGAACAGACTGGTAACACCTAGAGCTGCCTGAATCATAGATATCAGGGTTGGAAGAGCCCTCAGGAGGTCATCTAGTCCAACCCCCTGCTCAAAGCACGTTCAGTTCTCAGGCTTCGAATTCAGACCACCCCTTTATGCCATTAGTGCAAAGGGGTTTCTTTGGGATGTCCCCTACCTGGGAACCAGATTGAAAGAACCAATTCATTTCAAATAAGCCACCACGGAGCCTGTGGACATCACCAGCTTTCAGTCACTGCCAACCTAACTGGATCTGAACCAGGCCCATGGGTCTCTCCCGAGCCCTCCAGGCT
Organism: Chrysemys picta bellii; assembly: GCF_011386835.1. Lineage (NCBI taxonomy): Eukaryota > Metazoa > Chordata > Testudines > Emydidae > Chrysemys > Chrysemys picta. The sequence goes on from NC_088809.1 coordinate 23,670,487, forward strand.
CCCAGCAAACGTATCACTTATAATTAAACTAGGCCATGGCACGGATAAAGAAAACAAGGAACAGAGAGAGAAATAGAAATGGCCGTAAAGAAATGGCACTTCTTTAATGACAACTGCCTGCAGCAGATGTGGTGTGCTTGCTGAGCACTGTTCATGTACACAATGTGCACAGTACATAGATTCCAGTTTGGCAATAGCTGTATTAGGGTTATGCCAAGAAAGGAACTAGGAGAACGAAAGCAGGGGGGCTCCCCTCCTCCGGAGGCTGGAGAGAGAGAGAATGGCTTAAAGGTAAAATGCAGAAAACAAACCCCAGCTGAATGTGTCGAACTGGGATTATGTAAGAAACCAAAGGCTGGAATTCATTGTGTTTGGGACAGTCCCTGCTGACAGGCCTCCATTTTGTTTCCCAGTCTCTCCTATTCTGACAGTCGATTGGGAGTAGCCCTTCGGGCTGCATGTCTCTCAGACTCTCTGGACACAGTACTTACGTAATAGAATCCATCATCATCCATGGACCCGAACACTGTGATAACGTCTCCAGCAGTAAATGTCAGCTCAGCCTAAAAGGAGGCACAGTAAGGACGTGGTTAAGAGAGCCCAGCTCTGGGAAGGAAATGGTTAGACACAAACAATGCTCCTGGGACCTGCCTTTCGCAAGCTTCTGCACCCCTTTCCCATTTTCATTTCCATCTTAGAAATTCTCTAGGAGATAAAATATTCCGAGGCCTTGGGATTTGTGCCCTGACTCCCCAGGCCATTGTGACAGGCTTGTGAGAGTCCGACTCCCAGTGAGGGAAGCAGGCTCTGTCTGGATGTGAAGATAAAAGGAAACACCAGAAACAGGTCAGCCTTCTGCCCAGAGATGTCTGAGCGCAAGGAACTGACATGAACGGAGCAACATGAACATTGGCTCATATCTAAACAGTGATGCGGCCTCTGTGTGGGCCCAATGCCAGGGAATGCTCTAGCAAAAGCGTTAGCTACCAATAACTATGTTTTACAGGGCCTGATTCCACACTGCAGCTGCAGTCAAAATTGAACTGAATAGATTGAACTTGGGTCTCACGCTCCTATCAGAGTAGGGGAAGTCTGCACAGTCAAGCACCAGACCTCGCTCGGTGGATAAAGGGAAAACTTCTGTCTCCGAGGCTATTATTCCCAGACTTTCACAAGCACTCAGAAAGAAGATGATGCAGGGTCAGGCCAAAGGGATCCAGAGTAAGAAGGTAAACCAGAGGAGGAGAGAGAAAGAGAAGTAAGCCTCAGGCAGGAAGTGACTGGTGCTGGTTACCTCCACATCCACATTTGGAGAGCTCTCCCTAGGATTGTAGTCAAAAGCAGCCACCATGGTCCTAGGTGTGATCAGATCAGCCCCAAGGTCCTGCCAGCTGGACCCTGAGGGACAGAAACAAAACAAACATTCGTGAGACTGAAAATCCAGGATGAAACCCCAAATCAGAACAGTTTCTCTGCTATCCCTGGGGCAGATGCAAGCACCAGGTCTCAATGGGTATCTTAAATGGGGGAAGGACATTTGTAGGGTCCAGCTGGGTGACTGGAAAGGCAACTCAGCTGAACCTGGTGAGAAGGTGCCACCTTTTTTCTCACCTCCCCCACTTCCTCATATATCCAGGATTCCCTCACCAGCTCTGTCCGTCTGTCTCCTGACCTGTCTGTGCTCCCACGAATCATCCAGGCCAGCACCTGCCACGTGCAGCCAGACTGGGGAGTTGGGGAACCGCAAAGCCATTTGGCTGGTGTGCAGCTCCTGCTCTGATAATGGCAGAGCACTGGGGAAGGCAGGAGTCAATGTGACAAGGTTACGTGGGAGGGGGATGAGGAGCTGGTGAAGGTCCTGCAGAGCCTGCTGGGGAATGCACTGGTCCCTCAGCCACCTCCTTCTATGATCAAAGGATTGCTGCCTTCCTTAGCTTAGACAGCAAATGTGGGGCCCAGTTAGCATTTGTCCAACATGCTGCCACGCAGAGCCACTCAGGCTGCAATGCGTAAAAAGGGACGAGCGCTAACTGTGACCACCCCTTCCAATTCCTGCTCCTCTTCTCCAAAGGGGCCTGGCTGAACCAGGCCAGTCAGCCCTCCCAAACAGGGACCAACTGCCCCAGTTATCATGACAGGGCACAGCTAATGGCTGAGGCGGTCCTGTGAAAGCACCTCTCTCGGTTGGGTCTCACGGACACCTTTCTCACCCTTCTGGGATGACATTTTCCAGAGCTAGTCTCTACTCAAAGGCATTTCTTTTTGCTGAAAGTTTGAGCCAAAGCAGTTCAGCCCCTTCTGGGAAGAGAGGCAGTAGCAAGGTCCAGTCCTAACTGAGAGAGCCCAGGAACAGTGTTCCTGGTTTGAGGCAGAGAGTTGAAATGTGGCCCCCTTAGCAGGCTAGAAAAGAACCTTTCAGAGTCCCACTGAAATCCCATTTGGGTTGGGCCACATCAGCAGGGCACACAGCACCATCTGCGAATTGCTCGTTGGAGTGCAATGGAGCAGTGACAGAGAGGCGCAGTCAGGGGCCAGAGAGGGGGCAGCTTGCTCCAGAACATGCTGGGACGAAGTGGGACTGTTCTTAATGTTTTCCTCAGTTTCCCCTATGCAGTTCTTAAGTATCTAGGTGGTGGGATAAGGGTGTATGGTTGCTGCAGAGCAAAGGGCCAGTGCACATAAATGCCCGACACTCTGTTTCCTAGCAACTGATGGCCTGGGCCCCTCCTCTGCAAAGGTGCCAACTGAAGGTGTTGGAGACAAAGGGATCAGGTGACCTTCTGGCCTGGGAAAGAGACAAAGCCCAGAGAAGGAGGTGCTGGACGGGGGTTGGAGTTTGGAGCTAGCTGGGGACTGGAAGGGAGGGCAGACGGGGGTCTGCCTCGCTGGTCCCTGGAATGGACCCGGCGGAGGGGTCCCGTTCGCTGGATCTACAAGCTCTGTTTTAGACCGTGTTCCTGTCATCTAATAAACCTCTGTTTTACTGGCTGGCTGAGAGTCATGTCTGACTGCGAAGTGGGGGGTGCAGAACCCTTTGGCTTCCCCAGGACCCCGCCAGAGCAGACTCGCTGTGGAAAGCGCACGGAGGGGCATATGCTGAATGCTCCCAGGATAGACCCAGGAGGTGAAGCCATGTGAGCTTCTTGCCCTGAAGACGGTCTGCTCCAAGGGAGAGGAGGTCCCCAAAGTCCTGACTGGCTTTGTGGGAAGCAGTCCCAGAGCATCGCCCGGGGACTCCATGACACGTGCCTCCCTGGCAGAGCTCCAAGCTCTGCTTAAGCCGGTCAGTGTGTAAAAGCAGAGCTCGGAAGTCCAGGAGGTGCAAACTGTCCAGTCTCTAGCTGTGCTGTCCCCAGATCCTCATGGATCTACACCTTCCACTGCATGTGTAACACTGGCCAGGGCTGTGGAAAGGGAGAGAAGCAGTGGGTGTGGGGAGAGCAGTGTCCCAGGGAGTGGCAGCAGCTCATTCAGGAAAGTGCCCATGGAATGCAAGAGGGCTCTGGGGCATCTCCTCGCCCCTTAACAAGTGTTCAACCTCCCTCCATCACATGCTCTTGACAGAGAGATTTTAAAATTAACTTTAGATTTTTTGCAAAGCACCTACGATGGCTTGTACCTAAGCGCTAAGACTAAAGCTAAACCAAATATTGCTAATGGCCAGACAAGATGGCCACAAAAGATCGTTCATCTCCAGAGAGAACTCACATGACTCCTGCCTCGCAGAAATAACAATCAAACAGCTACAATACGACAATACTACATTGGCAGGGAGGAATAGCTGAGTGGTTTGAGCATTGGCCTGCTAAACCTAAGGTTGTGAGTTCAATCCTTGCAGGGGCCCATTTGGGGTAAAAATCTGTCTAGGGATTGGCCCTGCGTTGAGCAGGGGGTTGGACTAGATGACCTCCTGAGGTCCCTTCCAACCCTGGTATTCTAGGATTCTATACATAGAATATTTCATCTTGTGGTATATATCACCCAGCTCAGGCTTCCCAGACTGTGGGTGAAGTCAATGGTTGTATTGCCGTAGACTTCCAGTGGGACCAGGAATTCACCCCACAAGAGGAGTGAGTTTCACAGTCCTTCACTGAGAATACCAAAATAAGACTTCCCCTCTGGGGCCAGACAACAAGAGCCTTCCCACTACATGTTGTTGTTGCAATCAGGTAGAGAGGGCAATCTGGTCTAGGGGATAGTCTGGTCCTGGGCTCTGTGGATAAACAAATCCCTTGCATTATATCTGGAAGGGCATGGGAAGCTCGTGCAGATCTTGGTGGCTGGTGTTACATGCTCACATTTGCTTGTCCCGCTAAACAAACGGATGATCACATTCTGCAGAAGCAGAAGCTTCCGAGTGGTCATCTAGAGCAAATCAAAGTAAAATATATTTCAGCACTCCAGCCTGTAGTAGAGAGAGAGCCTGAAGCACGGGCCTGGTGCAAGGCCTGAGGACTGAACCTAAGTCAGCAAAAGTTATGCTACAAGCTACAGTCAGGCCCTGTCAAAAGCAGAGGCTTGCCTGCAAGTCAGTGACTGGCACACGAACTCGGCACTGGTACTGCTAGTATTGATAAAACACACTGAATGTGTAAACACATTCCAGCAGGCCAGTGCAAGAACACCCTAACTTAGCACACGACAAAAGTGATGAATAGTGATCTTTCGTCTAAAACAGAGTAAAAGTAAAAAACAAGTGGTGAATAGGGATGTTTTGTCTGAAACCTCAGGAGGAAAGTACAAGGGGAGGTAACAAACATGTCTTGAAACACATAAGGTGATACGTAAGTTGTTTATCCGAGTCTATGAATGTTGGGATACCTCACTTTAACCCTTCATCTGGCCTAGGGGGCACTGGAAAGTCCCACCACTGACTGAGCTGGTCCATTATCACAGGCATACGTGTGTTAAGTGTACCCGTAACCACTGAGCTGAGACATTAGCACCGCGCTTCGTCAGCAATAAACCTGAGCGAGCGCCTTTGCTACTAACCAGGTCTGTGGTTATTGGGCAGTTCAGTTGGAGCCTGCTGTATGGGCTAACTGGCCAGAGCTGGTACAGCACGCAGAGAGAACACACACACACAGCCAACAACTGACAACTAATCTGGTAAGTGAGTGAGCTGCCCTCTGTAGGAATGGGTGATCTAACAGTGCAGAAAACTATGAGTTAGGGAGCAATGGTGCTGACAGAGGCATATATGACAGTGGGTTCACAAAAGGAGAGGCTGCAGCCTATGGCCTATCCGAACATGGCAAAGGGCACTGCCAGCATCTATTTTTACCTAAGTGCCTAGGACCAGCAATGGCTCCAATATGATCTCAATAGCTTGGCCCATAAAGGTCAATGATAAGCATACCTCCGTCCGCACCCTTCCTCCAGGTGTTCCCCCATTCAGCAGCATTTCCCCTGCCTTATCTAAACTGAGCTGAACACATCCAGCTTTCATCAAAGATCTTAGCTTGGCACTAACTGGGAAAGCAAGGAGCCTGCTGCTTCCAGTATGAAGAACAGTAAATGGAAATCAGGACAGGTGGGGTAAGGAATTCAATCAATCTGATTCTATTCCACCCTTGGACACAAGTCAGATATCAGGAATGGCAACATACAAAAACCTGTAGGAGAACACTTCAACCTCCCTGGCCACACAATAGCAGATGTAAAGGTAGCCATCTTACAGCAAAAAAACTTCAGGACCAGACTCCAAAGAGAAACTGCTGAGCTCCAGTTCATTTGCAAATTTGACACCATCAGATCAGGATTAAACAAAGACTGTGAATTGCTATCCAACTACAGAAGCAGTTTCTCCTCCCTTGGTGTTCACACCTCAACTGCTAGCAGAGCACCTCACCCTCCCTGATTGAACTAACCTCGTTATCTCCATACTGATTTATACCTGCCTCTGGAAATTTCCATTACTTGCATCTGAAGAAGTGAGGTTCTTACCCACGAAAGCTTATGCTCCCAATACTTCTGTTAGTCTCAAAGGTGCCACAGGACCCTCTGTTGCTTTTTACAGATTCAGACTAACATGGCTACCCCTCTGATACTATTCCACCCTCTGCAGCAGACTTCTTGTGTGACCTTAGACTGCTTCTCTGAGGGCACTTTGTAAAGCCAGGATCACACCGCCTGACCTCACAGGGTGTAGTGCCACCCGACATCTCACTTGGTACCATCCGTCTCAAAGCATTTTCCAAGGATGGGTAAGTACCATCGTCACCATTGTGCCTCTGGTTCCCCATCTGTACAGAGAGAGGATGAGACTTACCCAAGGCCACCCAGCAGGTCTGTGGCAAGTTCAGGAATGGAACCTAGTCCTGCTGACTCCCGGACCCATGCTCAATCCACCAAACCACTGCTTGTTTCAAGCAGCCCAGAATCTTGCCCTCTAAATGGAAACCACTAACAGGCCTCAATAATAGACTCTATCTCCTCATGCTAATTTTCACTAGCTGCTGAGTACCAAAGATCCATCTCCATTCTGTGCTGCTCCCAGCACAGCCAGGAAAGCCCGATCAAATGCTGCAGGTCCACCCACTCCTGTCTAGGGTGACCAGACAGCAAATGTGAAAAATTGGGACAGAGGGTGGGGGGTAATAAGAGTCTATATAAGAAAAAGACCCCAAAATCGGGACTGTCCCTATAAAATCAGGACATCTGGTCACCCTACTCCTGCCCAACATGCGTCCCTGGAACCAGAGAGACTGTCATGGAACTAAGCAATCCGCCCAATAAGTCATTGGAACTTCCCCCACAGCAAGAAGCCCTTTGCTGTCTCTAGCTGTGGCACTGTAAGCCCATGGGGTCTATCACACGGGGGTCCTGATCTCTGACGGGGGCTCCTTGGCACCATGTAATACAAATAAATCATCATCAGACGAGTCAGACATCCTACAACTACTCAGGCCAGCCCCACCAGCCACCCAAAACAAGCCCACAGTCCCCAGATTCCCACTGTGTAGCCGAAGGTCCAACAGCCACCATCCAAATAGGCATGAGACCCTACACACACTGCAACCCCTCTGGTATCACAACATGCTTTCCAAATGGCACAGGGTAACCATCTCTCCTGCTGTAGGAACAATTTCTCAAACCTCACCCCCTTGTCCTCATTCCTGTCACCCCTTCGGACCATGCACACTTCCACGACAAGCAGCCCAAGCCCGACTCTTCTCTAGTGAGCCCTTCTGACAGAAGCCTGCCATTCCCCATGCTCACCTCACTCACCATCCACGTCCCCAATATCAGCCCCCAGCATACACTGCTCACTGCATAAACAGCCTGTTCCTCCTTGCCACAGCTTAGCGAGGATCTGGGTAAGACTGAACACTCCGAAACCACAAGCTGGTAGCAGGACTCTGCTTACTGGGGTCACGCTGACAAGGTTCCACATAGGGAAGGAAGAGAAACCTGCTCCCATGGGTTCTGAAGGGCTCTTATGAGGAAGTGATGCGGCTGCTCCCTGAGGTGTGTTGCTGAAAAGCATCTACCTACTTTTATGGGCCCTTTCCCTGTAGTATCCGAGCATGGAAGGAGCAATTCTCACCTGGACGAGGCTTGTAGTTTTCCTGTTTCTCCAGCTCTGCTGTGGAAGAAAAGATTTAATGAGTCTGTATTCAGCTTTCAACACTGAAAAAACAGACACCTGACAAACAACAACAAAACATTCCTCATGAACAGCAAAGATCAAGCCAAGGCCCAACAAACACACGCCACAAGCAGATCATACATCCTGTTCATGCAGCTCAAAGTCTAGGACAGTAACAGTGACACTGGAACAAGCTCAAGAAACAAAAAGAGCTATCTGTCCTGGAGAACATTTAACACTCAGGCCAGGGTCCCCGCATGGAGTGATTACAAATGGTGCCAAACTGGAAGGAAAGGGTGCTCTGTCCACTTGCTGCCAGTCTGACCACTTGGAGATCCTGAGAGCAGGTAGTCAAAACTCAACCCAGTTTGCAACCCAAATGCCAAAATCAAACGCAAGCAGCAGGCGTGACAGACCTTTCTTGGCACGTCTGGGTTTCGGAGGAGGGACGGTGAGGCGGCGTGGAGGTGGAGCAAATGTACCATTTCCTTAATAAAATCCAAGAAAAAAAGCAAATAGACAAGAGAACAGTAAGACAGCAAATGAAAGTGAAAAGCTTCTTGGAGAGTGAGTAAGCAACACAGCAGCATGAAGAAACTTCCACTGGGAAGCAGACTCTGCAATTTATATACTGAAGCGAGACCACACGGGGACTCTCATACTGTACAACCCACACACAGACACATGGGTTTTTATATATATGCGCTCATCAAGAATGCAACAAAGCATGTCCTGCCTGTCCATCCCTCCCTGCCTGTGACTGCACATCACCTTTCAGGAATATTAGAGTCACAGTAAAACCAAACCCTAACAGATTACTACCCAAAAGAAGCAAATTTAGGGCTGCACTTCTCAAACAAGCCACCCACATTAACCCTGCCCTTCCAGGAACACAGTTCCCTTCTTCCCCACTCTGCAGGCAGGTGAATGAAGAAGATCAGGATGGGAGACTGGGAGAGAACAGGGGATTTCAGAGGCTGGTAGGGGAGGAGATCAGGGTCTTTCCCTCTCTTCTCCTGAGGCTCTGCAGGGAGGAAGATCCCCAGTGAGCCTGGGGAGGAGCGGTTCACCAGCCAGACCCTCATGTGAGGCTCTCAAGGGGAAATGCTCTTTTCTGCTGACAAGGTTCCCTAGTGACGGGGTGATGCTCGGAGCTCGATCTCTGCAGAGAATAGGGACAGAGATGGCTCCTGCAGTCCCTAAGCTCTGAATCATTGATCAACAGTGATTCATATTTAAGAACTAGTAACTTTTGAAAATACATGTTAGCCTTTGTCATTGGACACTGGATCTCAGCCTGGGGAGACAGGGAAATACGCTTCCTCTCTCACCTTGTCTCCACTGTCAGCTACAACGTGGCAAAAGCACTGGGCAGACTTAGAGTTCGGTTAACTGCTCTGTCATTTGGGTGTGAAGTTGGGAGCCCCTTGTGCACGTCACTCCACTACCCCAGCCCTAGATCTAACCTTCCAGTGTTGCTGTCACCCATGGCACTCAGCATGTCTGGGATTCACTCTGAGCAGCCAGGGTGTCCGGAGGGCCTGCAAGACATGCCAGTGCTTAGATGGCAGTATTCTCCCTGGGACTCTGCCTGGTGGCAGGCGCCAAGCCCATAATTCCCACCCAGGGTCAGCTGAGATCTTGCAGTTCACTAAGGCCCCTGGTGGCTGTGATAACACAGAGGGATTCTTGCCCTTCTCAGGCTAAGCTTGATGCACGTGAGATGCAGGAGGCAGAAAGACATCTGCTGTGCATAAAGCACTAAGGCCCCATGCTTCAGACACTCGCTGGCACGGACCAGGAGCCCAAGTGGCACCACCGTTTGGCTTCTCTAGGGCCACGTATGTGTACTCCCGCATTCATTTACAATCTATGCAACAAGGCCAAGTCAAAGCGGCGTTGTTAATTGTAAAACTCAGCTCTTTTTTCTCTCTTCCCCTCATTCTCTCCTTCCCATTTCTCTTTTCTCTCCTTCCATCGGGCTCCCTCCTCTCAGAGTTCCCTCATCACTATTCTCCTCTCTGCCCTGGCTTTCTTCCCCACCTCCACCCACCCGTCTCCTCCTCCTCCTTCCCTGTCTACACACTGTGCTCTCCTAAAAGTAGTACCTCCCCTGCCCCAGGGCTGGTCAGCTGCAGACCATGAGGTGCCCATGATCGGCTGAAGCTGAGGCACTACTCTGCTCCCTCCTGCTGCTCCCTGCCATGTTCTTCTCACGTACTTCAGCAAGGAGCAGACCCCACTTCAACTCCTCACTGCACAGCAGCTGGCCCAGGGTTAGCTCTCACAAAGCACACATGTCATTAAAACCCATCCAGAGACAACATCCTCCCCACGTGCCGCTCCCTTGCATGTCCAAGCTCAATGCCGCATGTGGGAGGCGGCTTGGAACAATGCTGCAGTTTGGAAGGGCAGGTTTTGAACTGAGATACTACAGCAGTTACAGCCTCAGGCCAGGACACTCAGCTCACGCGCACAGGGCCCCTGCTGCTCGCTATAGCAACAGCCGGGGTTCTGGTGGCTGACGCTCCTGAGGGTGGCCACAAGAACCCCCTCGGCAGGTGCAGTTGGCGTGCAGCTGCAGTGCAATGCATGACAGCAGTGCTGAGCTTCCTGAATGTCAGGAAAGAAACGCATTGTCCACATGCAGAAACTGCGTAGGTGTGGGAGGAGGTACAGTACCTATGCTTTCCACCGATGTGGCAGCAGGAATGTAACCTTGCTTTAACAGCTCCTTCCTCACTTCCGCACTGTCCACCTGAACTTCAGACACCATGTTACAAGGGATGTACCCTGCCCTTCCTGCACATTCACCTCTGTAAAACCCATCAGCGTCTTTGTCGCCACACACCTAGAAGAGGAGAAACAGCATCTGCATCAGTTCACATTAGGGAGCGTGAGCCACGTAATGAAAGCAGGGATGCTCTGCAGGTAAAGCAGTTTAAGGAAGGTAACAACAGCCTGTTCAACTGAATTCTGCATCCAAAAGTCCCAGCCATCTGTGGCCAGGACACGGCAGGTTAGCAGCAACCTCATGTAGCACTGTTCTTACCTTCAGAATCTGCCCCTCCTTAAATGGGAGCTCTTCTTCAGCTGCATCAGGGTTAGGTGACATAGAAATGGGGTCATAGTCAAAAAGGGCCACAAATATCCTTACTGAGTTGTCTGTAACAACAGCCTCTGAAGCTGAGCCTGCAAGCAAGAGAAATGAGGTTAGCACCGCATTCCAGGGAGCTCACACCTCCAAATCGACATGTTTTCAGGGCAGAAGTTACTGGCTTCTCTTTCAACATTTCAAAACAGATTGTTCTCGCTCCATCCCTCTGTCTGTCTCTCCCTCCCTGTACTATGCTCCTTTTCAGATGGAAAATAGTCTCAAGAAACGCTGACAAGCTCACCTGAACTGGAGATGGAAGATTTCAAGATTCGGCTTCTTCTCAAGGCCTTGTTCCCTTTTCGGGTTGGAGTCTGCCAAGCTGGTGAGCCAAGTAACTCTTGTAACCTCAGATCTTCATTATCAGAAGCCTGCAACAGAAACCACTGGAGAGTTACTAATGGCCGTGCTTTGAACTCTGAATTAGCATGGACCCAGCTCCACCCCTCACCAGCGACACTAAGCACACCACAAAAAGCAATGCATTCAAATGCACTATTCCTCTTTTGGGACACTCCAGAGATGAGAATTATGTGGCACTGTGGAAAACTGAAGCAAGTCAACATGGACAGGTGCTTTTCTTGGAGGCCAGTAACAACTCCATTGTGGTTGTGAGGAGGGGTGGAAGGACACATCAAGGAAAAGTAGAAATGATCACGGATCATCATTAATTTACTAGGAATTTTCACTAAGGTCCCAAGGTCTTTGAACTTGGACAGCATCTTGGCCTAGGGAGGAGGTCCCAGTGGAGAAAAGGAATACTGCATCCATGATTCTCAGCAGCAGAGCAATGATTCTCCTCTGACTTTCCACAGCACAAGCATAAGCAGAGAATACAAGAAAAGCCTCAGAACAGCACAGATCTACAAGCTCTAAAAGCTCTCCCAGACATACAGCTGAAGAGTCTGTTTCTGTACAGCACTAGACAAAGCAGCACACAGGCAGGCTGGGGGCACGGGCAGGGGAGGAAACTATTGTCACTACAAGCTGCTTCAAAACCAGAAGAGGAAAAGTCACCCAGACCCTTGTGTGCAACGCAGCGCTGTGTATCCCCTTCCAAGGGCGCTCCGGCATCTTCCTCCAGCCAGCTGGACTATCCTCTCGGTCCCAGCCTTGCTCCTCTGAGCTGCCTTCACTCCTCAGTGCTTCCTTCTCTGGGCAAGGTAACTGTGGGTGGTGGCTTGGAGGCCCAGCCCACTCCATTCCTTTCTCTTCCCCAAACTCTTGCTTCTTCAGCGGGGTTCTCCCATCAGAGTGGACAGACTCAGACTGACTGGAGCAATCACTCCACCCTTCACAGCCAGTCTGGGACCCCTCCACGCTGCCATCTGGCCATTCACTGCTCCCGGGGCTGGAAGGGAAGGTCAGATCCTGATCTTCCTCTGAGTCATATTCAATATTGATCTCGAGGCTCCTTGTGTTGAAGCAGTGGGTTGTCAATGCAGCGGGCTCTGCTAGGTCTGAAGGCATTAACTTTCTGTGGGATTTTCTAAAGGTGCCTGGTCTTGCATGACCACAGATTTCTGACCCGCCCTTGCCACTAGCACTGCTTACGACATTCAGCTTCTCCTTGAGGCTGTGGGCTCTGTACAAGCTGCCTCCTGTCAGGCTGCAGGTGTTCAGCAGGCGACTACAATGCTCTTTGACATCGCTCCGTTTCTTCCTGCTCACCTCAGGCAGATCATGGGCCCTTTCTTGAGAATTACCTCCTTTCTTTCTGCCCGACTGGGGGCTTGTGCCTGCAGTGGGCTTCATTCTACTCTCCTGGTAACCCCAATTACAGCTACCCCTCTTCTGAGTCCAGCTCAGCTCCAGATAGGCAGGATTCTCATTGTCAGAGTCTTCTCTGGTCTTCTGAAGAACAGGAGCCTCTTGGGGCGCCTGCATGGAAAGATTTTGGTAGGAGTCATTATCATCTGTGTTTGGAAATGCCTGAGGGGCACTTTCTGCATGGTATGAACGTCTCTCCCCGAAGCAGTCTGGGGATTCTCTCTTCTCCACATGAACACACTTTTCATCCTCCTCCTCTTCATCCTCTTCCTCTGTCACTTCGGGAATGCTAAATAACTTCTTGCTGCAGTTCTGCTGAGGTGGGAGCTCCAGAAGCCTCTCCAGAATTTCCTCATCGCTATCGGTGTCACAAGGATCCAACTGCAGCCCAGCCCCCAAGACAAGGCACAGAGGGGATAAGCAGAGAGAAAGAGGAAATAAACATTAACCAAGAAAGAAAGCTACAGACGCCCCCTCACGGTGTTTGAAACAGGACAATCCAATGTCAGGACTAGGACAGCACACCGTGACAGAGAGCGATTGCAGTCTGCAGAGAAGCACGGGAGGAGATGGTTCTTCGGGTTAAAGAAAACGATTAGATAACCTAGCGATACAATGAGACCACAAGAAAGGCCACTGGGTGGGATTGTCTTCCCCTGCCAAATCTGCACAGATGTGTCTGCGTCTGCAGCACCTTCGACTGCATCCTCTGGATGCCACAGAGGCACTCAGAGCTACAGGAGGAAACTGGCTGGGCTGGGATCAGGTACGCCTTCTCCAAGGCCATCCTGTGTACACAGGAATCAGCAATTCACTCCATCCATAGGGACAGATCAGACTGCTCCTCGTATGCTGGTCCCTGCTGACAGGCATAAGGCCCTGCCTCCTCCCCACCACCTTTTCTGCATCCTTCTCCCCGCAGAGGAGCAGAAGTAAGGAATCCCTGTGCTACCAGAGCAAAGGAGTGCAGGGGCTTTTTCCCTCTGCCACTCACAATGGCCCTATAGCAGCTGATTGGTAAATGCAGCCTGCCTGCAAACCCAGATGAACACACAACACTCCCTTAGCCAGACGAGGCAATCACTTTCCTTACATTAAACTGAAATGGATACACTTGATCCTACAGAGCTGTGTTCCATTCAGACATGCATTCAAAGACATTCACATTGAACTGGTTATGCAAATGGCTGGTGAAATGTTGCACTGCTTGTAATAAAGCTGGGTTTTAACCACTGATGCTAAGGGTGGGTTATGTCTTGCTTTTTATTATTTTAGTAACAAAATAAAATGGTCACACTGGTACTAGGGGTTCATTTGCAAATAGTTTATAAAGGGCTACTCAACAATTAACATATTCTATAAGCATGATCTAGATATGAGCATTCTGTGGGATAGATAGTTATACACACCACAATAGAAGGTGTCCTAGATGGATCTAAACAACCTATTGACCAGTTGGACTCCACAACAACTGATCAACCATTTATTAAAACATCTGGTAATCACGTGTTAGCCCTCTATAACCTATTGATAAATGTACTCATAAAGCATGACCCATATGACTTGGTTTACTTACATACAGAATCAATCCTTAATTTAAAAATACACAAGTAACATGGGCTTTGCCATTGTTTTGCCCAAGATTCATGGTAGGTTAACCAGCCTACAGTTCCCACGGTCTCCTTTGAATATTGGCTCAACATTAGCACTCTTCCAGTCTTCTGGAATTTCCCCAGTATTCCAAGATTTATTTAAAATTAACATTAGCAGGTCAAAGATCTCCTCAGCCAACTCTTTTAGGACTCTTGGCTGCAAGTTCTCTGGGCTTGCTGATTTTAAAATGTTTATACTGAGTAGATGTTGTTTAACATTTTCATTAGTTACTAATGGACTGGAAAGTACTTCATCACCATCATGTGATACAATCACATCATCCTGCTTCTTTTCAAAACCAGAACACAAAATGTATTTAACTTCTGCCTTTTCTACATTATTATTAACAATTTGCCATCTCCATCTCATAGTGGACCTATATCATTGCTAGGATTTCTTTTGTTCCCAATATATTTTAAAAACACCTTTTATTGTCAGTCCTGTCAACAATGGATTTTTCCCTGATGTCTTTAGATTCCTTTATCAATTTTCTACTCTTCATAACTTCTAATTTATATTGATTGCTCTCTCTTTCCCCTTTATTTCTATTTGTTATATGTTGCTTTTTTTATTTCTAATTGCTGTCTTCACTTTTCCACTGAACCAGGATGTGCTTTTAGCCAAAGTTGTCATCTTTCATGATTATGGAATTGTGGCTTTTTGGCCATCAAATGAACTCTTCTTAAACAACTCCCCATTTGCATTCATATTTTTCTGTCTAAATTTTTCCTCTGAATCAATTTCACTTATAATTTCCCTCAGCTTTGGGAAAATAACTCTTCTGAAACAACAAGTATATGTGTGTGTGTGTTTATATATATAAAAACTGGCTGGGACTGTCCTCTGTTTAAATAAACATTTTAATGTAATTTGTTCATGATCAGTGGTTGCTAGGCAACCAGCAACTTTCAGTCCAGTGATTAATTTATCTTTATCTGACATAATGCACTCCAAGACAGAAGGGGTATTCTGAATCAGAGCAATAAAGAGGTGCAGGAGCAATCTAGAGGCCAAATTATTTTTTATCTCAATCAGTTGGGGGCAAAGTAGAAATCAGTTAAGTGGCGAATAATCAGAAGTAAATCAGAGTTACTTGTTTTAGCAGGAAGAAGTTACTCACCTTGTGCAGTAACAATGGTTCTTTGGGATATGTGTCCCTATGGGTGCTCCACTGTAGGTGTGTCTGTGCCCCCGTGCTGCTGATCGGCGAATTTCAATAGCAGTCTGTCCCGCCTGCACAGCTCCCCATCTGTCACAAGGTTAGCCAGTGTGTGCGGGCATTCAGTTCCTTCTCTATCCCAGAGTCAACCACTGAAACTCCGAAGTAGAGGGGAGAAGGATGGGTTGTGGAGCACCCATAGGGACACACATCTCAAAGGACCTTCGTTACTGCACAAGGTGAGTAACTTCTTCTCTGAGTAGTGTCCCTACGGGTGCTCCACTGTAGGTGTCTCCCGAGCAGTACCCACCAATGGAGACTGGGACTTCAGAGTCAAGTCTGATATGGATGACAATATTGTCTCACCAAATTTGGCATCTGAAGCCGAATCCCCCAGGATGGCATAGTGCTCTGCAAAGGTATGCACAGATGTCCAGGTAACTGTTCTGCACATTTCTGATATAGGGATACCCTTGGAGAAGGCAACGGGTGAGGAGACCAACCTCATGGAATGAGTGCATACTGAAGGTGGGGGTGCTAAATTATGCAGTTGGTAACAGAGTTTAATACAGCTGGAAACCCACTTTGAGAGCTTCTGAGCTGAGATTGCTGTACCTTTAGACCTATCTGCAATGGAGAGGAAGAGTCTTGGAGATTTTCTAAAAGTCATTGTCCTGTCCAAATAGAAGGCCAAGCTCTACATACACTTGACGTGAGAAGGACGGTTTCCATGTTTTCCTCATGAGGTTTGGGATGAAATGTTGGAAGCTGAATAAGTTGATTCATATGAAATGCAGAAGTCACTTTAGGAGTGAACTCTGGATGTGGTCTGAGTGTGACCGTGTCAAGAAAGAACACAGTAAAAGGGGGATGCGCCATCAAAGCTGCTATCTTCCCTATCCTTCTGGCAGAAGTGATGGCAAGGAGGAAAGCAATCTTCATGGAAAGTTGGGTTAGTGAACAAGTGGCCATGGGTTCAAATTGCGCTCTAGTCGGTCCTTTTAACACTAGATTGAGGTCTCACTGGGGAGTGGGAGACTGGGTTGAGGGAAGAGGTTTGCTATGACCTTAAGAAACCTCTTCGTAGTTCGGAGGGAGAAGACTGAGTAGCCTTTTACCTGTTAGTGGAAAGTTACAATTGCTGCTAGATGAACCTTCAGCGAGCCAATAGACAGACACCATTTCTTAAAGGTCAACAGATAGTCTAGGACCACCGGTAAAGTGGCTGCAGTAGGGGTGACCCCCTTGGGCTGGCACCAGATCTGGAACCTCTTCCGTTTCTGACGGTAGGTATGACGAGTAGTGCCCTTTCTACTGTGTAATAGCACCTCCTGTACCTCCTCAGAGCAAGATGTTTCTATGTGCTGGAACCATGAAGGAGCCACACTTTGAGTCACAGGATCCGTAGATTGGGATGGAGAGTGCATTCCTCATTCTGCAACAGCAGGTAAGGAGTGATCGGGAGAGTCATCAGTGGACATAATGCCAGCTGCGACAGATAAGGGCCAGGGCCTGCCTGGGCCAGGTGGAGGCAATCAGAATCATGTTTGCTTTTTTCCTTTTTATTTTTGACAAGACTTTAAGTAATAGAGGGAATGGGGAAAGGCGTAAAGAAGTCCCTTCTCCCAAGGAATGAGAAGAGCATCTCCCATGGAGTGTCGTCCAATCCCTGCCCTGGAGCAGTACTGTGGGCATATCCTGTTCTGGTGAGTAGCAAACAAGTCTATTACTGGCATCCCCTATTGTCGGAAATGGTCATATAGAATCGTCAACTCTATCTCCCATTCGTGGTTGTGTGGGAATTTGCATATGAGACAGTTGGCTGTCGTGTTGTGTATTCCCGGGAGGTAGGAAATTAATATTAGGCCGTTGTGGGAGATGGACCAGTTCCATAGTTTTAGTGCTTCTACACACAAGGAATGAGATTTGGCACCTCCCTGTTGGTTTATGTAGAACATGCGGGCCATATTGTCTGTTATGACCTTCATGTGTGCGTCCTTGATCAGTGGGAGAAGTGGTACCATGGCTGCCCAAACCATGGAGGTTGAGGGTTGGGTGGGCGATATGCCTGGTGCTCATGGTGAAATTGGGTCCCGTATGGCGGGTAAGACGAGTGGTGAGAACCAAAGTGCTCTAGCTCACTATCCGACTCCAATGAGGAGAAAGGTGGGGTATGGCATGGAGATGTCAACGAGTCCACTGTTTTGGGAGAACTTGGCAATGGAATCCCAGTACTGAGTAGGGGTCAATCCGGTAAATTGAACATCAAGAGATCTGTCGCGCACTGGAAATCCGCAATGTGGATGTCGTTGTTACCGGTGGTTATTGGTGCCAAGAGGCTTGTACTGATGGAGTCGGAGATACGGACCTAGTCGTACAGTCTGTTAGTGTGCTGGGGTTGGTGCAGGTGCCAATGACTGCGCCAACATAGCCTTCCCCGGGGTGCATCTTTCATGTCTTTCATGCCCCCCACGGTACCGGTATTTCTTTGCCTGTGCCCATCAGATCTTTGGCAGACTGACTTACTCTGTTGACTCGGTATTGCACATGCCCTGGGTACCAACTTTAGACAGCTTCAACACCATCGGTACTGATGACATCGATGGAGCCGGAGACCATTTCTGGCTCGATCGGGATTCGCTACAGGGACTCTCAGACCTTTTCTTAGCAGTCTTGAGTGAGTGGCTTGTCTCCTTGGGATTACCTGCCTTCGACATTGAAGGTTGCGGTGATAGCTCTCGCCAGGACTCTGGCAGCTGAAGGGCCGACCCCATGAGCCGGACTTTGATCCTTAACTCGCTGTCTTTCCTGGACCGGGGTTTTAACTGCTGGCACCAATCACACTTTTGTGGATTGTGTTTTTCTTGTAGGCAGCGAACGCACTGCAAGTGTCCATCCGTCACTGGGATGGATTGCAGCTAAGGCACTTTTTGAAGCCTGGATAGCCAGGCACACCCTTGTCCAGGAGGCGAGGCGAACCCTTTCTTCTTTGTTCTTTTTTGAATTTTTTGGCATGGCCAACAAAAAACAAAGAAAAAAGCTTCAAGGGAAACTAAAATTTTGCAAAACTAAAGGGAGTTAACAATCCGTGAATGGACAGCTCTTAGCTTCATCTCTAACCAGGGGTGGTTGAGAAGGAACTGAGGAGGGAATGCCCAAGCACGCTGGCTAACCTCGTGGTAGGCAGAGAGATGCGTGGGCAGGACAGACTGCTATTGAAATTCTCCGATCAGCAGCAGAGGGGCGCAGACACACCTACGGTGGAGCACCCTAGGGATACTTCTCGAAGAACTACTACTACTTAGGTTTACACCATAAACTCCTGT
Organism: Chrysemys picta bellii; assembly: GCF_011386835.1. Lineage (NCBI taxonomy): Eukaryota > Metazoa > Chordata > Testudines > Emydidae > Chrysemys > Chrysemys picta. Next base: position 23,689,140 of record NC_088809.1, read on the forward strand.
AAACTATTACTGTTATCTACTGTATATTACCTAGTATCTTAATTAAACTCCTCTTATAGGTCACAATATACATTTATGAAATAACAGAATTTTGAATTAGAAAATACAATGCACTAGAACATAAACCCCACTGTTATATGTTTCCTTTTCAGTTTCTCAGTTTTTAGCCTCTTTAAGCCCAGACTTTGGAGGGAAAGTTCTTAGGGTGTTTAGTTATAACTTGAGCAATCCTCTTGTGCAATCTTTGTTTATGGTTTTGAGTTCCAGCTTAAAGAAAGACATGTATGCCTTGATGTGATGTGGTGGCTTCTTGATGGAACAGTTATTCCTCCACTTCTCTCTGGTTTACAGTCCCTTTGCTCTCTGACAATTGCTCTATTCCCGCATGCCTTCAGATGCTGTCCGGATGTTTTGTTTTACAGTCCTTACTATCTTCTTACTTTCACTGCAGCTCATTTCCTCCAGATTTCTTAACTCTATTTCTCTTTTATTACAGCTTCCTTCACATTTCCTTTGTCTTTATTTTTCTCACTGTTTTTAACAATATTTTTCTAATAATTGCTTATGTTACTTAGAGACTCTTTAGTTATTTTTCCTCTTGTTTAACTATACTGCTCTTCCTTTAATTTTCCTCTTTTCGCCTTCGACCACTGTCTTTCCTCTTCCTAGGTATAGTCCCTTTTGTGACTGTCCCTACTATTCCTACCATCTCTTTCTTTCTTGTGTGTTCTGACCTGGACGTTCTCCCTTTCAGCTCTGTTTTTGGTGTCCCTGCGATGACACAGATCAGCCACTGGGGTCCCTATCCACTGGCTCCCCACTTCTTTTCTAATGCCATTTGCTGCCTTGCTCGCTACTGGCCTGTCTCCCAATGCTGGGTAGTCTCCCTCCAGACTCCACCAGCTGTTTCCACCAGCTCACAGCAGCGCTCCAGAGGGGAAGCTGCTGCTTGATCTCCCCTGCTGCCCCCCCACCCTCGCAAAGCCATCCCATGCTCATGCTCCACTTCAGATACTCCAGAATCCGTGGTGCCCCCTCCCCCGCAAAGCAGCTGTTTCAGGCTCCCTTAAAAAAAAAATTCTAAAAACAAGAGGCTGTTTCTGAGCAGCCAACTTGCGAGGCTCTCCTTGCTCTTTTGACCCAACAGCTGCCAATACAGACGGGGCATTACAGGTTTACTGCGTTTTAACTTTTAACGTTAACAGTATCCATCCCCTTTCCTTTTCTACTGGGGGCTCTGGAAGTGCAACACAGATGGCTCCTGTGATGCCACCATCCAAAGCTTCCAGACTGTGCTAAAATCCTTCCCCAAAAAGAAGATAATTGGGAAAGGGTATTCCATAGATTACATTTTTAAGGCCAAAAAGGACCACTGTGATCGTCTTGTCTGACAGCCGGCAAGCCATAGGCCATAGGACTTACTGGCATTAATGCCTGATTCAAGTCCAGTGATAGTGCTAGAACTAGAGCAAATCTTTAGAAAAACAGTCCTGATTTAAAAATTGTCCGTGATGGAGACTCCACGTGACGCTTAGTAAGTTATTCCGATAGTTAATTACCCTATTAAAAATTTGCACCTTATTTCCAGTCTAAATTTGCTTAGCTTCAACTTCTAGCCACTGGATCATGTTACACTTTTTTCTGCTAGATTGAAGATTCTTTATTATCAAATTTCTGTTCCCCATGTAGGTATTTATAGACTGTGATCAAATCACCCCTTACCCTGCTCTTTGATAAGCTAAATAGATAGAACTCCTTGAGTTTACCACTACAATTTTTTAACATCTTTATTCAAGTGTGGACACCAGAACTGAACACAGTATTCGACATTAGTGCCAAATACAGAGGTGAAATAACCTACCTACTCCTAACTGATATTCCACTGGGAGTTCATGTTCAGCTGATTGTCCACTATGACCCCCAAGTCTTTTCCATGTCCCTGGTTCCCAGGGTGGAGTTCCCCCATCCTGTAAGTATTCTTTGTTCTTAGATGTGTGCTTTACAATTGGCCATATTGATAAACATATTGTGTGTGTGACCCCAGTTTACCAAGCGATCCAGATCACTCTCCCTCAGTGGCCTGTCTTCTTCATTATTTACCACTGCCCCATCTTTGTGTCATCTGCAAACTTTATCAGTGATGATTTTATGTTTTCTTCCAGGTCACTGATACAAATGTTAAACGGCATAGGGCCAAGAACCAATCCCTGTGTGACCCCACTAGAAACTCACCCAGTGGTGCCAGAACTGGAGGGGGGGGGGCGGGCAGGGCCCTTCTTGAAAGTGTGGGGGGGGGGCTGGCCCGGTCATTTTTCACCAGCGCGGACCCCCTTCCCCTCCTCTTCCTCACGAGGCCCTGTCCCACCCCTCAGCCAGGCCAGCATGCAGCCCAGCTGGAGAGCCCAGGCAGCTGTGGGGAGCTGCGCGGACCCTCCATCTGCCTGGCATGTGGGGAGGAGGGGGGTGAGAGCAACCCCTGGCTGGTGTCCCCGCCTGGCCGAGGGCAGGTGGAGGTTTCGTGACTCCACACCGGCTGCCCACTCGGCTCTCCCCGACCCAGCTCTGGCCGAGGGGCGGGGGGGCCTTGGAGCCGCAGCTCAGCCCCGGTAAGAGCTGTGCAGGCACTGTGAGAAGGCACGGCACGGACCCTCCACCGGCCCTGGGGGCAGGGATATGGGCCAGGGGCTGCTCGGGTCCCCTGCAGCATGGGCAGGTGGGGGGTCCACCGCAGCTCCTCACAGCTGCCCGCCCAGCTTTTATCATTAGGGCCCTACCAAATTCACAGCCATGAAAAACGCATCACAGACCTTGAAATCTGGTCTCTCCCCCAGAAAGCTGGTCTTTTGTGTGCTTTTACCCTGTACTATACAGATTTCACGGGGGACACCAGCGTTTCTCAAATTGGGGGTCCTGACCTAAAGCGGAGTTACAGGGCATCCCAAGGTTATTTTAGGGGGGTTTGCGTCTGCACTGCCTTCAGAGCTGGGGGGTTGGAGAGCAGCGGCTGTTGGCCAGGCACCCAGCTCTGTAGGCAGCGCCCCGCCAGCAGCAGGGCAGAAGTAAGGGTGGCAGGACTGTACCACACATCCTCATTTCTGCGCAGCTGCTGGTCGTGGTTCTGCCTTCTGAGCTGGGCTCCCAGCCAGCAGCCGCCGCTCTCCAGCTGCCCAGTTCTCAAGGCAGCGCCGCCGTCTGCAGCAGCAGAGAAGTAAGGGTAGCAGTACCGCAACCCCCCCGACAATAACCTTGCGACCCCCCACAACTCCTTTTTGGGTCAGGGCCCCTACAATTAGAGGACCATGAAATTTCAGATTTAAATATCTGAAATAATGAAATAAACGATTTTTAAAATCCTATGAACGTGAAATTGACCAAAATGGACTGTGAATTTGGTAGGGCCCTACTTATCATGGCCGGGCTGCAGCTCCGAACCTCCCTCTTCCCCGCACCCACCATCCCTCAGCCAGAGCTGAATTGGGGAGAGCTGTGTGGGCAGCTGTGAGGAGCCTGGGTCCCTCCACCTGCCCTGGGCAGTGTCAGGGGTGCGGGCAGGGGCCTGCTTTCAGCCCCACCCTGCTCCAGGTGGAGGGGGGGTTGGGGTGGGCTCCCTGGCCCCGCTCCGGCTTGGCCAGAGGTAGGGGCTCCTGCCCCCCACCCCCACTTTTGGGAGTGCTCCGGTACCCTTGAACACACCTGCTTGATGAGGATTCCCCATTTACAATTACATTTTGAGATCTGTCAGTCAGTTTGTAAACCATGAGTAAGTACCAGGTTGGTTTTGTATCTGTCTAGTTTCTTAATGAAAACACCAAGCAGAGCTTTTTAAAAAGAGCAACACTTTCAGGCCCAGTTTATATGTTACAGAAGTTCTGGACAGAGCACAAATAAAGTGCTTTGCTTCACAATTTACCCTGAAGTGGTACAAACCCATGTTCAGCAGTAGGAGCCTCGTTCCTCCTGCATAGAGCTGCCAGACTGCTGTGGTAAGCCAAACCCCAGTAGTGCCAGGTGCACCTTCCTAGGCAGGCCCACTGCCTCCAGCTACTGCACCAGCCCTAGAGTCAGCTAGACACACCTCTTCCCAACTGGTCTGCCAGCTGCCCTGACCCTTCCCACCTAGCCACCTATGTCCCTCCTGAGCAGGAGGAAAACAGCAGCAGCAGATGGACCCTCAGCAGATTCATCACATTGCTAACTATTTCTCCCCAGCAGATTCATCAGAGCAGCAATGCAAGCTGCCAGTCAAGCTGCAAGCCCCAGATCAGCTCATTGTAGCTACCTTTTGGAACTGTAAAAGGAATTCAAACGGTCTCAGGCACGGACACCAAAGAGCATTCTCTGCAAGTCTTTCCAGCTTGCTTGAAGACACACTTTGCAAGCACAACCATAATTCTACCCCTTTGTGTTTATTCATGACTCCAATCATTTATGTGGTCAAATGCCATTTTTCAGTCAGACGCAATCTTAACTCTCTTCCCTGCTGAGGGTGTATTACTACAATGGAGTCTTTAATTTCAGCATCACATGCTACTTCTCATATCATGTGTGAACTCAGCTGACATTCCCTCACTTTTGAGAGCTTACTCGTATAACCTCAGGCCACAAGCCTGCAGACATCTATTTATGCCCAGGAGAAGTCCAACTGTAATCACGTGCAGATAGTTATTATGTGCATGAGTGTTTGCAGGATTGGACCTTTAATGCCACCTTCATATCAGTTTTGTATGGGCTCTATACACATGTGAACATTACGGATTATTTGTATTTTTACACACATTTGAGTACTGATTTACTGAACATTCACTGTCAAATCCCGGCCCCAATGAAGTCTATGGGAGTTTTCCCATTGATTCCAATGGGGACAGGATTTCAGCCTATAGCGTTACCTTTGCAGTACATGTTTGAACTACTTACCCATCTGACTCCAGAGTTTATTTCTCACACCCATCCCTTCCCTTCTACAACAAACGGGTATTCCGGCTAGTGAGAGAGGACACGAGCCTGTAAGACGGAGAGCTCTGAGTGTAGGAGATTAGCAAACAGCTGCTGAGAGCATCTGGGCTCAGGGAGGTGGCCCCTCTTACTCGCTAATGGAATGGAATGAGTCCACTCAAACGCACCAGTCAGGTGACATTGCGGGAAGTTACCTTTCCCCCGTTCTCTCCGCTGCAGTAAGCCCTTGGGTCCCACTGCTTCTCTCCCTGCATGTCTGAACATAGGTCCTCCTCCTCCTCCTCCTCCAAAATATCTGACAGGTCAGAGCTGCGGTTGTGCTCAGCAAGCAGATTCAGCTGCCGTTTTCCTGCTTCTGCTATTTTCTCTTCCTGCTATTGAAAAGAAAAACCTCTGATGTAGAACTCAGACCTCGGAGACAGGCTCACCATTTCAGCAACGTACAACGCTGCACTTCCCCTTCTGCCTAAGGATAGCAATCTTAAGTATGGCAGGAGACGAGAGCAGAACGGGGATAGAGAGCAATTTATGTGGGCAAAAGGAAAAATCACTCAGCGTGTCGTATCTGGGGGGGAAGAACCGGGCTCCTATACATTGCACAGGACTCTGCATGATTCACTCGCAGCTCTGGGGTTCAAAAACAATGCCCCCTTTAGGCAGAAACTCTCCCACGGTAACACAAACCTCTCTTTTGACTTTGGGCACCATCAGAGAAGAGTCTCCTCGGGAAATTTCTTTCATCAGTTTCTTTCCAGGGGACACGCTTCCATTCCTGTCTGAGTCTCTGCAACTGTCCACACCCAGCTCAGCCTGGTGGGTGGAGAGCTGAGGCTCTGGACTCAAGCACTGCTCATTTGCCTTCCTCTCTCTGTCAATGGTTGACTCTTGCAACCGCTCCTCCACAAAGCATGCGTGGCAGGTCTCCATGGGCATCTTCCCGTCACTGCTTTCTAGCTCCGGTTCTTTGCTCACAGAGAGCTCCTCCTGGAAAAGAAACTGGCTGGGTCAGGAAGCGGAGGCTGCATGATTATTTCTCAGTCCCAGGCCCTGGCTCACACATTCCCTATCTCAGCAGCTTGGCGGAAGAGGGTGATGGACAAATGCCTTTGCAGCCATCAGGGGTTGTGGGGAGCGAGACACAGACAACCTTGAGCTTGACACTTTGCAGGGAGTTTTGCTGCTACTAGAAGTCGGGTAGCCTGTCTATAGCCAGTCATGGTGCAGGAGGCTTCCCCTACCCAGCCCTGCCAAGGGACTCTAGTCATACCCAGCCCTGGCAGTGCAAAGCACCCCCATCTTGACTTGCAGCAAAACCTGCTGCTTTAGTCCGGGGCTCCCCACACAGCTCCGCCTGTGCCCCTCAACCCTGCTTGCCGGTCCCCATCTCTTTCCCCTCTATTCCAATCCTTTGCACCCTTCAGTGCAAACTACAGACCACGACTAAGACAGTGGTGATTTGGGGTGTGAAACATCCATTCATGGTTAAGATGAAAGCAATCCCCCTGGATTAAACCCCGTCAGCCCATGTGGCATGCAAGTGCAGGAGCAGCGTTTAATGTGGCCCCTTTCTGCTTTGCACTGGAAACACTCCATGTTCCTTCTAGCGTTTTGTGACTGGGGTTGGCATTACACTGGAGTGACCTCACCCATTGCTAGTGACTGACTCTTTCTGGTTTTAAGATGCAGGCTGACAGCAAAGGCACAAAGTAGACTGGGCTTATAGAAGAGAAGAAACGGGGATCAGTACATAGGCCAATATTTCGATGGGCACCACTGGGCCATCCTGCTAACTACACCTCTCAGCCTGCCCCAGTGCCGCAGTCTATCCCAAAGGAGAAGCCTAAAGAGTTGTCCTAAGTGTCAAAGAGACAAAGATTCTCCTCCACAGTTGTGACTGCACAACACAGGTTAACAGGCCTCCTCTGCCCCATGCCTGCTGCCTGAATTCCTCAGACTACCAGCCACCACCCCTCACAGAGTGCTCTGCATCCCTGAATGGCTGATTATCACACCTTGATCAGACCTGTCCCCCCAGGGCCTGTCTACATTACAGTCAGAGATGGGACTGCGGCATGTGGAGACATACCTGAGCTAGCTTTGACCTAGTTAGCTCGAGTATCAATAGCGATGACACCGTGGTAGCCTGGGCGGCAGCGGGGGCTGTACAGCCTGCCCAGGACCCTAGGCGTGTGGACTCAAGCAGCCAGCTGCTGCTGCTGCAGCTTCACTCCTATTGTTATTCCATTTAGCTAGACCAAAGCTAGCCTCTGAGTGCAGATTCCCCCAGACTGCTTAGTGCTATGGGAACCCCCACTCCTGATCGGCTACCGCCCCTGCAGATGTTTTGCTGGCTGCCTGTACAGACTGCCTCTGTACCCAGCACAGCTCACAGCGACCAATCCCGCAGTGTGCAGAAGCCTGCACTGATAGGAGATGGCTGGATGGCGAATGCCGTACAAACACCATCATCACCACCTATAAGAATAATGACGATGGTGCCTTTTCCATCACCCCCATTTCCTATCTCCTGCCTCCTGGGTGCAGTTCTCTGATCTGCTGGTGCACATGCAGCTGAGCAATGAGGTTCATTTGTCCCCTCCTGTTCTGTGCACACAGCAAAGCAGGCAACGCTCCCCTGTTATTCTGCCACCAGTGTGAGCCACACACTCTCAAAGACAGTGTGTCACCTGACAAGGAGAAAAACGGCACTGTGTCATTTCCCTGTACATTCTCTCTGCTCCCCCCAACGAGGTCTGTTTCCCTTCCCCTTTCCAGTGTCTTAGACTTCATGACCAGCATTCCCAGGCACTCACCGTCCCCTGGGCCTCGATGTCTTCACCAGGGCCCTTCAATGCTGCTGCCCTCGACGGCTCGGGTTCTTCGCCCACTCCTGTAGGCTGCGGAAGGGAAATCAGACACTGCTCATCTCTTGCAGTGTCTGAAACTGGGGATGATGTGCCCAACACTTGCACCGAGGAAACCCGGGGAGAGGAGAGGCGCAGGTGTGGGGAGATCTTCCCTGGCAGACAATTCACTGAGCCGTCACAGCTGGGAGTGGTGTGGACAGTGAATTTGGCATCTGAACCGTCAGTGGAACACTTCTGTGGAGGGAAGAGCGGAGCTGTGCAGTGTGTAACTGGCATTCGCTTGGGATGAGAGCCCTTGGGTTCCCCACAGAGCAGTCTGGAAGTAAGACTGGTAGAAACAACAGCCTGTGATAGTGAGGAATGTCTAGAAGCTTTCAGCAAGGCTGAGGGGATCTGGGCTGGCACCGAATCAGCTGATTCTCCATACAGAGACATAGTTCTCACAGAGACCTCCCGGCACACCTGGAACATCTGCAGCTGGGACAGCTCCACTAGGACACTGCCAGCAGTTGGAGATGCAACTTCCATCACCTGCAACAGAGAAACAGGAAGAGTCTCTTTCTTGTGCACAGGTAACAGCTTCCAGTAGCATGTGGAGACATACCTGAGCTAGCTTTGACCTAGTTAGCTCGAGAATGAACAGCAATGACCCGGTGGTAGCCTGGGCAGCAGCGGGGGCTGTAAAGCCTGCCCAGGACCCTAGGCGTGTGGACTCAAGCAGCCAGCGTCCAACCCTACTCTCCTTCTATCGTTTTTCAAAGCTCCTGGCAGTTGAGTGGTAGCAAGAAACTGCAGCTGTCCAGCCCTTCTGCGGCTGGAGATGAGGCAAGTCACAGCAGACAGAGAAAAGAGAATAGGTCACCCCAGCAAGAACCCAACTCTCCAACTGTGACTGCAGCCCCACAAAGGACTCCTGGGGCTGCCCCAGGACAAAGGGCAGGTCCCAAAGAAGGGGGGAAGGGGCTGGCTGTGGGAAGCCCTTGCTGGCAGAACCAGAATTGGCAAAATGCTCTGTTAAAAGCAGCAATGAGAGCCAATGAACCCTCTCCAATTTTAGCACATCCATATGGCATTAGCTGTTGAGATTTTCTCTTTTGCCCAGATTTAGTTACCTTCAACTGCATGAGAAATGTGGAGATTTTACAAGCTAGAACTATCATCTCCCCTTTCTCCAGTCCCCCCCCCCCCCATCTGAGTCCTCGGAACCAAATGCTGACTCTTCTTGTTTCCTAATACTGGCATCATTCCCAGCCAAGCCAACTGGCTGCTGCTTCCCTCCCTCCCAAGCCCTGACAGTCTTCCAGGCTCCTTGGCTTTGGCCTGGGGAAAGGAAAAGACTTGCCATTTCCTGTCCGAACGGTTCTGTGCTGTGCACTTTTCCTGGTTGCTGTGTTTCACCCTACAGGGGCAAGGCTACACTGCACAGACCCAGTGCAATGAGACTCAGAGCCCGGGTCAACGGACGTGTGGCGCTCATGCTCTGGAGCAGAAAACAGCAGTGTAGTCATTCGGGCTCCTGCTGGGCCCTGAAACCAAGTGAGAGGGGAGGGTTTTGGAGCCTGGGCTCCAGCCCAATCCTGAATGTCTACACTGGTAGTTTTAGCCCGTAGAGCGAACCCTGCAAGCCCCATTCATTAACCAGGGCTCTGAGGCTCGCTGCCACAGGTTTTCTTGCAATGTAAATGTACTCGAGGCGGCTGCGTTTCCCACAGGTACAGTATGTTGCAGGTCAGTTTCAGCTTGTAATGCTCTAAGGGATTCTCTGCAAGCATCTGTACTGGAGTGTGGAGCATTCATACCCCACTCTCCTTTCCTGCTTCTAAGGTAGAGGGTGAGTTCCCTCACCAAGGGCTTGAAATATGCATCTGATGCCTACTAACACAAAAACCTTTCAGAAGTACCTAAGTGACCTGCGTGCTTGAGGGCCAGGTTTCAAAAAGGACTTAGACACCTAAAGATTTAGACAAGTGACTAATGGGAATTTTAAAAGAGCCTCTGCAGGTTCGGCGCCTAACCTGCAATCAATGGGAATTAGGAACCTAACCTGCTTAGATGGTTTGGAAAATTTGCCTATGTGTAGATAAATCTCTGATAATTTTCATATGATTCTACATTGTGCCTCTTCATGTAACCTTGTAGTGGGTCTATCCACGTGTGACCTCTGTTTTCATGAAACTTTGTATCAAAGCCTCATATATCAGGGGGTAGCCGTGTTAGTCTGTATCTACAAAAACAACAAGGAGTCTGGTGGCACCTTAAAGACTAACAGATTTATTTGGGCATGAGCTTTCGTGAGTAAAACTCACGAAAGCTAAAGCCTCATATAGAAACTTTGCATTGAACCTTGGTATAATGTTATAGCCCCTAAGGATAGAGTAAGATAGAACAAAAATGTCTTTTTGCTAGTAGAACAAGATCTTTCCCCCCCACACACACTCTTAATCAATTGCCCTGTTGAATGAACAAGGTGTGAATGAGTAAAGGCTTGGAAGGCAGCACCTCCAGACAGCTGCAACCCTTGGAGAGGGAATGGAAGCCAGACCCAAGGACAATCAAACTTGTCAAGTGGGCTCATTAAAGAAGAGCAGACATACTGACGGCCTCAGGGGTTAGAAGCAAGCACCTTCTTTTGGAAACACCCTCTTTGCAGCATTGGGACAACACCCAGAGGGAAGCAGCACAAAGGACCAATGAATACAGACACAGATTTTGAAGCTGGTACAGATTTGCATGAGAGGGAAGCTGCTATAAAAGTGAGGTGTGTTGCAGAGGACCCCGGGTCTCGTCTTGTCAACATGGGAGCATCGATCCGGATCGGCAGAAGCCCGGCTCCACCCCTCCCCCATCTAACTCACCTGGCCACTGCAGTTAAGGGGACCAACTAGTTGGTAACAACAAGACGGAGTGTGCTTGTGTGTGTGAGTGTAATATATATATCCTATGCATATGATACAGTGTTAATTAATACATGTATTACTAATAAATGTGGCGTTTTGCCTTATTCCCCCTGAAAAGATCCTGTGCAGTACTTTAAGTACAACATTTTGGTGGAGAATTACGAAAGGGGGAAAGGTATCTCGAGCATTTATTGAGTAATGAAACAAACTTTGATACTGAGTAATGGAAAAGTGATCACAAACCTTGAAAAGTATTAATAAGTAATCGATTATTAAGGTGTGCACACCCCCGGTGGTAGAAGCCCGGGTAAAGAGAGGAGGAGAAGTAGCTTTCTCACTCCCCCGGTCCGTAGAGTTGCCGGCATTAGAAAGAAGGGAGGAGAAGTCGCTTTCTCGCTCCAGGAAAGAAGTATTGGTAAATAAGAGTAAGAGGATAAGCATTGCTGTTTTAGTCCCAAGAGGCGGTTGGGTATACTAGAAAATGTTTAAATGTAAGCAGTCTTTTAAGAAGGCTCCCGGAGAGGAGACTGAGAAATTGGCATTTGTAAAAGATGTTACCCCTTTGGAACAAATCTTGCAAAAATTCGGACACAGCCCTTGGTCTGATCAAGTGTTAGCTGATGTCCACACAATTTCAGACCTAGAAGATAAATTGGCTGTCCACACACTGATCTATAAACCCGCAACTCCAATAAAAAAAAGAAGCAGCTGCAGTTTGGCTTCTGTGGAAAACCTGTAACGAGGTATTCCTTCAATTGGCTGAACGTAAAAATGAAAACAAGAAACTGCACCAAGATTTACAAGCCTTTGATGCAGAAGCAGAGAAACGGGTCTGTATGTCCATTAGCACCAAACCCAGGTAGATGCCCTTAAGGTTGGGCACAGAGAGTTAAAACAGCACTCTCAAATTTTACAGCAGCAGTAACATCAGGAGAAGGGACATTTGAGACCCCAGAAGGGGCAGACTTTTGGGATCCTTCTGGAGATTGGGAACGGGATATTTGGGTAAATTCCTCCTCCCAGGGCCAAAATGCCATTGCAACAGTACCAAAAAGAACAGTCACAACTACAGGAGAGGAAGTGAAAGTGAAACAGTTAACAACAGTGCCTGCTTCTGCCTCAGATCTCCAGGCCATGGCAAAATGGCTGGGGATTTTAAAACGGGAATTTTTTTCTAGATGGAGTGTTACCGCCCTTTTACTGGGAGAAAGGGAGGATTTACACTCACAAGAAATGCACCGCTTAATGAGCATGTGTGCAGCCCCAAGTACCGAACACACTGTGGCAGAGACTGAGCAGGGTCTGCCATGGTGGGAGCACTGTGCTAATTTTGTTTCTAAGCTTCTATCTTTCAGCCTCCAAACCAGAACATCAGGAGAGCTGGTACCTGCTGAAGAGTTTTAAAAATACCATTGTTATAGTGTCGCGACAAAGTCTGTGTTCAGTGTTCTGTGTCTGTATCTGGTGGGTGTCCTGTGCTAGCATTGGGTCCAGAGAGAGAGAGAGGGGTTACTACACTAGACAGGGTAAATGCCCTTTCCTCTCTCTACTTCCCCCATCTCCAACCAAATTATCAATCACCACTTGTGTCCAAAAAACTTTGGTCCCCAGTGCATCAGGTTTATTTTTTGTTAGGTTCTCTAATAGTCATTTTGTTGTTAATTTTTGTTATTGATACATTTGTATTGTCAGTTACATTTACTTGTATTGTTAATTCCACACCTTCCTCTATGCACTCTGGTTCTACTTCCCCAAGCCCTGAAGGGTAGTTCTTGGGGCCTGCATAACCTGTAAGACCTTGGCCCATGATTGCAGGGCCCCATCTTTCAGGTCCCCAGAGACCTCTTGAGAACAACTGTTAGGAATAGGGGATTCTGCAAAATTTTAGCAACTGAATGTTAGTTTAAGTCCAAATCAGCTTAACCTTGCATGACAACTGTGGTACACCTACAAAATCTTATTTGTTGTGTGTGCTTAAGGAGGTCCTGACCTCAGTGACTTTTATTGTTTGATGGCTATTGCAGCATCAAACTTGGGCCTCTACGTACCCTCAGCGGCTCCATTTCTGTTGGTCGGTGTGCGTCTGACACCGCCCCACAGCTAGTGAGCTCCTTGCAATCCTCCCCCAAGCCGAAGCCTGAGTCGTGCCGAAGCGGGATTTCCCAACTAGACATTACCCCACATATGTCACCAAGAGGGTCTAATTGAGCAGGTGTGCTCAGAGCACGGATCAGATCTCACCCAACAGATAACCGGGGACAAGCAGCGCGATAATTTTTCATGGGTGTGTGTCTCCGCCTAGTGGTTAGGAAAGAGGGACTACGTCCACAGGAGAAAGTGAGAGGCCCACCCTGAATAACCAGGGGGTCAGGGCGCACACCAGTGTTGTGGAGAACTTGGTTCTAGTCCTTGTTCCAATGAATAGTGAATTATTGATACAAAGTGGAACAACTTCAACAGGCAAAATCGAGAGCTCCCTGCCCTTGAATACCCAATAGCCCAGTGGATAGGGCTTCCCAAGTGATGTAAGAGCCCTAGATTAAAGTCTCCCCTCCACATCAGGCAGAGCAGCTCTCCCAGACCTCCGGGGGCCTGGGCTATAGGCTACCATGCGGTAGGTTTCTCTCTGGCTTTTCATGAGAAAGGCCTGAGTTTCTCCTGCTACAGCACGGCTGACCTGGCTGAGATGCCTAACTCCAGGAGAGGGTCACTGCTGAGTCCTGAGCGGAGAGCTGCACCTCCCCCTGCTCAACACCCAGGGGCCTAGAGGCCCTCACCAGTGCTAGTCAGTGCAGCCTTGCGGGAGCCCTAGGCATCACTAGCCGTGTGAACCACAGCAGGCCTGGCCTTGGCAGAATAGCGACACACTGAGTGTCAGCTACCCAGGTAAGCACAGCCTTGACCGGAGAAGACGGTACAAGAACACCCAGAGTTCTCAAGTAACTACATAAACACATTTGTAAGAGGTGGTACAGGACCACACCGACCCTGCGTAAAGGTAAGGAGGGGACAACAGATAACGGATGAGGATGTTTTGCTGGTACTAGCAGGTACAAAGAGAAGGGTGGTAACTAACCACGTCTGGAGTGTAACACGTCCCTTGTTATGCTGATTGAGCAAGTACCTTGTCACAAGCATCCATGTGTTAGTGTCCCTGTGGCTCCTATGGGGCGTTAGGACCCTGCTTGGCTGACGACAAACCCGGCCAAGCGCCTTCACCACCGAACCGAGCCTGTGGCCTTTCTTATGGATAACATTGAAGTCTGCTGAATCCACATGCTGCACTGTCTGCTAGCGCAGCTGAGATAGGCACTCCAAGAACGGCAGCACTAGCTGCATTAACAACTCTGCAGCACGAACAACAGTTAGGTGCCTAAATGCCTCTGCATTTCACTCCTGGTTAGGGAGCTGGCATCTGCGGCTCCCTTCCAGGCCCCGTTCTGCTAGGCGCTGTGCAAACTGATACCAAAAAGATGGTTCCTGCTGCAAAGAGCTTACACTCTAGCTCTAATACAGGAGACAGACCCCCGAGGGAGCACAAGAAAACAACACCTGGCAACCTGATTGGCAGTGATCTCACAATAGCAGCTGCCCTATCTGCTGTCAAGGTTTCTTTAGACATCATGGCAAAGGAGAGTTTTACGGAGGGATTGGAAAGACGACAGTCAGGTGGCTTTGTGGACGTTCACAGGAAGCTCCCCCCATAGGTGAAGGGCAGCCTGGGACAAAGCATGAAGACTGTTATTTGACAATGTAATGAGTGGGTGACAGAGGCTGGTGTTATTGGCAGAGCGGAGGTGCGAGCTGACATCTCAGTAGTGACAATAGATAGCCTGGAGACAAGACAGATGGGGAGAATCTGTGAACTGGCTTGAAAGTGAAGCTGAGGAGGTTGTGTTTGACATGATGGAGAACGAAGGGGAACAGTGGAAGGATGCACAGAAAGGGGTGAGGTGCTCAAAATGATGAGCTAGTTACATTCGTTTGGCAGTGGAAGTTTGAATGGCTATGTGGAGCAAGGTGGCATTTGTCAAGGCCAGAGAAGAGGAGGGTGCATCTGTCAAGACATGAGATGCTGAGACTCAGAATGAGGTCTTTAGCTGCGTGAATGGAGAGGAAAGACCAGACCTTAGAGATGTTAGACTGAAGACTGACAAGATTTAGACAAAGCATAAATGGGAGGCCCTAGCAAGAGAGCTGAGTCAAAAGATGGCACCCAAGTTATGAGCCTGAGTGACAGGGAAGATGGTGGTGTTGTCCTTGACAATGAAGAAAGGAGGGAAGGGGGAAGATTTGGGGGGAAAGATGAAGAACTCGGCGTTGGCCTTAATCTGGCATCTGAACATTCATCAGGAGATGCCAGAGGCAGGCCCAGATTTCAGCTTGGACTCAAGGAGTCAGGTCTGAGGCAGAAAGTTCCTCCTGGCTGCTATTTGGCAGTGGCAGGATCTTCAATACTCCATTCTCTACCAGGCTGCTACAATGCGTTGTGGGCATCTCCACTACTCTGTTAATCTCTCCTCTATAGACAACAGTGCTGGCATCCACCTCCACTTCCCAAACAGCAAGCAAGTGACAATTATCCCAGCTCTGCCAGCTTCACTGCTGCTGATAGGGTTCTGAATAGCAGCAATGAAGCTGAGAAGACTCTGGTCAGTGTTCTGTCTGCTGCAGCTGAGCAGAGCTTTGAGCAGCACTGGAGGTACTAGGGTGGTCTCCTGCAGATGTCACTACTTTGCCAGCACTCAGGTCATTCTTCAGCAGGATTTCTACTCAACAATGAAGACTACAAACTTAAATCATTAAACAAAAGCTGAGATCCTAAAGGAGTTGATGGACCTCTCTCTGGAACACGTGCTGCCCATCATGGGCAAGTAGGTCAGTGGATTCTGCAAGGCCTGCCTTAAACTTTTCCGGGTCCAAGAGGCCTTCCAGTTCATTTATCACTGCTGTTTGCATTCTCTCTAATTATTGCAGTCTTTTTAAAGGGAGATGCCACGTGATTCCAACAGACCACTCTCTGGTATGAGGTACCAACTCCAGGCTGCTGTGCGGAGTGTAGTGCTGAAGGAATAGGATACAGAAATTGTACATATGAAGGGTAAGGAAACTGCAGTGGCATAGTCCAGGCTATGGGGTTCCGAACCAATACAGACAGAGTAGTCAGTGGCTAGCCTATTGTGTCAATGTAAGGGATGAGATGTGATCCGGGACCCTTTTGGGGCAAACAAGCAGAGGGCATGGGGGGTATAGAGATTTACAGGGATCCGCTGGGTCAGATATATGCATAATAATTCACTAAAGGGCTATGTGAGGTCTCTACCGAGGGCTAGTAGCCTACTGGACATCACAATCACTGCACAATGTATGTACGGATAATATTTAAGGAGCTATGTGTCCAGACTGAGAGCAGAAAGCAGGATGCCACCCATGATCCTGTGAGCAGTATTGGCTGAGTACGAGTGAGGCTGGAGATTTGCATGGTGCCTCCCCCCACGCTATGCCCATTTACCTTCACCCAGTCAAAATTGTTTTTCTTCATCTAAACAGTTCCTTCCCCGGCAGCACCAACTGGGCAATGGCAAGGGGCGAGATGGCCCAGGCTGGAGCAGGGTTACTGGAGGGAGGGAGTGATGACTGGCTGAGCTACCTCTGACACTCCAAAGCTACTGGTCTGGCTCCTCTGCCTGCAGAACCACAGGGGCCCTGTCAAGAGGCAGTTGTTGATATGAAAGTGATAAACCAACACACAGAAGAAGAGGACTTAACAGACAAATGTAGGGTTCGTGACACTATCCTGTCAAACTGCTCCAGGCTCTGGGATAGAGCTGCCGTTCCTGACCCTCCCTCCCCCACCAGCTCAGCCTGTCTAGGGAACAGAGTGGGTGACACGCTAGTTATGCAACCTTACCTGGAAGACGAGCTCCCACCCCCAATGGAATTAACCCACTTGACAAACAAGGAAAGGGAGGCACAGAGAGGGACGTGACTTGCCACAGAGTGCACAGCGAGCCAGTGGCAGAGAACTCCATTTCCCAGCACTGCACGCACCTCCTCAGTCCGTGCTGTCTGGAGTAGCTACTCGATTCCCTGCACAATTCTAAGCTGGGAGAGCTAACAGTGCCTGAATAGTGCAAGTTCTTATTTCCGTTGGTCCTAATATTCAAAAATAACTCGACGGACATTATTCCATTTCTCCAGGACATCCTATTCACCCAGGACACCACGTGTTGAGCATCAACCCAAAGTTCTCAATCTGTTCAGAGACAACCCATGCCTGCCAATAGAGGTGGGGCAGAGTGAGGGCAGCCAGCTTCAGCAGTGTTACTGAGCATGCTCAGTCCGTGTGAGCATGCTCAGTGCAAGCCAAGTGTGATGGGGCAGCTGCCCCCCACTGGCAGAAAAGGGGTTAAAAGCAGTCCTAAGGAGGCTGCACCGGAGCAGCCAATCAGAGAAGGTCTGAAAGGAGCCGCCAACCAGGACCAAACAGGCCCATATAAAAAGGGAGCTGCAGGGCAGAGGAAGGCAGTTCTCTGCTTGGAGCCCAGGGAGGAAGGACTGTGTCTCTGGAGGGCTGAGAGAACTGCCAGCACCCTGGACAGAGCAGTGCTGCAAGCAGGGACCAGAGAAGCCAGAGAGAGCTCCTGGCTGACTGCTAGGGCCTGCGGGCTGAGGCCCTGATGTAAGGGCAGAAGAGGGTGCTGGAGACGCATGGGAAGCGGCCTCAGGACATTGGACTGCAGTTGCTACTGTGGGAAGTGGCTGGACAGAGATTGCAGGTCCCCCAAAAGAGGGGGAGGACAATGTGTGGCATGGCAGGAGGGCACTGTTGCTGAAGAGGCCACCACGGTCCTTGGAGAGACGTGGGTCCTAGAGCCGGAGTGACAGCAGTGAGGCACCACCAGAAGAGGGCGCACTACTACACAGAGCTAATTCCCAAGACAACCAACAGGAGGCGCCAGAGTGGTGAGCGCACCCCATCACACCAAGCAGCAAATCAGGAGGGGGGACGTGTCCCTCCATGTCTCCCCCACACGTTGCCTCTGAATCTGTTGTCGTGGGTGTGTCTGAAAACGCCAAATGTGTAATTGGGAACTTTCAGCTAACTTGGGAACTTCCCTACATGCACCATACTGAATGATGTCCTTAGAGAATGTCTTTTTGCAGCTGACGTTTCAGCCCTAAGCTCTTTGGAGCAGAGCCCTTGTCTTCCTTCGTGTTTGCACATCACTAACATGACAGGGACTCCCTCACTTCTGATGGGGGCATCTGAGCACCACTGCAACAGCAAATTAATTGGCATCATCCATGTGACTTCACTGAACCATATGGAGCCTCTACAATAACATACCCACTCTCCACTTCAACATCCCCATCCTACATCCCTCTGCACCCCAGCATCCAGCCTGTGACTGCATGTATATTACCTTCTGTCCATCGGCATACACGGCATAACCGGTAACTCGGACCCCATTCGATGAGCCTTCTGCATCAATGGTGACAGGTAGCCAACTGATAACCAGAATGCCTGCTGAGGGGCCAGGCTCTGCTTGGACATCAAGTGGTGCATCAGGAGTTCCTAGGAGAGATCAATGAGATTTTCCCTTGTATTTGTCATGACAGTGGCATAATTGCCAAACAAAATCCAAGTAAGTAGTAGAAGGAAGGAAGTGAAGCTCTCTCACCCGAAAGCTACAGGAGCAGAAATCACTCGAGCGGTTCATCTCCAGACTTGGGGAAAACAGACCGAATCAGAGCAGTGAAAATGCAATGCTTTTGCTTTGTGAATTTCCCCAGGTGGAAATCAGGCTTTTGCAAATGTAGATGAGGGTGAAGTGAAGTGATTCCTGCAGCATGGTGCGTGTATTTAATGATGATACATGTCACCTCTCCCCCAGGAAGGCACACTACACACTTCAGTGAAGGTGGACATTTGCTATTTTCACTCAGCAACTTGCAGCAAGAAGAGTTTATCTTGTAAAACTAAAACAAGAAAATGTTAAAACCAAATGACAAACCAGCTTAGGTCTGTCTACACTTGGAGCTGGGGCTCTGCCATACTCCGGGTAGCTCCCATAAAGCTAGGGTGCCAAAAACAGAGTAGCTGCATCAGCATGAGCTGTGGGAAGGGCTAGCCACCCTGGGTCCATAGTTAGTGTCTCTGATGGGCAGGCACTCGGGGTGGCTAGCCCTCCCACTGCTCCCGCTACAGGCTGGTTTTAGCAGGGTAACTCAAGGAGAATTAGTGAGGCGATGTCTTCTCAAACTGGGAATCCCAGCCCCAGCTCCAAGTGGTACTCTTTGGAAATCAGAGAAACCACCTAGTAAAACTGTCCCTCTCCGTCCCCAGTACCTGCTAAGGGAGTAGTGAAGTGTATCGCTGCTGATTTCTGCTCACGCCTCTCCTGGGGCAACTCCCAGAGCACCCTGGGGGGCCGGGCCTCCACCTTGGCAACGTACTGAGTGCTAGGGCGCAGGCTGTGGAAAGTGTACCAGTAGACACCTGGCTTTGTGATATCACACTCTTCCTCGTTGAGGTATACTGCATGACCGTAGTTGCTGTTGCATGGTAGCCAGGTAATCTCTGCTGAGGTCGCTGTCATGCTTCTGATTTTCAGGAGCATTGGTGCTATGCAGAAATCTTGCCCTACACAGAAAGTGCATCGCAGCTTATCGGAGCTTCCTTGCTCTGTCACACTTTGCACGGAGATGCGATAGGCTTTCAGCTCCAGGTCCAGTTTCTCGATCACAGCTTTAGTTTGAGAACCACTCTTCACATTCTGGCATAACTCTGCATCCACATAGACGTTATAGCTCTGGACGTCTGTACTGCCAGCTGGCAAAAGTGGTGGCTCCCAGCCTACAACTATGCTGCTGCTGAGCTCTTTGATCACAGTCAGCTTTCTCGGGTAAGGCACTGCTGTGTGATTGACAGGCTCCTCCTGGTCTTCTGGTCTACTAGGCAATGGACTGACACTGGCCTCGTCAGCAGAGCGATCACTTCTCTCTCCGCTGCTAGTGCTTGCACCGACAAAGCTCCTCTCGCGGCACGAGCTCTGGGTGAGATCATTTACCTCTGGAGGCAGAAAGGTCATGAGGTCATCATCTGAAACGCGTTCAACAAAATTGGAGGGGACCAGCCCTCTCCTGCCATCCATTAGCTCCCCTAGATGAGAAACAGGAAACCCGTTATCACCACACCTGCCCTTCAGACTCCAAACCTGGCAGTGGTAGAGAGAAAAGGGAGCAGCATCCCTGGCCAATCACTATCCCAACGTAATCAGAAGAGAGAAGCCCTGTCAGGCCCCAGCGAGCACAGCACTCTGCCGGGAAAGGACTGCCCTCCATTTCCTCGCACTTTGTCCCATCTGGTTCTAAATGTCCCACAGGATGGGGTCTCCACTACTTCCCTTGGCCAGTATTTCACAGCCTAGGAACTAGGAAGGATTTCTAGATAGACTAAGCTTTCTTTCCTTTTATTTCATCTAGTCACACTCCTTTTACTACCTTAAACCATCTTCTCCAGCCTTTCCAATCCAACATCTATATCAGTTGGGGCATGGGGTGGAATCTTGTATAAGAGGATTTGTACAAGTACCCAAAACAAGAGTTCATGGCCTGGGGCAGTGCAGAAGGAGAAAAAACAGTTACTAACCTTCCAATGTAGGTGTGCGCACGCCGTGTGCACTGTCGCCGGAAATTTTTCCTCCCAGTGGTATCCATCAGGTCATCTCTGGGGCCCCCTTGAGTGACGCCTACATGGCGCAGTATACAGGAAACTACCACCCCCTCAGTTCTTTCTTGACAGCAATGCCAACAGAGGGGTAGGACGATGGGCTTGGGAATGGACGTGAGCAACACATCTCGAAGAACAATAGTTACGGAAAAGTTAGTAACCGTCTTTTCTTCTTGGAGTGTTTGCTCATGTCTATTCCAATGTAGGTGATTCCCAAGCAATTGGTCAGGTAGTGGGATCAGAGTTTCACTGACAAGCAGACTAGCACCGCTTGACCAAAGCCTGCATCATCTCTAGCGTGCTGAGTGATGACGTAGCATGAGGTAAACTTGTGGATCAGCAACCAGGTCGCATTCTTTAGATGTCCTGGATTGGGAGGTGTAGGCCTCCTCCTGTAGTTCTAATTCTTCCTGTGGCTATAATCTGCCTCTACTGAGGATGCTGTGGAGGATAGAGATGGCCCATAGGTTGGAGTGCATAGTGTTTCCGAGCCGGGGCTGGGGTTTTTAAAGTAGCCCTTGAGTCCTTTAGACTATGGAGCTTAGCATCAGTCTGCTCCAAGAAAAGGGAGTTCCCTTCAAAGGATAGGTACTGAATAGTCTTGGACTTCATAGGATAGTCCTGAGGACTGAAGCCAGGAGCTCCGCCTCATGACCACTGCTGAGGCCATGAATCAGGCTGCCAAGTCCACTGTGCCCAAGGCAGTTTGGAGGGATGCTTTGACCTCCACCTTACCCTCCTCTACGAGGGCCAAGAATTTAGTCCTGGACTCCGAAGGTAAGAGTTCCTTAAATTTTGTCATGGCTGACCACAAATTAAAATCATAGTGGCCCAAGAGGGCTTGATGGTTGTCTATTCTCAGCTAGAGGCGCCGCGTTGAGTATACCTTCCTGCCCAGTAGGTCCAGTTTCTTAGCCTCTTTCGCCTTGGACAATGGCCCTTATTGCCCCTGTTTCTCCCTTTCATTAGCTGACAGGACAACCAGCGAGCCCGGTGGAGGGTAAGTAAACAGGTCCTCATATCCCATGGGGTGCACAAAATATTTCCTTTCCATCCACTTAGCTGTGGGGTGGAGGGAAGCAGGAGTCTGCCACAGAGTCTTTACGGGCTGCAAGATGGCATCATGTAAAGGCAGATGGGGAAGGCGGAGGCGCTCTCACCTCCAATGATGCCAAGAGCATCTGGAGTGAACACCTTATAGATTCATAGATTCTAGGACTGGAAGGGACCTCGAGAGGTCATCGAGTCCAGTCCCCTGCCCTCATGGCAGGACCAAATACTGTCTAGACCATCCCTGAAAGACATTTATCTAACCTACTCTTAAATATCTCCAGAGATGGAGATTCCACAACCTCCCTAGGCAATTTATTCCAGTGTTTAACCACCCTGACAGTTAGGAACTTTTTCCTAATGTCCAACCTAGACCTCCCTTGCTGCAGTTTAAGCCCATTGCTTCTTGTTCTATCCTCCTTGGAACGGATGGATCACCCAAGGGTACCACATTGGCATTTGCCATTGTGTCAATGACCATGCTATCAGTACATGTTCTTGTGCCATAGCTGCCGGGTGTCTATGGTCCGCTTGGTACCTGCTCCTCCGGGAGGTGTATGAGTCTGCCTCCAATTCAGAGCGCAAGGACCCACTCCTTGGTGATCACGGTGGAGCGATGCTGCAATGGGGACTGGTGCCATGATGGAGAGCAGTGCTGCGATAAAGAGCAGTGCAGTGAGGGAGAGCTCAATGGATGGTGGTGCTGCACCATCATTGCTGGCTTTCCCTCTACTAGCACTTGCTTTGATGCTGAAGCATCCTGCAGTGCTGGAGCTGTCATCAACAGTCCACAACCTGAGGGGGATGGTGGTACTGGGAGAGCAAGGAGGCTCCTGGCCGCCTCAAAAGCCTCCACGTCAATTGTATCCCATTGGTGGCTCTCTCTAGGCGGGGAGTCCACTGGTACCAAACTCGATGGTCCCCTTCCCATGGCCAGAGTCAATGGTGCTGCATGGGCACCTCAGAGTGACCCGGCACAGGTCGCACTCTTTCAGTGGCCTTATGTCTTGGGGTCAGAGAGCGCCCCTGGTCTGACTTCTTCTGTCTCTTTTTCAGCACTGGCAACGGGGAGCAGTGCCGGGAGGCCGGAGTTGGCGCTGACTTCTTGCACACCAGAGAACCATGGCGGTACTGGGGAGCAGAGTCTTTCATTGGCGCCGGGGATGCGGGGTCACAGTACCTCTCTCAGGGAGACCAGGGCACTACTGACCGATACCAAGGTACTCGGTGCTGATTCCACCTGTGGGTCTGAGGGGGGATGAAGTGTTACCTCCATGAGGAGGAATCTAAGTCTATTGTCCCTCTCCTTTTTTGTCCTCGGCTTAAAAGTTCTTACAGATCTGGCACCGAACTTGCATGTGGCCCTCTCCCAGGCACTTCAGACAACTATCATGCAGATCATTCGCCGGCATCGGTTTGTGGCACCGCACACTGTTTGAAACCCTGAGACCGAGGCATACCCCAGGAGCCCACGCTGGGCTAGCCCCACAGGGCGGGGAGTACTTCTCACTACACTAGGCTACTTGACTATGTGCTAACTTATTCTAATTCTAACTATTTACAATCTATTTACAGAACAAAAGTCTACTGAGGAGTAGCACCTCCAGAAGCGATAAGAAGGAACCGAGGGGGCGGCGGGGTGGCAGGTTCCTATATACCATGCCATGAAGGTGCCAATCCAGGGGGCACAAGAGCTGACCCGATGGATACCACTGGGGGAAAATCTTTCCAGCGATGGTGCACACGGCGCGTGCACACTAACAGTGGAATGGACGTGAGCTAGCACTCGACGAAGAACTAACTGAATCACTTATTCCCTTAACATTGAAAAATTCATTCAAATTGGCTTGCAGGAATATACTGAGGATATAAATCTGTCTAAAACAAAGGGCAAATGTAAACACCATATTGACATGGAGGGGTCTAGTAGGAGCCACAATCATCAGTGTTCGCATCACTCTTTGGTCTGATCTAGAAGAGGGAGCTCTCAGAACCTGGATGAAACACACACAAATAAGGATAAAGGACGCTTTAAAATGGAAATAAATTTTGTTTTGAGTTGACCAAAAATGTTTTGGTCGACTTGAAAAGAATCAAAAACATGAAAAATAATTTCTAGTCAACTCAATTCAAAACAGTTTTTTTGAGTTTTCAATTCAATAAAAAAAATGTTTTAATGTTGTTTTGGTTCAAATCCAACCAGCTTTTTCTGGATGCTTTGATTCAGCCCCAGAACTGAAACATCTAGTAGTTGCTCAGCTCTATTCCTGAGTGCACAGAGAACGCCAAACACCACCGGTGGGGGTTGGGGGGGGCGGCTATGTCCCCTATGCAACACACCAGGGCTGTAACGAGTGTATTGGGAGCTATTTGCCCAGGATAAGTGCAAGGCAATGTCTTAAACCCTTGGCACCAGTGGTTGCATCATGGCATTACCAGCTGTCAACTCTTTGAGAGAAAAGTGTGATGCCTACAGCTAAGGAGTCAGAAAGAGTTCAGATAAAACACTTTCGGTGAAGTCCAGGCTCCAATTAAGCTAATGGCAAAACTCCAATTAACTTCAGTGAGGCCAGGACGTCACCCTCGGGTCTTAAGTCAACCCTGGTGTAAGTAAATGAATTCCCCATTAAGTCATGAGAGCTGCACTCGCTTATGCTGCTGACCTTATGATCTTTTGTTTCCTTATAACTGTACAGATCATTAAGCTCCTCTCTGTTCTTTCATGATGCCAGGTTCATACACGTCTCAGTCACGTCTCGTTCCATCATACCCACCTTCAAAGAAGCCATCCTCGTCCATGTCTCCATAGATGTAAATATATTCTCCAGCCGTCAGTGGGAGCTCTGACTCCGGGTTCTCATTAGGACCATCAAAAGGATTATAGCTGAAACACATGCAACAATAAAATGTACTTTGTACAGCAACTTGCATTAGTCACACTAGATCAGCTCACTGGTCCACTGAGGCTGGTATCCTGCCTCTGGGCATAGTTAGTGCTTCCGAGGAAGGCCAAAGCATAGCTGCTCCCTGGATCCTTGGACCCAAACTTTTTGAGTCCATTGGCTACCTCCTGGCCCAGGGCTCAGATCCCGTTGTACACATTGGATCCATTCATGGTGAGCAAGTAATTGTCCCAGGCCATTTGCAACTAAGAGTATTTTGTGTCTTTAAAACTGTACTTGCATATCCTTAACAGTAAACGGGTACATATGCTTGCCCATAACTGCCTTGGGTGTCAGAATTAACGTTTCACAATCATTATCAGAGCTGACCAGAAAATGGTGATTTATTCTGTGGAAATTTTTGAATTTTTGCTGAAAAAAATTGAAACCAAAACTTCAGCCAAAACCAGAATATTTTTGGTCAAAAACTGGAAGTTTTAGTTTTCCAGCTACACACTGTTCAGCTTTTAGGTTTATGTTTTTTTGATGAAAATGTGACATTTTCCACAGAAAGAAGGCACTTTCACAAAAAAAATATGCATAACCAAAAACCCAATTTTCATAAACAAAACAGTTTCAAAGGAAAATTTTCAGTCAGCCCTACTGGTTATACAACTTGTGAGTTTGCAACCATTATTTTTGTTTGTATAGATCCTTAGCAAGATAGGTATCCCCAAACTGTATCAGAGGCATGCTCCATCTACTCCAGTATCTCGTCTCCAACAGTGGATAGTGCTAGATGCTCATAAAAAGGAGAAAAAACCCCAGAGTGGACAATTATGGGATAGCCTGATCCACAGATCAACCCTGTAGCCAAAAATCCCCTCGATTCTTCCTTCCCTTTACACAAAGGCCCTTGGGTGTAGTTCAATACCTGTAACGAGCTAGGAAGACTTGGAGTTTTGCAGGGCCCTGGCTCTCTGACTCTGGAATCAAAGAGATGCTATCAATATCCAGTTCTTCCATTTCACTTGCAGTGTCCACCTAAGAAACACAAAAATAAGGAGAGAGAAGCTACAGCTCTGACTAAAGGAACAGTGGCAGAAAGATCACAACAGCAGTGCAGCAACAGAAATCTTATTTCTGAGCTGGTGTGTACAGTCTGATTACAGCAGTACTATACTACACATAGAAACAAAGAATGGTTAAACTGTCTGTAGGAACTGCTCTGAGGAGCTAGAATTGGTAACAGATGCACATTCTTGGCTCCAGGACATAAAAATACACCTAGTAGTCAGAGGACTAAATCTACAGTCCAAGGTAGATATGAAAGAAGAGGTGACAGAGGACCTCTAGAGAGGTCGGGGGCAAGTTCCTGGTAAGAAGCCTGAAACCTCTGCCATCCCCAGCAGCTGGGAAAGTGCCACCCCTGGACCCTGCTCCATCTTTTATAACCACCTCTGTATATTAAGGGTGAAATCCTGGCCCTATTTAAGTGTATAGGAGTTTTGCCACTGTCTTCACCTATTGAGCACCTATAGAGCCCACATCTAAAGGCCCCTCCACCCAGCCTAAGGGGAGGAGCTACCAAAACCAGAGCCCAGATGAGTTCTGGGGACAAATAATGAAAAACAGGGATGGGAATGAGGTCATATGGTCAAAATCAGGGAGCCAGAGAGGGACGCGGAGCAGAGAACCCCAAACAGTGCCCACTGCTCCTTGAAGGCATCCAGGGAGCCCCTGGACGCAGCCCAGAGGAACTCTGCCCAGACACGGATCGAAGGGAGGAGCGGAAATAGACCCCACAGTCACAGAGAACCTCCCCATTCAGCATTCTCCTCCTGGTATGGTGGACAGCCACGTTGGCCAGTGCCAGGAGGAGTCTGATGAGGAGGTTTGTGAGGCGGTAGATGGGGTGTGCGTAGATCAGGAGGTGCAGGGAAAAGGGCAGCCAGAACCTGAGGAGAAGGTTCTGGAGGTGCCAGAAAAGGGGCTGCAACCTGGCGCACTTGAGGTAGTTGTACACCAGGGTCCTCCTCGTGCCGCAGAAAGGGCAGGCGTCAGGGATGGGGTGAACCGCACTAAGAACACATCCATGCTCACGACTCCATGAAGAATCTGCCAACTAATATCCCTTGCGGGCCATGGAACCAAGGTGGAATACAGACTGGCCCACTGTTTTCAATTGAGCCAACATCTCACTCTCAGTCTTTTATACCTGTGCAGCCCCTGCCTGCTGGAAGGGTGGAGAAACTTTCTCTTTTCTTCTCTCCTCTTGAGAATCTCCTGGATGTTGCAAGTGGGGCAGGTCCCGCCTGTTCTCCCTCCCCTGGCCTCCAGGAAGCAGTGAGGAGTGGTGGGGAGAGATCTCTAGCACTCTGCCCCTGCCCAATCTCCATTTCTTCTCTGTCTGTCTCGATGTTTATCCCACACCCATCATCATAGTCTCTAGGTCTTCCTCACCATAAATAACTCCTGTGCCTACACCTGGCTTTTGGCGCCAAAACAGCGATAGCGTACATACTGCAAGGTCACTTAAAAAAAAAAAGCCGCCTAGATTTGGCGACAAAAAACTTCCCCTCCCTTTATTGTCGACAAACAGCCAGTGTAGACACCACTGTTTTTTTTTAATTTTACTGGCCTCCAGGAAAGTATCCCACAATTCCCATGCTGCCGCTCTGGTCAGCGGTTTGAACTCCGCTGCCCTGCAGCCAACCCACCCCTCCCCCTTGCAAGCCCCAGGAATTTTAAATCTCATTTCCTGCTTGCTGGCTTCCCAAAGGAGCTTCCCAGGTGAGCATGGCTGCCTATTGCACCAAACGCGCTCCCGCTTGGACCACCGCGGAGTTGTTTGATCTGATCAATATAGGGGAAGAGGAGTCTGTTCAGTCGCAGCTGCGAGTGACCCGTAGGAATCGGGACACGCATGGGCAAATTTCTCGAGGCTTGTGCGAAAAGGGCTGTGATCGGGACACCCAGCAGTGCAGAGCAAAGATCAAGGAGATAAGGCAGACGTACCATAAGGCGCAGGAGGCGAACCATCACTCCAGTGGTGCACCTAAGACCTGCCGCTTCTATAAGGAGCTGAATGCTATCCTCGGTTGTGACCCCACCTCCATCGCCGATTGCCCCGTGGATACTTCACATGCAGCTGAAAGAGGGGATGACCCGGAGGCTGAAATTGTAGGATGAAGAAGTCGAGCTAGAGCTATAAGTAGGGGCATTGCCAGCAGATCGAGGGACGTGATCATTCCCCTCTATTCGGCATTGGTGAGGCCTCATCTGGAATACTGTGTCCAGTCTTGGGCCCCACACTACAAGAAGGATCTGGACAAATTGGAAAGAGTCCAGCGGAGAGCAACAAAAATGATTAGGGAGCTGGAGCACATGACTTATGAGGAGAGGCTGAGGGGAACTGGGATTGTTTAGCCTGCAGAAGAGAAGAATGAGGGGGGATTTCATAGCTGCTTTCAACTACCTGAAAGGGGGTTCCAAAGAGGATGGATCGAGACTGTTCTCAGATGACAGAACAAGGAGTAATGGTCTCAAGTTGCAGTGGGGGAGGTTTAGGTTGGATATTAGGAAAAACTTTTTCACTGGGAGGGTGGTGAAGCACTGGACTGGGTTACCTAGGGAGGTGGTGGAATCTCCTTCCTTAGAGGTTTTTAAGGTCAGGCTTGACGAAGCCCTGGCTGGGATAATTTAGTTGGGGATTGGTCCTGCTTTGAGAAGGGGGCTGGACTAGATGACCTCCTAAGGTCCCTTCCAACCCTGATATTCTATGATTCTATGATTCTAGAAGAGGATGTGGTGCTTCCAGTGGGGTCGCCCAGTGGGGCAGGCAGCCAGGAACTTTTCTCCACTTCAGAAGTGCTCAACGGGGAGCAGGAAGCAGATGAAACTCCAGATAAGTTGCTGTGGCTTGTGTAGGGAATCGAAAAGTGGGAGGCAGGTAGTGTTTTCTGTGAGCTGGACATTGCCCTGTGTAGCTAATCTGCACGGCCAAGCAGGGTGTAGATGGACCTCGAGACCTGCAGGGAATCTGCCAGAGAGAGGCTCTGGAAAGTTTCCAAGAGGTACTTGTTAATCCTCTGCCGCAGATTCCAAGGGATGGCAGCCTGGTTAGTTCCCCCATTGTAGGAAACTGTCCCCTGCCATTTAGCAATCGCTGGGGCTGGGACCAAAGCGGCGCATAGCTGAGCTGCATATAGACCGGGGTGAAAGCCGCAAGCATTCAGCAGCTGAGCCCTGGTTTCTCTGGTCACTCTCAGCAACGAGATGTCAGCCAGCAGGTGGCCACCTGTGAAAAAGTGTGGGATCCTTTTAGAATGAGTTCCCTGCAAAGCTGCCCTGCCAGCCGTGACCGTTTTGACCGTACACACAACTGCCTTCCCCCCACTCCCGAAACTCATCATGATTGGGGTGCTCGCAGAGCTGTGTGCCTGCCTAGAGTCTCAGAGAGAAAGTGATTTCTACCAGCAAAATGCCCTTTTTACTAAAATGTTTCAATCGTTTTCTGGAATGTAACAATCCCTCTTCTGTTCAGCACAGACTTTGCTTCACACTCCCTCGCCGACCAGCTGCGGCAGATAAGAAAAAACCCTAGGCACCGCAAAGACGACGTGTTCTGCGAGGTTATACAGCGCGATGAGAGACAGACCAGGGAACACAGAGAGCGCTGGGAAGCTGAAAGGCAGGACAGAAAGAGAATGCTGATTTTGCTAGGCAAGTGACGGAGCGGATGATAAAAGTGATGGAGGATCAGACAGAGCTGCGCAAGTCATTGATACAGCTGCAGACTGAGCAAATCCGAGTTCGAGCGCCACTGCCGCAGATGCACAATTCTTTGCCAACCCCAACTCCCTCTATGCCCACACTATCCTTTTCACTTCACAGCACTCCTGAGTTTCCCCATCACTCCACCCCCTCTCACAGCTTGCACAATGATAGCTGGAGCTACACACACTTGGGAGGTTTTACCCTTTTTAACAATAACTAAAGGCTAAGGTATTTAATAATACAGCGTTTTTATTCGGTGTCCTACAAAGGCGTATAGCAATCAATTCACTCTCGGGAACAGGCTTCTAAAGCATTGTGCCGCATGGATCTTGGGCCCCAAAATTGTACATGGATGCAATAGGGAAGCAATTCCGAAGCAGACATGTGTTACTGCCCCTCATTGTCCAAGTGGTTCCTCAAGGCCTCTCTGATGTTAATAGCAGCCCTCTGGGCTCCTTTGTCAGCCCTAGCATCTGGCTGGTCAAACTGTGCAGCCAAGCGCTCTGCCTCAGTGCTCCACACCTGAGCAAACAGATTATGCGAAGTGCAGCACGCAGCTCTGACCATAGGAATATTATCCTCGGTAAGGTCTAGCCTGCCATTGAGACACCTCCAGCGAGCTTTCAAACGGCCAAAGACACATTCGACTACCATGCAGCACCTGCTCAGCCTGTTGTTAAAACACTCCTTGCTGATGTCCAGGTGCCCTGTGTAAGGTTTCAAGAGCCAGGGCTGTAAGGGGTTAGCCGGGTCTCCCAGGATTACTATGGGCATTTCCACATCCCCCACTGTGATCTTGTGGTCTGGAACGGAAGTCCTGCCTTCAGCTTTCTGTACAGGCCACTGTTCCTGAAGATGCGTGTGTCATGCACCTTTCCTGACCAGCCTGCATTGATGTCCGTGAAACGCCCCCGGTGATCCACAAGCGCCTGCAACACCACAGAGAAGTATCCCTTCCTATTGATGTACTCAGAGGCAAGGTGGTCTGGCGCTAAAATTGGAATGTGTGCGCCATCAATCGCCCCGCCACAGTTAGGGAAACCCATCTCTGCAAAGCCAGCCACTATGTCATGCACATTTCCCAGAATCATGGTCCTATGCAGCAGAATGTGTTTTATTGCCCTGCACACTTGGAGTAATACAGCCCCAACAGTGGACTTTCCTACTCCAAATTGATTTGCGACTGACTGGTAGCAGCTGGATTCACCAGCTTCCTCACAGCGATTGCAACACGCTTCTCTACCGGAAGGGCAGCTCTCAATCTGGTGTCCTTGCGCCGCAGGTCGGGGGCCAGCTCAGCACATAGCTCCAGGAAGGTTGCTTTACGCATCCTAAAGTTCTGTACCCACTGGTCATCATCCCACACCTGCATGACAATGCGATCCCACCAACCAGGGCTTGTTTCCCTAGCCCAAAAGCGACACTCTACCGTATGCAGCTGCTCCGTGAATGCACAAAGCACTGATAAAAGCAACAAAGAGTCCTGTGGCACCTTATAGACTAACAGACGTATAGGAGCATGAGCTTTCGTGGATGAATACCCACTTCTTCCGATGCATCTGAAGAAGTGGATATTCACCCACAAAAGCTCATGCTCCTATACGTCTGTTAGTCTATAAGGTGCCACAGGACACTTTGCTGCTTTTACAGATCCAGACTAACACAGCTACCCCTTTGATACAAAGCACTGATAAGTTGCTGCCGTCCATATCACACTCAGGTGCATGCGATTCATCCTCTGCTAACTCTGTGAGTAACTGTGCTGCCATGAGTGATGTCCTCACGACAGCTAACAGCGCATAGGAGAGAAGTGCGGGACCCATGCTCTCTGACTGCAGATGCTGGCGCACACTACAAAAGAATGAGAGTTGGAAAAACGGCGCGAAAGGAAGCCAGGGACCTTTGATGGGGTGGGACACGTGGTGCATGACGGTACATTTTGCACATCCCAGGATGCGCCGCGCTCCGTTTCCGCATTCTCACAACACCTAGCGACAGATGGTGTCGCCAGGCACTGTGGGATACATACCCACAGTCCACTGCTCTCACTGTCGACAAAGGTGCCCCGAATGTGGACACGATCTGTTGACAGAGGGAGCAAATGTAGACACGCTTTGGCAACTTTGCTTTTATTGATTTTTCCTTGGCAACATGAGTTTCATTGAAAAAACTTGCCAGTGTAGACAAGCCCTTAGTCTTCTAAACGCCTAGGGGGATGAGGGGCAATCCCCCCAGACAGGGCAGGAAACGTAAACCAAAGTTCTTTTTCTTTTTTTTCCCTTTAATCCCAACAGAGTAAAAAGGAAAAACTAGCTATTAAGGAGAACAAAAAAAAAACCCAGAACAACTACTACTTATGCTAATGATGCAGATAAGGAAGGGCTGACTGCTTGCTCCTTCTGAGGCCAAAGGCGGCTGAGAAGGAACTGGGGTGGGGGGGTTCACCCAAGCAGTGTTAGATAGCGTTGAGGCAGACCACAAGGGAGGGACAGGGCATGTGCAAGCTCAATGGACACTGCTACCAAAAATCTCCCATTAGAGGTGCAGGGGCACAGATACACCTAGAGTGGAGCACCCATAGGGACACTACGTGACGAAGAACTGGGCATTCACTTGTAACTGCTGCCAATACACTGTTCCCAGCCCTCGGAGAGAAAGCAATGCCCCGGCACTAGCTGTTAGATGTACGGGCTTGCTGGAGATAACACAGTGCAAGGCAGGGAGCTGTGCAGCCTTAAAACCCGGGTCAGCAGGGAGAGAGACACGGTCTCCTCTCAAGAGAGGTGAAGGCTGGGAGCCAGAAACCTTAAGTGAGTGCCCTCCGGGGACCATGGAGGGGGAAAGTCAGGTGCAATCACCCTGAAACTGAGATACAGTTCATGCGCGGGGAATCTGGGTTCCAATCCTAGCTATGACATTGGGTACATCAGCTGATCTGTTTGTGACTCAGTCACCCTGTCAGTACAATGATATTTGTTCACCTTGTAGGAATGCTGTGAAGCTTAAAGAGGGCTTGTGAAGTTCACAGTACTAAGAGAGATAGTCAGCAGGAAGGGGGAGCCTAGAACTCAGGCTCTCCTGGCTCTTAGCCCTGAACCTACTCTGCTGGCTAAGAGAGTACATCGGAGAGTGGACATAGCATCAGAAGAAGAAAGAGGCACTCTCTTACCAGACCTAGATTTTCATGAGCTCCCCTAGTGATCTAATGGGAACATTAAATAAGGGAGGGGACAGGACTGAGCCTCACAGGAATCCATACACGAGACCTACTGGGCAGAGGGAGCAGCTGCCATCACATCTCTGAGATCTGAGAGGAAGGGGAAAGCAAAGTCAATAAAACCTGTCCGCATCTGCCGTCACCAGCTCAGCAGCCCTTCATGATCTCCTGCACCAACAGCTGCTAATAAGTCTCACAGCGATGTTTGCACCAGTACGTGCCCCTCTTGGCTCTATGCCAAGGACAGCAGGACACAGGCACATGCCTTCATGCTGCTAAACCACTACTACAAGCTGCAGTACCCAGATATCGTGTGGCAACCCAGGGCTGTGAAGTCACAACAAAGACTATCCAAAACTAAACACAAATTGAAAACATTCAGGAAATTTGCTATACATTTCCTAGGGCTTTTCTCGGGTTGTCTGCGTTCCTCTCAGACTGCAATGATCTGTACAAATGGCCATCACAGGGTATTGCCAAGTGAAGAGGGAGCAAATCCCTTCAACAGTTTTCTGCAAGTTTTCTATTATTTTTCCACAGGATTCGCTAGTTCCCAGACACAGGATTAAGAGGTAGCTGCAAGCGGAGGAAAGCAGAGCTAGTAAATGCATTGATCCCAAGATGTGCTTATCCCCACCTGGGTAATGACAAGGGACACCAGAAACAGCACTGACCTCTGGAGTGGGGCAGGACTTGGGACTGTTCTGCATGGATTCTGATTTCGAAGAGCTTGACTGGGACTCCAGTCTCTTGACTTGCTTCTGAGATGTGGCAGCAGCACCTGAGCCTGGAATTTTGGTGACACTAGACATGGGATCAGGGATCTGAGGTAATGATTCCAGCTCTTTACTCCCTTCATCATGAATCTTCTTAGTGCACTGAAGAGCAGGACGTGCAGGGGCAACATCTGGATCTGAAACCAAACATTCCATTTGTTACTCCAAGTAGCCAGCAGAGCAGAACAAGAGCTGCTGTGAGCACCAGGGTGCTGCAGTGCGGACACACTCTATAGCAGGGATCTACCCAGAGGCTTAGCTTCGAGCTGTGGAAACACGTTCAGCCCTGTTTCTCCTTGCACCCACACCAAGAACAGTTACACTCAAGTTACGGGATGGAACTGATATAAGGGAGGGAGAATCAGGCGCTTGACATGCAATACTCAGCCCTGCATGCTGCTGTGGGCCAAATTCTCTCCTTCACGGAGGTCCACTCTGCACAGGAGGTAGGGGAGCTATTAGGGAGCTCGTTAGGGCTTGCTGAACCTGTTGGCTTGTCTGCACCAGCCCCACTGTGAATTAACTTATACCACAGGGATGTTAACAGGCCACTTCACCTTGAATGGTTCCTTAGAACATGTGCTGACTAGTTATGCTAAACAATCTGTTCAACCTTGTGACACTTTCTCAGACTGAAGAAGGGCTCTGTGTAGCTTGAAAGCTTGTCTCTCTCACCAGCAGAAGGTGGTCCAATAAAAGATATTACCTCACCCACCTTGTCTCTCTAGGGCAGTGGCTCTCAACCCATGGCCCGTGGGCCACTTGCAGCCCAATCAGCACACAGCTGCAGCTCTTATGACATCCTCATGGCCATACAGATAGTAAAAATGGTTACTCACCTTCTTGTAACTGTTGTTCTTCGAGATGTGTTGCTCATGTCCATACCAATTAGGTGTGCGCATGCCTACATGCACAGTTGTCAGAAGGCTTTTCCCCTAGCAGCACCCGTCGGGTCGGCTCTGGAGCCCCCTGGGGTGGCGCCTTCATGGCGGTGTATATAGGTCCCTGCCGACATGCCGCCTGGTCAGTTCCTTCTTCCCAGCTACTCCGACAGAGGGGAAGGCGGGTGGGTCTTAGAATGGACATGAGCAACACATCTCAAAGAACAACAGTTACGAGAAGGTGAGTAACCGTTTTTCTTCGAGTGCTTGCTCATGTTGATTTCAATTATCTGACTCCCAAGCCCTAACTAGGAGGTGGGGTCGGAGCTCGTGGAATCGCCGATTGAAGCACCGCTCTGCTGAATGGAGCATCGTCCCTGGAGTGCTGGGTAATGGCATAATGAGAGGTGAAGGTGTGAACCGAGGATCATGTCGCTGCCCTGCAGATCTCCTGGATCGGGACATGGGCCAGGAATGCTGTCGAGGAAGCCTTCGCTCTAGTTGAATGAGCCGTTAGTGCAGGGGCCGGAACTTTTGCTAGATCGTAGCATGCCGGGATACAGGACGTGATCCACAATGAAATTCTCTGTGACAACACCGGAAGGCCTTTCATTCTAGCCGCAACCGCCACAAACAACTGGTTTGACTTACAGAACGGTTTTGTGCGTTCAATGTAAAAAGCCAGAGCTCTCTGAACGTCCACGGAGTGTAGTCTTTGTTCCCAGCCATCCGCATGAGGCTTAGGGTAAAAGACCGGTAGAAAAATGTCCTGATTGGCATGGAATTGGGAGACAACCTTTGGAAGAAAGGCTGAATGAGGCCTAAGTTGTACCTTGTCTGTATAAAAAATGGTATAAGGAGGATCGGAGGTTAGGGCTTTAAGCTCAGAGACTCTCCGTGCTGACGTAATGGCGACTAGGAAAGCCACCTTCAATGATAGGTAGAGCAATAAACAAGTTGCTAGGAGTTCAAACAGGGGCCCCATTAGCCTGGAAAGGACCAGGTTAAGGTCCCACACCGGGATTGGTTGCTTAACCTGCGGGTATAGCCTGTCTAGACCTTTCAGGAAGCAACTGACCATCGGGTTGGCAAAGACTGAACAGCTGGCCGCTCCCAGATGGAAAGCTGAAATGGCTGCCAGGTGGACCTGGAGAGATGAAACCAAGAGGCCTGCTGTTTTAAGTGTAATAGGTAGTCTAAGATGAGTGGCATAGGCGCCTGCATCGGGAGAGCACAACCCTGAGAACACCAGATTGCAACCATTTTCCACTTGGCCAGGTAGGTAGCCCTGGTGTAGGGTTTCCTGCTGCCCAGCAGAAGCTCCCTAATGGGCTCCGAGCACATCAGCTCCATTGGGTTTAGCCATGAAGCTTCCAAGCGGTGAGGTGACAAGACTCGAGGTCAGGATGATGAAGACAACCGTGGTCTTGGGTGATCAGGTCCGGAAGCAGGGGCAACGAGACTGGAGCATCCACTGACAGCTCCAGGAGCATGGTATACCAGTGCTGGCCAGGCCAGGCTGGCACTACCAGTATGACTGTAGTCTTGTCCCTGCAGATCTTGAGCAGAACCTTGTGGATGAGTGAAACGATGGGAACACGTACAACAGATGGTCCGTCCAGGGGAGGAGGAACGCTTCCGCGAGGGAGCCCGGACTGTGATTCCGGAAGGAACAGAACTGGGGACATTTTCTGTTGCTCTCCATGGCGAACAGGTCACTTTGGGGAATCCGCACCTTTGGAAAATGTTGTACACCATGTCCAGGCAGCTGGACCACTTGTGATTGTGGAAGGATCTGCTGAGATAGTCCGCCAACTCGTTCTGGAAATCTGGGAGGTAAAATACTCTGTGCCAAAGTTCCTCCTCTATCTTGGTGGGTCCTGCGCTTATTGGCGGATTTTCTTGCCTCAGAGATTCACCATGTGGGTTGGGGAACAGCCGAGAGACCTTCCCCTCTGGAAGAATCCACAGTCCAGGTCAATTGGGAGGTTTGGGGGGAACCCGGGCCCACCCTCTACTCCGGGTTGCAGCCCAGGGCCCTGTGGACAGCAGCTGTCTATAGTGCCTCCTGTAACAGCTGCATGACAGCTACAACTCCCTGGGCTACTTCCCCATGGCCTCCTCCAAACACCTTCCTTATTCTCACCACAGGACCTTCCTCCTGGTGTCTGATAACGCTTGTGCTCCTCAGTCCTCCAGCAGCACACCCTCTCACTCTCAGCTCCTTGTGCCTCTTGCTCCCAGCAACTTGCACCACAAACTGAAGTGAGCTCCTTTTAAAACCCAGGTGCCCTGATTAGCCTGCCTTGATTGATTCTAGCAGCTTCTTCTTAATTGGCTCCAGGTGTCCTAATTAGCCTGCCTGCCTTAACTGGTTCTAGCAGGTTCCTGATTACTCTAGTGCAGCCCCTGCTCTGGTCACGCAGGGAACAGAAAACTACTCATCCAGTGACCAGTATATTTGCCCTCTACCAGACTCCTGTACCCCACCGGTCTGGGTCTGTCACAGCTCCCAAGTGAATCGAGTGGGCTATGCAGAAGTCCCAAAGCTTGAAGGCTTCCCGACATAGGGGAGAGGAACGAGTTCCACCCTGCTTGTTTATATAAAACATCGCAGTTGTGTTGTCCGTCATCACCTCCTCGCGTTTCCCTTGCAAGTGGGCCTGGAAGGTCTGGCATGCCAGGAGGACCACTCTCAGCTCCTTCACATTGATGTGGAGTGAGAGCTCTTCTTGTGACCAGAGACCTTGGGTCTGAAGGTATCCCAGGTGAGCACCCCATCCCAACACTGCGCATCTGTCACCAGGGATTGGGAGGGATAGGGCTTTGTGAAAAGGACTCCCATGCATACCATCTGTGGGTTGAGCCACCAGTGGAAAGACTCGAGAACTGGCACTGGGAGGGTGACCACCTTGTCTAGACTGTTGAGCCCTGGCTGATAGGCTGACACCAGCCAGGCCTGGAGAAGTCTGAGCCTCAGTCTCACATGTATGCCACATACGTATGTGCTGCCATGTGGCCGAGGAGTTTCAAGCAGTTCCTTGCTGTGGTGGTGGGGTACCACTTGAAGTTTTCTATGATGTCTGTCATTGTCCGAAACTGAGATTCCAGCAGGGATGCCCTGGCCTGACCTGAGTCCAACACTGCTCCGATAAATTCTATTCTCTGCAAAGGGGATAGAGTTGATTTGCGCTCGTTGAGAAGGAGACCCAATCTGTCAAAGGTGTATCTTACCAGGCTGACCTGACCCTCCACTTGCTCCCTGGAGCAGTCCCTGAGCAGCCAGTCATCAAGATATGGGAATATTTGCATCTGTCTCGGTCATAGGAAGGCGGCGATGACTGCCATGTATTTGGTAAACACTCGAGGGGCCGCTGACAGACCAAAGGGGAGGACCATAAATTGGTAATGGTTGTGGTTGACCACGAACCTGAGCTGGAATTATAGCTATGTGGAAGTACATGTCCTTGGGGTCGAGGGCGGCATACCAGTCTCCCGGACCAGAGACGGAATGATTGCGTTTAGAGAGACCATAAGGAAGTTCAAATTATTTATGAATTTGTTGAGGCCTCGCAGATCGAGGATGGATCTGGGGCCCCCTTTGGCTTTGGGGATTAGGAAATAATGGGAATAGAACCGCTTGCCCCTTATCCCTCCTGAGGAGTCTCCTCCACTGCTCCTGCAATGAGGAGCATTTGGACCTCCTGCATGAGGAGATGCTCATGAGAAGGGTCCCTGAAGAGGGATCAGAAAGAGGGATGGGAGGGAGGAGAGGAGCAGAATTGGAGAAAATATCCCACTTCTACCATGCAAAAGACCCAGTGGTCTGAAGTTATCTGGGACCAAGCACGGTAAAAGTGGGACAGATGATTCAGGAAACAGGGATAAGGATCCAGTGAATAGACTGGTGCGTCACCCCCAGAAGCACCTTCAAAAGGCCTGCTTAGAGAGCCCGATGCCTGCCTTGCCGAGCCCTGGCCTTGGCTGGGTGGAGGATGGGGAGGCTTAGGCCTGCCATTCCTACTCCGCTTCCTTAAGAAGTCCTGCCTGGGCCGAGGAGGGTAGAAACGCTGTGGGGGTTGAGGTTTAAAATGTTTTCGCTGGGTAGCAGGGGTGTGCAGGCCCAGCAAATTTAAGGTAGCCTGCGAATCTTTTAGTCTGTGAAGCCTGGAATCTGTTTGCTCCGTGCCATCAAAAGGCAGGTCCTGAATTGTCCGTTGAACTTCAGGAGGAAGGCCAGACACTTCGAGCCGTGAACTCCTCCTCATGGCTATGCTCAAGGACAAGGTTCGCGTGGCCGAGTCTGCAGCGTCCAGTGAGACCTGTAAAAAGGTCTGTGTCACTGCCTTGCCCTCGTCCACGATGGCCGCAAACTCTGCCCTGGATTCAGATGGGACCAACTCCTTGAATTTCATCATGGAGTTCCATGAGTTGAAATGAGATCTACTCAGGATTGCCTGTTGGTTAGCAACCCTGAGCTGGAGCCCTCCGGTCGAGTAAACTTTCCGTCCGAAGAGGTCCAGCTTTTCTGAGTCTTTAGATTTCGGGGTCGGCCCTTGCTGCCCCTACCTCTCTCATTCACCGTGGCCAAAACAAGTGAGCAGGGTTGTGGGTCATTAAATAAGTACTCATACCCCTTAGAGGGGATGAAATACTTCCTCTCCACATGCTTCACTGTAGGGGGAATGGAGGCAGGGGTTTGCCACAGGGTTTTTGTAGTGGCCTGAATAGTCTTCATGAGGGGCAAAGCCACCCTAGATGGCCCCTCCGAAGTTAGGACCCATCGGGTCCTCCGATTCGACTACCTCCTCAGCCTGAAGCCCCATATTGTGAGCAACCCTACGCAGTCCTGGTGTGCTCTACTGTCAACGGGGGGTGTCCCAGAGGAGGAAGACCCCGCAACCACTTCATCCAGCGAGGACAACGACGAGGCCAGAGGAGGCACTGGGCCCTCCTTGCCCTCTGGACTCGTCCTGCTCGGTGCATGTTCCTCGTCGCTGACCGCAGGCTCAGGCTGGTGGTGGGCCCGGGATCTGGACGCAGCTCCATGCCATGCCGCGACGCAGTTTCGGAGCCCCAAGGGGTGGGATGGTCCGTGGCTGGCGGAGGCACCCAGGCTTCCAACACCACAGAGTGAGAACCCCTGGAGTGCATGCCCTGGGCCTGGTGGTAGGCCCACGGGGTCCAAAATGGCCATTGCACGGGCCCTTGACACTGCACTTACCACGGCACTAGCCTCACGTCCTGCCTATGTCTGTGGCGGTCCAATTGAGTAATAGGACTCCACCTCTGAGTCCAATGTTCAGGATTTTGAGCACAAAGACCACAGTGGCGCTGAGCAGGACGGTGCCAGAGAGCGGTGCTGTGGGGACGGTACCGGAGAGCGGTGCTGCGGTGGCGGTGCCAGGGACTGGTGCCAGGATGACGATGCCGAGGACCGGTGCCAGGGGGACAGGTGCCGCGGGGACAGTGCTGGAGACCGATGCTGTGGGGAGCAGTGCCATGGGGAGCGATGCCACGGAGATGGTGAGCGGGGCCTCATCATTGCCAGCTTGCCTCTGGATGGTGCCGTGCGCTGCAGCATCGGAGGTCTATCCCAGCTGACGGGGAACGGCGGAACCGTCATGGCAACCAATTCCCTCGCTGCCTCAAAAGTGTCCGGGGTGGAAGGGAGCTCTCGCTCATCCACCTGGCACTCTCAATCAGGAGAGTCCAACAGCACCGGACTCGACAGACCCCCTTGCGGGACCAGAGTCGACAGTGCCGGCTCTGTGATGTCGGCGCCGGGTGCTCCTGCACTGTCCGACCCGGCTGCTCTTGGTTCAGGCGAGCGACCTGTCCACCTTCTTGTGCCGCTTATGCGGCACTGGAGAGTAAGAGTGGTGTCGTGCTGCCTCTGCAAGCTTCGACGCCGGGGAATGTCGGCGCCGGGGATCTCTATGGCCAGAATCC
The DNA here is from genome assembly GCF_011386835.1 of Chrysemys picta bellii. Classification (NCBI taxonomy): domain Eukaryota; kingdom Metazoa; phylum Chordata; order Testudines; family Emydidae; genus Chrysemys; species Chrysemys picta. Next base: position 23,729,130 of record NC_088809.1, read on the forward strand.
TTCCTCAACACCGTTTCTCGCACAGAGGCCAGAGTGCTCTGCACGGAGGTGCTTGGTGCCGGATCCTGTCGGCATGGAGCCAGCTGGGGACGAAGAGCTGCTTCCATCAGGATCTACTTCAGCCTGAAGTCCCGTTCTTTTTTAGTCCTCGGGTGGAACCCTTTACAAATCTTGCACCGTTCTGTTTGGTGCACCTCCCCCAGACACTCGAGACAAGAGTTGTGGGGGTCGCCCGTTGGCAAGGGCTTGAGGCAGGTTCCGCAGGGTTAAATCTTTGGGATCGAGGCATGTCCCGAACCTCAAAGGGGAGACAAATTAGGGTGGGAGAAGGACCTCCACTCCTAGAAAACAAACCAACTAAACTAACTTACTCTAAGGCACATGTGTCAAACTCAAGGCCCGCGGGCCACATCCGGCCCGCCATACAATTATATCCGGCCCGCGAAATCGTTTTATATATCTGTTTTTAATGGCCCTGTGATATGACGCCCCAATAACACACACTACAAATCCCATGATGCAGTGCAATTGCCGCCAACGGCAAGCCGCGGTTCAAGTTCGCGGTCTGTTGATGTATACAACGCTAATCTCAAATCAAAGCTAGACCCCAACAATGGCCAAGAGAAAAATTGATTCTGAAAACCGAGGCTTTCAAAGCCGGTGGGAGAATGAGTATATGTTTACTGAAATTGCAGGTAAACCAGTGTGTCTCCTTTGCGGGAGTAATATCGCTGTAATGAAGGAGTATAACCTAAGACGGCACTACGAGACGAAACATGAGAACAAATTCAAAAACCTGAGCGCAGGACAGAAGCTACAAAAGGTAGAGGAGTTGAAGAAGAATTTGACATCCCAGCAGACGTTTTTCACCAAAGCAAAATCACAAAGTGAAGCTGCTGTGAAAGCAAGTTTCATTGTGGCCGAAGAGATCGCCAAATCAGGACGGCCGTTTACCGAGGGGGAATTCGTAAAGAATTGTATGATGAAAGTGTGCGACGTCCTTTGTCCAGATAAAACGCGAGCGTTTGCAAATGTAAGCCTCAGCAGAAACACTGTTGCTAATCGGGTTTGTGAGATGGCGACTGATTTGAAAACACAGTTGATTGAAAGAGCAAAAGATTTTGTTGCATACTCCCTTGCCGTGGATGAAACTACTGACGCGACTGACACTGCACAGCTGGCGATATTTATCCGTGGTGTGGATTCCAATTTGTGCGTAACAGAGGAAATACTGGACATTAAATCGATGCACGGGACAACGAAAGGAGAAGACATCTTTGGAAATGTATTTCAAAGTGTAACCGACATGAAACTGCCGTGGGAAAAACTCGTTGGACTTACAACAGATGGCGCACCTGCTATGTGTGGTGAAAAAAATGGACTGGTGGGAAGGATGCGCTCAAAGATGCGGGAGGAGAACTGTGCCGGTGAGTTGATAGTGTATCACTGCATCATACACCAGGAATCGCTGAGTGCTAAAGTCCTAAAAATGGATCATGTGATGAACACTGTAACACAAACCGTCAACTTTATCAGAGCCCACGGTTTAAATCACCGCCAATTCCAGTCTTTTCTGCGGGAAATAGATAGCGAGTTTGGCGATATGCCATATCATACGGAGGTCCGGTGGCTAAGTCGGGGAAAAGTTCTCAAAAGACACTTTGAGCTGCGAGAGGAAATCTGCCAGTTCATGGACAGTAAGGGGAAAGACTGCACAGTTCTGCGGGATGAAAAGTGGAAATGTGAGTTGGCGTTCCTGGCTGACATAACGTCGCATCTTAGCGCTTTAAACCTTCAACTCCAGGGACGGGAGCACATAATAACCGATATGCATGATGCAGTGAAGGCATTTCAAGTGAAGCTGCGCTTATGGGAGACACAAATGCACCAATGCAACTTGTCTCACTTTCCCTGTTGCCAAGTAATACGGAACCAAGAAAGTGCCACAGTTTTCCCAAATGCCACCTTTGCTGAAAAACTCAGCGCGCTGCGCACTGAGTTCGCACGGCGCTTCAGTGACTTTGAGGCACAGAAAAGTAACTTCGAGCTGCTTCGCAACCCATTTGCAGTCGATGTGGAAACCGCACCTGTAGAAATGCAGATGGAGCTGATAGAACTGCAATGTAACGGGACACTGAAGGCAAAGTACGACACTGCGGGGCCAGCACAGTTCACTCGCTTCATTCCTGAAGCGATGCCGCAGCTCCGCCAACATGCGGCTCGAATCCTGTCCATGTTTGGCAGCACATATCTGTGCGAGCAGCTGTTCTCTGTGATGAAAATTAACAAAACGTCACACAGGAGTCGCCTCACTGATGAACACCTGCAATCGATCCTGAGAATCTTCACAACACAGAACCTAACCCCAAACATAAACGAACTTGTTGCAAAGAAAAGACTCCAAGTATCAGGCTCTGACTAAATAGGACAAGAAAATGGAATGTTATGATTTGTTATGATTATACTTTTGCTTTAAATTCAATTTTTTATTTATATTTTCAGATTTTTTAATATTCCAGCATGTACAGATTTTGAATGTATTGTATTGACAGGATATTTTTTTATGAAGAGCAAAATATTTTAAGTTGAAATGTATTTATTTTGGAATGATATCCTGTATTTTGGTTCATATTAATGGTTAAAAAACATAAATATTTAGTCTGTTAAATAAATGGTTATACTGTTCGGCCCGCGAGTTTTGAGTTTTGGCCCCCTGTGCAATTGAGTTTGACACCCCTGCTCTAAGGAATAACTATTTACAGAGAGCTAAATACAAACACTAGGGGGAGCACTTACTAAGGCAAGTAACCACAGTTCCAACAAATGTCACTGGCAGTAAGAAGGAACTGAAGAAACGGCAGGTTGGCAGGGACCTATATTCACCACCATGAAGGCGCCAACCCAGGGGACTCCCCGGCCAAAATGACGGGTGCTGCTAGGGGGAAAACCTTCCAACAACTGTGCACGTGGCGCACACACACCTAATTGGAATCGGCATGCGCAAGCACTCAAAGAAGAATATATATTGTGTGGATGCGACCCACATAACATATGGAGAGCAGCATATGTGGCCCACAATGGTAAAGAGGGGGAGAACCACTGCACTAGGGACTCTATCTGGCCTACATAAATCAATGGTCAGCGGGGGGGGCAAACTACAGCCTGTGGGCCACATCCGGCCTGCCAGCCATTTTAATCCGGCCCTCGAGCTCTAGCCAGAGAGCAAGGTCTGGGGCTTGCCCTGCTCCCACGCTCCAGCCGGGGAGCAGGGTCGGGGGCTGCTCCACGCACGCGTGCCGCAGCTCCGCGCAGCTCCCAGAAACAGCAGCATGTCCCCCTCTGGCTCCTATGCGTAGGGGCAGCCAGGGGGTTCCGCACGCTGCCCCCGCCCCAAACACTGCCCCCACAGCTCCCATTGGCTGGGAACTGCAGGCAATGGGAGCTGCAGGGGCGGCACCTGCAGACGGGGCAGAGCTGCCTGGCCGTGCCTCCGTATAGTAGCTGGAGGGGAGACATGCCGCTGCTTCCGGGAGCTGCACCCCTGAACCCCTTCTGTGCCCCAAGCCCCTGCCTCAGCCCTGAGCCCCCTCCCACCCTCCGAACCCCTAAGCCCGAGCCCAGAGCCCGCACCCCCAGCCAGAACCCGCACCCCCCTCCTGCACCCCAACCCCCAATTTCATGGGCATTCACGGCCCACCATTCAATTTCCATACCCAGATGTGGCTCCTCTGGGAGCCAAGCTAGTTTCCTTTGCACCAGTAATGCAAGCAAAATTATCAGTGACACCAGGACAGTGTTATTGTCTTCTGTTGGTTTGCATGGAACTCTGCACCGCTAGGATGAATTTGCCCCTAGGCACAGGAACAACACAAGGACCGAAGTAAAGCTGGGCAAATTTTTGGCAAATAGTTTATTCGCAGAAAAATGCCGTTTCAGTCAACCCTAAACCAGTTGTGATTTTGTGCAGAGTTTGCTAAACCATTTCCACCCCATCGAAAAATTGAAATGTTTCAGTAATGCTGAAACATTCCAGGCTAAGACTTGCAAGGCGCACCATCACCTCCTCCCTCACTCTCAGTGAAATGGTGAAACTGAAACAAAAGCTTTCAAATCAGAGCAAACAAAACATTTTGTTAGACCTGACTCAAAATGTTCTTGGACTTTTTCGATTCACTACAAACTTTGAAAAAGTTCATTTTTCATTTGACCCAAAATAAAGCTTTTCTTCAATTTTTTCAATTGCCAGCAACCAAAGACGATTTTTTGCCCGGCTCAAATTTATGATGCCTTAAGTGTGATTTAAGTGGTGCACAAGTATTGTGAAGATCCTCTGTACAAGGGTGAATTTCATCCCTCACAGAGAGAGTCCACAAGATGCACAGCTGAGGAAATTGCTTTGATGATTGCCTAAAGTGCATAAATTCATAGATTTACAAGGCCAGAAAGGACCATTATGATAATTTAATTTGACCTCCTGCATGACTCCAGCCAGAAAGTGTCACCAGAGTGCCCACAACTGCTGGCGGAACTAGAAAGTATCCTTGAGAAAGACACCCAAGCTCAATTTAAAGCTCCAAGGGATGGAGAATCCACCTCATCCCTTGGTAATTTGTTTCAATGGATGAGGACAGCATTTGATCAGGGCTTGCACCTGCAATCCTTACAGAGGGCCCAGATGCTCTCCCTCAATCTGCTTGCATGTTACCTTGCATTTAAACACAAATATTATGGAGGCATCATTAGTGGCTCCAGAGCCAAGGCTGTGCTGAAATTTGCATTTAGAGAATCATAGAATATCAGGGTTGGAAGGAACCTCAGGAGGTCATTTAGTCCAACCCGCTGCTCAAAGCAGGACCAATCCCCAACTAAATCCCCAAATGGCCCCCTCAAGGATTGAACTCACAACCCTGGGTTTAGCAGGTCAATACTCAAGCCACTGAGCTATCCTTCCCTCCCCCATTGTTAGCTATTGTACCCTCCTCCTCCCCAACTAACACCATTTACTGCTGGGCATAGACCTAATTATCTGGGAAATTATTCCAAGCAAATGTTTAGTAGTTTGGGGCTAGGAATTAAAGACCCCCTTTGTAAATATAAAGTGTCCGTGGAATATTTCCCTCTAACAACTGAAGTGTTAAGTATGTGTAACTCTAAGTCAGTCTCAGACATATGTTAGTGGGGTTTTAAAAGGAACTAAAGAGATGAGCAAATTATTCCCATTATTGATCCTAATTGGTTCTATTTGCACTCAAGGAAGCCAACAGACAATGTATTAACTCATCCACTTCTGGCAGCAGTTACCCTTCTCCCACTGGCGGCACTGGGACTGAGGGATGGAACAGCAGGGCATAAGCGGGAGCTCAGAAGTCACCAATGTTGAGGTCAGAGGGCCAGTCTTTCCTGTCTGTAGCTGGAATCGTTTGAGTTCCTGAGACAGGAGGCTGAACTGTTCGATGTGGCTGCGGCACTGATCCTCCAGATCTCTCACCTGGGCCTGGCAGGGAAGCAAAGCAAAGTGAGGTACAAACACAGGCCTGAACTGGGACAAGGCTCTAATAGCAGCGGTCTTTGCTGTGTCCTTCCATGTAATGGAGCTGGGATATTCAGAGGATGAAAGGATGGAGTTGCCCAGATCCCAGAGATGATCAGTAGGGGATGGCAGCCCCCAGGCCATAGGCCCTTTGAAAATCCCAGTCCCAACAGACAAGTTTAGGATTGGTTCCACTCTAAACCCAAGATGAGCCATCACTGGAAAGCTGCTTTGGGCCTGCAATTTCCCCTACTCACTCCCATACAGGAGAAAATGTAGGAGGGGCCAGAGGCGAGTCAAACAAGGCCCTTTGAGATCGGGAAGATGGGAAGGCTTTTCACATCAAAGTCATATCTCCAAAAGGGACTCCACCAGACCTAGCTAATCTAGGGAGCCTCCCTGGCACATGAGGCCTCCAGCAGCTTCCCCGCCAAACCACTGGGGACAGGAGCCCTAACATTCCCCTCCTGGGCCAAGTTCATCCACGAGTGAGAGACTCCAGGGAGCAACAAAGCATCAAGGCCCCTGGACTATCCAAGAACCTGCACACGCCCCACTGATGTCACACAACCCACCTCCCGGAATTGTTTTCCATGGGGGACTGTGGATTGCAGCAGAAGTAGGAAAGCAGAGGAGGTGATTCTCCAGAGGGAGATGTGGGGGCTACGAGGATCACTTGAGGGTCACCTGCACTCCCCTGGCTTCTGGCCCCAGAGTGCCTCCCCTTCCTGTGCGCCTGCCCCAACGGGTTTAAAAATACACATAACCCACCTCCAACATAACCTACTGCAGCTCCCCCACCCGACTCCCTCAATGCCCCAAGCCCACACAGCTTCCAGGAACCAACCACCACCTGTCCTTTAACACCCCTAACTCCTAACAAACAAACAAAACGTATTAGAGCCTGTCAGGAATGTCCCGTCTAAATACTTTTCCAACAGAAAATGTAGTTTCCACAAGAAAATCTCCAATTTCCCCCAAATTTTTAATTTTTCAGGTCAGTTCAACACTAATCTGGGTCTGCCTGAGAGGCAGTGGTGCCTCATGGGAGGAGTTGTCGTTTGGGTGCCTTACATCTATTCTTCTCTATTGGCTGGGGCCCCCTGTGGGACTATGTCTCTCATGATTAAGGCTGAAGGCTGCGAGTTTGTCATGGAGGTCATGGAAGTCACAGATTCTGTGACTTTTCGTGACTACCGGGAGTCCTGGGCCTAGCGCCACGGGGCTCACCCCCACTCCAGCACCAGTAGGGATCCTGGGCCGCACACTGCCCTCCCCCCAGCACCCAGGCTGCCCTCCACCAGCACCCGCGGGGCCCGGACAGCCCCTCTACCCAAGTTTTAGTCACAGGTATTTTTAGTAAAAGTCATGGACAGGCCACGGGCCATGAGTTTTTGTCACCGACCGTGACCTGTCTGTGACTAAAACGTAGCCTTACACATGAGGCACTACAGTCTCCCCTCTGAACATTTAGTTTAAATCAGAAACATCAAAATGAAAAATTTTGAATCAATATTTTTCAAAGCTTTCCATTCTGTGAACATTTTTGATATGTCAAACTTTCATCACACTTTGGAATGAAAACTACTGGAATTTTCTGTAGAAAAGAAATTCGGATTTTTGACCAACTCTAAAAATGATACATTTGAATCTCTTGTCCTTTTTCAGATGAGCACAAGACCTTTCCATTCAGTTTCTTAACAACTAACAAAATCATCCAAAGCCCAGGACTTGGTGGTGATGGGGGACTTCAACTCCCCAGACATCTGTTGGGAAAATAACACAGCAGGGCACAGATTATCCAACAAGTTCTTGGAATGTACTGGAGACCATTTTTTATTTCAGAAGGTGGTGAAACCTACTGGGGGGAAGTTGTTCTAGATTTGATTTTGACAAATAGGGAGGAACTGGTTGAGAATTTGGAAGTGGAAGGCAGCTTGGGTGAAAGTGATCATGAAATGATAGAATTCATGATTCTAAGGAATGGTAGGAGGGAAAACAGCAAAATAAAAACAATGGATTTCAAGAAGGCACACTTTAGCAAACTCAGGAAGTTGATAGGTAGGCTCCCGTGGGAAGCAAGTATAAGAGGAAAAACAATTGAAGACAGTTGGCAGTTTTTCAGAGAGACATTATTAAGGGCACAAGAGCAAACTATCCCACAGTGTAGGAAAGATAGGCAGTATGATAAGAGACCACCCTGGCTTAACCAGGAGATCTTCAATGATCTAAAACTCATTGGACATCTAACATAGTGAATGCCAGTGAAAATGAGGAACGATTGAGCCTAAAACAGGGAAAAAACAAGTCAAAAATTGCTTAGACAAATTAGATATCTTCAAATCAGCAGGCCCTGATGAAATGCATCCTAGAATACTCAAGGAGCTGACTGAGGAGATATCTGAGCCCATTAGCAATTATCTTTGAAGAATCATGGAAGACAGAAGACATTCCAGAAGACTGGAAAAGGGCAAATATAGTGCCCATCTATAAAAAGGGAAATAAGGATAACCCAGGGAATTACAGACCAGTCATCTTAACTTCTGTACCCAGAAAGATAATGAAGCAAATAATTAAGAAATCAGTTTGCAAATACCTAGAAGATAATAAGGTGATAAGTAACAGTCAGCATGGATTTGTCAAGAACAAATCATGTCAAACCAACCTGATAGCTTTCTTTGACAGGGTAACAAGCCTTGTGGATGGGGGGAAGCGGTAGATGTGGTATATCATGACTTTAGTAAGGCTTTTGATACTGTCTCGCATGACCTTCTCATAAACAAACTAGGGAAATGCAACCTAGATGGAACTACTATAAGGTGGGTGCATAACTGGTTGGAAAATCATTCCCCGAGAGTAACTATCAGTGGTTCACACACATGCTGGAAGGGCAGAACGAGTGGGGTCCTGTAGGGATTGGTTCTGGGTCCGGTTCTGTTCAATATCTTCATCAATGATTTATATAATGGCATAGAGGGTACACTTATAAAGTTTGTGGACGATACCAAGCTGGGAGGGGTTGCAAGTGCTTTGGAGGATAGGATTAAAATTCAAAATGATCTGGACAAACTGGAGAAATGGTCTGAAGTAAATAGGATGAAATTCAATAAAGACAAATGCAAAGTGCTCCACTTAGGAAGGAACAATCAGTTGCACACATACAAAATGGGAAATGACTGCCTAGGAAGGAGTACTGCGGAAAGGGATCTGGAGGTCATAATGGATCACAAGCTAAATATGAGTCAATAGTGAACGCTATTGCAAAAAAAGCAAATATCATTCTGGGACTCATTAGCAGGAGTTTTGTAAGCAACACATGAGAAGTAATTCTTCCGCTCTACTCCACGCTGATTAGGCCTCAACTGGAGTATTGTGTCCAGTTCTGGGCGCCACATTTCAGGAAAGATGTGGACAAATAGGAGAAAGTCCAGAGAAGAGCAACAAAAATGATTAAAGGTCTAGAAAACATGAACTATGAGGGAAGATTGAAAAAATTGGGTTTGTTTAGTCTGGAGAAGAGAAGACTGAGAGGGAACATGATAACAGTTTTCAAGTACACCTCTACCCCTATATAACGTGACCCGATATAACACAAATTCGGATATAATGAGATAAAGCAGCGCTCCGGGGGGGGCGGGGCTGCGCACTCCGGCGGATCAAAGCAGATTCGATATAACGTGGTTTCACCTATAACGCGGTAAGATTTTTTGGCTCCCGAGGACAGCGTTATATCGGGGTAGAGGTGTACATAAAAGGTTGTTACAAGGAGGAGGGAGAAAAATTGTTCTTCTTAACCTCTGGGGATGGGACAAGAAGCAACAGACTTAAATTGCAGCAAGGGCAGTTTAGGTTGGACATTAGGAAAAACTGCCTGTCAGAGTGATTAAGCACTGGAATAAATTGCTTAGGGAGGTTGTGGAATCTCCATCATTGGGGATTTTTAAGAGCAGGTTGGACAAACACCTTTCAGGGATGGTCTAGATAATATTTAGTCCTGCCTTGAGTGCAGAGGACTGGACTAGATGACCTCTCAAGGTCCCTTCCCGCCCTATGATTCAATGAACTCCTGACAATGTCTGCATTTTACTTCCGAGGAATTAACCATTTGCAGCACTTGAGTCCATTCTGTTACTTGCCTCGCATCACTGGATCAACAGCTTTCACACTTAATACAGTAAGCATGAGAGACCACCCCTAGGCTATTCAACACTGTTAAGACTAACAAATGAGAGCTAGTCAGCTTTGCACTGAGCCAGGTGATCTGATGCCCTGCCCACCTTACAGAAGTTTTTAGATTCTAACAAACCAAAGACTGCTAACTATTCATACCTCTGCCTTTTCCCTGCTCTTCCATGCACAAAGACTGCTGATTCCACCCATTAGCTAACCCCTTATCTGTAAACATAAGTTATCCCACCAATTCCCCTTCTCCTCTAGGGTGTGATCTATACTTAAATCATAGGTCTATATAGTTACAGCACTCAGGCAGGGAGAGCCGTGCCTGGAGTCAGACTGGAGGAGCAGGGAGCCAAGACCCAGGGAGGCAGCATGGCTCCCAGCAGGGAGAATCGGGTGGCAGCCCAGCTTGGAGTGAAGACCAGGCAGCAGCCCATCTGAGGAGCAGAGAGGTGGCTTTCTTGTCAATTTCACAGCTCAAGTGGAGACATGAAATTGACAAGACAGCCAACAGCCGATTTAAGAAACACAGTGATCACCGTAACTACACCCACATAAGCCCTACGCCTCTTGTGGAGGTGGAGTTATGTTGGTGTAGGAGGGCACTTACATCGGCGGGAGCAAGGCTGTAGTGTAGACACTGACATAGTTAGGTTGACATAAGCTGCTGTATGTCAACCTAACTCTGCATGTAAACCAAGCCAGAGAAGCTGAAAAAAATAGAAAACCTGGAAAAGCTCACAAAAACTGAAAAACAACCAAGCCATTGTGTAGGATTTTTGTCAGAGAAAGAAAAGGTAAATGCTCTGCTCTATCAAAGCAGCAGCAGTAGCACCCTTTGAATTATTTTAGCTCTACTTTTTAAAGCTGACACCATACGAACATGACAGGAATCCGTGTCTAACATACACCCCACACAATAGTCAGAGTTAAGCAGCAGCAGGAGGAAAACGCCCTGCTCAATTATCTCAGTACCTGCATGCAATCCAAGGTATTCTGTCAGCAAGGAAAAGAGCAAACAGAGATTTAAAACCACATATCAGCATTTTCATTAACCAAAAATCAAGACACTGCAAAGCATAACAAAATCCTCAGTTTAGGGAACATTCGTCTCCCAATTAGTACACAATAAGTGTTGAGTTCCTCTGAGACACCCCTCCCCCCAGCTGCTAAAAGAAATTCCACAGATTGAAAGCATGAATCAGATTGCTGCTACCTCAGAAACACTCTCACTCTCCAAGGGCCTCCATCAAGGGCCTTTTAATTATGAATCTCAAACCCTTTTCTCCCAGCCCCATTGGTGGATGACCATTCCCTGAACTAGCTGCTCTCCTGCATCAGAGCTCCACTCAGTGCTGGAAAGACAGAGGGGTTCAGCGAGCAAGTTACAATGCCCTTATTCTTGGAGCTGAGCCAGCCCTGACACAACTTAGAGCAGCTACCAGGCTGCTCCAAGGGTATGTCTGCACCGCAGCGAGAGATATCATTCCCTAGGGGGGCAGACGTACACACACTAGCTCTGCCTACAACGCTACAAATGGCAGCGGAGCCACAGCAGTGGTTCCTTGGGCTGGCCTCCAAGCACAACCCCAACTGAGGTAAGTCCCCAGTAGCAGCTTTAGAGATCTCAATAATGGGCACATTCTTAAGGAAGGCCAAAGAAAAGGCAATGGACCTTGTAGAATGAGTGGTTGAATACTGTGAGATTCGTAACAAAAGTCAATGCAGGCAGATATCCACTTGGAAAGCTTCTGGTTAGAGGTTGCAGACCCTTCTGCTCTATCTGCTAGCAAGACAAACAGCCTGTGGGTCTTTCTGAAGGACTCCGTCCTATCCAGACAGAAGGCATGGGCTCTCCTGACGTCAAGGGTGTGCAGAAGTGCCTCCTGGTTACCTAGATGTGGTTTGGAGTGGAAGACAGGCAGGTGAATGGGCTGATTGATATGGAACTCGGAAGAAACCTTGAGTAAGAATTTGGGGTGGGGCCTCAGTGTGACCTCGTCCTTAAAAAAATACAGTGAAAGGGGGGCATGCCACCAGGGCCCCCATTTCTCCAACCCATCGTGCTGACGTGACGCCTATCAGGAATGCCATTTTCATTGACAAATGGAGCAGTGGCCTTGAGAGGCATTTAAGGACCAGACTGAGGTCCCATACTGGAGTAGGATGTTGGACTGTTTCCAATTCTTTGAGGAATCTCACTGTGGGTGGCAAAGACAGAATAATCCTCTCGGGGGGTGGAAAGCTGTGATTGCTGCCAGGTGGACTCTTATGCAGCTCATCAATAGTCCCGAGATTTTTAGAGTTAGAAGGTTGTCCAGTATATCCGGAAGCAATGAGGTCATCAGTGAAGCATGCCTGAGGTCACAACAACTGGCAAACCTCGTCCATTTCTCAGAGTGCATGCTGTGAGTAGCTTGTTTCCTGCTATGTGTCAGTATTCTTTTTACGTTGTCTGAGCAGGTTGCCTCTAGTCCTGTTAGCCATCGGCCAACCATGCACAGAGACGTGGCACTGTGAGATTGGGGTGAAGAATCTGCCTGCCTTCCTGGGACAGGAGATGAGGAGCAGCGTGGAGAATGATCGGAGAGCAAAATGGTCAGCTGTGTCCGGTAAGGAAACCACATTTGCCTGGGCCAGGTTGGCACTATTAGGATGACTCTGGCTTTATTTTTCTTTATTATGAGCATAGCTTTGGCTATTAGGGGAGTCAGTGGGAATGCGCACAGGAGAGTTGATGACCACTGAATGTGAAAAGTATCCCACAGGGCCTGGAGAGTCAGTCTGTCCCTCAAGCAGAAGTGGGTACATTTCTTGTTTAACTCTGTGGCAAAGGAGTCTTCCGGAGGGGTGTCCCCATTGACAGAACACATGGTGTAATTTACTGGGGTCTATTTCCCACTCGTGGTCTTCGAAGATGTGCCTGCTGAATGCATCTGCGGTCACATTCTGACACCTGGGAGACAGGCTGCTGTGATGACAATTTGGTTGCATATGCACCAATTCCAAAGCTTGACAGCCTTGGCGCAGAAGGAGGGGGATCTTGCCCCTCCTTGGCGACTGCTGTAAAACATGCATGATGTATTGTCCATCATGATCTTTATGTGTTTGCTCTGGGCAGTGGTAGGAAATGAAGACAGGCATATCTGACCAGGTTGATGTGCAGCATCACCTTTTGTGATGTCCACTTGCCCTGGGTCATGTGAGTGTCTAGATGCATTCCCCACCATAACAGAGAGATGTCCATCATTATGACGACCGTTGGGGAAGGATGTGCAAACAGAACTCCTGTGCACACATTGTGATGGTCCTTCCACCAGTTGAGGGATTGGTTTACAGAGGTAGGTATGGAAAGACGCATATTTAAACTGTGTCTGTTTGGTGAATAAACAGTTTGAGCCACCCTTGAAGGAAGCGCATTCAAAGTCTTGTGTGTTCTGTGACGAAGGTGGTGGCTGCTATGTGCTATAGTAATTGAAGACAGTTCCTGACTGTAGTTTGAGGGCTGAGCTGAACTGTGTTGGCTATGTTGGAAATGGCCACAAACCTGTGCAGAGGAAGGTAAGCTCTCGCTGTTACCGAATAAAGGTGTGCCTCTATGAACTCGAAGTTTTGCACAGGGGTCAAAGTGGATTTTGGATGTTCAATTGCAGTCCCAAGTGAAAGAAGAGATCTGTGGCCTTGGAGGTTGCTCAAGATGTCAGTTCCAGGGAATGGCCTTTCAGTAGCCAATTGTCCAGGTAGGAGAATACTAAGATACCTTTCCTGCAGAGCTGCGCTGGTACTACTGACATGATTTTCGAGAAGAGCCTCGGGACAGATGATAGGCCAAAGGGGAGCACTCGGTATTGAAGGTGATTCTGGCCGATAGTGAAATATAGGAATCGTTTGTGGGATGGGTGGATAGCGATATGGAAATACGCATCTTGAAGGTCAAGGTGCAGAGAACCAATCCCCTTGCTCTAGTGACAGAATTACCACTGCAAATGTCACCATTTTGAATTTTTGTGCCTTCACACAGGTGTTGGTACCAGGAAGTACCTATAATAAACCCTCTTCCTTCTGTGCTGCATGGGGACTGGTTCTATAGCTCCCAAGCGTAACAAAGTGTCTCTTTCTTGAAGAAGCAAGCTCTTGTGAGGGGGTCCCTGAAGAGGGACAGTGAAGGGAGGTTTGATGGAAATGTAGTAAAGTGGATAGTGTATCCTGTGAAGATGATCACAAAACCCCACTTGTCCGCAGTGATCAACTCCCAAGTCCGCCTGAAGTGCTGAAGGCAGTCACCGAAGGGAGGAAGGCTGGTGAATTGGTGCAGCTGAAGAGGATGACGATGGTAATTTAAGCCCACGACCAACCCGTCAAAATTGCTGCTTGGAGGTGGATAGTGGACTGTTTCCTTCTCTGGAATCTCTGCCTCTTCTGGTGCCATTCATACGACCTCTGGGAGGAAAGGAATTGGGCAGGGTGGGATCTCTGGGGCCTCTGGGACTTATTGAACTTTCTCTTATAGGTGAGTGTGTAAATACAGGTCTGTCGCATCTTACGTGCATTTAACATGCGCAATTTCAACTTTAGGCGGTCGGCAAAAAAAAAAAAAAAGAGAAAAACAACAGTTTTAATATTATACCTGTAGTGCAGGCGATTTCGCCCGCCATTGAACTCAATGGGGTTTTGGCTATACGCGGTTTTCACTTTACGCGCTAACCGCGGAACGGAACCCCCACGTAAGATGAGACAGACCTGTACCAAAAGAACATAAGGTAGCTCTAGAGTGCCTTAATATTTGCAGAGACTTTTCTGTGCTATCTGCGAACAACTTAGATCCATCAAAAGAAAGGCCCTGTACTGTATTCTGGACCTCTTTTGGGAATCCAAAGAGTTAGAGCCAGGAAGCGACTCATATAACTAACACTGTAGCAATCAAACAGGAAGCAGTATCAGTGGCGTCAAGGGAGGCTTGTACGACTGTTCTGGCAAGTAGTTGGCCCTGCACAATAACTGTCTGGAACGGCTCTCTGGGCTCTGTCAGCAGGTGATCCACAAAATAGTTCAGCTTGGTATAATTCATGATTGTACTTTGCCATTAACAACTGAAAACTGGTGTTTCTAAGTTAGAAGGAGGCAGAGGAATAAGATTAAGGGGCACATTTGATAGCTGCTTTCAACTACCTGAAAGGGGGTTCCAAAGAAGATGGATCTAGACTGTTCTCAGTGGTAGCAGATGACAGAACAAGGAATAATGGTCTCACGTTGCAGTGGGGGAGGTTTAGGTTGGATATTAGGAAAAACTTTTTCACTAGGAGGGTGGTGAAGCACTGGAATGTGTTACCTAGGGAGATGGTGGAATCTCCTTCCTTGGAGGTTTTTAAAGTCAGGCTTGACAAAGCCCTGGCTGAGATGATTTAGTTGGGGATTGGTCCTGCTTTGAGCAGAGGGTTGGACTAGATAACCTCCTGAGGTCCCTTCCAAACCTCTATGATTCTATGACTTATGAGGACAGGCTGAGAGAAGTGGGCTTATTTAATCTGCAGAAGAGAAGAGTGAGGGGGGATTTGATAGCAGCGTTCAACTACCTGAAGTGGGGATCCAAAGAGGATGGAGCTCAGCTGTTCTCAGTGGTGGCAGATGACAGAACAAGGAGCAATGGTCTCAAGTTGCAGTGGGGGAGCTCTAGGTTGGATATTAGGAAACACTATTTCACTAGGACTATGGTGAAGGGTAACAGTGAAATCCTTGCTGATCTTAAACACAAAAAGGAAACTTACAAGAAGTGGAAGATTGGACAAAAGACCAGGGAAGAGTATAAAAATATTGCTCATGCATACAGGGGTGAAATTAGGAAGGCCAAATCACGCTTGGAGTTGCAGCTAGCAAGGGATGTTAAGAGTAAGACGAAGGGTTTCTTCAGGTATGTTAGCAACAAGAAGGTCAAGGAAAGTGTGGGCCCCTTACTGAATGAGGGAGGCAACCTAGTGACAGAGGATGTGGAAAAAAAGCTAATGTACTCAATGCTTTTTTTGCCTCTGTCTTCACGAACAAGGTCAGCTCCCAGACTACTGCACTGGGCAGCACAGTATGGAGTGGAGGTGACCAGCCCTCTGTGGAGAAAGAAGTGGTTCAGGACTATTTAGAAAAGCTGGACGAGCACAAGTCCATGGGGCCGGATGCGCTGCATCTTAGGGTGCTAAAGGAGTTGGCAGATGTGATTGCAGAGCCATTGGCTATTATCTTTGAAAACTTGTGATGATCAGAGGAGATCCCGGAAGACTGGAAAAAGGCTAATGTAGTGCCCATCTTTAAAAAAGGGAAGGCGGAAGATCCAGGGAACTACAAGCCAGTCAGCCTCAACTCAGTCCCTGGAAAAATCATGGAGCAGGTCCTCAAGGAATCAATTCTGAAGCACTTAGAGGAGAGGAAAGTGATCAGGAACAGTCAGCATGGATTCACCAAGGGCAAGTCATGCCTGACTATCCTAATTGCCTTCTATGATGAGATAACTGGCTCTGTGGATGAGGGGAAAGCAGTGGACGTGTTATTCCTTGACTTTAGCAAAGCTTTTGATACGGTCTCCCACAGTATTCTTAAAGACGTATAAGCTGGATGAATGGACTGTAAGGTGGATAGAAAGCTGGCTAGATCGTCGGGCTCAACGGGTAGTGATCAATGGCTCTATGTCTAGTTGGTAGCCGGTATCAAGCGGACTGCCCCAAGGGTCGGTCCTGGGGCCGGTTTTGTTCTATATCTTCATTGACGATCTGGAGGATGGCGTGGATTGCACCCTCAGCAAGACTGCAGATGACACTAAACGGGGAGGAGTGGTAGATACGCTGGAAGGTAGGATAGGATACAGAGGGTCCTAGACCAATTAGAGGATTGGGCCAAAAGAAATCTGATGAGGTTCAACAAGGACAAGTGCAGGGTCCTGAACTTAGGACGGAAGAATCCCATGCACTGCTACAGAATAGGGGCTGAGCAGTTCTGCAGAAAAGGACCTGGGGGTTACAGTGGACGAGAAGCTGGATAAGAGTCAACAGTGTGCCCTTGTTGCCAAGAAGGTGAACGGCATTTTGGGCTGTATAAGTAGGAGCATTGCCAGCAGATCGAGGGACGTGATCATTCCCCTCTATTCAGCATTGGTGAGGCCTCATCTGGAGTACTGTCTCCAGTTTTGGGCCCCACACTACAAGAAGGATGTGGAAAAAATGGAAACAGTCCAGCGAAGGGCAACAAAAATGATTAGGGGGCTGGAGCACATGACTTATGTGGAGAGGTTGAGGGAACTTGGATTATTTAGTCTGCAGAAGAGAAGAATGAGGGGGATTTGATAGCTGCTTTCAACTACCTGAAAGGGGGTTCCAAAGAAGATGGATCTAGACTGTTCTCAGTGGTACCAGTGGACAGAACGAGGAGTAATGGTCTCAAGTTGCAGTTGGGGAGGTTTAGGGTGGATATTAGGAAAAACTTTTCCACTATGAAGGTGATGAAGCACTGGACTGGGTTACCTAGGGAGGTGGTCAAATCTCCTTCCTTAACAAAGCCCTGGCTGGGATGATTTAGGTGGGGTTGGTCCTGCTTTGAGCAGGGGGTTGGACTATATGACCTCCTGAGGTCCCTTCCAACCCTGATATTCTATGATTCTATGAAGCACTGGAATGGGTTACCTAGGGAGGTGGTGGAATTTCCATCCTTAGAGATTTTTAAGGCTCAGCTTCACAAAGCCCTGGCTGGGATGACTTAGTTGGGGTTGGTCCTGCTTTGAGCAGGGGGTTGGACTAGATACCTCCTGAGGTCTTTTCCAACCCTAACTTTCTATGATTTCCTCCCCAGTAGATCTAGACCCTTATGGTCTTTTTCATGAGGTGTGGTTTTAGCATGATGATGCCTTCCATGTTCATTAACTGTGTCAACTACCGAGGAGTTAGGTGAGGGAATAGAAAAAAAAAATTTTAGTCCTTTGTTGGGACATAATATTTCTTATCCACTCTCCTGCATGTAGGTGGAATAGAAGTTGGGTTGTGCGAGATGATCTTCTCTGGGTCCAGAAGAGCTTTGTTAACAGGCAGGGCTATGTGGGCCGATGAGGGTGAGTGGAGGATATCAAGTAGCTTATGATGAGGCTCTTTCATTTCCTCAAGAGGAATCTGCAAGGAATTTGCAACTCTCTTGACCAGGTCCTGGAAGTGCTTAAAATCATCCGCCAGGGATGGAGGAGGAGGCGGCATGACTGTTTCATCCAGAGACGAAGAGATGCTGGCCATGTTCCTCAAAGGATTCCTCTTGAGTGTCAGGTCTCCTGGAGGGAGGAGGTGATGCAGATTGCCCCTCTCTATGACAGGTGGTGCTCAATGCTCTGGAAAATTGTTAGCGATAAGCCACCCAAGGGTCCCAATATGGCCAATGAGGAGGTGCATAAGGCATAAGAGGAGACACCCAAGGGTGCTCATACCAACGAGGCACTGGTGGCAATCCTGGGCCACAAGCAGTTGCAGCTTCAGCAGAGGCTTCTGGAAAGGGGCCTTTATAGGAGTGAGGGGAAGAACACTGAATTGACACTTGAGACACCAAAGTAAGATCTTCATCAGAATCCTCTTCCTCAAGCTCACTCTGAAATGGTGGAGAGCATGGAGAGACCTGAGATGAAACCATCGGTACTGGGCAAACTTCAGGCAATCTTGATGTTCTCTGTACTGACAGCACATCTCAACGGAGCAGCAGAGAATCGGGCACCTCAGATGCAGCCAGGTTCCAGGGAAAATACAACTCCTGTGGTACCAAGAGTGTTATTGGTACCGAGCCTGTAGTCTGCCCCAAGGTGATCGTGGCCAATGGCGCTAACGGTACCGTAGGTCTCGGCGTTTGGAGAGAACCACAGTTGCTGACAGTACTGAAGGTCTTGCACACTCTGAGGGAAGTGCAGTCAGAGCCGTTTGTTGCAGAGGAAGAGCTCTTCTCGCAGCCTCCATCCATTAACGATATCCATGATCTCTCTGGGCCCAAGGCTTTGCCAACTTTTGGTCTAGCCATGCCCTGGGTACCTGAAGAATCAGCAGCCTTGTGGGTACCCAACTGGAGAGCCAGTGGCACAGGGGTAGCTGAAGAAACCAACAATCTCGGCATTTAGAGGTAGATTCTCTACCTGGTGAGCCAGGGGCACATTCCTTTGAGGGTTAATGAGAGGAGTCATGTGTCCTCCTCTTAGAAGCCATGGAGGCAACAGACTTGCTCAGAGACCGGGTACAGTGCGGGGATCCCGTGGACTGGGTCAGAAGCCAGGCATAAAGAGCTCTCCATCATGAGGAGGCAAAGCTTTATCTCTCTGTTTTTCTGGCTCTTGATTTCAGTGCCAGACAACAGTTGCACTTCTAGGCAACATGTGATTCCCCGAGGCAACAGATGCAGCGGGAGTGCCAGTCGCTGACCGGGATCTCCTCCTCGCAAGACTGACAACATCTGAAGCCAGGAGAACCGGGCATAACCTCCCCATAAAGAATACTACTAACTAAGTAGTACATATCTAAATGCAATACAAGAGAAAATAAAAGAAAAAAAATTCTCAAAAAAAGAAGAGATAAGAAGCTATACTACTACTATTTACTAACTATTGAAACTAACATTAATACTCTGACTAACTATTAATAAGAAAAGAGGATAAAGTTGAGGAAATCTCTATGGGACAACTGCCAGAGCTCCGTCTCAGGCCAAGGTGATCGAGAAGGAACTGAAAGCATTTCTCCTGCGCAGTGCGATACAACAGCAGCACGGGACACGAGACTGCCTAACACACATGCACAGGCCAAATGGCCACTGTTATGAGAAATCTCCAAACACAGGCACAGGGGGTGCTAGCACACCTAGAGTGGAGCACCCATCAGGACACTACTCAAAGAAGAATTATTAGCTCAAGATCTTGGCCTTATGGAACAGACATTGAACTGAAGTTTCATTAGCAGCCAGAGAAAGAGTAAAGACAGGAAATAATCTACACAGTGGAGCCATCTTCTAAATATCATTTGACTAGTGAGCGCATGCTTACAGCAGGGAAGTGAGGACAAATCTCTGTTCAGAATTAAGGCTATGCTGAAAAGCAATACACACATATTATAATTTGGGAACACACTGCTAAGGCACCCAAGCAGCATTAACTCTGCCCTGCAGTGACACCAGACAATAACTATAATTATGTTTATAGCTTTTTAATGTTTGTGGCCCTGGATTAGATTAAAATGTTTTTTTAAAACAGAATTTTTCTCTCTCTCTCTCTTTTTCCTTCCTAGAGTCACTGGATTGCAGTGCAGCTCCTCATCTGCCAGGTAGAGACATGGGGGACTTCAATCACCCTGACATCTGCTGGGAGAGCAATACAGCGGTGCACAGACAATCCAGGAAGTTTTTGGAACGTGTAGGGGACAACTTCCTGGCGCAAGTGCTGGAGGAACCAACTAGGGGCCGTGCTCCTCTTGATCTGCTGCTCACAAACAGGGAATAATTGGTAGGGGAAGGAGAAGTGGGTGGCAACCTGAGCAGCAGTGACCATGAGATGGTCGAGTTCAGGATCCTGACAAAAGGAAGAGAGGAAAGCAGCAGAATATGGACCCTGGGCTTCAGAAAATCAGACTTGGACTCCTTCAGGGAACTGATGGGCAGGATCCCCTGGGAAGCTAATATGAGGGGGATTGGAGACCAGGAGAGCTGGCTGTATTTTAAAGAAGCCTTATTGAGGGTGCAGGAACAAATTATCCCAATGTGCAGAAAGAATAGCAAATATGGCAAGCGACCAGCTTGACTTAATAGTGAAATCTTCGGTGACCTTAAACAAAAAAAGGAAGTTTACAAGAAGTGGAAACTTGGACAGCTGACTACGAAGGAATATAAAAATATTGCTCGAGCATGCAGGGGTGTAAGCACAATTGGAGTTGCAGCTAGCAAGGGATGTGAAGGGTAACAAGAAGGGTTTCTACAGGTATGTTAGTAACAAGGTGGTCAGGGAAAGTGTGGGACCCTTACTGAGTGGGGGAGGCAACCTAGTGACAGACGATGTGGAAAAAGTTGAAGTACCCAATGCTTTTTTTGCCTCTGTCTTCACAGACAAGGTCAGCTCCCAGACTGCTGCACTAGGCAAGGGGACATCCTTAGGCATACACAGAATACGCAACTGCATAGGGCCCCACAACATTTGGGCACCAAATTGCCCCAAATTTCGTGGTGCCCTACACAGCTGCGTGTTTCGTATGTGGTAGTGCCAGCGAACAGCCCCCATCCCCCAGCTGGCCCCCCTATGGGGTGCGCCCACTGCAAGGGGCAGGGACGTTCCTGGGGCAGGGTGGGGGGCCCAGGACAACTCCCTCCGCCCCTGCCCCGCCTCTTCCTGCCCCCACCCTGTCCCCATTTTCCACCCCTTCTCCCAAGCTCCCTCCCCAGCCTGGCGCTGGCAGCAGGGGTCAGGCCTACCCCCGCACTCACCGGTGGTGACGGGAAGCAGAGCAACCCAGCCCCAGCCTGCTCCACTCCTCTGGCTCCCCGTTGTGTCTCATAGACTCATAGACTTTAAGGTCAGAAGGGACCATTATGATCATCTGGTCTGACCCCCTGCACTTCCCACTGCTGGTGAGTGCGGGGGCACGGACCCCTCCCCCAAGCAACACGGCTGGGGCGGGGGGAGCGGAGCAGGCTGGCGCTGGGTCGTTCCGCTTCCTGCTGCCAGCACCAGGCCCCCCACTAATCCCCCGGGCAGCTCTGGGCCTGTGGGGCCCCACACAGCTCCTGCCTCCATGGCCCTGCAGACCTTGAGCACAGCCCAGACCCTCAGCGGGCTGCAGCAGGTGCTTGGGCTGCGTAGGACACCATAATTGGTAGGGACGCGGCTGACTGGGCAGCACAGAATGGGGAGGATGTGAGCAGCCCTCAGTGGTGAAAGAACAGGTTAAGGACTATTTAGAAAAAGCTGGATATGCACAAGTCCATGACGCCAGATGCAATGCTTCCGAAGGTGCTGAGGGAGTTGGCTGATGTGATTGCAGAGCCATTGGCCATTATCTTTGAAAATGCATGGCGATCAGGGGAGGTCCCGGACAATTGGAAAAAGGCAAATGTAGTGCCCATCTTTAAAAAAGGGAAGGAGGAGAATCCGGGGAACTATGGACCAGTCAGCCTCACCTCAGTCCCTGGAAAAATCATGGAGCAGGTCCTCAAGGAATCCATTTTGAAACACTTGGAGGACCAACCTGATTGCCTTCTATGATGAGATAACTGGCTCTGTGGATGTGGGGAAAGCGGTGGACATGATATACCTTCATTTTAGCAAAGCTTTTGATACAGTTTCCCACAGTATTCTTGCCAGCAAGTTAAAGAAGTATGGGCTGGATGAATGGACTATAAGGTGGATAGAAAGCTAGCTAGATCGTCGGGTCAATGGGTAGCGATCAATGGCTTGATGTGTAGTTAGGGGCAGTCGGTATCAAGCGGAGTGCCCCGAGGGTTGGTCCTGGGGCCGGTTTTGTTCAACATCTTCATTAATGATCTGGAGGATGGGATGGATTGCACCCTCAGCAAGTCTGTGGATGACACTTAGCTCGGGGGAGAGGTAGATACGCTGGAGGGTAGGGATAGGGTCCAGAGTGACCTAGACAAATTGGAGGATTGGGCCAAAAGAAATCTGATGAGGTTCAACAAGGACAAGTAGAGAGTCCTGCACTTAGGAAGGAAGAATCCCATGCACTGCTACTGGCTGGGGACGGACTGGCTAAGTGGTAGTTCTGCAGAAAAGGACCTGGGGAATACAGTGGACAAGAAGCTGGGTATGAGTCAACAGTGTGCCCTTGTTGACAAGAAGGCTAACGGCATATTGGGCTGCATTAGTAGGAGCATTGCCAGCAGATCAAGGGAAGTGATTATTCCCCTCTATTCGGCACTGGTGAGGCCACAGCTGGAGTATTTCATCCAGTTTTGGGCCCCCCACTACAGAAAGGATGTGGGCAAATTGGAGAGAGTCCACTGGAGGGCAATGAAAATGATTAGGGGGATGGGGTACATGACTTCTGAGGAGAGGCTGAGGGAACTGGGCTTATTTAGTCTGAGGAAAAGAAGAGTGAAGGGGGGGTTGATAGCAGCCTTCGACTATCTGAAGGGGGATGCAGCTAGGCTGTTCTCAGTGGTGGCAGATGACAGAACAAGGAGCAATGGTCTCAAGTTGCAGCAGGGGAGGTCTAGGTTGGATATTAGGAAACACTATTTCACTAGGAGGGTGGTGAAGCACTGGAATGGGTTACCTAGGGAGGTGGTGGAATCTCCATCCTTAGGGCTGGGCTACACTGGGTGGGGGGGTCGATGTAAGATACACAACTTCAGCTACAAAAATAGCGTAGCTGAAGTCGACGTATCTTATTTCGACTGAACTCCCGTCCTCACGGCGCGGGATCGACGGCCGCCGCTCCTCCGTCGACTCCGCTACCACCGCTCGCGCTGGTGGAGTTCTGGAGTCGATGGGGTCGCGTCCGGGGATCAATATATCACCTCTAGACGAGACGCGATATATCGATTCCTGATAGATCGATTACTACCCGCCGAATCGGCGGGTAGTCTGGACATACCCTTAGAGGCTTTTAAGGCCCGGCTTTACAAAGCCCTGGATGGAATGATTTAGTTGGGGTTGGTCCTGCTTTGAGCAGGGGGTTGGACTGGGTGGCCTCTAGGGTCTCTTCCAACCGTAATCTTCTACGAGTCTATGAAAAAGGATCACCAACTGCTGGAGCCTCCTGACAGGCATAACCAACATCTTAGATAAAGAATGAATCTCCCCTTCTTCCTTCAAACATGCAATAGTCTAACCCAAACTGAAAAACGGCAGCTTGGAGCTAGTGGACCTAGCTAACTATTGCAAATATTAAACCTTTCTTCCCTAAACAAGAAGCTTTATCCTAGACATG
The DNA here is from genome assembly GCF_011386835.1 of Chrysemys picta bellii. Classification (NCBI taxonomy): domain Eukaryota; kingdom Metazoa; phylum Chordata; order Testudines; family Emydidae; genus Chrysemys; species Chrysemys picta. The sequence continues at coordinate 23,752,758 of NC_088809.1, forward strand.
CCACAATCCAGATTCAGGTCAGCAAATGGTAAGGAAACAGACAGCAGCACTGGTGGTCAGTCTCTTGTGTCAATGGAACGCTGATGTCCATTCTCAAACCTCTGGATTCTGCAGCATTCAACACAGTCAGCCACAAGACATTGCTGTCCCATCTAAGCAAGGTGGCAGGGGCCAATGAAAGAACTAGAATAGTCTGACCGCTTCCTGGAGGAACATGCCCAAGGGTCATTATGTGAACCTGCACCTTCACCCCCAGGCCTCTCGCTTGTGGAGCTCCACAATGATCTATTCAACTCAAAATGCAGCAGCCTGCTGAACTGGTGAGACATCACAAGGTCAAATGTCAACAAGAGGCAGCTGAGACATAGCTCTAGCTGTTTACTCTTTACAACAGACAACAGTGCCATTGTCACCAGGCTAACCTAGGTGCCCCAGAACCGAGATGAAAAAGGGTTAGTTAAAGCTCCTGGTTGGCAGAGGAGAACTCTGTGAAGGGTGCAGCCATGGCGCAGTCTCCACCAGTCGAAGACACATACCCATACCTGCTCAGCTGACTTCACAGTTTCAAATAGACTCCTCACTGACACCAAGCTCTCACAGAGTCGAGGTCACAAGAAATGTATTTTGCCATTTCTGATTGGGTTCCATCGCTGGAGAGGAAGAGCTGGCTTCAACAGCACATACCTTCATTGCCCGCCAACTGCACTGTAAGAAAGCAGCTTACTTGGGCTTGGAAGCTTCAGCACTGAGAAAATTACAAGTGATGGAGAATGCAGCAGCTCACTCCCTGGGCATCAAACCTGACCCTCACTCACTGCACTGGATTCCCCTAAATCATCACATCAAGTTGAAACTGTTGGTCCTTTGTCATCATGCCTCTAAATAGTTTGGGCCCAGGTTATCTAAGAGATCACCTCATGCGTAGGATCAAAACTATGGTCATCACTTCTCTCCACTGGCATAATGGAGTTGGCTACCACAACGATAAAGCTTGTTTGTGCAGGGGGCAGAGCACTGGGGGGGGCTGGCACTTTGGGGGACTGTGGTATTCGTTCCTGCTGGATGAAACCTCACCACTTTCGGTTCCAAGAGCTAAGCCGCATCTTTGCCATGTCTCCTGTAATAACAGCATAGACCACATAACGTAAAAACCAACCAACCAAAAACCCATATGCAGAAAGTCATGGAGAAGGGTGCAGACATGACAGTTATGTTGCTTAATGCATCACTGGAAGATGTACAGACACCGGTGATGGTCACTGTCTGAAAACCTGAACTGAGTCAACAGTCTTAGGGCAGATTTTCCAAGAGGATCAGGATGCCAGGAGTCAAGCTCTTGAAATTCTGGCCCTAATGGCTACTCAGCCTGACTGACAGATAAGCGTGCGCCACACTGGAGTGAGACCGGTCTACCACTTGCAGTGTTTGCTAGGGAACATTCTGACCCAGGAACATCAGCCCACAGAGAAACCAAGTGTTAAAGCTATTAGAGACCAAGTTTGCAGACACCTGCCTGATTTTGCCTTTCCATCTTACCTCTAGTAGCTGTACTGCTCCTTCATGTTCCCTTTTTGCCTCTGCCTGGGCCTGAAGTCAAACAAGAGACAAGGAGTCACTGATCAAACACCCCTCAGAAAGCTCACTTCCGCTGTCAGCATCTCAATAGGCAGCAAGATAGATTTAAAAGCCTGAATAGAACAACAGGACCAGAGACATCCTTGCTCTATGGACAAAAAGCCTTTGCAGATTAGAATGGTCATGCATGAGAACAGCCCCTTGTAGTGCCCAGGTATCAGAGTTGCCCCTGGCACAGACACACTTCCCTGGATTAGTTTATCTGGTAAACTCACACATACCTCCTCCCTGCACAGTCCCGCCAAGGAGACAATGCAGGAGTTCCATCTCTTTCCAGGGGGGATTCAGAGAGTTAAAGTGTCCATTTTCTCATTGTCTCGCACTCGCTGCATACCTGCTGCAACCATCTGACTTCCTCTTGTTTCTCCTGCAGTGCTAGCTGGGCTTCCTCGTGTTCAGCCTCCAGCTGCTGCCTTCGCTCAGCCACATCTCTCATATGCTGGAGAAGAAGTCACACACAATTTAGGGGAGGCATTGTCGGAGCGTTGCCTCTCGGAGCTCTACTGAGGGCCTCATCCGCCATGCTTTCCTGATGGCAATTAACAGACCGTGTGTTTTTCACAGACTAATTAAAAAAGGGGGGAGGTTACTTTCAGGGGGCGGAGTTCCAGCACAGACTGGGCAGATCCTTGGCCTCCCAACGTGCTCTCCGAGCCACTCCAGCAACATGAACAGGGTTCATAGCGGCCTCATGCAGCTTTATACCACCAGCTTCTCCCTCAGACGCAGAGTGCATGTAGAGGAGTTGCATGCCAGGTATGCTAAGAGGGCAGGGCCATCACACACAGCACTCTGGCCAGTCCTCAGACGGCAAAGCAGTCCCTGTGGGACCACAGCAGCCAGCATAATTTAGAGTCACTCTCAACAGACAAGGGACTTGTCAAAAACCAGATATCTAAAATGAGAATCTTCTTGTAGAAGCCAGAGGAGCCCAGTTTGAGAAACTCTCTAAGTAGGGAAAGCCACCAACAGCGAACTCCTTACCTGAGGAGGTTGTGAAGGCTAGGACTATAACAGCGTTTAAAAGAGAACTGGATAAATTCGTGGTGGTTAAGTCCATTAATGGCTATTAGCCAGGACGGGTAAGGAATGGTGTCTCTAGCCTCTGTTTGTCAGAGGATGGAGAAGGATGGCAGGAGAAAGATCACTTGATCATTACCTGTTAGGTTCACTCCCTCTGGGGCACCTGGCATTGGCCACAGTCGGTAGACAGGATACTGGGCTAGATGGACCTATGGTCTGACCCGGTACAGCCATTCTTATGTTCTTATGAAACTATACATAGGTGACCCAAACAAATCATGCGAACATATTGCAGGAAATCAACTGCCACCCCTCCGACCTGGCTGCCTTCCACTGTATCGCAGCCCAGGTGGGCTCCCAGCCTGACAGTCTATTGTCTGTGGTGACCAAGGAGCACCAGGGAATCATGGTGCATCGTAAATCTCCAACTGCAATAGGAAATTATAGCAATCACTTCTCTCCCATATTACCCACACCCAAGAAGACACATTCATAAGTCTCTCTTCTTGCTGCTTATGGCAGACCTTAGACATTGCTCTAACAGACCCTCTTGAAATAGCATTAAATTAACTAGATCACTAGCTTAGATAGACCAAACGCTGTAAGAGAGGGGGAACTTCATGTCCTTTCCTGATCAAACCAATCAAAACAGTGTTTAGCCTTTTCAAAGGCTCTGGATCTGACTAACCTTCAGCACCTGCTCTAGATTCTCCAGTTTGGTTTGGAGTCCTTGGCTCTTCTGAAGAGCAGAATCCCGTTCCTTAGTAACTAAAACAACCTGCAACTTCAGGTCAGCATTTTCAAATTCCACCTGTGGAGAGAGGATAGTGTATTAGCCTCAGGCACACTTTGTATAAATAATAGAGGGCCATCATTTTTCACAATTTGAACCACATCTTAAACTTAGACACACCTTCCATTGGCAGGGACATGAACCTATGCCTTTTACTCTCCTGTTGGCAACCACGGGACCACCACATCTCCTTCCATCCAATTGGCTGTCATGTGAACCCACCGCTCCTCCCATTTGTGGTCAAACATAACATTAGGAAAATATTCACATATTTGTATCTTTCTTAATTATGACTAATGGTTATTCACACAGCCTGCATTTGCTACTGAAGTCATCTCCCGTCTCATATGTGGGGCTTTCTGAACATGATTTATGCTGGAGAGACTGTGGAGAGCCAGGCTGTACAACCTGGACACAACAAGAATAAACACCGAGATTTGTGCTTCGGGTTGAACGAAACTGTAACCTGATGTATTGTGTTCTCCCCTACATTCACCATATAAAGTGCTGATGATTAGTCTTTAGATCTAATCAGAATGAACTATGACTTGGGTATTATGAGCAACTAAGATCACCAGTGTAAGGTTATTGCTCCCTTTCTGACAGATGGCTTGTGACGATCTAGGAAGTCCTAACCATGGGGAAAATGACCAGTCTTCAGAGTGAAACCCAGTGCAAAGTTTGGCTTTTTGCCTCACTCATGCCGAGAGAAGGAGCTGAGTTAAGAAACCACATCTTTGAGGGATCCTGCCCCCTATACAAATCCCCTTTATCAATTCCCACCCACTTATGCACATTTTAAATCTTTCCTTTACTCGTTAGTGTGTGCCTTATGGTTACCTTAATGCCTGCAGCCAATATGATGAATTATTTTCTTTCTTTTTTCCTTGCTACTCTGTGCATCTGTATGATTTTGATTTTCCTGTTTGTTATGACCACTGTGCAGTTACTCAGAGTAATGCCAGAGAGCGCAGTCACGTCCTAAAAAGCCAGTCTCCAAAGTTGGCACCATAATTACCCGGCCCTGCACCCTTAGGGGGATTCACACCAGGAGTGCAACTGGTGTTGCTGCCTCCTGTCCTGCTTCAGGGTTTCCATCAGGCAAAGGCAGCTGTAAATTGCACTTGGGTCTCTTCCCTGCTCCCTGGGGTACACCCTGCCCTCAGCCAGCTCTACCCATTTGGGGGGCAGCACTGCCCTCCTCCTTATGCCCCAGCTATGGAAAAAAGTTTATGGCCACTTTCCTCCACTGTAACCACCCCATGGTGGACTCCACCAGCCCTGGACAAGGCCCCTCATCAAGCACTACAACAGCAGAAATCACCATGGGGAATCACAGAATCATAAAAAGGTAGGACTGGAAGGGACCTCAAGAGATCATCAAGTCCAGGCCCCTGCGCTGTGGCAGGACCGAGTAAACCTAGACCATCGCTGACAGGTGTTTGTCCAACCTGGTCTTAAAAACTTCCAGTGACGGGGATTCCACAACCTCCCTTGGAAGCCTGTTGCAGAGCTTAACTACCCTTACAGCTACAAAGTTTTTCCTATTGTCGAACCTAAATCTCCCTTGCTGTAGATTAAGCCATGACTTCTCATCTTCTCTTCAGTGGATATGGAGGACAATTGATCACTGTCCTCTTTATACCAGCCCTTCACATATTTGAAGATTGGTATCAGGTCCCCCTCTGTCTTCTTTTCTCAAGACTAACCAGGCCCAGTTGTTTTGTTTTTAACCTTTCCTCATAGGTCAGGGTTTCTAAACCTTTTAACATTTGTGTTGCTCTGCTCTGGGCTCTCTCCAGTTTGTCCACATTTTTCCTAAAGTGTGATGCCCAGAACGGGACCCAGCATTCCAGCTGAGGCCATGGGCAGCGCGTGCACCCCCTGTTCAGGGAGGCTAGCCCCCTTCCCTGCCTCTTCCGCCCAAGGCTATAAGCCCCAGATCCTTTTCTGCAGTACTAGCACCTAATCCATTATTCCCCTTTTTGTAGTTGTGCATTTGATTTTTTCCTTCCTAAGTGTAGCACTTTGCACTTGTTTACTGAATTTCATCTTGTTGAATTCAGACCAATTCTCCAATTTCCCAAGGTCATTTTGAATTCTTATCCTGTCCTCCAAAGTGCTAGCAACCCCTCCCAGCCTGGTATCACCTGCACATTTTATAAGCACACTCTCCACTCCATTATCCAAGTCATTAATGAAACTATTACATAGTACCAGACCCAGGGGACTGGCTCCTATGGGACCCCACTAGATACACCCTCCCAGTTTCACAGCCAGCCATTGATAACTACAATTTGAATCTGGGCCACTGCTTTGTCTTAGTCCTGTGATAAGCTCTGCTTGGTAGAGGAGTTTTGCAATGTCGACATAAACATAAAATAAAAGCTAATGCTCCATTGAGGGAACAAGAGTATCCCTGGTTACCTGTCGTGCCCATTCAGCCTTCCCATTCAGTTGAGTGTTCTCCTGAGCCAGTCGTGCATTTTCACCCTGCACCACCTGCAGCTGGATTTCCTGTCCAGAGAGAATGAGCTTGTTACTACCCCAAGGTTCTCTGATTAACTGCTTTCCCCAGGCAAGAGGGGACTAGGAGGCTGAGCTGCACCTGGCCGATTGCAGGTTATAGTTCTGTGCCTTGATGCCCACTGTTGCAGACCTAGGAGATGCAGCTCACATAATTGTGAGTGGTGATATGTGGAGACAAAAATTTTCCCCGGGCCAGGTGATCACCACAGAATGGTGAGTGGTCTCTATAGTAATGGAGGAACTTTACCGAATTTCATTCCCTCCCCCTCACAAACACACATTGTGGTAGATGTCAAAAACTCTAGAGAAGGGAAACAGGAGGTTATTGACCATCAAATATCTCCTGGACAGCCACTCGGCACAAATCCCCTCTGCAGAGAGACTCACAATCCAATTCCTCTGCAGTCACCAAATAATCTAGGGTCAGCCAGTCCTATCCTAATCACTGGGGATCAGGTTCTGACACTCTTACGCACACTGAATGAACAGCATCGTATCCCACAACTGGTTAAAAGACAGGGAACAAAGGGTAGGAATAAATGGTAAATTTTCAGAATGGAGAGGGGTAACTAGTGGTGTTCCGCAAGGGTCTGTCCTAGCACCAATCCTACTCAACTTATTCATAAATGCTCTGGAGAAAGGAGTAAAAAGTGAGGTGGCAAAGTTTGCAGATGATACTAAACTGCTCAAGATAGTTAGGACCACAGCAAACTATGAAGAACTTCAAAAAGATTTCACAAAACTAAGTGATTGGGCAACAAAATGGCAAATGAAATTTAATGTGGATAAATGTAAAGTAATGCACATTGGGAAAAATAACCCCAACTATACATACAATATGATGGGGGCTTATTCAGCTACAATAAATCAGGAAAAAGACCTTGGAGTCATCGTGGATAGTTCTCTGAAGACGTCCACGCAGTGTGCAGAGGCAGTCAAAAAAGCAAACAGGATGTCAGGAATCATTAAAAAGGGGATAGAGAATAAGATGGAGAATATATTATTGCCCTTATATAAATCGATGGTATGTCCACATCTTGAATACTGCGTATAGATGTGGTCTCCTCATCTCAAAAAAGATATACTGGCAGATAAAAGGTTCAGAGAAGGGCAACTAAAATGATTAGAGGTTTGGAACAGGTCCCATATGAGGAGAGATTAAAGAGGCTAGGACTTTTCAGCTTGGAAAAGAGGAGTCTAAGGGGGATATGATAGAGGTCTATAAAATCATGAGTGATGTGGAGAAAGTAAATAAGGAAAAGTTATTTACTTATTCCCATAATACAAGAACTAGGGGCCACGAAATGAAATTAATGGGCAGCAGGTTTAAAACAAATAAAAGGAAGTTCTTCTTCACACAGCGTACAGTCAACTTGTGGAACTCCTTGCCTGAGGAGGTTGTGAAGGCTAGGACTATAACAGCATTTAAAAGAGAACTGGATAAATTCATAGAGGTTAAGTCCATTAATGGCTATTAGCCAGGATGGGTAAGGAATGGTGTCCCTAGCCTCTGTTTGTCAAAGGGTGGAGATGGACAGCAGGAGAGAGATCACTTGATCATTGCCTGTTAGGTTCACTCCCTCTGGGGCACCTGGCATTGGCCACTGTCGGTAGACAGGATACTGGGCTAGATGGACCTTTGGTCTGACCCAGTACGGCCGTTCTTATGTTCTTATGTACAAGCAGCCCTGCTGACTTCAGTGACTTGGTGCTACCCAACATGAGTCAGGGGACCAGAATCTGGCCCTAAATGTGTAAATCAATTAGTGGTCAAGACATGATCAAAATAGACCCCATGAGGGTAACAATGGCTCCTGCATCCCTGTTCCTACAGGGCACTTTTCTTCACGTTCCCAGCGATCACACCATTAGCAGTGCAATAGCCAAGGCTCTGCTGGGAGATGTGTAGGGGGCCCTTACTGAAACGCTTTTTGGTTGGCCCCCTCACAATACCAAGAGAAAGGGGAAGGGCTGAAAGGAGTCAGAATCCTGGGACTGACAGGTTCCCAGGGCCAATGGGGAGAGGCCAGCACTCCAAGTCAGCCAGACTGTCAGGGTGGGCAAGTCAATGATGGAGCCAAGAGCTCAGGGCCCATGTTCTGCATGAGCTGGGGCTGCCAGGGCAGAGTAAGGCAGAGCCGGGGAGAGTGCAGCAGCCCAGAGCAGAGCAGCAGAGCCGGGGAGAGCACAGCAGCCCAGAGCAGGGGGTTGATTTTATGTTTTCTTCCAGATCATTGATAAAAATGTTAAACAGCGCAGGACCAAGAACCAAGCCCTGCGGGACCCCATTAAAAACACACCCATTCAATGACAATTCCCCATTTACAATTACATGTTGTAACCTATCAGTTAACCAGCTTTTAATTCATTTAATGTGTGCCATGTTAATTTTATAGAGGCAATGTGCGTGAGGGAATATCTTTTAATGGGCCACCTTCTGTTGGTGAGAGAGACAAGCTTTTGAGCTACATAGAGCCCTTCCTCAGGTCTGGGAAAGGTCCTGCGAGTGTCACAACTAAATACAAGGTGGAACAGATTGTTTAGCAAACCAGGACCCACCAACTCAAAGCAGCACCAGACCCTGTCAGAACAACAGATGCGAAACCTGCAGACATATCTCCACTGCTACAATGATCAACACCCCCCACGACACACCTTTCATTCCATGGGTCCTACACACACCTATCACAACACAATGCACTAACTGTCCCAATAACAACTCTGTGGGTGAAACCCACAATCACTATGCTTTTGAATGAATTCACACCGAAAAATGATAAAAGAAAAAACACCCTGTCACCTGTGGGTGAATACTTCACAAAGCTATCACTCTATATCTGACCTCTGAGTCCTCATCCTCAAAGGAAAAATGAACGACACCTTCAAAAGATCTTGGGAGCTTAAATTCATGACTTTACTAGACACTAAAAATCATAGACTCAATAAAGATACTGAATTTTATGGAATATTACAACAACATATAACCCACTATCCCCCTGTTTTGTCCTATGACTGGAGAGATGTGAACGGGCCATTTCACCATGAATGGTCTCATAGAATAGGTGTTAACTACTTATGCTAAACAATCTGTTCCACCTTGCCTTTAGCTGTGATGCTCCAAGTACCCTCCCCAGACCTGAGGAAGAGCTCTGTGTAGCTCGAAAGATTGTCTCTTTCACCAATAGAAGTTGATCCAATAAAAGATACTCCCTCCCCCGCCTTGTCTCTAATATCCTGCGACAAACACGGCTACAACAACACTGCAAACAGCCTGTTAATTTTATATTTTTCTAATGTTTTTAATCAAAATGGTATGTGGTACCAAGTTAAATGCCTTACAGACGTCTACGGCCAGGTCTATGCAACAGACCTATATTGGTATAACTACATCACTTAGGGGTGTGAAAAATCCACACCACTGAGCAATGTAGTTATACTGACCTAACCCCCCATGTAGACAGCGCTATGTCGGTGGGACATCAACATGGCTACCGCCTCTCTCTGAGGTGGATTAATTAAACCAACGTAAGAAGCTTTCCTGTCAGTGTAGTAGCATCTTCACTAAAGCACTACAGCGGTGCAACTGTACCAGTGTAGCTGTGTCGCTGTAGTGCTGTATGTGAAGGCAAGTCCTAAGTACATAACATCAACACTTTTACCTTTATCAACCAAAATAATAGTCTCATCAAAAAAAGATACCAAATGCATGTAATAAACACTTCAGTGCTAAAGATATTTGTGATCCTAGAACCATATCATCTGCATATCATATGACAGACACAGGGTGATTCATGATCTTAGGGGGAAAATATTGATCCCCTTTTAATGCTAAAACCACATCATAAAAAAGAAAAAGAAAAAGGGCTACTAGACACCCCCATCAAACCTCCTTACTAACTGGGATGGAATCAGTTAGTCCCCCATCCAGGTTTATCCACTGTTTGTCTGTGAAAAGCTCTTAAAAGAAGAAGTAATTAAGGGTCTATTCCAGCAATCTCCAATTTGCCCCACTGATGGTCCTTAACAATCGATTCAAAGGCCGATTTTAGATCAACAAAAACTGCATACAATTTTCTCCCCTTAGGAGGCACATATTTGTAAATCAAATAAGAATGTGTTTGGTATGGTCAATGGAAAGGCCTTTCAATAAATTACTCCAAAACTAACAAAAGTGTCTTTCATCAGAGACTGTGGTTGCATAAATGGAGGATCGATGGACAATATACTGAACAGGTTAACTCTTTTCCCCTACTGGTTCTCACAAAATGGTTTGTGGCATACGAATATTCACGTAACAAAAGAGAAGGCCTCAAATTCAATACAAGTGCTGTTATATTTTACCTGGACTCATGGGGGCAACTTAGTTGCACTAGCCTTTATCATAGACTATTAGGGTTGGAAGGGATCTGAGAAGGTCATCTAGTCCAACCCCCTACTCAAAGCAGGGCCAATCCCCAGACAGATTTTTACCCCAGTTCCCTAAATGGTCCCCCTCAAGGATTGAACTCACAACCCTGGGTTTAGCAAGCCAATGCTCAAACCACTGAGCTATCCCTCCCCACATTTTAGAATGTTTGAGGCTAAGGTTTGCACTCAAATTCTGTGTGGAGCAGAAATGTGGGGATCGTCTGATCCCTGACACTGGACGTGATTCAAAACAAATTTCTTAGAAAGATCCTTGGTCTCCCAAATAATACTCCAGACACTCGTCTAATCAGAAATTAGATTTAAGTTTAAAAATGTGAAATCCCTAATCTGGTGGAGAATAGAGGATATTAATAAGCAATTGGATATGGCATGGTCAGAGACTGATATAAGGAAAAGGCAGGTGGCACAGGGATCAAAGCCCTGGCTGGGATGATTTAGTTGGGGTTGGTCCTGCTTTGAGCAGGGAGTTGGACTAGATGACCTCTTGCGGTCCCTTCCAACCTTGATATTCTATGATTCTATGATCATATACAGATTAATGACATATCTCCTTTTTAATCCTTATAAATATTGTAACATTTTATAACCTTGGATTTAGTTTTAAGTTTTATTGTAATAACTTTTGTTTTTTGCATACTGTCCCCAGGCTAATTTGCTGTTAAAACACTATAACATACAAAAAATGATATCAAATTAGTTTGACAGGATCTATTTTACATAAAACCATGTTGATTTGCATCAGTTATATTACCCTCCTTTAATTCTTTATTAATGAAGTCCCATAGCAGCCACTCCATTATCTTGCCTGGGATCGATGTCAGATTGACAGTCCTATAATTACCCAGGTCATCCCATTTCCCTTTTTATATACTGGTACATTTAGCTTTCTTCCAGTCTTCTGGAACTTCCCCAGTGTTCCAAGAAAAAAGAAGAACAGGAGTACCTGTGGCACCTTAGAGACTAACAAATTTATTAGAGCATAAGCTTTCGTGGACTACAGCCCACTTCTTCGGATGCATATAGAATGGAACATATATTGAGGAGATATATATACACACATACAGAGAGCATAAACAGGTGGGAGTTGTCTTACCAACTCTGAGAGGCCAATTAATTAAGAGAAAAAAAATTGGCCTCTCAGAGTTGGTAAGACAACTCCCACCTGTTTATGCTCTCTGTATGTGTGTATATATATCTCCTCAATATATGTTCCATTCTATATGCATCCGAAGAAGTGGGCTGTAGTCCACGAAAGCTTATGCTCTAATAAATTTGTTAGTCTCTAAGGTGCCACAGGTACTCCTGTTCTTCTTTTTGCGGATACAGACTAACACGGCTGCTACTCTGAAAAGTGTTCCAAGACTTATTGAAAATCAACATTAATGGTCCAGCAAGGCTCACAGCCTTGGATGCAAGTTATCTGGACCTGCTGATTTAAAAATGGCTAACTATTTAGCTGCTATTTAACATCCTCTTGAGATAACAAGTGGAATGGAAAAAGTGTCATTATATGATATGATTATATCATCATTTTTCCCAAATACAAAACAGAAATATTTAACGAACACTTCTGTCTTTTCTGCATTATTACTGATAATTCTACCATTTACACCTTATAATGGATCAATACCATTGTCAGGATTCTTTTTGTTCCCAAAAATAGGGGTGGGAGGGATAGCTCAGTGGTTTTAGCATTGGCCTGCTAAACCCAGGGTTGTAAGTTCAATCTTTGAGGGGACCACCTAGAGATGTGGGGCAAAATCAGTACTTGGTCCTGCTAGTGAAGGCAGGGGGCTGGACTCAATGACCTTTCAGGGTCCCTTCCAGCTCTATGAGATAGGTATATCTCCATTTTAAAAAAAAAGTACTTGAAAAAACTTATTGTCCTTAACTCTGCTGGCCATAGATTTCTCCTTGTGTCTCTTTGCTTCCCTCATCAATTTCCTACAATTCCTTGCTACTGATTTAGATATATATATTTTATAGCTGCCTTCGCTTCGTCTCTGAACCAGGTCATATTTTTAACCAATATGGCCTTCTTCCTTTACTGTGGCTTTTTAGGCTTCTCTTAAAGAATTCTTAAACAATTCTTAAACAAGTCGAATCATCGTTCAAATTTTTCTGATAACGTTTTTCCTCCCAGCTGATTTTTAAGGCTGGAAGGGACCGTTCATAGAATCATAGAATATCAGGGTTGGAAGGGACCTCAGGAGGTCATCTAGTCCAACCCCCTGCTCAAAGCAGGACCAATTCCCAACTAAATCATCCCAGCCAGGGCTTTGTCAAGCCTGACCTTAAAAACCTCTAAGGAAGGAGATTCCACCACCTCCCTAGGTAACCCATTCCAGTGCTTCACCACCCTCCCACTGAAAAAGTTTTTCCTAATATCCAACCTAAACCTCCCCCACTGCAACTTGAGACCATTACTCCTTGTTCTGTCATCAGGTACCACTGAGAACAGTCTAGATCCATCTTCTTTGGAACCCCCTTTCAGGTAGTTGAAAGCAGCTATCAAATCCCCCCTCATTCTTCTCTTCTGCAGACTAAACAATCCCAGTTCCCTCAGCCTCTCCTCATAAGTCATGTGCGCCAGCCCCTTAATCATTTTTGTTGCCCTCCACTGGACTCTTTCCAATTTTTCCACAACCTTCTTGTAGTGTAGGGCCCAAAACTGGACACAGTACTCCAGATGAGGCCTCACCAATGTCGAATAGAGGGGAACGATCACGTCCCTCGATCTGCTGGCAATGCCCCTACTTCTACAGCCCAAAATGCCGTTCGCCTTCTTGGCAACAAGGGCACACTGTTGACTCATATCCAGCTTCTCATCCACTGTAACCCCCTAGGTCCTTTTCTGCAGAACTGCTTCCTAGCCATTCGGTCCCTAGTCTGTAACAGGGCATGGGATTTTTCCATCCTAAGTGCAGGACTCTGCACTTGTCCTTGTCGAACCTCATCAGGTTTCTTTTGGCCCAAACCTCTAATTTTTCTAGGTCCCTCTGTATCCTGTCCCTACCCTAAAGCGTATCTACCACTCCTCCCAGTTTAGTGTCATCTGCAAACTTGCTGAGAGTGCAGTCCATGCCATCCTCCAGATCATTAATGAAGATATTGAACAAAACCGGCCCCAGGACAGACCCCTGGGACACTCCACTTGAAACCGGCTGCCAACTAGACATGGAGGCGTTGATCACTACCCATTGAGCCCGACGATCTAGCCAGCTTTCTATACACCTTATAGTCCATTCATCCAGCCCATACTTCTTTAACTTGCTGGCAAGAATACTGTGGGAGACAGTATCAAAAGCTTTGCTAAAGTCAAGGAATAACACATCCACTGCTTTCCCCTCATCCACAGAGCCAGTTATCTCCTCATAGAAGGCAATTAGGTTAGTCAGGCACGACTTCCCCTTGGTGAATCTATGCTGACTATTCCTGATCACTTTTCTCTCCTCTCCTCCAAGTGCTTCAGAATTGATTCCTTGAGGACCTGCTCCATGATTTTTCCAGGGACTGAAGTGAGGCTGACTGGCCTGTAGTTCCCCGGATCCTCCTTCTTCCCTTTTTTTAAAGATGGGCACTACATTAGCCTTTTTCCAGTCATCCGGGACCTCCCCCGATCGCCATGAGTTTTCAAAAATAACGGCTAATGGCTCTGCAATCTCATCAGCCAACTCCTTTAGCACCCTCGGATGCAGCGCATCCAGCCCCATGGACTTGTGCTCATCCAGTTTTTCTAAATAGTCCCGAACCACTTCTTTCTCCACAGAGGGCTGGTCAACTTCTCACCATACTGAGCTGCCCAGTGCAGCAGTCAGGGAGCGGATCTTGTTCGTGAAGACAGAGGTAAATAATATCTTCTAACCTGATCCCCTACATAACACAGGGGGAATTTCACCCAACAATCCTTCAAGTGGAGGGAATTATTTTTCCCTACTACATACATTAATATTAATTTAATGCAGAAGAATCTACACATTTGGCCTGCAACCAGCTGCAACACTAAATGAACTAATCTTTAGACTCTAAGGGTTGGAACCCAGAATTTGTGATTTTGTTGAAATGAGAAATCAGAGCTGGAAAAGAAATTACTTTAGTTAAACAAGGAAAAAATCCCATATAAGAATGCAGCAATCTAACCATTCATCTAACATCAAACTCACCGCTGTAGACAGAGACAATGCTTACCAATTCTTTGCATCTTTTGTGCTTTTTCCTCACTTCATGTTCAAGGTTTTCACATTTTTTACGCTTTTTCCTGAGCTCAAATTCCTACACAAGAAAAGCAAAGAAAGCTATGAAGAAACACTGGACCACACAGAAACCAGCATCCCAGATGTCTCATGGTGCATGTGAAATTCAAAACAGCTTCCCTGATCTAACACCACACAAGCTTTTTCTCTTCCACATGAAAATCTCTTTGTGAAAATTATTTGAAAAAAGTTAATGACAGTTCTTAAGAAGACAAGAAGAAATGCCCAAACAAAACTCAATAAGCCAACCAGCTATTTTTACAGGTCCCATTCCTCCTCCCACCTTTTCAGTTCCGGACACAGCTCTCTGCTTTCCCACTTGCATCATGCTGATGACAAGCAGTACATGGCATGACAGGAAGCACAAGTGGGGAGCTTTGTACGCTCCGTCGTGCAAAACACAGAGCTACGGGCTAGCACTATTCAGAAGGACCATCCTGAGCTGCAAATAATGTGTTAACTCAGCTATGGTTCAAATCCAGACTGTATCTAACAGCCGGCACAAATATGCTCAATATGTGTTGACATCTCTAGCTACTTGCTACCTTTTTTGGCTCCCCTGGATAACTATGAACATTATCAGACTGTTAAACTTAGAATACGCTATGAACAAGCCTGGTTTGTTGGGATAGCTCATAAGGGACATGAGTGTTACATGGTATTTCTCCTATGCCCCTGATAGGATGTACCTATCCCATTTTAGAAAAAGCGTAAGCCCAGAATAGCAAAACAGATGTTCACTTTTTTTCACTTTCAATTAGTTTTGAGATGGTTGATGCTTCAGTAATGCATCTGATATATTTCATTCAGCCAGCAGTGATCAAAACACCTTGGAGCTGTGTACATCCAGGGCATCAGTGAATGAGGGAG
Source organism: Chrysemys picta bellii (assembly GCF_011386835.1). Lineage (NCBI taxonomy): Eukaryota > Metazoa > Chordata > Testudines > Emydidae > Chrysemys > Chrysemys picta. The sequence goes on from NC_088809.1 coordinate 23,768,289, forward strand.
GTCAGGAGTGCCTATGCCCTTGTGTGGCACTCTGTGCTCTAAAGCAGTACCCTGTCGCCCCCAGATTTACCATGCTGATGTAATTATGATCTGTTTTGTACAAAGTATGCCTTGTGAGGTATCATGGGGAATGGGGACAGGGGATGGATCACTCGATGATTAGTGGCACCTGGCAATGGCCACTGTCGGAAGACAGGATACTGGGCTAGATGGACCTTTGATCTGACCCAATATGGCTGTTCTTATGTTATTTTAAAAGGCTTGATTTGTTGAACATTAATATCTTATTGGATTGTATGTGCTATCATTGTATATGGAGTTATGAACTTTTGCTATGTGTGTGTTACTGAAAGATATTGTGAGGTTGGGAACACCCGCAACCAGCCTTTCAGGTGCAACAATGGAGGAGCCAGATGAACTGATGGCCCATTAAAGGAAATCCACACTCACAAGGACTGTCCCAGGAACCTATACAATGGAGACTTCTCAGAGATAGCACATAGACAATGGAGGCTGCTTGACCCACCTCACAAACATCGATGTTTCCAGCAAGAAGGAAGAAACTATGAAAGAGAAGTGACATCATCACTTCCCCCACCCCCAACTCAACACCTGAAAGCATGTCTGGAGGACAAAGACTTTGAACGGGAGAGCGGTCCCAGGCTGGAAAGGAGAATCCCAGCCTGTGTATTAAGGAACTCTACCATCTATCAGGATGAGACACTGCCTGATTCAAATCCTGTTTAGTTTATAGAACTAAGACTGCAAATTTGTTTTATTTCTTAGGTAACCAACTTTGATCTGGATGCTTTTTACTTATAATCACTTAAAATCTCTCTTTCTGTTGTTAATAAATCTGTTTTACATTTTACCTAACAGTATGTTTTGGCTGAAGTGCTTGGGAAATCTGCTCAGGGTGCAAGGGCTGGTGCACGTCCACTTTCCTTTGTAGAAGTGGCAGACTGGGTAATAAACGTACACTGTGGATGTCTGTGTAAGTGCAGTACTTGCCAGAGGTTTGTCGTTTGTCACAGCCTCACAGAGTGAGAAGGAGCCCAGACTGGTGGGACAGAGGGCTCAGCGGTACCCCAGTTCCAAGTTGCAGCCCGGGGAACCTATCACTCCTTGACTACCTGTTTTGCAGCTGGTTCTTGGCACAGGCCAGTTCCCCACATCTCACTCTGAGACCAGCAAGCACCTGGAAGACTTTATCCCAAATCCCACATATGAAATCAGAGACGTAAAAACTGAAACAGTTGTAGCATTTCATCCCAAGAAAGCCTGGCTTTCACTCTGAGGGAGAAAGGCCCATAGGTGGAGTCCCCTTTTGAGCCTATGGAAAGGGACTGCAACTCACCAATTGCTGTGTTTGCTGACTGCTCTCTGGGTCTGCTACCACACTTTTTGGAGGAAAGTTTTCATACTCCTCAGAGGCATGTCCCAAAGGTAGCACTCCTGGCTCCACCTGGAAGGGAAGAAAGTGATCCCAGAGGGATATGAGAGAGAATTAGGGTAACAGCACAACTTGCTTGTCAAGGGAAGGGCAGCTTTGCTTCCAGCACAGTCTAACCTACCGCCCAGGAAAATATTTTCTCTCTCTCTGAAATCAGCCAGCAGAATGATTCATGCTAGAGATGTCAATACGGGAAAATAAGTGTATCTATTATATCACATTGCACACCTTCCTGGAGCTTAGTGAGATTTTTCATGGATGAGAGAGTTCCTAGGAAAATCCAGGGGTTGAGACAGTGGTGCTGGTGATTCACTAGAAGAAGCTCTTCCTTCTGAATCATCTGACCCCACTGCCCCAGTAAGGTGTTAGTGGATGCTGTGATGGCTGAGGAGGCCTTTCTAATGACAGCTATGGGTCTCGGCATTTCTCACCAGAAGGTAAGTATGTCCTCAGCAGATTCCAATGTGGGACAGGAAAGGTGTCTGGTATTTTGCTGTCCTTAGCAAAGTTCAATATACACATTCTCCTTCCATCCATCCATTCTGTCCCAGCCAAGGTTTGAGCTTTTCTCATTGAGTTACCATCACGGAAAAATCCCATATCATTTAATATGGATAAAACGAATACAGTGCGATGGAAATGTACTCTAAATAGCTACAGAATTGAATACAGAATGTGATCTCCTTTCCACTTCATTTTTAAGCCTCCTGTCACATAGCTGCATCTAAGGGTAAGCTGTGCTTTCTCCCATCCTGACTAGCTTAAGCGCAGGAAGCCTTGGGAAATGATTTCCCGTGTTTCAGTTGATTTGCTTTTTGTGTCAGTTTGGTGACTAATAAACAAGCCCTGAGGAAAGGGCCTTAAAGAAGTCAGGCTAGGAGCTTTATGTCTATTCCCTCGATGGTGGAACCACCACCAGCTCACACCACACTACCAAGTATAATAGATAATTATGGAAACGCCGCAGAGCCACTCCATATTTAGGGTTACGTTTTAAAATGGGGCATTATGATCAGCTCTGAGGAGACATCCTGTGTAACCCAGGCAAGAGACCTTGTGATTCCTGCATCAAGCCTATAATTTCTGTCTGAGCCACAGCATATCCTTTAGAACAGTGGTCACCAACTGGTCGATCATGATCGACTGGTCGATCCTGGAAACTCTCCCAGTCGATCGCAATCTCTGGCCGCTAAAAGACCAGTGGCATAGCGGGGCAGCCGGGAACGGGGAACTCAGGCCAATGGGAGCGGCGGAGGGCGGTGCTTGAAGGCAGGAGCAGCGCACGGAGACCCCTGCCCGCCGTCCCCCCCCCCACAGGCTGCGGGGACATGCTGGCCATTTCCAGGAGTGGTGTGGGGCCGGGGCAGGCAGGGAGCCTCCCTTAGCCCCACTGCACCACCAATCAGGAGCCACCCCAGGTAACTGCTGTCCGGTGGGAGCCCACACCCCAACCCCAGCCCTGAACCCCCTCCCAGAGCCAGCACCCCATACCCCCTCCTACACTCCAACCCCCTGCCCCAGCCTGGAGGCCCCCCCCCACACCCGAACTCCCTCCCAGAGTTTGCACCCCTCAGCCCCTCCTGCACCCCAACCCCCTGCCCCAGGCTCAGCCTAAAGCCCCCTCCCACACTCCAAACCCCTCAGCCCCAGCCCAGAGTCTGCACCCCCTCCCAAACCCCAACCCCCTGCCCCAGCCCGGTGAAAGTGAGTGAGGGTGGGGGAGAGTGCGCAACGGAGGGAAGGGGGGATGGAGTGAGTGAGTCGGGGCTTCAGGGAAGGAGCGGGGCAGATCCTGGATTGCACTTAAATTCAAAGAGTGATCATGTGCGTTAAAAGGTTGGAGACCACTGCTTTAGAAAGACATCCAATTTTGATTTAAAGGCTCTAAAACACAGCGACTCCACCACATCCCTTGGTAATCTGTTCCAATGGTTAATTCTCCTCACTGTTAAAAATGTGCCCCTCGGTTCTAGTTTGAATTTGTCCACTTCAACTTCCAAGCACTGGATCTCATTCTGCCTCTGTCTTCCAGACTAAAGAGCCGTCTCCTATCAGAAATCTTCTCCTCATGTAGGTACTTCTACGCTGTTCTCCAGTCCCCTCTTCACGTTCCCACGGAAAAACTAAATGCATTGAATTTCTTTATTGTATGACAGGTTTTCTAAACATGGATTCAAACTTGTATGTAAGAACACAGGAACGGCCATGCTGGGTTAGACCAGTGCAACAGCGAGCCCAGGGTCCTGACTCTGACAAGGGGCCAGGGCAAGATGCTTCAGATGGAATGAACAGAATGGGGCAATTTTGAGTGATTTATCCCCTGCCATCTAGCCCCCGCTTCTGGCAGATGGGAGATTTAGGGACACTTGGAGCATGAGGTTGCATCTCTGACCATTCTGGCTAATAGCCATTGATGGACCCATCCACCATTAACTTACCTATTTCTTTTTTGAACCCAGTTATACTTTCAGCCTTCACAACATCCCATTCACAGTCATGTAACATTTACTATTATTTCTGACTCCAAGCAGTAGCTGGGGGAGAGTGTTTGGCACACTGCAGATTCTGCACCCTCCCCCGGCTACTGCTTGGAGTCTCCAGCTTACACTGTCCCCTCACAGTTTGTTAATTTTCAGCTAGCTGTCTGAGCTCAACTCTGGTCTGTGTCTGGCTGGATTTCTCGAGCAACTTAGCTGAATTTCTGTTGGAGACTGTTTGCTGTCTGATGCAATAGAAGGAAACCCCAAAATAAAATAAAGTCACTAAATAAATGGAACTGCAGTACCATTTAAGGGAGAAATTGGGGCTGATGTAATATTTACTCAGACAAAACAGCTTCTAAGGAAGTTACACGACCCCTTTCCCTGTTAGTTTCACACGCGCTATACCTGCCTGCCCCCACCACCCAAGAGCACATTCCAGTGCTTCACCATCCTCCTAGTGAAATAGTGTTTCCTAATATCCAACCTAGACCTCCCCCATTGCAACTTGAGACCATTGCTCCTTGTTCTGTCATCTGGTACCACTGAGAACAGCCGAGCTCCATCCCCTTCAGGTAGTTGAAGGCTGCTATCAAATCCCCCTTCACTCTTCGTTTCTGCAGACTAAATAAGCCCAGTTCCCTCAGTCTCTCCTCATAAGTCATGTGCCCCAGCCCCCTAATCATTTTCATTACCCTCCACTGGACTCTCTCCAATTTGTCCACATCCTTTTCTGTAGTGGGGGGGCCCAAACCTGGACGCAATACTCCAGATGTGGCTCACCAGTGCCGAATAGAGGGGAATAATCACTTCCCTTGATCTGCTGGCAACGCTCCTACTAATGCAGCCCAACATGCGGTTAGCATTCTTGGCAACAAGGGCACACTGCTGACTCATATCCAGCTTCTCATCCACTGTAATCCCAAGGTCCTTTTCTGCAGAACTGTCGCTTAGCCAGTCGGTCCCCAGCCTGTAGCAGTGCATGGGAGTCTTCTATCCTAAGTGCAGGACTCTGCACTTGTCCTTGTTGAACCTCATCAGATTTCTTTTGGCCTAATCCTTCAATATGTCTAGGTCACTCTGGACCCTATCCTTACCCTCCAGCATACCTATCTCCCCAGCTTAGTGTCCTCTGTGAACTTGCTGAGGGTGCAATCCATCCCATCATCCAGATCATTAATGAAGATAATGAACAAAACCTGCCCCAGGACCGACCCCTGGGGCACTCCGCTTGATACCGGTTGCCAACTAGACATTGAGCCATTGATCACTACCCGTTGAGCCCGACAATCTAGTCAGCTTTCTATCCACCTTATAGTCCATTCATCCAATCCATACTTCTTTAACTTGCTGGCAAGAATACTGTGAGAGACTGTATCAAAAGTTTTGCTAAAGTCAAGGTATATCACATCCACCACTTTCCCCACATCCACAGAGCCAGTTATCTCATCATAGAAGGCAATCAAGATGGTCAGGCATGACTTGCCCTTGGTGAAACCATGTTGACTGGTCCTGATCACCTTCCTCTCCTCCAAGTGCTTCAAAATGGATTCCTTGAATACCTGCTCCATGATTTTTCTGGGGACTGAGATGAGGCTGACCGGTTTATAGTTCCCTGGATTCTCCTTCTTCCCTTTTTAAAAGATGGGCACTACATTCGCCTTTTTCCAATCATCCAGGACCAACCCTGATCATCACAAGTTTTCAAAGATAATGGCCAATGGCTCTGCAATCACATCAGCCAACTCCCTCAGCACCCTCGGATGCAGCGCATCCGGCCCCATGGACTTGTGCTCGTCCAGCTTTTCTAAATAGCCCTTAACCTGTTCTTTCACCACTCAGGGCTGCTCACCTCCTCCCCATACTTTGAGTGACCAGATGTCCTGATTTTATAGGGACAGTCCCGATATTTGGGGCTTTGTCTTATACAGGTGCCTATTATCCCCCACCCCCTGTCCTGATTTTTCACACTTGCTGTCTGGTCACCCTCCCCACGCAGTGCTGCCCAGTGCAGCAGTCTGGGAGCCGACCTTGTCTGTGAAGACCAAGGCCAAAAAAAGCGTTGAGTATTTCAGCTTTTTCCACAACATCTGCGTGGTCCAGTGGCTGGAGGTTAGGCCTGGCAATCTGGGATAAATGTTTACCAGTGGGAGGAATCAAGCACTGGAACAACTTAACAAGGGTCAGTTTTGAAATCAAGATGGGATTTCCCCCAGGAGAGCTGTCCGGGCAGGTCTCTGGCCTGTTGTGCGGGAGGCCAGGCGAGGGGAGCCCGGTGGGCCCGGCTTGCCTTGGACTGGGTACATCTATGGGGCCCTCCAGCCTAGCCCGGGCCCCGACTCCCATCAGACATAACCCGACCTGGGGAACTCGGCGGAGAACGGACCCGGCAAGGGGCGGCTCCGGCGGGATGTGCCTCGGCTGCTGCAGGCACAAAGCTGGGGCGAGCGGGGGGCCAAGGCGCTGCCCCGCAGGGGCCCCGCAGCCCCGGGAGGAGCCGGCGGCGGAGGCTGTTTCGGGCCAGGCCCCGGCCGCGGAGCGGGGCGCACGGACCGGCTGCCAGGCCCGCCGCAGCCCCAGGGAAGCGGGGCGCGGGCCAGGCCGGGCCGGGCCAAGAGCCACCTGCTCCAGCCCGGGCCCCGCGCCCCCAGCCCGCCCCTGGGGCCCCGGAGCGGGCCCCGCGCCTACCTGAGCCGGAGCCGCGTCCTGGCCGGCGGCGGGACCGAGCGGGCCGTACCACTGGCCCGGCGGAGGGGGCGCTGGGCAGCGGGCGCGGCGCGGCCCCCGCCGGCCGCCAGGTGTTGCCGGCGGCAGCGGCCGGAGTGCGGGGGAGCCGGGCCGGGCCGGGCGGGCAGTGCCCCTGGGCCGGGCCGGGCCGGGCGGGCAGCGACCCCCGGGCCCCAGGAGACGCGCTCGGGGTAGCCGGGAAGCGGCACCCAGCCAGTGCCAGGGCAGCGCCTGGCTCCAGCACCCCGAGCCCGGACCGGGTCTGGATGTGACCCCCCAGCTGTTCCCTCCCGGCCCGGTGCTGGGGGGGGGGGGGGTCCTGTTCCACACCCAGAACTTCTCCCAACGCAGCCACGCTCGGGGTGGGACTGGCACACAACGGGCTCTTGCGAGAGATTTGTATCCGTCGCTGCTTCGGCCAGAATCGCCCAGTAGCCCCCCTGGGCTGAGCCCAAAGGCCCCAGGGCAGTGTCCCACCAACACACAAAACACAGGGAACTTCTCCAAGGGTCGGGGGCATGACACACACACCCCCAGCCCATTCCCCGGCCCTGCTCCAGTTCGGTGACAGAAATGTTGTCCGTGGATTCAGCACTTTCACCCTTCCCAACAATGCCCACTCCCCCTTCCATGGCCGACCCGCTTTGCAGTGCCACTCGCCTTATGCTTTTGAACCTACTCTCTTCTCTTGCACTCATGCAGTTGCTGTCACACCACCCAGACTCCCACGTCGGCCACACTGTGCCACATTCCCTAGAGAGAATAAAGTTTGGGATGGTTGGTTTGTGTCTGGGAAATTCTGCATCTGGAGTTCACATGGGGAGGAGTTGGGTAGGGTGGAGTGCAAAGGGAGTTTGCTGTGGAGCTGTGTGTTGGTGTCCGATGATGATCGGTTTTTAGTTAGTACTCTGTGCTCTGTACTAACTAAACACGAAAATTTATATATAAAGGCCTCAGTTGTAATGTCACTACTACAAATTTGTTTTACTTCTCATATACATAGTACTGTGGGACACGCTATAACAATGCCTATCCCAGTATTTCAAAACACTCCACCTGCTACCAATAATCATCATACAGTTAATAACTGTAATTGCCCTAATAGGAGCGTGTTGCTATCTGCAGCACCAAAGTAAAAGGGCCAAACTACAACACCATATTTCAAAAATATTGTTATCCTTCAATATAAGATGGCGTCATGTATACACATACATCCTATACATACATGGGCAGCAGGTATAATAGGCCAGGGGAGGCTGCCTCTCCCGGCGCTGCCATGGTGGCGACCGGACCCCCGGTTGCGGGGTTTGGTGGTGAAGTTTTTGTTTTATTATGCCCCATGCAGGTTCCAGGGCGGCAGCGGAGTCACATAATCCTTCCTCAGCTGCCGTGGAACCTGCATGGGGTATATCAAAAGCATCTTCTAAGTAACAGAAGCTTTTCCCCTAGGTGATCTGGGAGTGGAGGCATGGCATGGCTTCGGCCAGCCAAAGGGGCCCAAAGCTCCTCCAGCTGAGTGGGGGGCACACTCCAGGCTGCGGCCAGCCCGGGGCATCTCCAGCCAAGGCAGAGAGCACTCAGGGGACCTGTGGCCGGGGGGGGGTGTTCCGAGTTGGGGTGTTGTGGCTCCGGTCATACGGGGGACAGAGGGTCTCGGGGCTCTGGCCGTGGGGCGGGTGTGGGTGGAAGGGGCGGAGCCAGGGGCTAGCCTCCCCAAAGGAGGGCTCCGCCTGCCGCCCATGTATACATATATACCCGTATACACTACAAATGTACACATCATATCCATATTGTATTAATTATCTGGTAGTGCCTCCAAGGCTCAATCATAAAACTACATTCCTCAATCAAAGTCCCAGGCCTAACATTCCCAGGCCCACCATAAGGGACTACACAGATTAGAAAATAAAATCCGTCCATCAGTCGTATAAGGGAATGTGCAAACTAAGGGACAGATGGGGCATGAATGTGTGGATGGAACAGTAAGGTGGCCACATAACAGTGTTTAGCCCATTGGGCGATCTTCAGTCCATGCATTATGCTTTTCTGTAAACATTCTCCCCCCAACAAAAAAAAAAGGCAGGGAAATGTAATAGGAAGAAAGCCTGAGACATAAGCCCTTGTATCAGAGGCCTGGTATGAGGCAGGACCTGCTCACAGAATCTGGCAAGAACAGGGCTGATATTGCAGAAATACACTGTCCTAAGAAGTGCTAGTCACAGAGTGCTCATGCAAACACATCCCTATATCCAGTGATACAGAACATCCTGATATCAAGGATGGTACAAAACCATTCCCCAAGGATAACAGGAACACACTGACCCCTCCTAAAGATGAGGTCAGGATGACAGTACGTAACAGAAATGTTTTAATCAAACCAACATGTACAAGGTGATGGGTAATAACTAGTGACATCAGGGGGCAGTAACTATGTCAAAGGGGCAGTACTAACTTGTTTGTATCGGGGTATAAAGATGTATCTCAGAGGGAGTATCTTTGGCCAGCCGAGGGGGGAATGGAAAGTCCTGCCATTCACTGAGCTGCGTCCATTGTCACGGGCATCCATGTCTTAGTATCCTCAGAGAGTCTGCCAGGTGCTATCACCAGGCTTCGCCAACAGTAAACCTGGCCAGGTACCTTCGCTGAAAACCGAGTCTGTGGATTTATTGGGCAGTTTAAATGAGGTTTGCTATTTCCGCTACCTGTGCAGAGCTGGGACAACGCACTGAATAAACACACACGCAGCCAACATCTGACCACAGTGGTGAGCCATGGCAGGAGGGGTAGAGGGGTCGGGTAGCTGGCAATGTCCTCTGAACCCAGTTCAGCAACTTTAATTCCAAGTTATCCAGTTTCTTTGTGTGGGTATTTCCATGGCTTTTTAGAATGTGTTTGGGGGAAGGCGGCAGTGCTGGGAAGAGGGGAGGTAGAAGAGGTGTTTGACCAAGGAAATGCACCAGGGAAAATGGAAGCAGCAGAGAGGACATGCAGGGCTGGAGAGGAAATGAGCTCCCCTCAGGGGCACCACAGGAACATGTCCAGGAAGAGAAGCTGCCCCCTTAGCAGAGCTGCAAACTCCATTTTCCAGGGAAATTTGGATGCACCTCTCCCCTGTCCCACCATCTCCCAGCCCCTCATTCCAAATGTGGGCATGAAGGGAGCAAGGTAGAGAATCTTACCGAGTGGCAGGATGCAAATGTGAAACAGACAGACAGGTTAGCCACATAGTGAATGAATCTGGGGACAGCCCCAGGGAGCACTACCTATGAGATAATCAGCCAGGCATAGCAAAGGAACCTGAAAGTCACATGTGGGCTGTGATGGATAAAGATGGGTGTGTCAGGCTGAGCTGGGTGTGCTTAGCACAGAGCAGGAGAAATCTAAGGCAGTAACTTCATGGTACCAAGCCAAGGGGCAGCCCCCAGCTTCACTCTCGCTGAGTATCAAACTAAGGCACCATGTCAGCTGCTTCCTTTGCTTCAGTCTGATTCTTTCTCCTTCTTCTACAGAAATTGGCGCCCAAATTACAGAAGGTCTGCTCAACACCTAAAACTCCGCTTGGTCTAGCTACATTGCTCAGAGCTGTGAAAAATGTCATGCCCTGTGTGATGTAGTTCGGTCGACCTAACCTCCACTAAAGAGGCAGTTAGGTCAACAGACGAATTCTTCCATTGACCGCCTCTCGGAGAGAGGATTTATGACAGTCCCTTCCATCACTGTAGGAAGTGTCTGCACTACAGCAGTGTATCATCTGCAGTGCAGACCCAGCACAAATGGAGAGGTAGGGTGAGTTGAAGTCACTGCAGTGCATCTTGAAGAGAAGATGACCTCTTGTGATAGGCATTTGGGGAGAAAATGGTACCTGTTCTGGGACACTTGGTAAAGGCAATTCCCTTAGCCTGCCTTCTGGGTCCAGGCTGCCATCAGTCAGGGAATGGGTAAATAGAGTACACAGAATGGCAAGAATAGGGATAAAACATTCTCTAGGCTGAGGAGTTGCCCAGGGGCACTGGTGAGGCAGGGAGGCAGCTTGGGAGAACAGACACAGCTGGAGGAGCTGGGCCGTTTCACTGGCTTTTATTTGTTGAGCTAAATTGTCAGGACGTTGCACCCCGTTTGATAGTCATTTCAGCAGATATCCATCACTGGCACAGATGGTCCCAGCACATGACAGCAACAGGCAAAAAGCCTTTATTTGAGAAGCAACCTGTCTCCGAGACCTTAAGAGAGCACGTGTGTGTGCGTACATTTGTGTGATGCTTGAAATTTTGGGGGACTGAGTCTATGGGGAGGCAAAAATACGTTTAGATTCTCAGTCTTAATGTTTGCTCTGCAAAAGTTAGTCAATATTTTACTAACTATTATAAAACATTCAGTTCTCTTCTGCAGAGTGGCCAAAAGAGGCAGGGGAGAGACACTCCGTGTCAAAAATGGCTTTACCTGTTTCCAGTCACTGACAACTTGGAAACAAAGGATTTTGAATGCTTATGGATCAAAGTCCTTACAAATAAAGAACAAGATCAGACCACCAAATCATACTAGAGAATAGGACAAAAATCTCCTTAAGCACCTATCTATAATGTGTAGGGGAGAAAACGGTGTTATCATGGGGGCTTCAGTCTCAGTGATGTGCTGGAGGTCTCATGCTGACTAAAATTGACTAATGACTAAAAATTATAGGTGACAATTTACTCAAAAAATGCTGCATCCAACAAGAGGGAATTCGATATTAGACCTCATCTTGAGAGAGAAAAGAATTGATTGCAGAATTAAAAATTAGTGGAGGCTTAGGTGCAAGCGATCATAACTTGGTTACATTTGTTATGTGCAAACAGAATAAAGTCCAGTCTAGTTATATATATACATACTTGGTCCTTTAAAGGGCCAATTTCACAAAGCTGAAAACAATTTTGACCAAATCGGTTGGGGAAAAGAATTTAAACAGAAAATGTGAATGATAATTGGAAATTGTTTAAGAACATTTTACTAGATGCCCAAAAAGCCACAATCCCACAATTGAGAAAGAAGGCTGGTTAAAAAAACCCAACCTGGTTTAGAGGGGAAGTAAAGGCCACTATAAAAAATAAAATAAAACACAATATATAACAAATGAAAGAAAGAGGAAGTTTCTAGTAATGAATATAAATCAGAAGCCTGGAACTATAAAGAACTGATAAGGGAAGCAAAAGGACACAAGATGAACTCTATGCTAGCAGCGTTAAGGACAATAAGAAGGCATTTTTAAAGTATATTAGGAACAAAAAGAATCCTAAATGTGGTATTGGTCCATTACTAGATGGAAATGGTAGTTTTCAATAATAATTCAGAAAAGGCAGAAGTATTCCGTAAATATTTCTGTTCTGGATTAGGGAAAAAGCCAGGTGATATATTCACATCATATGATGATGAAATACTTTCCATTCCAACAGTGACTAATGAGGATGTAAAACAGCAGCTACTAAAGTTGGCCAGTTTTAAATCAGCAGGTCCAGATAACTTGCATCCAAGAGTTTTATAAGAACTGGCCAAGGAGCTTTCTGGTTGGTTAAGGTTGCTTTTCAATAAGTCTTGGAACACTGTGCAAGTTCCAAAGTAGTGGAAGAAAGCTAATATTGTGCCAATACTGAAACGGGCTAACCTGGGTAATTATAGGCCTGTCAGTCACACATTAATCCTGATCAACATAACGGAACAGCCGATACAGGACTCAATAAAGAATTAAAGGAAGGTAATATAATCAATGCCAATCAACATGGTTTTATGGAAAATAGGTCTTGTCAGACTAACCTGTTTATTGTATACCCGGTATTGGTGTGTGCGCACGCACACACAGCTGCCCTATTCACCCAGTTTCAATACAGTTTTCAGAGGCTTCCAGAATGGGACACATATGTTTTGCCCAATTTCACAAATGGAAAAATGTTGCATAAAGTTCTACCTTTTAACGGAAGTTTTGCAAAATCAAAGCACAAAAAGAACTGGCCTAGGCCTATCTCTACCTACACCACTGTCACCTTGCAAGGCTTAAGGATGCCATAGACCAGTGGCTCTCAACTTTCCAGGCTACTATACCTCTTTAGGAGTCTGATTTGTCTTGTGTAGCCCCAAGTTTCACCTCACTGAAAAACTACTTGCTTACAAAATCAGACATAAAAATACGAAAGTGGCACAGCACGCTGAAAAATGGGTTACTTTCTCATTTTACCATATACTTATCAAATAAATCAATTGCAATATAAATATTTTACTTACATTTCACTGTATAGTATAGAGAGCAATATCAACAAGTCATTGTTTGTATGAAATTTTAGTTTGCACTGACTTCGATGGTGCTTTTTCTGTAGCCTGTAGTAAAACTAGGCAAATCTCTAGATGAGTTGATGAACCCCCTGGAAGACCTCTGCGTACCCCTGGGGTACACCTACCCCTGGTTGAGAACCACTGCCATAGAATTCACTCTGGGATATGCTTATTGGGCTTTCTATAGCAACTAGACTTACCATTCTCTCTCTTCATTATATGACATCTGACACATTATCATATACTCATAGATGTCTTTCAATATCTACAAGGTCATTTTAAAAACCAGTAATATCTATTTCTAGCAGAGATAATAATAACTGTGATAATCTTAGCAATTACACAATGGTAAAAGTTCTGTAAGAACATTCATTAATTGACTGATTAATTAGCAAAAACTTCAGATCATTGACCCAGATATCTCACCTTCCTATGTGCTTCCATTGCTAGTGTTGGCTCTCCTAATTGCACCCCCTTTGATAGAGATGAATAATTTATGCTGGTATCTAGAGTTGGCACAGATGGTCCCAAGCAATTGGCAGCAATTGACGAAGAGCTTTTTGAACCAGTTTTAGAGGACTGGAGAGACTCCTTGAAATTCTTCAGTGCAATCTGTCTCTGTAACCGTAACACTTCCTTCTGAGATTCCCGCAACAGGTGATCAAAGTCTAGGAGGTTCAGGCAATGAGGGCCCTCCTAAGGAAATGCAAACACAACATGATGTAGCCCCTGTGGTTGAAAGGATGGGAAATAGAGGTTGCTGTTTTTTTCATGAAGTGCCAAAGTGTTGTTCAATGGACAACAGACCGGCACAAACACACCTGCTCTATTTGCAAACCACTAGGACCAACATGATGGAAGGAGGAAGAAAATGACTGTGACCTAGATTCACAAAGGGACTTAGCTGTCATGATAAATAAATTAAAGGAGATATCCTATCCCCTAGAATTGGAAGGGACCTTGAAAGGTCATCAAGTCCAGCCCCCTGCCTTCACTAGCAGGACCAAGTACTGATTTTGCCCCAGATCCCTAAGTGGCCCCCTCAAGGATTGAACTCACAACCCTGGGTTTAGCAGGCTAATGCTCAAACTAGTGATGCTCACTGTCATGCCTAATTTTGGGGCACCTAGAAAATCACAAGAACACACTGATTCACAGAGCCTGTGTCAGGTGCCCAGGCTCCCTATGCAATGCATGGGGAGAGACAGGCACATAAGGATATGATCCACAAAAGCCAGCACCTGGGCACGAAGCTGCCTAAACTAGCCAATGGGAAATTATGACTAAGTCCTACTCCCTTGACGAGATAGATGTCTGAGTCCAGGCTGCATAGAAGTGCCTATCTCTGCTACTGAATCATAGCCAGGAATCCTCCCCTGGAGTCGGGTGGCTCCGGGCCTAATGTACTTCTTGTTAGAATTACTTAGGCAGGTGCCCAACTCTACCCAAAGCAGCCAGAGGAGGAGGTGCAACCATGTGCCTTATAACTATTAGCCTGGCACTCCTCTAAGATGGGGAAGGCTAAGGTACAAGTCCCTCCTCTGCCTGAGGGGGGTACAGGACTCAAGCAAGGGGTCTTCTACCTCTCAGCATCGTGCTTTAATCACTGAGCTTGGGATATTCTGACATTGGGCTCTCTAAATTTCTCCTGCTGAAGCTGTTCCATTGTGGATAAATAATTAGAGTCATTGGAGCAGGAGGGCTGGACACTAGGTCTCGCACCTGCTGGAGAGGGGGGAAGTTTGCTCTAACTACCAGCCAACAGAGTCATTCTCTCTCGCCCTTTCTCTCTGACCCAATGACTCACTCTCTCTATCTCTCCTATTGACACTTTTCCACTTGGGATAAATACCTAAAGAGTTATTGGGCCAAAGAGAGATTGTTGTCTGTAGTCTGGTGGTTAGCGTACCCAGCTGGGAGGAGGGAGCCCCACAGTCTAGTTCCTCTGCTCCAAGGACTCTTTCATTATTTATCCACAGTGAAACAGCTTCAATGGAAGAGACTGAGGGAGCCCCACATCAGAATAGCCCATAGCCCAGTGGTTAGCAGACACTCCTGAGTGGTAGGAGAGCCCTGTTCAACTCCTTTCTCTGCCTTGGGAGAAACTGAACTTGGGTCTCCCACCTCTAACCACTAAGCTAGAAATTATAAGGTGGGCAACACCACCTCCTCCAGACAGATTTTGAATGGAACCTGATGCAGGAGGCAGCCTCCGAGCACACCACCCAGCTCGCGCTCTGGGGCATAGACAGGAGATAGGTTTTAGACACCTAGAGCAAGGCAGCAGTGTGCATGTCCAGAGGCTGAAACATGGGCAGCAAGGGAACTTTTACCCTGAAAATGTAGGTGCTGAGTGAGTTTAGGCACCTACAGGGATCAGGAGAATTTTGTGGATCACAGTGAAGCCTAAAACTGGGACATAGTCACCTATGTACTTTTGTGAATCTAGGCCTGTGACTCTCAGATTCGCCTGCGTCAATATGTGACAACAGCTCCCCCTAGGTAGAACACTACCACATGAAGCCATGCAATCACCTCACTATTGATGTGACCTTAAGGAAGTTCCTGTATTCTGCACTTACGGGAACTCCTGCATGTACGATAACACCCAGCAGGGAGCGAGTCAGGATTACATTAATTATCCTCGTTTTCCCTGCAAAGCAAGGGTCTGGTTTGAATTCTGGCTGTCTGACTCACTCAATGTGAATGTTAGAAACTAAAAACATAAGAACGGTCATACTGGGTGAGGCCAATGGTCCATCTAGCTCAGTATCCTGTCTTCCGACAGTGGCCAGTGCCAGGTGCTACAGAGGGAATGAACAGAACAGGGCAATTATCCAGTGATCCATCCCGTCATCCACTCCCAGCTTCTGGCAGTCAGAGGCTAAGGACACCCAGAGCTTGGGGTTGCCTCCCTGACCATCTTGGCTAATAGTCATTGATGGACCTATCCTCCAGGAATTTATCTAGTTCATTTCATTTTTGAACCCAGTTATACTTTTGGCCTTCACAACATCCCCTAGCAATGAGGGATGACTGAAGGTTCCTTTTGTTTGTTTCAAACCTGCTGTCTATAAATGTCATTGGGTGACCCCTAGTTCTTGTGCTATGAGAAGGAGTAAATAACACTTCCTGATTTACTTTCTCCACACCAATCACAATTTTACAGACCTCTACCATGTCCCCTCTTAGTCGTCACTTTTCCAAACTGAAAAGTCCCAGTCTTATTAATCTCTCATCAGATGGACACTATTCCATACCTCCAATCATTTTTGTTGCCCTTCTCCGTACTTTTTCCAATTCTAATATATCTTTTTTGAGATGGGATGACCAGAACTGCACACAGGGCATACCATGGATTTATATAGTGGCATTACGATATTTACTGTCTTACTATCTATCTCTTTCCTAATGGTTCCTAACATTCTGTTCACCTTTTTGACTGCAGCTGCACATTGAGTGGTTGTTTTCAGAGAACTATCCACAGTGACTCCAAGATCTCCTTCTTGAGTGGTAACAGCTCCTTTAGACCCCATCATTTTGTATATAGAGTTGTGATTATGTTTTCCAATGTGCATTACTTTGCATTTATCAACATTGAATTTCATCTGCCATTTTGTTGCCCAGTCACCCAGTTTTGTGAGATCCCTTTGTAACTCTTCACAGTCTGCCTGGGACTTAACTTTGAGCAGTTTTGTATCATTTTCAAATTTTGCCACCTCACTGTTTACCCCTTTTTGTTAGGAAGCAGCTCCGGCTCTTGGCAGCTCTCCATATGTGGATTTTAAATGCTGGGGTAGGAAAGGATCTGTCCCAAGAGAGCTGGTTTGTTTGTTCATGTTTAGAGAAAGTTAGAAGCTGGTCAAACCTGGAACTCAGAAAGTGTGTTTGGGCCACAGCCCTGGCACTGGCTGGTCATCCCGTCCCTACACTCCAGATGCAAAACCTGCAGCTATCACAGCTAAACCAGGGGAAACTAGGGAGACTTTCTCTCACAAAAATTCATGTGAGATTTTTCTCCAGTTTGATTCACCTAATATTGCATCCATCAAAGTTTGGGTTTTACATGAAATTTCAGGAGACCCAGAATTGTTCTGACAGTCAAAACGACCACAAAAGGCCAGTTCTGTAAAAAGCTGCACTCGTGGGTTTTGGAAGAGTTGCTGAAGGAGGCAATGCCCATTCCTCCAAAAAGCCCATAACCCACTGGATTAAGCAAAAAGCTGGGAGCCAGGAAATCTTGACTCTGTGCCCACATCTTCCCCTGCAGGGCCCTGATAATACTCTGCACCTTATAAACATGATTGAATTATAGAGCAGGTAAATATAATTGTCCCCATGTGTGATGGAAAGTAAATCCTGTCAGGCACCCGAAGGGTTACAGGAGCCTGGGTGTGCTTCTAACCTGGGGAGGGTCTGGTCAGATGAGGAGATGGCTTAAGAAAAAAACCCGAAAGAGGATGATACCGGAGGAGGGCAATGGTGTGTCTCTGGAAAGCAGCCTGCGAGAAGGCTGAGAAGACCAGCTGGGCTACTCCCAGGTGAGCTGGAAGCCTGACTGGAGGTAGGAACCCTGATGCGCTGCACCCAGGGGAAGAATGTGCCAGCCCCTGCACAGTGGAGTTGTTAGAGGTTCAGGAGCCTGGGACAAGGTGTAGGGGTAGACTAGACTAGTCAAGGTGCCCACCCTGTACCCCAGGCTTCAGAGCCTGAGCTCCAGCCCAAGCCACAATGTCTACACAGCCATTTGTAGTGCACTAGTGGGAGCCCCACTAACACAGGTGGACCTGGCCTGTGAGGCCTGCTCCCAGAAGCAGTCTAGACATGCCCTATAACGTGATCAGCCAGAGGACCTGGTCACTCCTATGGCTGGAGTAGACCAGAAGACAGTGGGGGATCCAGAGGCAGAGGTTCAGCTTCATTGCAGCTTGCCACAGGGCAGTGCAGTGGAGCGGGACTTTGCTACACCATGCAACAAGGGGGAGGCCTGGCACTACAGGAACTGGCTTGAAGTCAGGATTAGAAGCCACGTTCTCCTGACTTCTAGACCCATGTTGAGTCCACTAGGGTAGTGATTTTTAGCTGGCAGAGCGATGGGTCAGCTGCAGCTTTATGCAGAATCTCTCCCCCCACCCCCCAAACTCTCTAGTGGACAGTTGCTAAGGCCAGGGGGGTCAGGAAGGAGAAGCTCAGTCCTTCTGCCTGGCCCAGCTAGGCTGTTGCTACTGCCATTACACCCCACCCTCGCTGCAGCTGTCTTGCTGCTCTCTACCTACACCACATGCAGCTCCAGGAAAGCACTACTGGGAGATGCCATGACACAAGCTGCCTGGACCGCATGGCACCCCAATGCTCTCCGTGCTTAGCTATTTCCAGAACATCAACAATTCCCCAGTGCTGCATGCAATGCAGGTGGAGAAGCAAAGAGCTGAAGGAGCAGCTCCACCCACAGCACTGCCCACCAAGCCCTGCCCAGAGGTCTGTCCACCTAGCTCACATAGCATCATAGAAATGTAGCCCTGGAAGGGACCTTGATAGGTCGTCTATCCCAATGTCCTGAACTGAGGCTGGACTAAGCATTATCCAGACTATCCCTGACAGGTGTTTGTCCAACCTGTTCTTAAAAACCTCCAATGATGGAGATTCCCTAGGCAATTTATTCCAGTGCTTAACCACCCTGACAGTTAGGAAGTTTTTCCTAATGTCCAACCTAAACCTCCCTTGCGGCAATTTAAGCCCATTGCTTCTTGCCCTGTCCTTGGTGGTTAAGACGAACAATTTACCACCCTCCTCTTTATAACAACTTTTTACGTACTTGACTACTGTTATTGTGTTCCCCCCTCAGGCTTCTCTTCTCCAGACTAAACAAATGCAATTTTTTCAATCTTTCCTTGTAGGTCATGTATTTTAGACCTGTAGTCACTTTTGTTACTCTCCTCTGGACTTTCTCCAATTTGTCCACATCTTTCCCAAAGTGTGGTGCCCAGAATTGGACACAATACTCCTGCTGAGGCCTTATCAGTGCTGAGTACAGAGAGTGGAAGAATTACTTCTCATGTCTTGCTTACAACAATCCTGATAATACAGCCCAGAATGATTTTTTTGTTTTTGCAACAATGTTACATTGTTGACTGATATTTAGTTTGTGATCCACTATAACCCCAAGATCTTTTTCAATAGTATTCCTTCTGTAGGCAGTCATTTCCCATTTTGTATTTGTGCAATTGATTATTCCTTCCTAAATGTAGTACTTCACATTTGTCCTTATTGAATTTAGTCCTATTTATTTCAGATCATTTCTCCAGTTTATCAAGATCATTTTAAATTCTAATCCTGTCCTCCAAAGCACTAGCAACCCTTCCCAGCTTGGTATCGTCCACAAACTTTATAAGTGTACCCTCTATGACATTATCTAAATCATTAATGAAGATATTGAACAGAACCAGACCCAGGACTGATCCCTAAAAAACCCCACTGGATATACCCTTCCAGCTTGATTGTGAACCTTTAATCCTCTGAGTACGGTTTTCCAGCCAGTTGTGCCACCACCTTATTGTAGGTTCATTTAGGCTGTATTTCTCTAGTTTGTTTATGAGAAGGTCATGTGAGACAGTATCAAAAGTCTTACTAAAGTTGAGATATCACAGCTACCACATCCTCCATCCACAAGACTTGTTACCCTGTCAAAGAAGGATATTAGGTTGCTTTGACATGATGTGTTCTTGACAAATCCATGCTGACTGTTACTTATCACCTTATTTTCTTGTAGGTGCTTACAAATTGATTATTTGATTATTTGCTCCATTGTCTTTCCAGGTACCAAAGCTGATTGGTTTATAATTCCCTGGGTTGTCCTTATTCCCCTTTTCATAGATAGATGCTATATTTACCTTTTCCCAATCCTCGGGTATCTCTCCTGTCCTGCACCCATCATTCTGCACACAAATCTAGCCATGCCATCTTGCTGGGACCTCAATCCCACAATCCTGTATTATCACAAAGAATGTTGGGTTTGGGTCATGGCAAGAAACTGCAACTTGTTTTTAACTGCAGATGAAGAATGGTGGGGAGCCGCTGACCTAAACCAGGATATCTCAGGGAAATCACTTCACCCCTCAGAGCCCAACCTTGCCATTCTGCAAAATGGGGGTACTGAGAGTGATGTCTGCATCACAGCAGACTCACAATGTCTCCAGCCATCAGCAGGTAACTCTTATTAGTCCCATTTCACAGATTTGGAACCCAAGGTTGTCTGCAGTAGAAAACAGGCACTGGGGTAACCAAATCCATTTAAAATCTATCTAGTTACACTGGTGCAAACCTCTAGTATGGATGTTATAGATGCGCTTAAACTGTAGTTAACAGACTTAGCTTAATGCAAACAAATGAGATGAATTTTTAGATTGTAATTGATTGCTTTCCTGGCAGGGACAGGGGAAGATAAGAATAGAGGGGAAAAGTTTTCATCTTTATTTCTTCACTGTGGACTCAACGGAGCAGACACACAGCCAATATAAATTGCCAAAGCTTTTGGAAGGATGACAGTTTTCACCAGCAGAAGATCTGCACTATCACTCTGTGTCAGATGAGGTCTCCCTCACCCCAGCTATGGAGTGCTTGTTACAACATGGCTGTGGCCTTCATCAGTATTAAATCTGAATCTGCTGCTGTGGGAAAGGAGTTTTCTTTCATAATACTTTGCAAGTTCATGAAATGGACAGAACTAATTCTGTTCCAGACATCATTCACCTGGCTGGAAGCTGGTGTGTAGTAAGCTATGTAATGCAGCCAGGGTTGGTGCAAGGAAGTTCCGCGCGCTAAGCGAAACTTCCACCTTGTGCCCCCACCCCCAGCCCTGCAGCAGCTCCCCACCCCCCCTCCACCCGGAGGCACCCCCCCCCCCCACGGCAGCTCCCCCCCGCCCTGAGGTGCCCCCCCGCGGCAGCTGCCCCCCTGGCCCTGGAAGCTGTGCGGCAGCTCCCCCCCCACACCCTGAGGCACCCCCCCGCAGCAGCTCCCCACCCCCCGGCCCAGGGATCCGTGCAGCAGCTCTGACCCGGGGAACCCCTGGGCTGCCGGCGGCGCGCTGACCCGGGGAACCCCTGGGCTGCCTGCCGGCGGCTCAGACTCCCTCCCCCTCCCAGCACAGCGGCCGCTGTAAAAAAAATGGGGGCGCCACTTTTTGGCGCCCCCAAATCTTGGCGCCCTAGGCAACCGCCTAGTTGGCCTAAATGGTAGCACCAGCCCTGAATGCAGCTGATGAAACTCATACAACCATACTGAGATCATGACAACTACTCTTTGCAGCTTTGGGAGATTGTGACGTTACAGAGGAAGACTGGAGACTTACAAATGTCGCCTTGTGTTTCTTCTAGTGTGGTGAAATTAGCCCCCAAATCGCTTACACACAGCATATTTTTAATATCTGCCTCTGCAGCATGAGGCATGGGTTGCTTGCTGGTTTGAAGTAGATTAAATAATGGATTGCCTGCCACTTGAAGTGTTTAAAGCAAGATTCGAGGACTTCAGTAACTCAGCCAGAGATTCTGGGCCTAGTGCCAGAGTGGGTGGGCCTGCAATGTGGCCTGCAATGTGCAGAAGATCAAACTAGGGTTGCCACCTTTCTACTTGCACAAAACCGAACATCTTTGCCACGCCTCCTGCCTGCCCCTTCTCAGAGGCCCCACCCCCAGCCATTCCATCCCCCCTCCCTCTGTTGCTCGCTCTCCACACCCTCACTCACTGACTCATTTTCACCGGGCTGGGGCAGGAAGTTGGAGTGCGGAGGGGGGGCCTCTGGGCAGGGCTGAGGGTTCAGAGTGTGGGAGGGGGCTCTGGGCTGGGGCAGGGGATTGGGGTGCAGGGGGGGCTCTGGGCGGGGCTGAGGGGTTCAGAGTGCAGGAGGGGACTCTGGGCTGGGGCAGGGGGTTGGGGTGCGGGAGGGTGTGAGGGCTCTGGCTGGGGGTGCAGACTCTAGGATGGGGCTGGGGATGAGGGTTTGGGATGTAGTAGGGATTTGGGGCCAAGGGGTTCGGAGTGCAGGAGGGGGCTCCAGGCTGGGGAGGGGTTTGGGGTGCAGGGGGGATAAGGGATCCAGATAGGGGTGCAGACATTGGGGTGGGGTTGGGGTTGAGGGGTTTGGGGTGTAGGAGGGAGTTCCAGGATAGGGTCAGGGGGTTTGGAGGGTGGGAGGAGGATCAGGGCTGGGGCAGGGGGGTGGGGCACAGGAGGGGGTCAGGTGTGCAGGCTCCAGGCGGCTGGAGGAGGGACATGCCGGCTGCTTCCAGGAGCCATGCAGTGCGGTGGCTAGCAGGAAGCCTGCTAGCTCCGCTGCACAGTGCTGCCAACTGGACAGTCAACGGCCCGGTCAGTGGTGCTGAACGGAGCCCCCAGGATCCCTTTTTGACTGGGTGTTCCGGTTGAAAACCGTACACCTGGTCACCGTAGGTCAAACTAGTTGCTCATGATGGTCCTTTCTGGCCTTTAAAGTCTACGAGTCTATGAGATAGAAGAATTAATAACTAAATATGCATTTATTAAAACATGGAATTGTCCTATTGGGTCAGATCAGTGGTCTGGCTAACCCAATATCCTGTTAGAAAGCAGCTGCTACTAGATGATCCAGAGGATGGGGCAAGAAACCCCTAAGTTGGGAAGTATGGAATGACTTGCCCATAGGGTGCCTGCTGCTACTATGTAACACCATTGTAATATTTTTAGAATCTCTATCCCTTTCTTGCTTCTACCTAAGGTTTGCTTTGCTTTTTAGACATGCTGCTGTGCACTGAGCAGAGATTTCCATTGAGCTGGCCAAAATGAGACCTCCACTTATTTTCCTGAGTGATTACAACTAATTAAGGCTCTGCCCGCAGTGGAGCTTGAAGGTGTAATTTCCAGCTCAGACAGACATACCCGTAGAACCAGAGGGTTAGAAGGAACAATGAGGTTCATCTAGTCTAACCCCCTGCCAAGATGCAGGATTTGTTGTGTCTAAACCATCCAAAACAGCCTCCTTTGGAAATCCTCCCGTGAAGGAGCTTCCACAACCTCCCTGGTGCAATCTGTTCCATTGTCCTACTGTTCTTACAGCTAGCAATTTTTTTCTGAGTTTTAATCTAAATCTGCTCTGCTGTAGTTTGAATCCATTGCCTCTTGTCCTGCCTCTGTGGCAAGAGAGAACAACTTTTTTCCATCTTTTATATGGCAGCTTTTCAAGTATTTAAAGACCACTATCATGTCCGCCCTTGATCTCCTCTTTTCCAAACTAAACAGACCCAGTTCCTTCAGCCTTTGCTCATCTGGCTTGTGTTCCCTCCCTTTGATCATCTTTGTCACTCACCTCTGCATCCTTTTCAGTTTCTCCACATCCTTTCTATACAGTGGTGACCAAAATTGGACACAGGACTCCAGCTGAGGCCTAACCAGCCGAGTAAAGCGGTACCATCACCTCCCGTGACTTGCATGCTGTACCTCTGCTAATGCACCCTGAAATTGCATTTGCTTTTCTTGCAGCAGCACCACATTGCTGACTCATGCTGGGGCTGTGATCCACCACAACTCCCAGATCCTTCTCACCAGTGCTGCTGCCAAACCAGTCCCCCCCATTCTGTATTTGTGCATTTGGCTTTCTTCCCTAAGTGTAGCACCTTACATTTGTCTTTGCTGATTTTCATTTTGTTGTCTATAGCCCAGTTCTCCAATTTATCACTACCCCTCTGAATTTTAGCTTTTTCCTCCAAAGTGTCATCTGCAGACTTGATCAGTGCGCTCTCTAGTCCTACTTCTAGGTCCTTAATAAAGATGTTAAACAACACCGGACCCAGAACAGATCCCTGTGGAACCCTACTTGAGACCTCCCCCAATCCAACATCATTCCATTCATAGTGACTCTTTGTTTGAGGTTGCTTAACCAATTACATATCCACTTACTGGTACAGTAGTTCTGCTAAACTCGCATTTCTTCACCTTACTTATCAGAATGTCATATGGGACTATGTCAAAGCCTTGCTAAAGTCCAGGTATATTATGTCCACCTCATTCCCCCTATCCACCAAAACAGTTACCCTATCAAAGAAGGAAATCAAGCTGCTTTGACATGGTTTGTTCTTGGTAAATCCATGCTGCGTGCTAGTGATCACCTCTTCAGCCTCCAGGTATTCGTAAATTAAATGTTTAATATATTGTTCCAGTAGCTTCCCAGGTATGGAGGTCAGGCTGACTGGTCTGTAGTTTCCTGGCTCCTCCTTTTTCCCCTTTTTAAAGATGGGCACCACATTAGCCCTTCTCCAGGCTTCTGAGTCCTCTCTTGTCATCCATGAGTTTGCAAACATTATTGCCTGTGGCTCCAAGATTCCTTCAATACCCTTGGGTCAATAGCATCTGGCCCTGCTGATTAATTCATTCAAATTGATCAGAAGATCTCTGACGTGTTCTTTACGTATCCTGATCTGTGTCCCTTCCCCTTTATTGTCTATGGTAACTTCACTAGTCATCCAGTCATGTTATTTTTCGTGAGAAAACTGAAGCGAAGCAGGCATTGAGCAGCACTGCCTTCCTATCATCTTCCATTACCAGCTCACCTTCTCCACTGAGCAGTGGACCCACACCCATGAGCACCTTACATTTGTCTTTGTTGAATTTCATGTTTTTGTCTATAGCCCAGTTCTCCCGTGTTAGCACTGATCAAGCTAGCATGATAAAAACAGAAGGATAGCCACGGCAATACATGCAGCAGCAGGGGCTAGCCACCCCGGGTACATACATTTGGTCTCAGATGGGCTCATACAGGGGGCAGCTATCCACTCCCACAGCTTGTGCCACTGTGACTACACTTCTGCTTTTAGCATTGCTAGTTCTATCAGAGCTAGCATGGGTTTGTCTCCTCAAGCTGGAAATTACACTTTCCAGTTCCAGCACAGACACACCTTTAGAGCTTAGCAATGTGTGTGAGTAGTCCAAATTATTCCTTCTGTAAGGAGTTGGACTCACCCCTGCGGCGCCTCCTGCTGGTCGTCCTCGGGAATTAGCTCATTTTCCAGCCAGGAGCACCCTCTGCAGGCCAGTGATCCGCCTTACTTCACTCTGGCCCCCGTGTCCCTCCCAGGATCCCGGTGCCCTTTCACTGGGTTTCTGCCCCCCTTGCAGAACCCCTCAGTCTCAGGGTTTCCCCCGCCAGGGGAACCCCCACCTACTAACCCCACCTCGCCTCAGTGTACGGCTACTGCCAGTCACCATCTAGCCCCACTCCCTGGGGCAGACTGCAGTATATGCCACTCATCACAGGCAAGGTTGGGCTGGACCTGCTGCCTCTCTCTATAGCTGGGCTGCCCCTCTGCAGCCCCGATACTGGTCTTAGGCGCTCAGCTAGGCCCACAGCCTGGGGTTTTTCCTAGGGTTACCATAATCCAGCAAGCAAAAAAGAGGATGGGAGGAGCCCCTCCCCTGTCCTGCCCTAGCCTCGCCCCTGCCCCTCCCACTTCCCCCCCTCAGAACCCCCAACCCTCCCCCTGCTCCTTGTCCCCTGACTGCCCCCTCCTGGGACCCCTGCTCCTAACTGCCCTCCAGAACCCCACCCCCTACCTAAGCCTCCCTGTTCCTTGTCCCCTAACTGCCCCCTCCTAAGACCCCCCCAAAATGCCCCCCAGGACCCTACCCCCTACCTGTACCCTGACTGCCTAAAACCTTATCCACACCCCCAGAAAGCCCCCCCCGAACTCCCGACCCCCCCCCCCCGTCTCTTGACTGCCCCCTCCAAAACCTCCCTGCCCCTTTTCCGACCCCCTGGCCCCCTTGTTGTTGGCCTTCGCCTAACGTCTCTGTGAACTTGCTCAGGAACTGCCTAAGCCGCTTGTCGGCACGCTGGGCAGCAGTGGGGGAGGAGCTCCAGACTGCCGGAGCCGATCTGCGATGCAGGGAGGGAGGGAGGGAGTGATTTCTGCTGCAGGGGGGAGGAGGAGCTCTCTCTGGCTGAGTGTCGGGGCACCATCCGGCCGGCTGCACTGTTAGCCGCGCGTGCTCTGCATGGGGGGGAAGTCCGGACATTTACAAATTCCCCCCGGACGCTATTTTTAGCTTAAAAAGCTGGACATGTCCGGGGGAATCCGGACGAATGGTAACCCTAGGTTTTCCAGGCTGGAGCTCCCCAGCTCCTCTAGCCTTCCCCCAGCCCTGCTCCACTCCCAGTACCCTGCTCAGCTCCCTTGCAGCCAGGCCCTTCTCTCTCTACAAGCAGAGAGAGACTGTCTTCTTGAGCTCCAGGCTCAAGCCTTTATAGGGCCAGCTGGGCCTGCTTCCCACTCAGCCTGGGCTGTTCTCCCAGCCCTCCAGCCCTCTCCCCGGGCTGGTTTTAACCCTGTCAGGGCTGGAGCGGGTAGCCACCCCGCTACACTTCCAATGTACGTTACCCTGCACTTATCTACGTAGACTTTAAACTGCCAAAGTGTTGTCCGTTCACCTCGCTTTGTTGGGTTCTTCTGCAGCTCCTCCTCATCCTGCGACCCCTGTGTTTATGTTGCCTGAACTTCCCATTATGAACATTCTTCTGCCAGTTTTTTGAAAAGTCTAGTGTCTCTGTGGTTACAGAATGAACTTGACATTTGCCAAGGCGGTAGTCCTGAACTAAGGGAGTTGCCTATGGCTGGCACCATGGAAATTCATTCAGATTTGGGCAAGTTATTCATAGATTATTTTTTTAAGGCCAGAAAGGTCTATTACATCATCTAGTCTGACCTCCTGTGTAACACAGGCCAGAGGATCTTACCCAGTGATTCCTGCATCAAGTCCATCATTTCTGGTCTAGAGCAGAGCTGTGAAAGTGCTAATTTTGATCTAAAGACCTCAAATGACAGAAAACCCACCACTGTCCTTAGTAAGTTGTTGCAATGGCTAACTCACCTCACTGTTAAACATTTGCAACATATTTCTAGTGTGAATTTATCTAGCTTCAACTTCCAGCTGTTCAATCCTGTTCTACCTTTTTCTGCCTGACTAAATTCCACGTAGATAAGTGCAAGGTAACATGCACTGGAAGGAATCATTTGAATTACTCATCCCCTTCGCTGGGATGCTAATCACTGCTAATCACTCCGGAAGGAAAGGCAGGGTATCATTCTGGCCAGCTCAACCTTAATTGTGGCCTTTTCTAACTTTTGAGTGCTTGACTTTGCAACCCTAATTATGGTCCTTTGATACAGTTTTTAAAAAATAATTAATATATGATAGAACTCTGGATTTAGTAATGGCCCTATCAGGGCTTAATCCTGAGAGGTGCTCAGCTCGCCAGCCCTGTTCCAACAAAGCACTGCAGCATGTGCTTAGCTTTCAGCAGTGGGCAGCACAGCTGATGTCCGATGAAGTCTCTCAGAGGAAGTGCAGTCCAGAGACTAGAGCAGTAGCCTGGGACTTGAGTCAATTCCCTGCTCTGCCCCACACAAGACACCTAGGGCTAGATTCATAAAGGTACTGAGGTGCCTCAACACCAGAATTATGTGTCTCCAGCTGGGTTTAGGCCTCTAAATCCCAATTTTAGGCTTCATTGTGACTCTCAAAACTTCCACCGAAACCTTGTAGGCACCTAAATTCACATGACACCTACATTGTCAGGGTAAAAGTTCCCTCAGCACCTACTGCCTCTGGACACATGCGCTGCTGCCTCCCTCTCGGTGTCCAGACACCTGTCTCCCCCAACCCCAACCCCAAGATGATCCATGAACCAGGGAAGACAGGTGTTCCTCTGCCTGGCTCGTATGCAGGACACAATCCAGTAGGCACACTCAGAGGCACCCTTTTGGATAGGGGCCCATTCAAAGAGGGAGGAGATGGCAGTGCCCACCTTATAACTCCCAGTCAGATCACTGGCCTGGGATGTGGGAGACCCAGGTTCACTTCCCCTCTGTGCCAGAGGGGGAGAAAGGATTTGAACAGGTGCATGGTGGCTCCTCTGGCTGTTTCGTGTGGAGTTGGGCACCTGCCCAACTCATTCACACAAGAAACACCTTAGGTGCCTGAGTAGTTCCTGCCTGTGAATCACTAGCAAAGATAGGTGCCTCCCTGCAACCTGGATTTAAACATCTACTGTATCTGGGGGAGGGCAGGGCTTAGTCACCATCTCCCACTGGCTAGATTAGGCAGCCCCCCCTCCTAGAATGCTGGCTTTTGTGGATCATATTCTTCCACACCTGTTGCTCCCCATGCATGGCACACGGGACTCAGGCTCCATTGATCTAGTGATCTGCTGGGCACCTAAAAGTGTGGCATTGTGATGATGAGCAGCATGATGCCTAAGTCCCTTTGTGAATCTTGCTCCTAGTCTCTTGGTACGTCAATTCTCTTTCTGTCAAATGAGGAAACTAGCCCTGCCCTGCCTCACAGGGGGATTGTGAAGATAAATCCATTACCGACCGAGCTGTGAGTAGGGGCCAGAGCTGTAGCTGGGTTACTGTCAAACTTCAGAGACTGCTAGTACATCTGACAACGCTGGAATATTATCATGTGTAAAAAATGAAGTATTTGCAGTAATTAACTTGTTCTTCAGCTAAAACTGATCCATGAATATTTGGCTTGGGAAAGGAATTCACTCTGGGGCAAGCTGTCCAGAGTACTGAAACACATTCCCTGGCAGCAGCATTTGGTAAATCCACAACTGTTAATGCTATCAAACAGTTATGCAGAATATTCATGGAAACCAAACGTAGACTCTGCCGCTGTGAGTATGCACGAAGGAGACCCACTCTAGCGCTATCCTCACTCAGTCAGAGAACACAAGCCGAGCAACGTGTCCAAACAAAACAGCTTGACTTTTGAAAGGAAAATATTTACCACAAGCTGTTCTTCAATTGCAAAATTAGCGGGAGTTCAGAGAAGAGCAACAAGAATGATCAAGGGCCTGGAAAACTCATCTGAAGGGGGACTGACAAGACTGAGGCTGTTTACCTTAGACAGGAGACAAATAAGAGGGGTTGTGATAAAATAGTCAATGCTCTAGACGTTCTCCCCGTCTCATAACACAAGAACAGGGGAATATCAATGAAATTAAAAGGTGAGAAATTCAAAACCAGCAAAAGGAAATACTTTTTCTCTGGGCGTGTAATTAGACCATGTAACTCACTGCCACCAGATGTTCGTGAAGCCGACAATTTAGTGAGATTCAAAGCGAGACAGGACATATATATGGATGCAACATCCCAAATCCTCCTAGTTAATACTCACAAACATTTGGGAAGGGAAATAAACCCTCCTGCTTCAAAGCTTAAGCCAATCTCTAAGTATAAGAGACTTTATGGGGTGCATGTTATCAAACATCTACCCACTGCAGGGTTCTTTCACCTTCCTCTGACACATCTGGGGCTGGCCACTGTCAGAGACAGGGCTAGGTGGACTGTGGGTCTGAGCCAGGCTTGTAATTCATAGAATCATCAGAAGGAACTTCAAGAGGTCATCTAGTCCAACCCCCTGCTCAAGGCAGGGCCAATCCCCAACTTTTTTTTTTTTTTTTGGCCCCAGATCCCTAAATGGCCCCCTCAGGGATTCAAACTCACAACCCTGGGTTTAGTGGGCCAATGCTCAAACCACTGAGCTATCCCTCTCTAACAAGTGAGACACCAAGAATTATACTGAAGACATTTGAAAAATGAAAACTGTCCATGCCAATGAGTAAAACCCCAGGAAGACACTCACCTTCCCAGCTGTGAGCTTCGCCTGTAGCTCCCGACACTCCTGCTGCAAAGCTTCAATCTGTTTATCTTTCGCTAGGAGGGCACTGGCCTGTTCTGTCAGGTCCTTGGCACGCTGGTGGGCACATGCTTTTTTACACAGCTCCAGGCTGGAGCCCTTCATAGCCACTGGAGCATTTACCTGCAATAGGGAGAGAACAGCAAGGGAGAAACCACACACGTGGTGGTGGTGTTAATAATTGCACAGTTAAGCAGCAGGTACAGAGCAAATAACCAGAGTGGGGGCATTACTGACTTTTTTGGTTCACTGGCAGCTTCGAAAAATTGAAAGAAAAGAAATCAGTTGAATCTTCTGAAAAATTCTGGTGAATCAAAAAAGTTAACAAAAATGTGCTTTGGAGCAAAGGAATCATAGAAGATTAGGGTTGGAAGAGACCTCAGGAGGTATCTAGTCCAACCCTCTGCTCAAAGCAGGACCAACCCCAACTAAATCATCCCAGCCAGGGCTTTGTCAAGCCGGGCCTTAAAAGCCTCAAAGGAAGGAGATTCCACCACCTCCCTAGGTAACCCATTCCAGTGCTTCACCACCCTCCTGGTGAAATAGTGTTTCCTAATATCCAACCTAGACCGCCCCCACTGCAACTTGAGACCATTACTCCTTGTTCTGTCATCTGGTACCACTGAGAACAGTCTCGATCCATCCTCTTTGGAACCCCCCTTCAGGAGTTGAAGGCTGTTATCAAATCCCCCCTCACTCTTCTCTTCTGCAGACTAAATAACCCCAGTTCCCTCAGCCTCTCCTCATAAGTCATGTGCTCCAGCCCCCTAATCATTTTCGTTGCCCTCCACTGGACTCTCTCCAATTTGTCCACATCCTTTCTGTAGTGGGGGGCCCAAAACTGGACGCAGTACTCCAGGTGTGGCCTCACTAGTGCCGAATAGAGGGGAATAATCACTTCCCTCGGTCTGCTGGCAACACTCCTACTAATACAGCCCAATATGCCATTGGCTTTCTTGGCAACGAGGGCACACTGCTGACTCATATCCAAATGTTCTGTTCCGTCTCTGGGAACTTGGAAAAAGAAAAGCAAAGGAAATGAAGGGCTTGTTTCACAAAGGAGGTGGTGCCCTTACAAGCTTTAGCCCAGGGCTCTCACCTGGGATGAGATGAAAGACCCAAGCTCAAGGCTCCCCCTCTGCCTCTTGTTTCGGATGGATTTCAATTGGTTCTCCCACATTGCATCCCAGTGAGCTATGGGTAGTCTGGGCTCAGGTTGTGTTCTACTGTGTGCCCACCTAGCCAGTCAAAATGACTCTAGGCAGGGGGATAGACCACTCACAGGGGAGTCCCTGCTCCACAGTATGGGGAACTGAACCTGGGTCTACCCACAGCCCAGAAGTGCCCTGAGCTAAAGGTGCCTCTTCCTCTGTCAGCTTGTGAGTGGAGGGAGAAGAGATGACTCTGGAGGGAGTGAGCTGGAGATGACTGCTGGGCTCCCAGAGACACCAGAGGGGCAGCTGGGCAGAGAGAGATTTGAACCCATCAGCTCTAGAGGGAGGTTAATTTGCGTTTCCTGCTAAGAGGCCAAATGCCATGGCCCATAGGAGTGAGCAGCAGAGAGAGAAGGTCTGATGCCCTGTGCATGAGACACAGCCGCTCTGTCTACTCTAGGAAACGCCGCAGGAGTTAATAGCAGGTGTGGCTGGGGTGGTACTGAGCACAGGTCAGCTGTAAGCGCAGACAGGACCAGGCGATATCCAGCACCATGCAGAAGCCTGGCTGAACTGTGCGTGCATGGCTGAACCAGTGCTGGGCACTGTCTGGCTCTGACTGCAGATGCATCCCCCACCCAACTGCACCCACCCCCAGAGCCCATTGTCAGCAATGGTGACATTCCCTAGAGTGCTGGCAAAGCAGCCATCGGTCATGGCCAGGCTCCTTTGCTCTTCTCTGGATGCTCAACAGCCTTTACCCAAGCGGCAGCCTTGGCAAAACCAAAGTTCTCTGCACAACTGCAAAATGAAGGCAGTTCCCAAGGGTCATGATTTAATAGAAACCTGCTCACGGGTGACGCCCACCCCCAGCTGTGCCCTGCCGGCACAAAGCCTGGCTCCTTGGGCAGGTGTGAATTTCCTCCTCAGTCAGTGCAAAGGGGATAGATAACGCAGGGCAAACTCTTGCTTTCTAATGCTTTTCATATATGCAAATCATCCAGCAGCAGGATCTCGGTGCTCAGGGGACCTTGCATCACTAGGCAGGCCCAGTTGCTGCAGCATATCCGGGCACTAAAGCCACCTCTAGCAACCAAACGCTAACTCCTCAGCACCTCTCCCTGTAAGTATCCGCCTGCCACGGCAACCGTGCACAGATGCCGCCCGCACACTCCCTTCTTACACAAGGCTAGTGTGTTGTAACTAGACCAGCTAGATATCAAGTTGTCCATTATACATTTTGTTTCTCTGAGGTTAGCAGCTCAGAGTTTTCATGTTTCAACACTCTGAAATCAGGGGTATGTGTTCCTGGTGCTCACTGAAACCCATTGAGCCTTTCCTGGTCTGGAGAGATACAGAAGATTTTTAAAACGCAACAGAGGGTCCTGTGGCACCTTTAAGACTAACAGAAGTATTGGAGCATAAGCCTTCGTGGGTGAATGCCCACTTCATCAGACGCAAGTAATGGAAATTTCCAGAGGCAGGTATAAATCAGTATGGAGATAACGAGGTTAGTTCAATCAGGGAGGGTGAGGTGCTCTGCTAGCAGTTGAGGTGTGAACACCAAGGGAGGAGAAAGTGCTTCTGTAGTTGGAAAGCCATTCACAGTCTTTGTTTAATCCTGATCTGATGGTGTCAAATTTGCAAATGAACTGGAGCTCAGCAGTTTCTCTTTGGAGTCTGATCCTGAAGTTTTTTTGCTGTAAGATGGCTACCTTTACATCTGCTATTGTGTGGCCAGGGAGGTTGAAGTGTTCTCCTACAGGTTTTTGTATATTGCCATTCCTGATATCTGACTTGTGTCCATTTATCCTCTTGTGTAGTGACTGTCCAGTTTGGCCAATCTACATAGCAGAGGGGCATTGCTGGCACATGATGGCATATATAACATTGGTGGACGTGCAGGTGAATGAGCCGGTGATGTTGTAGCTGATCTGGTTAGGTGTTGTTGGTGGGAGGGTATCTGTGTATCAGTGCGCTGTTCAGTTCTCTTCAATGGACATCATACCAAATGGACTGAAGGTGAAAAATCCATTGCTATCTACATACTGCACAGACCACAGTGAGAGATTATGCCATACACTATCAAAGAAACAGAGGAACCACCTGATCAGCATCCTATACAGCAAACAGAAAAACATCAAGAAAGAGCTCTCCAACCTGGAGACTTTCATAAATAACCAACCCTCCACACCAATGGACTTTACTAAAATAAGACAGGAGGTCTACATTATACACTTCACCTCTCTACAAAGGAAAAAGGTCCGTAAGCTGTCTAAAATCCTACCTGCCACATGGGGCCACAACAGGGGTACCCCTAACACACCCAGCAATATCGTCAATTTATCCAGCTACACACTCAACACAGCAGAAGTGTCTGTCCTATCTCGGGGACTCTCTTTTTGCCCCAGCACCCCCACGAACATGATACAGTTCTGTGGTGATCTGGAAGCCTACTTTCGCCGCCTCCGACTCAAAGAATACTTTCAAGATAACACTGAACAGCGCACTGATACACAGATACCCTCCCACCAACAACACAGGAAGAACTCCACATGGACTCCTCCTGAGGGTCGAAATGACAGTCTGGACCTATACATAGAATGCTTCCGCCAACGAGCACAGGCAGAAATTGTGGAAAAACAACATCGCTTGCCTCATAACCTAAGTCGTGCAGAACGCAATGCCATCCACAGCCTCAGAAACCACCCTGACATTATCATCAAAAAGGCTGATAAAGGAGGTGCTGTTGTCATCATGAACAGGTCTGACTGCCAGAAGTAGGCTGCCAGACAACTCTCCAATACCAAATTCTACAGGACACCTTCCTCACATCCCACTGAGGAATAACTAAGAAACTGCACCGTCTACTCAGGACACTCCCTACACTAACACAGGAACAAATCAACATACCCTTAGAGCCCCGACCGGGGTTATTCTATCTACTACCCAAGATCCACAAACCTGGAAATCCTGGACGCCCCATCATCTCGGGCATTGGCACTCTCACTGAAGGACTATCTGGATATGTGGACTCCCTTCTCAGACCCAACGCCACCAGCACTCCCAGCTATCTCCGTGACACCACTGATTTCCTGAGAAAACTACAATGCATTGGTGACCTCCCAGAAAACACCATCCTAGCCACCATGGATGTAGAGGCTCTCTACACAAATATCCCACACACAGATGGAATACAAGCTGTCAGGAACAGTATCCCTGATGATGACACAGCACAACTTGTCGCTGAGCTCTGTGACTTTATCCTCACGCACAATTATTTCAAATTTGGTGACAATATATACCTCCAGACCAGTGGCACCGCTATGGGCACCCGCATGGCCCCACAATATGCCAACATTTTTATGGCTGACCTGGAACAACACTTCCTCAGCTCTCATCCACTCACGCCCCTTCTCTACCTACGCTACATTGATGACATCTTCATCATCTGGACCCATGGGAAGGAGACCCTGGAAGAATTCCACCATGATTTCAACAGCTTCCACCCCACCATCAACCTCAGCCTGGACCAATCTACACGGGAGGTCCATTTCCTGGACACCACCGTACAAATAAGCGATGGCCACATTAACACCACCCTATACCGAAAACCCACCGACCGCTACGCCTACCTTCATGCCTCCAGCTTCCACCCTGGACACACCACACGATCCATTGTCTACAGCCAATCGCTGAGGTACAACTGCATCTGCTCCAACCCCTCAGACAGAGACCAACACCTACAAGATCTTCACCAAGCATTCTCAAAACTATGATACCCACACAAGGAAATAAAGAAACAAATCAACAGAGCCAGACGTGTACCCAGAAGCCTCCTGCTACAAGAGAGGCCCGAAAAAGAAACCAACAGAACTCCACTGGCCATCACCTACAGTCCTCAGCTTAAACCTCTCCAACGCATCATCAGTGATCTACAACCCATCCTGGACAATGATCCCTCACTTTCACAGACCTTGGGAGGCAGACCAGTCCTCTCCCACAGACAACCCGCCAACCTTAAGCATATTCTCACCAGCAACCACGGACCGCACCATAACAACTCTAACTCAGAACCAACCCATGCAACAAACCTCGATGCCAACTCTGCCCACATATCTACACCAGCAACACCATCACAGGACCTAACCAGATCAGCTACAACATCACCGGCTCATTCACCTGCACGTCCACCAATGTTATATGTGCCAGCAATGCCCCTCTGCTACGTACATTGGCCAAACTGGACAGTCACTACGCAAGAGGATAAATGGACAGAAGTCAGATATCAGGAATGGCAATATACAAAAACCTGTAGGAGAACACTTCAACCTCCCTGGCCACTCAATGGCAGATGTTAAGGTAGCCATCTTACAGCAAAAAAACTTCAGGATCAGACTCCAAAGAGAAACTGCTGAGCTCCAGTTCATTTGCAAATTTGACACCATCAGATCAGGATTAAACAAAGACTGTGAATGGCTATCCAACTACAGAAGCACTTTCTCCTCCCTTGGTGTTCACACCTCAACTGCTAGCAGAGCACCTCACCCTCCCTGATTGAACTAACCTCGTTATCTCCATACTGATTTATACCTGCCTCTGGAAATTTCCATTACTTGCGTCTGATGAAGTGGGCATTCACTCACGAAAGCTTATGCTCCAATACGTCTGTTAGTCTTAAAGGTGCCACAGGACCCTCTGTTGCTTTTTACAGATTCAGACTAACACGGCTACCCCTCGGATAGAAGATTTTTGATGCAGTTGTAGGAGGAAAAGGAGGACTTTTACTGGTCCATGTTATTTCTGCATCTCAGATCCCCCACTTTATCCACAGTGACAGGCAACAGTACCCATGAGATGCTGTTGATTTCTTTGCCCAGTCCCTGAAAGGTGCTTGGTGCTGCACAGAGAACTTGCAAAGAAAGCTCCCATGGGAGAGCTTACAATGGACATTTCAGAAGGGGCACAACCCCACAGCAGGGAGGGCTCCAGCAACCCGTCACTCCACTGTACCTGCACCTCGGAGTGGTTCAACGAGGGCTTTTCAACTATCTCAATAGCAATGATCAGGCTCACTTCTCGTGGGGACTGCAGAAGGAGAGCTGGCACCAAGCCCAGTAGCACCCAATTCCGGTCTCCAGACAGTGCCTGTTCTGCCTTCTCCTGTCGACATAGCTGCCACGTCTTTCAGAGCTGGATTAACTATGCCAACAGGAGAGCTCTCTGATCACAGTTTTCAAGTACATAAAAGGTTGTTACAAGCAGGAGGGAAAAGAATTGTTCTTCTTAACCTCTGAGGATAGGACAAGAAGCAATGGGCTTAAATTGCAGCAAGGGAGGTTTAGGTTGGACATTAGGAAAAGCTTCCGAACTGTCAGAGTGGCTAAGCACTGGAATAAATTGCTCAGGGAGGTTGTGGAATCTCCATCATTGGGGATTTTTAAGAGCAAGTTGGACAAACACCTGTGAGGGATGGTCAAGATAATACTTAGTCCTGTCTTGAGTGCAGGGGACTGGGCTAGATGACCTCTCGAGGTCTCTTCCCACCCTATGATTCTATGATTCTCCCCCCAAACCATGCCAAGGCTTCCTGGGTACTCAGGAGACTGACACCAGGGGAGATAACCATCTGCCAGTTGCCTTTTGCAAATGGCTGAAGATGCCCTGACTGAGCAGGTGGGTCTCCAAGCAGCCCTCTATCAAGGCTGTTCTCCTGCCTTTCAGTGAGTGCAAGTCTACACTTCAAACGCTGCATCAGCACGGCTGCGGCTGTACCGCTGTAGCACTGAAGTGCAGACGATCCTATGCCAATGGGAAAGAGCTCCCCTGACGGTGTAGTTAATCCACCCCCACCAGAGGCGGTTGCTGTGTCGACAAGAGAAGCTCTCCCGCTGACATAACGCTGTCTACGCGGGGCTAGGGCAGTGTAGTTGTGTTGCTCAGGGGGGTGGATTTTTTACACCCCTGAGAGATGTAGTTATACTGCTATAAGCCTGTAGTGTAGACCTGGCCTCAGGGTACATCTACACTTAAAAGTTACAGCTGCACCACTGCAGCACTTCCCTGTAGACACGACATATGCGAGCAGGAGGGGTTTTCCCATCAGCGTGGTACCCACCTCCCCCTAGGTCAGCAGGAGACATCTGAATTCGGACTCGGTGCTCCTTGTGCTCCCTGTCCCAGGCTTCTGCCTGCACCTCTTCCTCTGAAAGGCCCTGGCCAGGAGAGAGGGGAAGGGGAAGCCTGGTTCTGAGTGGCGGAGAAGCTTGGACATGTAGTAATACCCCTTGTGTCCCGCCTGGCAAGTGGGCAGAGCTGCCGCGCAGGTTCTCAGCAAAGGACTTTGAGTCACTAAGCTCACCGCAGCTTACAGAGAGAAAGGCTTTTCCCCCACCCCGCCTGCCCCAGGCATCACCTGGCTGGCAGAGGGCTAGCACGCTGTGAGCAACTGGTCCCACTCGGCTAGGCCCTGGAGGAAGCACACAGCTTGCCTTTGAATGCTCAGCAGAGACGCCACTACCCCCACTTGTGTGTGCATGTTCCAGGAAGTAAATTCAACCTGGAGCAGACACCTAATGCCCCACACCAAACCAATGGCTACCCCACCCACTGCTCAGCACTGTCATCATGTCCTCTCCCATCAGCTTGCATGGGACATCTCTTCCCATTCCAGTTCCTACAGCTCCTCACTCTCTCCAGCTCCCGGTTCCCCGGCACACTGCAGACATGCCGCTTGGCCAGGGCAAGACTCTAGCCCCTGGTGCCTGGTCCTTCTCCTCCATTCAGGATCCAGCCTCTCTCTCCTCCAGCCCCAGGCAGGCTCCAGGCCCGGCCCCCATGCACAGGCATTACACCTGCCTACCTCAGGCCTG
Source organism: Chrysemys picta bellii (assembly GCF_011386835.1). Classification (NCBI taxonomy): domain Eukaryota; kingdom Metazoa; phylum Chordata; order Testudines; family Emydidae; genus Chrysemys; species Chrysemys picta. Next base: position 23,806,003 of record NC_088809.1, read on the forward strand.
TTGGTCAGAGACTCTAACTTCCTGGCCTCTTCTGGAGTTCCCCTTGCTATAGCAAGGCCAGGGTGAACCTCTCTGGAGTCAGAGAAAAGCTCTTCCCAGCAAAAGGCCCTGGGCTGGAGAACACCCTGAGGTGGGGGCTGAATGACCTGACCATGGTCACAGGCTGGTGCAAACCACACAGGCAGCCTCGGGAAGGGAGGAAGGCATTGCCAGAGCAGGTCATGCTTGTGGCCCAGGTAACCCAATGGCCTGTCTCTAACAGGGGCCAGCCACAGCGGCTTCAGCAGAGGTGCAAGAAGCCCTGCAGTGGGTAGTTCTGGACTAACTTGCCCATAGGGAAGTGTAATGGCACGGAGGTCACCCCCAGCATGCCCCTTGTGATCAGGTGTAGCATGGTAGGTGAGACTCTTCCTCAGTTTCCCTCACCCAGGGCATAAACAAGTCCAAGCAGGCTTTCCAGTACTAAAGAGCATCTTCTCAGAGGGTCTTGTTCATTTAACAGGAAAGAGCAACACAAAAGCTTCAATCAGAAGCTTTCCACCCCTGTTTTTCCCCTTTAGCCCCAAAGCTGGCTTCCTGGCCTGGCACCTTGGTGGGCATTCAGCTAGACCCCCGTCTTCCCCTAGGCCAGTCCCTAGTGGCTCCCCTGGAGGTCCCACACCCAGTTCACTCCTCTGGAGCACTTTCTTTCCAAGCCTGTTCCTCTCTCTAGGGAGACACCACTGGGAATAGCTTCCTGCCCAGCTCCCCTGAGGAGTCTCTCCCTCCCCACCTTCCTCTTTTCTGGGCTTCCTGACTGAGCCCTACAAACCTGTGTTAGGCCCCGGTGCCCCTCACCTAATGAACTGCTGCCTAGCTACCTAGGCAGTGAACTAGCCACGGGCAGGGGGGCTGGAACTGGGGGGCTGGGGGTGCAGCAGCACCCCCTGGCTTGAAGGGGTTCCATCACATACAGGGTTTGCAGCTTGGTTCAATGGCTCTCAGCACCCCTGCTATACACATTGTTCCAGCGCCCCTGTCCACAGGTGGAGCTGGGTTGGCTCCTTCTCCTTAGCAGAGCTTGTCACAGGGAGGCTGGGTGCCTGATCCTCTCTGGGACCTGCCCCCAGGACAACGAGTTTCTTCCTACCCCTGTCAGACAGGCTGGCTGATGCCCTGAAGCAGAAGGGCTGGTCTCGCTCTGAGCTCTCTCCTCTCCTCCAACGTCACTGGGGATCTTCTATTACCCACAGAAATGGCCTGTCCGTCTTTTTAATCCTCCTAAGGAAGGAGGGAACAAATCCCAGTTACAGCAGCAGTGGAACCTTCAGAAGGTGAGGGCCCATTTCAAGTGTCCCTGGCACTTACATAGCCCAGTGCCTGGTGCCCGCAGTAATGAACAGGCAGGCAGTTCTGACAGGCAATGCCCACACGCCATGGGAATCTCGCCCACCGGCATCCACCGTGACCTCACTTCCCCTCTCATTTCCCATGCTGATACCTACTCCCTCTCCAGCAGCACGTGTTCCCCCTCCCCCGGCACACTGAGGACATGCACACTGCAGACAACCCACGGAAACCAGCCAGCCAGTGGTTACAATTACCACCAGTTCCCACACCCACTATCCCATGGCCACGCTGCAGTTATCACCAAAGCGATAGGGAAGACACTCGGAGGATGCTGGCGTGTTAATGGGGATGGGTGTAGAGCTGAGTTACCCAATGCAGCAGGGCAGTTTGAGGGGAGAATCTCAGCCGGAGTGGTGATTTGCTCTTTCGCTGGGGTCAGTGAGATACCGGCTTTTGTCATTCCTGGAACTGTCTGTGGCACCCCAAGGCTCTCATGGGGGGTTCCAAGGAAGCCTGCCTGGGACACAGGCTGTATCTTCCTGTTAGACAAAGGTACAGGAAAAATAACCTGCCAACTCTGCTCCAATTCGCGTTCTCCTCCAACTACCCAATCATTGCTAGGAATCACTAGTGGCACTGAAGGCCTGGGGGGTGGGGGTGGGGATGGACAGGCAGTGCCATGCCATATGCTGCTGCTGCAAAGGGTTAAACACTTACTACTTTGAGGTTTGCTTCCTGCAGTTTTCTTGCTCTTTCCTCCAGGCGCTTTGCGATCAGGGCCAGCTCCGCGTTCTTTCTCTTCAAGTGCTTCACCTTCTCCTCAGTCTCGGGAAAGTAGTTCTTCCGCTAAATAATGAGTGGAATGGTTAACGGCCCTTTTGCTCACCCCCTGCTCACAGCTCTCCAGCCCCCCAAACCTCCATCTCCAGTCTCACCCTGTCCAGGCAAGGCCCCCATTATAACTACACACTCAGGGCTGGCAGAGGGCCCTGGCAGTAGAAGATCCAGTCCATCCTCTGAGGCTAATGCAGGATTCTTCAATTTCTACATTTTCTGGCATTTTGTCTGCTCAAGTTTTACACATCCCAGGTATTGAGGCTTCTACCCCGTTTCCCTGAGTCTCTTCCACTGCTTCCTGTGCCTCACTGTCAGTTTGTCTTTCCTGATATTCATCCTAAATATTGCCCCTTTCTTAATTTCATCCCATTGACTTCCAGTTAAACCCCCGGATGCCACCCTACACAATTCTCCTTCCGCTGTGCTTACATCCCTTAGCCATTTGCAGGCTCTTACGTTGTGCCCCAAAGCATCACTTAGCCAAACCAGGATTTAGCATTTTCAGCTCCTCTCAAATAGCAATCCTTCCATTCTCCTCAACCATTTGGGTTTTCTCCTCTGAGGTCCTTGCAGTTTATCTGCAGCTTTCCAACCATATGGTGCCCAGGACCGACTGCAAGCTTCCAACACCACATCCTTGCTTTGTGCCACAGCACATGGGTCTCTCATGTGCATCTACCTCTCCCCTCAGTCTCTCTAGAGATCACTGCTTTCCCAACACGCCATCCCAAGCAGTCTCCGTGTTTCAAATGATTTGTCTCCACATGTGTTAATTCCATTTTTCCAAGTTGTATCTCATTTTACTTTCTTCCCATGTTTTTATTCTCTCTAAATCCTTTTTTATTATTTATCTGTCCTCACTGATAAACCGATAAACTGCAACTGCTCCTGATTTAGTGTCGTCTGGCAATGCTAGCCACTGGCGGTTTGCTCCTCTCTTAGAAAGTGTTAAATAAGATGAGACCTAAAACCAACTCCTGCCTTGCCCCACTGGATGCTCCCCGGCATATCTACTGTTTTCGTTGCCCTTCCTTCACAGGTCTTCAGTGACGAAACCAGAGTGAATGTCGGGAGTAAGACCTCAAGACCTGCTTTGAGAAATGCTTTACTAAAGTGCACGTGCCCGGCATTATGGGGGAGCAGGAGTGACACCATAGCTGGGTTTGGCCAGGTTCTTTATTTGGTGGGGTGATAGGGCTATCCCAAATCTGTGTATTTTGAAACATGATGATTAATTTTAAATCCTTAATGAAGATTGTAAAGTGGTTGATTTTTGAGGGCATTTTGAGGGGAAAAAACAACCCGGGCTTAATCATTGTCCCCAAACCCACCATTTTGGATTGTTTGTGCTTTCTTCAGATCTTTTTTTAAAATACAATAAAGCAGCATAAGGGATTAAATTAATGTGAGCAAATGTTTAGTACATGTTGTTTGGACCAATGTAAATCTTTCAGCTCATTGCAGGCTACTCCTCTGAAGGTTTGCAAAGGGTTTTTTTTTTTGACTGTTGAGGGTGGACACATTAACAGTGCTCCAGGCATAAGAGTTACAGGGACAGCCTTGTCTACACTACAAAGTTTTGTTGGCAAAAGTTACGCCACTTTAATTAAAGCGCTGTTGCATGTCCACACTAGCTCCTTGTGTTGGCAGAGCTCATCTGCACTAGCTGCTCTTGCATGGACACAGAGAGCAGAGCACTGTGGGTAGTGATCCCACTGTGCAACTGGCTGCAGGGTGCTTTGGGACGGGTTTGCAATGCCTCCTGGGGCAAGTACAGCATCACATGATGCAGGTTTCTCAGTCCCATGATTCCAGGGGCATCCAAGTAGATTGTCAGCCACTTTTTCAACTGAAGTGGGGCGGGGGGAGAGGAGAGTGGTGTGTCTGGGGCGGGGGAGACAGTAGGGCTGACCAACCGATCCTCAGGCAGGGGGAGGGGGACACACACCCCCACATCAGTCCCCGGCTCTGCTCAGCACAGCAGTCTCTCCCAAAGCAGCCCGCTCTGCCTGCCTATGGGTCTGTGATTCCCTTCGAGTTCTCCCATAGCCTCCTCAGCAGCTCTGTGAGCTCTCAGCGCTGAGAAAGATCAAAGCAGCACAGCAGTCCCCGTCCCCCCACGCTGCCTGCCCCTGTGGTCCCAGTGCCAGGCACAACAGGAGCATTCCAGTGATTTGCTCTTTGTTCCCCCCAGGAGCAGCAGGCTCAGCTGTCAGATATTCCTGGAGCTTTGAAAGGGGAGGGGCATGTGCCTGCAGGGCCGTAGAGATCAAAACAGTGAGCAGAGCGGTCATGGCAGGCATTGTGGGATACTGGTGGAAGCCAGTTATATCAACAATACAAATAGCAGCATCTACAAACTTCACCGCAAAAAGCTTTATGCCTCTCGTTGAGGTGGTTTTATTTGGTTGGTAAAACAGCAGTTTTGCCACCAAAATTAGCTATGTAGTGTGTAAACCTCCCCGGTTTTGTCGGCAAAAGCTGCCTTTTGCCAACAAAACTTTGCAGTGTAGACAAGGCTGACGTCATGTTACTGATGATACTAGGGTGACCAGGCAGCAAATGTGAAAAATCGGAACTGTCCCTATAAAATCGGGACATCTGGTCACCCTAGATGATACAGATTCTGAGGCAGGCTGTGCACTCATGAGGCTGGATGCTGACACACTGGATCAGACGTTGACGCTCAGCTACACATACTCGCACTAGCGATGAGAGCCTAACCGTACGTCTACCCTGCGGCTGGGAGCGTGCTTCCTAGCTCGGCTAGACACGCACTAGCTCTGCGTCAGCTAGCATGTTTAAAAAGCAGTGCGGCTTTGGGTAGCCCAGGTGGCTGCTTGGGCTAGTACACACCCAGCGGTTCCGGGTGGGTTTGTCAGCCAGCCCGAGAGGCCACCCATTGCCACCCCTGCCAAACTGGTCTTTTTAGCACGCAGAGAAAGCACACGTGTGTCTGCCTGAGCTGGGAAGCAGGCTCCAAGCTGCAGTGCAGATGTCCCTAACAACCCTCGGAAGAGGCAACTGTAACCCACAGTGGCTCTTGCTCTCCTTCCTGTGGCTGGATCACTTATAAAGCTTTATGAGTCTACTACGGCAGCCGGCTTAGCGGCACTGCTCGGCAGCTCAAGCATTAGCAGCGGCTGCTTTTGGAGCCTGAGGTCTCGGGTTCAGTCCTTGCAGGTGACCCCCGAGTCTTGTTATAAATGGTGCCCAGAGAGGGATTTGAACTGCTGTGGTTCTCGGAAGCTTTGGGACGAGCTTCCCTAGCCAGGCGCAATGGGGAACTAACACAGTGCGGCTCTTTGTCATGCTCGGTAGTTAAACCACTTCAAGAACTTTCTTGTGGAACTTCTCCTGTCAGGCAGCTAGGAGGTGATGAGCGTGTGAAGACGGGTTACAATGCAGTTGTAGTGCTGCTGTGGCACCAATGCAGGCCCAGGGTGATGGTTTGATGTGGTCGGAGAGTTGCCTTTGGATCTGACCTGGTGGAAGCCTGGCTCCGGGAAGCTGTGTCAGCAGCCAAATCAACATTGCCTCTTCCCAACAGCTGCTTCCTCCCCACCCCTAGTGCTGTCAGCCTGGGATTGGGTCTCTGATTGTCAGTGGGCCTGACTGGTTCTGGGGAGGTTCACAAGAGCCATGCATCCTCGGCCCTGCACAATGTCCCAAGCCGCCACAGACTCTACCCAAAGCCCCTCTCCCGTGCTCACCAGCAGGCAGTTTTCCTCCTTCAGGCTGGTGCAGCAGTGCTGTAACTCCTCCAGCGCCCTCAGGAGCTTCCTGTTCTGCTTCCCCAGGTCGCTGTAATCAGCACAACGCTACGGAGGAAGGGAGAGACAAGCTAGCACATCACTGCCACTTTGCAACGAGCTCAGACAGACACCTGCCCACCCCTACTGTCCTGCACTAGCCTCACATCCTAGGAATTCCTCCTAAAGGCTGAAGAATAGCACGATGGGTGTGGGCAGGAAGGACAGCGGGAGCTGGGATGGGATGGGAGGTTGTTTGGGATGGTCCCCAAACGTTTTACCTCATGCCCTCCCTTACTCCAGTCCATGCCCTTCCCCCCCACCCCTCCCGGAGCCGGGGCTGGGAGTGGGGGATGTGAAAAGAGGGGTCAGGAGGCCAAGGCGAGGCTGGGGCCACAGCTGGGGGTGGGGGTAGGGCAAGGAGCGCTGCCCATGAATGTTCCTCCCACGCTCCACAGTTTGGGGACTTCTGCTGTAGGGGTAGGTGAGATGGGATGGGATGAGAGGCTGCAGGGGGGGGGGGGGGGGGGGGATGGGAGGCTGCAGGGGGAGCTGGGAGGGGGATGGGAAGCTGCAGAGGGAGCTGGGAGGGGGATGGGAAGCTGCAGGGGGAAGGGGTGGGATGGGAGGCTGCAGGGGGAGCTTGGAGGAGGATGGGAGGCTGCACGGGGAAGGGGTGGGATGGGAGGCTGCAGAGGGAGCTGGGAGGGGGATGGGATGGGAGGCTGCAGGGGGAGGGGGTGGGATGGGAGGCTGCAGGGGGAGCTCGGAGGAGGATGGGAGGCTGCAAGGGGAGCTCGGAGGGGGATGGGAAGCTGCAGGGGGAATGGGTGGGATGGGAGGCTGCAGGGGGAGGGGGTGGGATGGGAAGCTGCAGGGGGAGCTTGGAGGAGGATGGGAGGCTGCACGGGGAAGGGGTGGGATGGGAGGCTGCAGAGGGAGCTGGGAGGGGGATGGGAGGCTGCAGGGGGGACCCTGCCCCCTGCTCCTAGGGTGACCAGATGTCCCAATTTTATAGGGACAGTGCCGATATTTGGGGCTTTTTTTAGTATGGGCTCCTATTACCTCCCACCCTCTGTCCCGATTTTTCACACTTGCTATCTGGTCATCCTACCTGCTCCTCCCCTTCCCCCCTGGAGCCCAGCCAGGGAGCCCGGAAAGTTGTGGTCCACGCCTACTTCCCATGCTGTCCACGCGGCTCTTCTTACTCCGACCTGGCTCCAGCTGAGGAGTGGGGCCTCGAAGCCATGCCCACCATGGTAAGAGCCACGTGGACAGCTGTGGGGAGCCTGGATCCCTCCACCTGGCCTAGGTGGGGGACCTGGGGGCAGGGACACAGGCAGGGGGCTGCTTTCAGCCTGCCCCCCCGGCGCAGGGGTGGGGTCTTGGGGGGGCCCTGGCCCCCCCCACTTGTGGGAAGGCTCTGCCACCCCTGACTTGAGAACAGAGGAACAGCTCAACCAATCTGAGCTGAGCACACTTTGAGCAGCATCTGCACCTCCCACTGACTTCCTAGCAGCCCAGCAGGGTCCTCAGCTCCACAACAAGCTCCTTCTCTCTCCACCATGTAACCCAGCCAGTGTCCACACAGCCTTATCCCCACCCCTGAATTCTGTCATGGTCGCTTAGAGCCACCCCCAGGAGCAGCGATCTGCCAGGCAGACGGAGGGAAGGTTATACCCTCCGTGTGACCCACAGATGGGCATGGGGCTCTAGTGGGGGCTCCTGGACACGGACTCTGGTGGGAGATCAGTGACTCCTGGGGGAGCAGAGTCCTGGCATGGGGAGCATGGGGGATAAGGAGGAGGGGGGAGCAGCGATCCGGGGGGGGTGGGAGCAGGGCCGGCTTTAGCAGGTGCGGGGCCCCACACCGGGACGCGAATTGTCTCGCGCCCCCCCCCCAACTCCGCCCCAGCCCCACCCCAACTCCGCCCCCTCTCTGCCCCATTGGATCCCTCCCCAAATCCCTGCCCTGGCCCTGCCCCAGCCCCGCCCCCTCCCTGCCCTATTGGATCCCTCCCCAAATCCCCGCCCTGGCCCCGCCCTCTCCCTGCCGCACTGGATCTCTCTCCAAATCCCTGTCCCCAGCCCCGCCCCCTCCCTGCCCTTTTGGATCCCTCCCCAAATCCCGCCCTGGCCCCGCCCCAGCCCCGGCCCCTCACTGCCCCATTGGATCCCTCCCCAAATCCCTGTCCTGGCCTCGCCTCTTCCCCAACACGCCGCATTCCTCCTCCTCACCCCTCCCTCCCAGGCTTGCGCTGATCAGCTGTATGGCGGCGCAAGCGCTGCAGGGAGAGAGGGGGGAGAAGGACGCGGCTTTTTTTTTTTTCCCCGCTCCGCCGGCAGCCCCGGACGTTGCGGGGCCCTCTTAGGCACGGGGCCCCATTCCGGGGAATCGGCTTAAAGCCGGCCCTGGGTTGGAGGGCATGTCCTCCTGACCCCAACAGCAGCTCCATGCCAGGTTGGGCTAAGCAGGGATTTCTATGAAAACAGCCTGGGCAGCTCCTCAGCTGATGTCAACTGCCACAGCTCCTTTGACTTCAGTGGAGCGGCTTGACCCCAGCTGCCAATGTGACCTCTAAACGTCACTCCCGCAGGAATCGGGCCTGGGGCTGTTGAGGGGGGGCTAGATGCAGTCTTAATCGATGGGAAGCAGAGCAGAAATGCTGTTGTTGGGGCGGGGGGGATTGCTAAGAACGGGAAAGGCTGTGTCTCGGGCCCAGCAAGGCGAAGGTATTCTAAATCCTAGTCTTTAAGGTGCCACCGGACTCCTCATTTATTTTGTTCGGTTTGGGGCCTGTGATTCCCTTCAGACTCCCCCTGCCCGGCAGTCTCGAGATGCACTGAAGATGGCGTTAACTCTTGTTGCTGGGGAAAAGTGATAGTTGGTTTAGGTTGTCGTGAGTTGCTGTGGTTGATCCCTTCAAACCAAAACAAGACTAAACACACACAAAATGGGGAGCGGGGAGACAATGCGAGGCAGAAAATGCATCTTCTGTCTTTCTGTTACTCTTCTGCTTGCCACCTCACTGCTGGGAAACGACAGTCCCAGCTCATGGGCTCATTGAGAGAGCTGGGAAAGGCTTTACGTCAGCTTGGCTTCCTGGCCCCAGCCCCTGGTCATGTTGCAAAAGGTGCATGTGTCTGTGGCAAGCAGCGGGGGTGAGCCCCCTTGCTCGGTCTGTAGCTGGAGGATTCTTGAAGAAGAGAAGGAATATGTAGGAATTATTTGCAAAACATAACTTGAATTTCAAAATGTCGAAAACGACAGCAGATCTGTGTATAGATATGGATAGAGATAACCCTGTGGTTTTGGCTTCCTGCTACTAAGCAGCCAGCCGCAGGCATGCCACAGACAGCAATGTCCTGAAAATGACGTCTGAGCATGCAAGCTGTCACCATGTCCGCGTCAAGCTTCTGACTGGCTCACCACAGCAAGCACAGGCCCCGTGAAAATCTGCCCAAAAGCTTTTACCAGCAGCACCTAGGAACTTGGAGGCGGTTCTGTTGGTTGCTTGGAATGCTGGGTTGCTGTTGTTACAAAGCTAGCACCCTGCCAGTCCATAGCTGGGCTAAGGGAATGTTCCTCAGTTACTGGAGAATTGGTTAAAAACTGACAGTATGTAGCTGGGGTTGGCAAATGCCCGTGAAATGGCTTCATTGCCCCTTGAGTGGCTCTTTAACAGTTTCAATGTTGTGCTGATGGGTCAGGCAGGCTGGAAGGGTTAGATCCCCTCCCAAGGAAGACTCACCAGGCTGCAGCAGCCAGCTGTGGTGGGAGCCTGCAGGAAGGGTCAGAACAGGGATAGGAAGAGGCAGGCAGGTGGACACTAAGACCCAGAGGTGCCCCAAATTTTCAGGTGTCCTACGCAGCGCTAAGGCTGGCCCGGGTGGGAGGTTCTAGACGAGCATTCACCACCTCTTCGGGGTGCACTGGCTGGGGCTCCTTCCTGCCATAGAACTGCAGGGCTGAGAGGGCCCAGACGTAGCCTCTTCTCAAGAGGATGTGTGTGCCCTGCCAAGACAGGAGGGACTGGCTAGACTTCAAGCTACACTTATTAAATATTCATTACTAGAATGAAATGGCTTTTATTTTATTACACACGCCTTTGTTTACCACAGACAATAATGCAGCCTCGTTCCAGGCCATGCTAATATTCCTAAGTGTTTATGGCACGAAATGCTTCCAGACTAAGGTTTTCAACAGAACCGAAGACACTTAGGCAGCCTTGAGGCTCCTTTGAAGACCCCTGCCTCGTAAAGGAATTAAACTGGGATTTTCAATCTGCCTATGGGAGTTAGGAGCATATATCTCAAGTTCACCCAGTCTCAGAATTTGACAGCGAACTAAACAGGTCAGCAGGGGCAGGGGAAAGAAGCAGTGTCTGAGTGCAGCGATGCAGCTGCATGTGTTCTCAGGGAAATTCTAGGGTGATCACCAGCAGTACAGGAACACACCCGCTCTCAGCCTTTCTTCTAAAACCAGAGCAAAATTGTATAAAACACTAACCATTATACAAAAGTTACACACTGCAAACTCTCCACAGCCCTCTAAGCAAATTAAAACATCACAATCATTCTGCAAAAGAGCTGGCACAGCCATGCAAGGAACAAAAACAGAAACTTCCTTTAGCAATTCAGTGTACCCCGAAAAGGAGCACAGGCCTTTTCCACTCATCACAAAAGCCAGGATGCAGTTACTTTGCCATCTCTGTAGCAAACAGGACCAAAAATGAAATCTCTGATTTAGTCATTAAAAAAATCTCAGTTAAAGAAACATTTGCAAAACGTTGCCCAGCAAAAGCTAAAAGGATCAGTAAAAATATAAGAAGCCTATTATAGCAAGAAATGGGTCATAAAATATAGTTTAACTACAGCCAAAAACCAAAAAGCCCACAAAATTTCCAATGTAATTTTAAAATCCCAACAAAATAATTTTAAAAAGCCATTTGTGGAGTGTTAGCGCAAAATCTGCAAAGGATCCCAGTACCCCATCTTAGTCCCTGCTCCTGCCATGTGAAACAGCTGGGCAGAGCCCTGCAACCATATTGAGTCCCAGTAACCTCAGCCATGCTCCAGGTAGACACAGGTCTCTGTCCACTTGCTTCACATTGTAGGAGCAGGTCCTTCCAGTTGGTATTTCTGTGTCTGTCCCTTATACACTGATCCAAACAAACCCAGCCAACAAACAGAAAGGTGACAGTGAAATAAAGAATCATCATAACTGTGTTCAAACCCCACAAAGTTCAATCAGATTTCAAACAATACAATAAACAACAAAAAAGCGAAACAATATGCAAATGAATCTGGCGTGTTGCGAAATGTTCAAGAACACAGCATGGTGCCTTCAAACACTGATTGTTAGAACTGTTTTTTTCCGCAGAAAATGTTGAGTGTCAGAAACGGAACGATTTGATTCAGAACTCCCAGTGTCGCAGAGCTCTAGTTGGGGGTGGCTAATGCTGCCATTCTCGCATCATAAGGTTGCTCATGCAACCCAAATTCAGATTCCTTGTGCATCTGGAGTCCTAGCACAGTGCCCCTGTCACAAGCACCTTCTAGCTAACTGACCAGGTCACGCTCGCCACAGAAGTGAGGAAGGTCCAGTTCTGTTCAGCTGAATCAAGAGGGGGAATTTCAGTAAAACCTACACTGACATTTAGCCAAGACAATGGGGTTTGTGTTCCTACTTCTGCAAAAAGCATTACAAGCTCTTCTTATTCACATGTGGTCACAGGAAACATCACCTCCAGCATCCTCCTTAGCACCTGCTGCTTTGCTGGCACAGTAAAGATGCAAAGGCCCCTTGGGGAGCTGACAGAGGCAGACTGCTCTGCCCTCTTCTACAGATCAATGGGTCCTTTCCTGAGAGGGGCGCAAGGCAACCTGATAGCCTCTTCCACATTGGCCTTGCCGTGCTCAGGATCAGGTAGGCTAGTTCAGAGTCCAGGTAAATGACTGAGGAGTGAATGTGCCCCTAAAACTGAGGGGGAGAGACAAATAGGGAGGATTAAATGTGTGAACAAGGAGACAGGGACATCTCACCCGGAACCATGACCAGTTCCAATTCACTGACATTGGAGCAATTCCTCTCCAGCCAAACACTAGAACAGCAAATCTAAAAGAAAAAGTCTTAGCAGTCAGGCAAAAAGACAATGACACGGAAACACCTCAAGGTTGCTGTCAAAGTCAGATCAGAACTGCACACTGTATTCCCTAAAGTGTCATTTTATGTGCTGCTTCATCTCTCACAAACTGACCCAAATAGAACAATTTCAAGAGGTGACCTGAGGATCCCAAGCAGTTTCCTTTCCCCACCGGGCAAGCCTGCGGTCATCCAATGCTGAGACAGAGAGTACTTTGAACACTCTTTCCAACTGCTGATTACCAGCCGAATACACACAAGTGGAACAAGTTTTCCCTAACCCCCGAACACGAGCAGGCCTCTCTACTTGGGTGAGCTCCTCATGGGACTTTACACAGTAGACTACGCTGCTTCTGACAGGAAGCAAGATGCCTGGACTGTTAACAATCTAGCCCCAACACCAGATCTTATTCAATAAGCAGGGCCGGCTCCAGGCACCAGCTTGGCAAGCAGGTGCTTGGGGCGGCCACTCCGGAGAGGGGCGGCAGGTCAAGCTATTCGGCGGCAATTCGGCGGACGGTCCCTCACTCCCGCTCGGAGCGAAGGACCTTCCGACGAATTGCCGCCACAGATTGCGATCACGGCTTTTTTTTTTTTTTGGCTGCTTGGGGCGGCCGAAACCCTGGAGCCGGCCCTGTCAATAAGAAACTACTGACAGTGACCATTACAATCTGAAACCTTCCTACTTAGCTATTCAATTGGTTTTGTTTCTTTGTCTGCTTTAATAAAAAGCACTAAAAAATTCCATTGCAAAGCCAAACACTCAAAAGTTAGGAAATGCCAGTATTAACATTGCCTGTACAATCTTAATTCCACTTCTTTGTGTGTATCCATAGGAGAAAGTTTGATCACAGATAGCTTTTTCCCAACAGTTCCTCTGTCCCATTCAGTGCAGAGTTGGAAGGTGTGTAATGACAGGCTGAAGTCTGCTTTGGTCAAGGCTGGTCTTATGCTTTAGGCAATGGAAAAATGGATTGTCCCCTGCTCTGCCACAGATTTCCCATGTGATCACTGGACAAGTCACTTAGCTACGAGGAGAAGCGAACCCAATTGAGATTGTTTCATTTAGAGAAGGGACGATTAAGAGGTGATGAGAGGAGTAAAGCATTTAAATGACCTCAGGATTATTACAGTAAACACTATAATTAAGCATGCCAAACAATTTCCTTTACAATAGCCACTTTTCACATTGTTATACATCTTGGAAACTCCTTCTGAAGAGAAATTTTACATATTTGATTTCTGTCACAAGGTGGTTTTTTTGTTTGTTTTGTTTTTGTTTTTTGTAAAATTTGAGCAAAATCTATCCAGTTTTTGAGTTATAATAATTAATTATAATATATGGAGATATCCTATCTCCTAGAACTGGAAGGTACTCTGAAAAGTCAACAAGACCAGCCCCCTGCCTTCACTAGCAGGACCAAGTACTGATTTTGCCCCAGAACCCTAAATGGCCCCCTCAGGGATTGAACTCACAACCCAGGGTTTAGCAGGCCAATGCTCAAACCACTGAGCTATCCCTCCCCAAGTGAGCAAAAAAAAAAAAAAATTGCTTTCCCATTTTAAAACATTGTTCCAATAGGGTTTTCCAGAACCAAAGGGCAGAAACTGCTGTGCCTTTAAATCTGAGATTAATCCTGGACATATTAGTGAATATCTAGTATGTGTTTTACTGCACTTCCAAGCACTCGTACAGTGGTCAATAATGAAGGTCTCAAAATCCAGCTGGGTGCCTGGGCAGTAACGTATGCCACTAAGGCACCAATCATGCAAAGAATTATGCAGAGTTTGGTGAGTAGTTCCACTGGCTGGGGTGGCACAGGCTAGCCGCCTGGGTACAATCCCGCCTGACCCCATGAGCTGCCGCCATGGCCATGCTGCTATTTTTAGTACGCTAGCATGTGTCTGTCTACCACACTGGAAAGCACCCTCCCAGGGGCAGTGTGTGAAGTTAAATATGTACATAAGTCTTTGTGGATCAGAGCCTTAGGTTTAGGCTATCGTAGGAACTCTGGATATGAATGGGTGTATCAGGTAACATGGGGAAAGGGCTGCTAAAATGCTCAGTCAATAGGAATGCTTCTTACAAATTAAAAACACTTAGGAATTAAAAATTCTAGATAATTCGTAAATGACATCCTCATTTTTTCTTCAGATTGCATTTGTATGTAATATAAACAGAACTTATGATCATACACTGGCCCTTTCCTCTGTCAAAATTTAAAGACAAAGTGAGAGACAACAGAAGCTAAAAAACATAAAGTAGTAGTCTTGTATGTTGGCTCTGCTTTATCCGGAGATTGGCAATAACTATTGTTGAATCAGCTAAATATCTGGTTTATTATATCCTTTTTTGTTTGTTTCTTTCTGTTTTATTTTTGAAAAATTAATCCAGAATAAATATAGATAATAAACTGTTCTTCACCTCCAGCTGATCTTCATTATAAACCCAATTGCTGATAATACCTTGGGCAATGGATTGATTAAATTGAGTGTAACTCAGGTGTCCCCTAGTCAGTGGTATCAAATCCGTGGCCTTCGGGCTCTGTCCAGCTCACTTGATGCATTTATATGGCCTGCTTCGTATTTTCAGAATCTCAGGTTTCTTTTTAAAACAGCAGGCAACTGTCTAGTCTTCCCAAAGCAAACCGAGTGTAACCACCACAGCGACACTCCCTTAGGGTAGGTTTTCACTTCAAACGCTACAGTAGCCTAGCTACACCGCTGTAGCGCTTCAGGGGAGCCACTCGCTGCAGTGATAGCAGGGGCTCTCCTGTCGCTGTAGTTAATCCACCTCCCCAAGAGGTGGTATCTAGGTTAAAGGAAGAATTCTCCTAACCTAGCACTGCTTACATAGGAGGTTAGGTTGACATAGCTGTGTAATTTTCACATCCCAGAGAGATGTAGCTAGGCCGATGTCAGTTTCCAGTGTAGACCAGCCCTGAGTCTGCGGACAGCCTGCAATGGTGACTCTGAGAGATCTGATCATTAATCTCATTGGAGTGTTAACTCTAGGGCCTGATGACATTTGAATGTAACCATTAACCATTAAATTGTTAGCAGATGTAATGGAGAAGGAGGTGGGAGTGAGGCTGAGGCTAGGTCTACACTACTGCTGTGAGCAGGGGGTTGGACTAGATAACCTCCTGAGGTCTCTTCCAACCCTAATCTTCTATGATTCTCTCTCAGGGGTGCACAATGTAGTTATACAGACCTAACCCTTGTGTAGACAGCGCTATGTTGGTGGGAGAGCTTCTCCCATCGACGGAGCTACCTCCTGTCATGGCTTAGGAGCATCTTCACATAAGTGCTACAGTGATGCAGCTGCGCCAATGCAGCATTTGAAGTGTAGACTTGCCCTCATAGCACAGGAGTTACTGTGAGGAAGGGAGTGGAGTGGGAAGAATTGAACAGAGACACTCAAAGACAGAGCAGAGGGAGATGAGGCTGGGAAGGAAGTGAAGCAAAGGGCAGGGGCTTTAAAGGGCAGAATATTTTCCCAGGGAGTAATGCTTAACGCCCCAAAGAGCTACTTACCACACAGGAAATAACGCTAAAGGGTTGGCTGTACCTCCTTCAGTGAGGTTCTTTACACAGTAAAGTGCTGCTCTGAAAGGCTAGTTCCGACTTTTGACCCATGGACCCACTGGGAGCTTCGCAGTGGTCTGAGGACTCTTAAATGTACACCCTGCCCCACAGACCACCAATAAAAATAGATTTCTCCCCCCTTGCCCCCGGCAGGATGAGTTGACATTCCCACCTAGTGCCTGGTACTGCTCCAAGGAAGTGAACGGGAGTGTTGCTAGTCGCATCAGTGGGTGCAGGGTGATCCTCTGGAGCCCAGGGGCAGTCAATAGATCTATCATTTAGTAACACTCTGGGGCAAGCACATTCACTCCCCATTGTTTACCTCTTTCAGGAGTGTTGAGACAGTGTGTTGTTCTGAGCAGGCTGAGGTCAGTGTGGACTCACTGACATTACACTCACCTGTAATATGAGAGTATTGGCACACCCAGTAGGTTCAGGGTAAACCTTTTGCCCCCCATAGTCAATGTGTTCAGTGATCTGAAGGTTGCTTCCCAGGAGTCATTTACATTGTCAGCTGTCAACTTGGAATGTATGGAATGGTGCAGTAGTGCTCAAAAATCTGTGCATGTAATGGCATCTCCATAACAGTGTATGAGCGACAGTGACGAGCAATCAGAATGAGAGCATCTTACATGTAGATCTGGATTCATTTTGTTGAAAGGTTAAGAAAAATCGCACTGTCTATTCAGTATGTTGTACTGCATTTGCTCGCAAGTGTTGTCAATAGAGGCTTCAAAGGGGTATTAAAGTGATCTCTGCCACTGATTAGCTGAAAGGGGACATTAAGAATTTTATGATCTCAAGCTCAGGGTATATAACTTGGCCAATGCACATGCGAATGTTTTCAAGGAAGAATAGGCACTTCTCTGGGTTAGGCCACCAGACAAATATTACATCTAATCAGTTCTTCCTCAGTTCTGTGTGTGTGTGTGTGGGGGGGGGGGATGTTTAGTGCCCACACGTAGGAAGTGTCTAGCATTTAGGTACATATGGAAATCTGTAGAAGGTAGATTAGATTTAGTTTTGAGCTGTTCAAAATTCAGTAGTGTCATATGTTGGACATAGATGACACTGACAGTCCTTTAGTAGCTCATCTTTTAAAATGAGCAGTTTCCTGTTCTGGAGGAGAGTCTGGCCCAAAGGAAGCACATGTATCTCGGACAGCCAATGTACTTGGTAACCTTTCTCCATGTTGGCAGCGTGGTTCCTACGGGATGGTATTGTCAGATCCCCTGAGGGATCTGCTCCATTAATCAGGTTGGAAATTAATCCATTAATCTGCTGCTATGTCAGATGCAGTGATGTGGGGCTGTTGTTCTGAGTTTTAGTCGGGGCGGCTCCAGGCACCAGCGCTCCAAGCGCGTGCCTGGGGCGGCAAGCCGCGGGGGTGGCCTGCCGGTCACCGTGAGTGCGGCATTCAGGCTGCCTTCAGCAGCATGCCTGTGGGAGGTCCGCCGGTCCCGCGGTTTCAACAGCAATTTGGCTCCAGGTACACCGAAGATGGGGGACCGGCGGACCTCCCGCAGGCATGCTGCTGAATCCGCATTACCAGCGGATCTCCCACAGGCGCTCCACCGAAAGCTGCCTGACTGCCGTGCTTGGGGCAGCAAAATACATAGAGCCGCCCCTGGTTTTAGTAAAATATAACCAGCTCCAAACACGGAACTACAGCTGCCCGGCTGTAGCATCCCCACTTGGGGAGGTTAACTCCTGCTCCTGTTTTCTGTTGCTGGAGCTTCAGCAAGCAGATTCTTGGTCTCAGATGTTCCTCTTTATTACGCTGATTCAGTCAAACATACATGGGTGTGATTTCCTAAAGCACTCAGCTTGGGACCAACTCTCAGCGCTAGTGAAAATCCTACCAGATGTTGGTATGTTATTCCACCTCAGGTCTTGAAATGAGGGATAGTAACTAGGGAGCAGATCTGGGGTTAGTTCAGTTAAAACAGGGGTATTGGTCCCCACAGCAATCCCTGAGGGGATCCTCCACTTTGCAAATTAATTCAAGAGCCTTGCTGGCTGGGTTCATAGGAGAATCACCATTGACTAGATCTGGTCATATTACTCAAGAACTACCTCCAGCGCTGAAGGCCTGTGAGACATACATCTGGAATGGAAGTATGTATTTCACCAATATAAAACAGGATGTTATCTGTCAAGAGAACAATGTTATGTTCTTTATCATGGACTGTGTTGCCCTAAATCTCTGGATGACTATTGCAAGAAGTTAAAGAGAAAGGGGATGAAGTATGTCCTTCCCTTGTGCTGCTCCTTAGAGATAAACGCTCTGACTCCAAGTTCAAATAAAGAGCTTCATGTGGAGAACTGCAGAAGAGTTATAAACTGGTGTCCAAAATTACGTCTCCGGCACTATAAAAAGATAGTTCCAAAGAACCTTATAAAATGTTTCATCAGCGTGGGTGGATAACGACAGAGCTAGAGAGAGGTTTGCTGATATCTTATTGCCTAGATTAATGATATTGCTCCCAATATGTAAATCTTCTGGCCTTTTATCTTTTGTCAGGAGTGTGGGTATACTGGTTTTCTAATGTGAAGTGGGCAATTTTCCCTCTTTAAGGAAATTATAGAACTTTCGAAGTACCTGAGACACTAAAAACTCCTGAACAAATGTATACGACTCACTGCTAAAGCCATCTGGTGCTGGAGACTTGCCATTTGGAAAGGCTTTAACAGCATTTTCAAATTCATCTGTTGGTATGTCTGCTTCAAATTGTACCTTTTTATCTTTTGATATTCAGTAATTGCAGGATTTTAGGAGACCTTAAGTGTGAATAGAGTTTTCAGTAGAATTTTTCAATGTCCAGTGATGTGGGCTGTCCAGACTGAGAGACCTTGGTTCTGATTTTACAGCGTTGCTGAGTACCTGCAGCTCCCATTGACCTCAGCTGAAGTTGTGAGTGCTCAGCACGTCAGAAAATCAGGTCTGAGGTGTTTCAGGTCGGCATCCAGAAAATAAGAAGTGCACACAGTGGCCAGGCCCACCCCCCCAAGCACAGAAGCCAAGCCAGCCACAACTGGTACCCAAACTGCAAGGTTTTCAGAACAGAATCAACTTCTGCGCTTCCCCAGCAACAAAACATCCCAGGGTGCATTACTGGGCCAGGCACTCTGATGGTGGACACCCTGCCCTGCAGGAGCACATGTTTGGTTTGCAGAAGGCACTGGTTACTGCTGGTGACAGCAGCCCTGTTAGAGGACAAACAACTTCTATTCCCAGAACAAGCACAGCACACACAACCGCATTATAAGCTTCACCTCACCATGCCCACCCACATGCCCCAGCCCTGACCTGGAAGAACCAGCCCTCAGACAAGAGGGTAGCATCCTGTCTGTGCCCATTCACCTCCCAGCCTCCGCTAGCATTATTCTGTGACACAAGCACCTGCCTGCTAGGAACTGGATTGAGAGACCACATTTCACACAGGCCAATCAAGTATCAGTATCCGTTATCGCTTGATAGTGAATTAAGCTCCAGTGACCTAGGATGTTACGTTGTGACTGCCATCGGGGGAGCAATCCAGGGCCGCACTTGATAAGCTTTAACCATCTTGTGTTTGACATCAGGGTGAGACGTTTAACTCTTTCCCAGTGGGAGACACACTAACTCTGCTGGAACTCTGACTCACTGCACAGCAGCAGCGCCCACGGCTACTGACAACCAAGGACAGGAGAGGCAACTCCCAGAATGAGAGGTGTGCATGAGAGGAGGAGAACACAGGGCATTAAAGGGGTCACCCAGCCAAGTGTCTGCAGGATCCCTAGGGGGTACCCAGGCAAATAGTCTGCAGAAACGTACAAGGCTGGGAGGGTTCAGGACTGTGTCCGGGGGGAGGATAGCTCAGTGGTTTGAGCATCAGCCTGCTAAACTCAGGGTTATGACTTCAATCCTTGAGGGGGACACTTAGTGATCTAGAGCAAAATCAGTACTTGGTCCCCCTAGCGAAGGCAGGGGGCTGGACTCAATGACCTTTCAAGGTCCCTTCCAGCCCTAGGGGATGGGATATCTCCATTCATTTATTTATTTTAATGACTGCTATCACTGAACCTCCTCAGCAGCTAATGGAACAAGTCCCCTGCTAGGAGCCCGAGCAGAGTCAGAACCGCTATAAAGCAAGCACCGAGATGGATGTGTGATACACTGAACAGGGATTACCCACAGCAACATCAGAACTAGTCATCTCCTCCCACCTCACACACAGCCCTGCACCCTCACTGCCCTCTGCTTCCAGCCTGGGCTCCAGGACCCTGCAAGGTGGGAGGGTCACAGAGCCTGGGCTCCAGCCCGAGCCCAGAAGTCTACACAGCAATGAAACTGCCTCGCAGCCCAAGCCGCACGAGCCCAAGTCGCCTGGCACAGGCCAGCCATGGGTTTTTCTTTGCTGTGTAGACATACCCTTAGTTTTACTGCAAGTAAACTCACCATGGTCAGCGATCTCACCTCACAGTAAACTAAAGTTCCTGCTCTTCTCCATGTGTCACCTTGGGATAGTTCAAGTGCATTAGCTACCCCAAGGTAAAAACCACCTCTCTGTGAGCTGTGAAAACAGGGTCTCCAATACCTTCTCAGGGAGTCAGGCAATTTGCATTTGCCTGATCAGGGGCTAATGAGGAACAACAGCACACCAGAGGTGCTCAACTCCAGTGAGCACAGCAACTAGGCTTCCAGCAGCAGCTTCCAAATGCCCTTTCTCCCCTTCTGAGAATACATCTACAGCATGACCTGGGCTTGTGATTCCCAGCTCGTGTTCTCACACTCACACTCTCTCTCTTTCAGCTAGTGCACTAAAAACAGTAGCATAGCTGCACAGCAGAGAGCAGTAGCACGAGCAAGACAGGATGTGTACAAACCCGCCCCCACCCCACGGGTACCATGCTACACTCGTGACACTACAATTTTGAGTGTGACTCCCTAACAACGTGAACTTTTCAAGTGTTTGCATTAAACAGGGCATTCAAAAAAACCAAACAAGTTCAAAGTGTCTAAACTAAAGCCATGTCCCTTTGCACTTAATTCGTTTTCACTTGCAGTTTCTCTAATGTGCCAAACCTGCCACTTCCCCAGAGAGTTTTCCAGGAATACAGGGTAGACATGTCCTGAATATCTATTGTAAAACACCCAACCCCTTTTCAGGCCTTCTCTGTCTATCACTGTAATAATGGGCCCAGACTCTATTTTTCCCCTTTTCAGAAAGCCTGGCTGGGCCATTCCCGTGTCCCGTGGGCTGCCATTGGTGGGGTTCTCACAGTAATTCCTGGATTCCCCAAGAGGACATGGAGGGAGTGTGACATGTCTGGGAGAGGAGGGAACTTACAAACTGTGGAACACTGTTGCCCTGTCCCCAGGGAGATGCTTGGTGGAGTCAGGTACTGTACTGGCTGAATGATGCCTGGGGTTATCTGCAAACTGTGGTGCAAGTGCCTGGGGCCATTAGACTTGCACCGCATCACCTCAGCAGATAAAGGATATCATGGAAGAAGCTTCCAATTAATCCCATCACACTCTCCAGTCTGAAAGCCAGGAGCGAGGAGAGGCTGCAGTGACAAAAAGATCTACCTTCCCCTTTGCGCCGCACAGTGACTGCATCTGCTGAGAACCAGCACACACCCCCAGTCAGCAGCCCCAGGTAGCTCTCATCCAAGCTCCACAAACCATCCTCCAGCACTGGCCAAAGTACAGCCAATTGGAGATCCCTGCAAAAGGGCAACCAGCTAGACAGGTGCCTTCACTTTCAGTCCTCCAAGCAACGCACACAGTCATTCCTCGGAACTGACCTCAAGCCCACAGCAAAGCTTTACCGAGCGGGTTCAGTCATGGAGAGACAGCCTGTGCCTCTCTCCACACCAAGTCAGTGCTGGCGTCTCATCTCACAAGCACCCCAGCTGACACACCAACACGAATCTCTTTCTTTAACTGAAATGCATGCGGCAGGTCCCCACCTGAAAGCAAATGGCCTTACCTTGGAGGATCCATCTGTCTGGTAGTGTCTGAGCCCCTCCATTGCACACTGAGGCCTAATGCTCTCCAGAGGTTGCATTGGCACCTCCCATTGGCCTGGGGCCCACAGGGAGCTTTCCTGGGATTGCACCAGGACTGACTGGTTTCTGACTTCCGCTAGACCAGGCTCTGGCACCTCAGGTGTCAGTTCAAGAACTACCCCATTGCCAGGATCCACCAACGGGGCTCCACCTTCTTGCATATCTGTCACCAAGGCTGAGTCCTGACATACAAGAGCTTCAGGGACTACGCTGCTGTGCCATGCCGGACAGCCCTGACATGGTGACAGCTGTATTAAGTCAGCATGGGGCTTCATTTCTTCCTGTTTCTCCATGTCTTTCTGTGGGGCAATGTGCTTCTCTCAAACACGGAGCCCACCCTGTCTATGGCTAGGAATTTTCTGCAGCCACAAAGCTCCAGAGGACAGGATAAAAACCCTGAAGGCATCACAGCCTGAGCACCGGAGAGAATCCCGGGAACATCTTGGGCTGCATTTCTTCACTGCTGGGATAAAAGGAAATGGAAGAGTCTCTCTGCTAGGAAAGGGTTACCTTGCATCATCCTCATTATGACCTGTCAAAGGTTTTGCAGACTGAAAATCCACGGTGTGAGCTCCCCCTCCTTCCCATCATACAAAGCCTGCTAAATGAACTGCAGAATATCAGGGTCTGTGTTCTCAGCTGCAGATCCTCAATGCACCGGCTCTGTCATCACTCAGCAGGGTCTCCGGTTCTCATTCCCAGAGCAAACAGCATCCAGCAGGCCTGCTTATTTATTCAGGGTCTGATGCTCATCGGCAGCTCTGTGCTACGGAGGCCTTGTCCGATCTAGTGCTTGCCTCATACTCACACACACTGAAGCGATGACGTAAGTGGAGGGGCTGGTAAAGTTGTCAGCCCTTAACAGCTCCAAGGAATCCTTCCGTGCTGCTTGCTAGATTTTTCCAGTGCACGCTCCATTGCCAGCTGTGGAATCACCAAAATCACCAGCACAAATAGTGCAAAGTCATCAATATTAAAATGGGACATGCACCTAGTAGGACTGTGTAGCTCCTGTGAGCCCTCCAATAGGAAGAGACTTCTGGTTTCCATGGAAATCATGCTGGAATGGTGTGTTTGCTGCCTATTGATTAGAGGTTAGGGTACTGCAATACAGAGCTGTCAGATAACATGCATTTCTAATCCACAGCTACCTCTGCTGAACCAAAATTGACAGCGTGCACCCAGAATCCCTACTGGACTCAGAACCAAAGACCCCCTCCCACCTGTCATCTCAGTCTTTAATCACTTTCTAACTCTTTGGCTGAAGCAGCTTTGCATTTTGACAGCTGGGGGATAGGTGTGGGTATCCGCAACTGCAGTCCAATAATACAGAGACCTCCGCTGGACCAGCAGTCACAGCTCCACAGCCCAGTCTGGCAGTCTGTACAGAATGTGTCCAGGACACAGAGTCCTTAAAGAGATCACTCAGCAGGGAATGCACTGCATGACAGCAGGAGTTACTCTGTTGTCAGTAAAATGCATTCCCAGATCAGCTCCCGCATGAATGGTCAGTTCCTACAGGAGGAAGCCGCACAGCTCTGCCTTCAGCTGCCTCTCCTGATAAAACTGATGAAGCTGATGGCTCTAATCCTCTAATCAGAGGGAAGATTCAGACGCTTCTCATCTTCCCCTCTGGCAAGCTAAAACTCCTGCCCCCCCCCATGTACTAATTATGGCAACCATAGAGCAGCACTAACCAACGCACCCTAAACCATTGTCTTCTAGGCTAGCTACACAATTCACCCACATCCACCAAAGGCATGGGGTCTGCTTGAAATCCCCCTACATTAGGAAATTCAGAAGGTGAAACCTGGAAAGCTGGGGTTCTGAAGAGAGAGCCGAGAGGATGCTGGACTGCAAATTAGACAGGAGCTCACAGTATAACACAGAAGTAAAATAGGTCACTGCAATTTTTGAGCACTTATTCAGAGACATCACATAGCAGAGCAGACAGATCTTGTATCTATCTTGTCCACCTATACATTTCAAATACAATTCAATTCAATGAAACTTTATGGGCAGGACAAAGCTATACAGGTATTGCAAAAGTGTAAGAAAAATGCCAGTCCCTTCGGGTCTCTGTCAGTCCCATGTACGACTCCCCAAGGATGGGGTCACATGCTGCATTTAGCACTGATTTCCGGGGTCCAGTTGTGATGAGAGCCCATTCCTGACTCAGTGGTAGATTACTCTGTAGGTTAGTTCCATCTCTGCCATCTCTCAAGGCCACCTCATTCCTTAACAAGGTGTCTTTTATGGCTCCTGATAGTTTGAGGAAATCTCTCCCTTGCCCTCTCTTGTACTTGGGACAGTGGCGCAAAGGAGTCTATCCTCTCAGTCTCTCCTCTGGCCTGGTGACTGCACAGTCTCTCCCCTGCTCATTTGGACTAGGCTTTGTGTCTCCACTTTCCACCTCTAGCTTGTAGTCGCCATTCTGCGTTTGGGGAGAGTCAACCTTAGCTTTGCACACCACCGTGGAGGGTTTCTACTAGGCGGATTGTTCTGTGCAGAGACCTGGAGCCCTCCAGTTCACTGATGTTTCTGATTTGTTCTTCCCAATATCTTGGCATTTTACATGCTGGTTGAGCACCCTTCAGTTTTGATTGTTTGCTTCTCTGCTTGGGCATTTTTTAAAATACAACTAGGCACCTATCTGCATCTTCAGGGTGCCTAAAGACCTTTGAAGAACATGGCCCAAAGTCCCTGAAGGCCACGTACCAGGAGCTGCTCTAAATGAGTCTATCAGCAAAGCTTCCAATGGCAGAGGAGTGAAACAGCTAATGGAATCCCATGGTATGGCCCCACAGAGACACTACTTGCTATTATTATTGTAAGCGGGTTTCACAGGTTTCACCATACCCCAGGGCAGCTAATCATCAGGAGCCCTTACTCAGTGTCCCTCTGCTTTGGCTGCAGTGGGTTTCAGCAGCCTGGGTTCTTAGCTGCCAGCTGGTGGCACCTCACCTGACTGTTTAAGGGAATCAGGAACCCACCTTGCCTCCCTGTGTGGTTTCCACTCTCCCTGACCCAGTACTTACCCCGTGACTAGCCTGATACCTCGTACGTACACTCTTCTGAACCTCTGTAATGGATGAACCAGCAACAACTGTCCACTTTATTTATAAGGGGAAATATAGAGGAAGCATATCAAGGGAAGGGGAAGATGCATTTGGAGTGGGTACATCAGTAACACCATACAACCCCCAACTAGCACAACACCAGCGTGGATTTCCCTGGATTCACGAATCCAGCTTACTCCACACCAGTGGGCTCTGGGATGTGGAGGAAGCCACGTGCCTTGAGGAGGCATTGCAGGCCTGAAGGTACTTGGGTGTGACGAGGTGACTAGGGTGCCAATTCGCTCAGGGGGCCAACCTCTCTGCGGCAGAGAAAATCCCCATGGAGTAGGGGGCCTCTTCAGTGTTTCTAAGATGAGTTGCTCTCTCTCAGAATAGTTTGGCAAACCCCCTTTCAGGACGAACTAGGCAACACCCCAGGCAGGGGGAGAGACCGTCCTGGGGGTTGCCCGCACTTCCCTCAGGCAGGGGAGACAAGCAGGGGGTCACCTGCGCTCCCCAGGCAGGGGGAGACAGGTGGGGGGTCGCCCGCACTCGTTTAGGCACAGCTGTCCCCCTCTCATCCCCCCTCTGACTGGCTTAGTCAGCCTTCCTTCCCCCAGGGTTTGCCCAGTCACGAGGCTCAACACCCTTGGCGACGTGAGCACACTGCAGTCGTCCCCATCTCTCATCTACCCGGCAACAAGTGTGGTTCCCCCTTTCATCAGACCCATTAACTTGGGTTACATTATTATTGTAGTGCCTGGGTATCTCAGCAATGGATCATGACCCCATTGTGCGAGGCACTGTACAGAACAAAGAGACAGTTCTTACTTCTAAGGAGCTCACAGTATAAGAGACAAAGATGGGTTCAGACAGATGGGGGAATGCAAGGAAACAAAACCCCATATTGGTCAGCACGATGAGTAGTGGTCTCAGCACAGCAGCAGCCTAATTGTTGTCAGATTTTTATTATTTTTATTCCAGTGATGCCCAGAGATCCTGCGCAGGAATAGGGCCCCCTGTGTCAGGCCCTGCACAGACGTGCTGTAGGCACAGGCCCTGCCCGGACAGCTTTAAGACAAGACATAATAAGTGGCTTTAACAAACAACAGCTAGAGAAGGGAGGGGATGAGACGTGAAAGGCTGATAAGATCATGTGGTTGCAGAGGCCAGTGCACAGCTTGCAGAGACAGTGTGTGTCTAGAAGCCCCTGCTCTGGCATGTTTCATTTTTCAGTTACCTTGACTTGTGCTGTTGTTTTCCTCTTTGCCTGTTTCCTTTTGGTTTGTTTTTACTTTTATTTGCTCAGTAGACTCTGACCCTGGCCGCCATTGTTATTGCCTGTTCTTCCGGCAGCTGCCAGCCAAGGCACACGCTCCCAGACAGGGCCCTCTCCTTGGGCCTGCTGCCCGGTGGTCTGGGGAGAGGGTGGGGGTGGAGCGGATCCTTGCAGAATTCCTGGTCCAATCGTGCAGCAGATTCTAAAAGTTCAAATTCCAAAACCGGGGAGCGCTGATGTGAGGGTCGGGGGTGGAGGGCGTGGCTGGGTTTTCCTGCCCACTTCCTTCCAGCAGCTCCCTGCTCCTAAGGTCCAGCTCCACTCCTGGGAATCGGGGACACTCCTCTCCCAGCCTGCATGGCAGGAGGGAGCATTTATAGTGGTGCACACCCTGCTGGAGTCTGGAGCCGGGGGAGCCCCTGGTAGATTCTCCCACCTTTGCCCTGCGGCGGCAGCTCCTCCACTCACAGATGGGGTGTATCCTGTGACTGCTGTTGGATTGTCTGAGCAAACTGGAAAAACAAGGGTTGCTTTGACCTGCAAGTCAGGAACTGGGGGTTTATCAGGCCATATAGCAAGCGAGTGAAGGGGGCCTATTGGCAGAAATGTTACAGGGGTTCCATCGTGCACAGACTCATCTTCCAAGACTGAGTTCACTACCCTGTGGGGAGACCCCTCCCCATTTCTGTGTCAGAGACAACGTCTGCGCAATGCTGGATGAGTCTGCAACAAATTGCCACACGCCCTGTGCTTTGTATAAAACTCAACACAGCACACGGTGCTCTGGGGAAATGCAAGCCACAGATGAGCTCTGGCTGTGAACACACTGGCCCAGGAGGTGTGAGGGGCTGGGCTGCCTGGAACATGGCCTGAGGTGCCAGCTGTGATATCATGAACCAAAGAGATGCACTTTGTCATAGTCTGGCCGTCTCCTGGATGTGGTAGAGGCCAACTTGGCCCCAGATATACTCTCCAGCATGCTGCTTGTGAGTCTGGTGCAGGGCACAGCCTCAGTGTCCTTCCCTCACCTCCACCCACGTCCCTCACAGCATTTGACACCACCACATAAAATACAACATCCTCCTCCCTTCCCCCATTCCTCCATCCATTCGTGTGCTCCTAACTGCGGGCAACAGCACCACAAAGTGAACTCAGGGGGCTGAGTCTAATACCTATCTCAGGTCATCCCGCCTCACATCAGTTCCCTTGCTGCCAGCAGTTCCCAAACCTCTGATCTCTGTGCCCCCAGCATCCCTCCATTGTGGCCTCAGCATCCGAGGGCATGACTATGCTGGGACTGGAGGTGTAACGTCCACATCAAGGAGACATGCCTGCACTAGCGCTGAGCTAACTAGCCTGCTAAAAATAGCAGTGGGGCTGCGGTGTCACGAGCACCTAGCTGCCCCAGCTATGACCCTAGCCGAGACCACAGGCACACACTCGGAATGGCTAGCCGCTCCCGCCACACTTCTATTTTTAGGCTGCCTGTTTGATCAGAGCTAGCATGGGCCTGGAGCTGGAAATTACACCTCCAGCTCCAATGTAGACGTAACATTATAGGCAAGGTCTATGGGTAGTGCTGCTGCCTCAGCTACTGGCCAACACGTAAGGCCTCCCTCACAGGGCCCATCTGCTTCCCACACAGGCAGGTGCCAGCCACTGCTGTCAAATGATCCAAACCACCATGTATAAAGCGAGTGTCTTGGTGAAAGGCCGCACCATTCCACTCTGCAGGGGCTGCTTGCTGCACTTCAGGCACTCGTCATATCACTGTTGCACTGCTAGGATGGTGCTGCGTGTTCCTTTGCCCTTGTGGAGATGAAAGTGTGCTGCCCTGTCCCTCGAGCACTGTGCACGTAACCTCCCAAAATGCCCTATCCACCTTTTCGCTTTCCCAGCTGCAGTTAGTGTTCCTGGACATGGGACTGCCAGTTGAGGGCCCTGCTGGGGACTGGGGTTTCCCCTCCGCCCATCCATGCTTGTGTGGAGTGACAGCCACCATGTTAACCAACACAGCAGGGACTGAACTTGAGCCTTCAAAGCTGAAGACATGAGTTGCTACAGCTTGAGCTAAAGACGCCATAGAAGGGGCTGTAACAAACTCACGTTCTCTGTGAACCCTGCCAGTGCTTCCCCTGCAAGATCCAGAAGTCAGGTCTTTTTGTTCCCTGTTCACAATTCTGATGCAGCTCCCCCTGCATCAACAACATTGAGCGCCGTATTGTAGGCCGGCCTTCAGGAAGCTGTCAGGGTCTTTGACCACTGGGGGTCTCACAAGAAAATTTTTGGTGGCCTCAGAGTGTGCCGCTCTGACAATTTTTCCTAAAGTACTTAATCAATTTTAGGAAAAACAAAGAAATATGCACATAGACATGTCCAAATCATTGTATTTTATGTAGATTTTTACAGCAGCCACAATAATAAAAATACTGTACACTGGTTAATAAAAATACTGTTTACTGGTCCTAAACAGAAGAGAAACAAATAACGTGCTTGGCATGGTCTTGTCTTTTTTGTTGTTGTTTCTTTTGCTTTTTGGTTGCTTTTTTAACAAGACTTGCTAGCTAGTAAGTCTGTTTCTGTGAAAAGTGATGTTTGTTAACACTGCTTTGCCCCCCGCCCCCCGGAAGCTATGGCCACACGAAAAGCCCCTGGTAGCCACGGTGGCTGCATTTGAGAATCGGAACACCAAACAGTGCTGCCTAGTTGAACCCACAGCCTCCAGTTTAGGTGCCCAGGTGCCTACACAACACCCGGGGAGCGTTAGGCACCTACGAATGGGGGTCACAGAAGCCAGTGGGCTGAGCAAGGAGCTGTCTAAGCTGGCCAATTGAAAATGCTGAGAAGGGTGGGCATAAGCCCTGCCCCTCAAAGGGACTTTGGCACCTAAGTCTGGGTCAGAGGGAGAGGGCCAGATTCACAGCCACCAGCACACTCCTGGAGCTTAGCCCTAAGCCAGCTCAGCCCTTTCTCAAGAAAACTCCAGGTTGTTGAGGCACTGACACCCCAAAACCCAGTAGGTTAAGCCCTTGGCTGGCATGTAGGAAACCTAGGTTCAAATTTCCACTTTGCCTGAGGTTTGAACCCAGCTCTCCCATGCGCCCGCCCTAACTACTGGGCTACGGGGTGTTTGGGGGGGAATCCCCGCTGTGGAGGCTGTTCCACTTTGTATAAAATACTTATGAGTCATTGGAGCAGGGAGTGGAATTTGAATCTCCCAGGTGAGTCCCCTAACTACTGGGCTACAGTCACTCTTGCTGTCTGGCCCAATGAATTTTGCACATGCCCAGCAGAAATGTAGGGGATTTTACTGCTGGAAATATAGAGTTAGGCAACAGCTGAACTGGGGCTTTTACCATCTACGTTTTGGACTTAGGTGGCTGAAGTAACAGTTGGGAGTCTACATCCCTTTGTGGCTCTAGCCTCGTGTGAATACTACAGAGCAATCAAGACTGTATTCAAAACAGTGACAGTGGCAGAAGAGTCATTCTCACAGGGCTGTCATCGGCAGAGCAGCAACAGTGGGAGGGTTCTCAGAATAAAGCCCAGAGAGCACAAGGCCTAGACAGTTCTTGGGGCACATCCCTAGGGCTTGAAGAGTAACACACCCACAGAATGCCCCACTCCCCCCCACTCTGCTCTGGCTTCTTGGTAGAAGAGCAGCTCTGAGCAGATCGTGACAGCAGCTTCCATTCAGTATAGACCAGCCAGGGCTCCCAAGGAGCTCTGGGTGTGCAGGTGGAGGGGGGCAGCAGCGACCTGTGAACCACTTTGTAGCTCTCTCTTTCTTTCAACGCTCTTGCAAAATAGCCTGTGGAGAACACTCACTGGAGGGTGTCCACACTGAGGGCCCAATTCACTTCAAATTTGGTTAAAAATAAAATTCTGCCCCAGTCTTAACCTAATTAGGGCTGAGCCCAGAATCCTTTCACGGGCGACGTAGAGAAAGGGAGTAAAATCAGGCTTCTAGTGGAAACTCAGTTGCAACTTTAACTCTAGAGTAACTGCCCACACTCGATAACAGGCACGTAAACACTGGACCCTTTATAGTGCAAGCTGGGGCACCGTGCCTGCCTGCGTGGTAGATTCCCAAGCGTTTGTGTCTGAACTGACGCCGGTAAGTATCTTACCTTGGCTTTGTGTTTTATACAAATATAGCAAAAAAAGTCTACAAAAAAATAAATCATTTTATTGATTAACCCGCTCCTATCCCAGCACCGTACAGCATAATGAAACAACTCAAAACAATTCAAAAGACACATCAAACAAGCCCTTAAAGAGACCCAGTCAGCTTCCACCCTGCACTGGAGTCTCCAGCGTACGCCCTGAGCA
Organism: Chrysemys picta bellii; assembly: GCF_011386835.1. Lineage (NCBI taxonomy): Eukaryota > Metazoa > Chordata > Testudines > Emydidae > Chrysemys > Chrysemys picta. The sequence continues at coordinate 23,836,381 of NC_088809.1, forward strand.
GTCATACGAACGCTGCAGCTCAGAGCAGAGGAAACACATCGCTCTGCTTTCTGTGCTTGGCAGTACATTGTGTGTTGCCCGTGTCCTGCCATTGCAGCCAGGCGTTTGCCTCAGTCTGTCACACTGTAATAGGGGCAAGAAAAACATCTGTCAAAGCAGGAGGATGTGGCTCTGGGCCCACAAAAGCCTGCCTGGGAGCTGCAGCACCTACGCTCACATCTCTAAAGTCTGCCTAGATCTAACCCATCAGCAACACTTCACTCCTGGAGCCTGGTGTGTACAGGGTGCACCTCACCTTCCCCCCCACCCCATAGGGAACTGAATACCCTTCCCCTAGCACTTCCAGTGCACTCCCAGCTCTGCCCGGGGCAGTAGTTGTAGCTGATCAAACTCTCCATATTTAAGGAGTGGAAGCAAAAGAGACCGTGGAAAGATTCAGGAGCTAAGCATGGACTCTGGGGCACTATTAACACAGGCTCCAGGCCGTGGCAGCGCCCAGCACCACGCAGAGCGCAGCCCAAGTGCTCACAGGGCTTCCCAATCCATGATGGCCGTGGCTGCAGCAATCCGTTCCAGCGGTGGGTGCAGGCAGTCGCGTGTCCTGGTGACTGTAGTGCTCTCTTCTCCGTAGCCCACAGTACACTCATCCATAAAGTAGGAAACACTACACCCTGCAGTGCTGTTTAGTAGTGCTTTCTACTTTATGGGTGACTGCACTGTCTCTCAATCGCCGTGCAGCTCCTCTTCAGCCCATCACAGGCTCTCTTCCTCCAGCAGGTCCTTAGCAAGGCCCTGAGTGGCAACCAGGACCCATCCCCCACTCAGACAGGAAAACAGACCCTGTGGCCATCACAGGGGCAGATTTACAGCTGCTTCCAGTGGGCAGCTAGGTTTTATAATGGAGCAACGGGTCTATGAGGCTGCTTTCCCAGGGCTAACTATTCTCCCATAGGAATCAAGATATTCTTGGCCACAGGAGACTGACTCACCCCCCATCCTGGCCCCTCACTCCCCCAGGCCCAGCCAGAGGAGACTCTGCCCTGCGCCCCATCCCAGCCCCTCATGTGCTGTGACTGCAAAAGGCTATTTTCGAAACCTTTTCCCACTGATGCGAACTCCAGGTCAGCTCAGCAGGTTGTGGGAACGTGGGTTGGTGCCCCAGGTAAACTTGCCACCAGCCTTTTACGCACCTGGTCGTCAGAGCAGCTGCCCGCTCCATGGAGGGGAGGAATGAGGGGCCTTCCAAGAGCCCCGGAGCTTGCCCCGCACTCAGCTCCCACCAGGGCTCTGCCTGCGCGTGAGGAAATGGCCCCCAAAAAGCTGGTGTGGCTGAGGCTCTGCTGATTCATTGATGGCCTTTTCCCCAGGCAGCCCTTACTCTAGGGGGCGACACCAGGAAATTCCCCTTATTAGCAAACTGAGTGTTTGGAGCTAGGCCCTAGCGCTCCAAACCCAGAGCCTGAAGCCAGCAAAGCAGACAGAGCGTCCTCTTGGAGCCGGAGCTTTGGAAGCAAGCAGTGGGGGAACAGACAGCTCCGGGTTCCTAACGACGTGGGACACACAGCCAGCCAGCCTCCCTCCTCCCCCCACTCCGGGTTCCTAACGACCTGGGACACACAGCCAGCCAGCCTCCCTCCTCCCCCCAATCCGGGTTCCTAACGACGTGGGACACACAGCCAGCCAGCCTCCCTCCTCCCCCCAATCTGGGTTCCTAACGACCTGGGACACACAGCCAACCAGCCTCCCTCCTCCCCCCCAATCCGGGTTCCTAACGACCTGGGACACACAGCCAGCCTCCCTCCTCCCCCCCACTCCGGGTTCCTAACGACCTGGGACACACAGCCAGCCAGCCTCCCTCCTCCCCCCACTCCGGATTCCTAACGACCTGGGACACACAGCCAGCCAGCCTCCCTCCTCCCCCCAATCTGGGTTCCTAACGACCTGGGACACACAGCCAACCAGCCTCCCTCCTCCCCCCCACTCCGGGTTCCTAACGACCTGGGACACACAGCCAGCCAGCCTCCCTCCTCCCCCCACTCCGGATTCCTAACGACCTGGGACACACAGCCAGCCAACCTCCCTCCTCTCCCCCAATCCGGGTTCCTAACAACGTGGGACACACAGCCAGCCAGCCTCCCTCCTCCCCCCCAATCCGGGTTCCTAACGACCTGGGACACACAGCCAGCCAGCCTCCCTCCTCCCCCCCACTCCGGGTTCCTAACGACCTGGGACACACAGCCAGCCAGCCTCCCTCCTCTCCCCCAATCCGGGTTCCTAACAACGTGGGACACACAGCCAGCCAGCCTCCCTCCTCCCCCCCAATCCGGGTTCCTAACGACCTGGGACACACAGCCAGCCAGCCTCCCTCCTCTCCCCCAATCCGGGTTCCTAATGACGTGGGACACACAGCCAGCCAGCCTCCCTCCTCCCTCCCCAATCTAGGTTCCTAAGACGTGGGACAGAACTAACTTCACTACAGACTCTGCCTTATCAATTCGGGGGAAATATCCTGCCTCCAATGAGCTTGTTACCAGGTCCCTGCTGCTGGGAAAACGCCCTCGCTGAGCTCACTCACGGACGCACCTGCATTAAGAGCCTGAGGCAAGGACATGGGTAAGGGGGCCCCACTAGCTAGCCCCAGCTGCCAGCTCCGCCCTGGTTCTAGGACCCGTCTCCAACAGTCACTGGCAGAACTCTGCACTTCTGCTTTTGACACTTCCTCCCTCACTGCCTGCTCCCTGGGCCCATCCTCCCCTTCCCACAGTCTAAACCAGACCGAAGAAGGTGGTGCAGGATAAGTGCGATAAGTACGATAAGTGCAGCCAAGAGCCCCCTGAGTCCCAGCACCCAACGGGCACATGACCACGAGGCAGCCCCAGCTCCTGGCATGCACATGGCCATCCAGACAGTCCCCAGTGGCACACATCTACCCAGGCAGCTTCTGGTGGGCACATGGCAACCCAGGCAGGCCCCTCTCCTGGCAGCACCTAGGCAGGCCCCATTCCACCTGCTCACAGCATTAACTTAAATAAAGCCTTTCGGAGTTTCGGCAGGGAGCCTGCCAGCCTCTGCCTCTGGGGGGGGGTGTCTTTCTTACCTGGTCAGGTGCTGTCCAACTGCCTCACATCTGGGTCTCAGAAACTGGGCACTCTTTCAGAGGGAACAATTGACAGTTAAAGGGTAAATGAGCAGACGCGATCCAGACACTGCACTTGATTGGTGCTCCCCAGTCCCCATTCTCTGGTGTGCTCATTCTCTCTGCAAACGCACATACACGCACACACAGACAGTCACGCACTTTACACACCCCTTACAAGGGCTATTGTCTGGACTCTGAGCAGCACCCAGAAAGGCAGACCTTCCCCTGTGAAGCTGCAGCATCGCCGCCCAGGGAGTTTCCTCGTGGACAGGGTCACTAGGAGAGTTCTAAATACATTACCAAATTCCGCCTCGTGCAGGATGAGCTGTACAGGGTAAAAACCACAATACAAGACTGTCAATTGTCTACCCGCTGCCTCTGCTGCTGCTGCTCAGGGTGCAGCATGTTGCACTCATGGTGTCTCAGGAGGAATGGACGCCCCCACCAAAGAGTGAGCTGCTTTTAACCCCATCCTACCCACGTGGGTTCAACCACAGGAAGAGCCGTAGCTGCTAGAAAGATAACGTGTGTAGCTGTCCCACCCAGTGACACTCCAGCAGTCTGACCGCAGAGTATTCTCGAGCGACAACTACACAGAACCGCTGCTACTGCAGAAAAGACTCACAGGAAGCAAGAAACACTGTTGCAGTCACAGCCATTTCAGCTCTTTGGAACTTTGCCTTTCAGAGCAACAAACATGTTTTTTCCAAGCATCTGCTTTCCACGGGCCCTTAGTAACTGACTCCCCCTTCCTTTTGGGTTTGTATCCCCAGCTAGGCATTCTCCTTCCTTGACCTATGAAGTCCCAACAGAATCACCAGCTGGATGACTCGCCAGAGCAGCATGGCCCGTAGGTGGGTGAGCAGTGCAGATCCTGCAGTGTGGCCTCCAGTGACGAAGATGAAGCACAGCAAGCTAGAGATAAGGCCTTTTTCCACTGGTGCCTCCAGTTCTCCTCATTCCCAGCCGGGAGCTGGAGTTAACTTTAGCTCAGTTTGCACTTGAACCACTAGTTCAAGCACATGCACCTGTTGCAAGTCATGTGCACCTGGCACAGAGCTGAAGGAGCTTGCAATGCTAGCACGAGGGCCAGAGCACCAATCTTCCAGAACACAGACTAGCAGCTTCAAAGGGGATGTTGCACCATTGCTGGCGGTCAGAATTACTTAGGGGTACAAGGAAGATGAGGCAGGTAGATTGCAATGGCATGTCACTCACTGAGGTCCCAGTCTGTCACTCTCACCCTGGCTCCATTCTTTACTCCACTGATTTCAATGGGGTACTTCCCGAGTAAGGTATTACTCAATATGAATATGGGTGACAACACTGGACCCCTATTGAATGTGTCCAAAGGTACTCAGGCTACCCGAGGCAGAAGTGGACTGGAGATAAAAGGTTTAGAAACCTGACCTATGAAGAAAGATTAAAAAAAACTGGGCGTGTTTATTCTTTAGAAAAGAATACTGAGGGGGGACCTGATAACAGTCTTCCAGTATGATAAAGGCTGTTATCAAGAGAAAAGGGATCAATTGTTCTCCATGTCCACTGGAGATAGGACAAGAAGTAATGCGCTTAATCTTCAGCACAGGAGATTTAGGTTAGATATTAGGAAAAACTTCTCAACTATAAAGGTAGCTTCTAAGGGAGGTTGTAGAATCCCTGTCACTGGAGGTTTTCAAGAACAGGTTGGCCAAACACCTGCCTGGGATGGTCTAGATATACTTGGTCCTGCCACTTAATGTCCCTTCCAACCCTACATTTCTGTGATTCTATGGTTCTATGATTGATGAACCGGAGAGAGTATTCCAGCACCCAAAAGAGGTCATGAATTTCTGAGCCACATGGCAGGAGTGATGTTTGGGAAAGGGGAGGAGTTTGTTGCTCTCGGTTACATGAATTACTGTAATAGTCATTTAGGCAGGGAGCTGGAAGCACCTCAGTAGACTTCTAGCAGCAGAATGCAAGGCCTAAATGCATTTCCTAGTGATCCAGACTGTCTGACTGAGCTTTCACCAACACAGCCAGGAGGAAATAGAAAAACCCAGATGTTCTAAAGGAATGAAATCCAGGACCCCGTAATGGTGAACAATGACCTGGGGCCAACAGTAGACAAAGCAAATTAGATATGGATTTGCAAAGGGACTGGGAAGTTCAGGGGACTGGAAATGAGATACAGAGCCTTCTACTTCACACTTCACAATCTGAATCCATGCAAGGCTAGAAGTGATTGAGAGCTGTCACCATCTGAAAGACATACAGGGAGAGCCCACATGACAGTTTAATAATCTCAGTTAAGATTTTAGTGGACATGCCACATCACAAAATTGGTGCCATTTGGCAACCTTCTTGACATCTGCAGCAAAGAGGCCAAGGACTGAATGGGAGTGGAGACTTAGCTACCCTTCCTTCCCCAGAGGAGGCCTGTTTAAGTCAAGTTTGAGGCACATTGAAAATGCATTGTGGGGAAGTTTTTATTGTCATTGCCTGTGCTGTATATTAAATATGTGCTTTGCACCAGTAACTAAAGGGTTAATTATCTTTGAGTCTGATGCACATGGGTTATTGAAGCCATAAAGTGATGGTTATGTCCCTATTGGCTATTAAAAGAGCTTGGGTATACAAAACAATGTATTGTTGCAACCAATGTACTAAAACTAGTGTTTGATAAAGGGAATTTTTGACATCATATATTCAGACTTTTGTAAACACTGCACAACATACTGATTAAAAAAAAAATCAGCACATACTAAATGGATTAAAAACTAGCTAACTAATAGATCTCAAGAAGTAACTGAAGGGGTAATAGAGGTAACTTGATGTAATATATTTAAACTTCTGTACGGCATGTGATTGGTTCCACACATTTTGCTTAATAAACTAGCATGATACAGAATCAATTAAATGGCATACATTAAATGAATTAAAAACTGGCTAACTTATAGGTCTCAAAATGTAATTGTAAATAGGGAAGTGTAATCTAGCAGGTGTCTTTCCAGTGGGGTTCCACATGGATCAGTCTTGACTCTGGGAATGGCTGAGCCATTACAAACATTGAATCTATCTCCCCATGTAAGTATTCTCACACTTCTTATCAGACTGTCTGTACTGGGCTAGCTTGATTATCACTTCAAACTTTTTTTCTCTTACTTAATTGGCCTCTCAGAGGTGGTAAGACAACTCCCACCTTTTCATGCTCTCTGTATGTGTATATATATATCTCCTCAATGTATGTTCCATTCTGTGCATCCGAAGAAGTGGGCTGTAGCCCACGAAAGCTTATGCTCAAATACATTTGTTAGTCTCTAAGGTGCCACAAGTACTCCTGTTCTCTTGACTCTATGCAATTTAACATGTTATCAATGACCTGGAAGGAAACATAAAATCATCACTGATAAAGTTTGCAGATGGCACACAGACTGGATGAGTGGTAAATAATGATGTGGAGAGGTCATTGATACATAGCAATCTGGATTGCTTGGTAAACTGGGCACAAGCAAACAATATGCCTTTTAATACAGCCAACGTCTAGCAACAAAAAATGCAGGCCATACTTACCGGATGGGGGGCTCTATCCTGGGAAGCAGGGACTCTGAAAAAGATCTGGGGGTCATGGTGGATAATCAGCTGAACATGACCTCGCTGTGTGATGCCATGGCCAAAAGGGCTAATGTGATGTATAAACCGGGGAATCTTGAGTAAGAATAGGAATGTTATTTTACCTCTGCATTTGCCACTGGTGCGACCGCTGCTGGAATCCTGTGTCCAGTTCTGGTGCCCACAATTCAAGAAGGATGTTGATAAATTAGAGAGGTTCAGAGAAGACCCACAAGAGTGATTAAAGGATTAGAAAACGTGACTTACAGTGATATACTCATGAAACTCAATCTATTATCTTAAAAAGAAGACTAAGGGTTGACTTAATCACAGTCTATAAGTACCTCCTGAGGGGAACAAATATTTGATACTGGACTCTTCAATCTAACCGACAAAGGTATTACAAGATCCAATGGCTGGACGCTGAAGTCAGACAAATTCAGACAGGAAATAAGGTTCAAATTTTTAACAGTGAATAATTAACCTTAGAACAATTTACCAAGGATTGTGATAGATTCTCCATCACTGGCAATTTTTAAATCAAGATTGGATGTTTTTTCAAAAGATCTGCTTTATTCAAACAGGAATTCATTCAAGGAAGTTTTCTGGCCAATGCTATGCAGGGGGTCAGGTTAGGTGCTCACTAGACCCTTCTTGCTTTATAATCTATTAATTGTAAATGAGAACTCATCATCCAAAGGACATTTCTAGTGGGGGGTTCCACAGGGATCGGTGCTTGACCCAGTGCTATCCAATATTTGTATTGAGATCTGAAACAAAATGTAGAATCATTACTGGTAAAATGGCACTGCAGATGGCACAAAAATTGGTGAAGTAGAAAACAAAGAGAAGAACAGGTCAGTTTTTCAGCGTGATCAGAATTGCTTGGTAAGCTTGGCTCATTTGAACAATATGCATTTTAACCCAGCCAAAAGTAAATTTCTATATCTAAGAACCAACGATGTAGGTCACACTTTCACGATGGGGACTGTATCCTAGAAAGCAGTGATACTGGAAAGGGCTTAGGGGTCACGGTGGGAACCAATTGAACATGAGCTCCCAGTGCAATGCAGTGTCTAGGCAGGATAAATGATTCCTGGATGTCCAAACAGAAAAGTATTGAGTAGGAGCAGGGAGGTGGTATTATCTCTGTATAGGGTATTGACGAGACCATTACTGGATACTACATCCAATTCTGGTGTCCACACTTCCAAAAAGGATGTTGAAAAATTGGAAAGGGTTCAGAGAAGAGCTACAAAAATTATTGAAAAACTGGCCTTACAGTGAAAGACTTTCTGGCTGCCCAGCTCTGAAGGCAGCAACTCAGAAGTAGGGGTGGCATGGTACGGTATTGCCACACTTATTTCTGCGCTGCTGCTGGTGGGGCGCTGCCAACAGAGGTGGGTGCCTGGCCAACAGCCGCCGCTCTCTGGCCACCCAGCTTTGAAGGCAGCGCAGAAGTAAGGGTGTCAATACCCCCTTCAACTCCCTTTTGGGTCAGGACCCCAGTTGGAGAAATGCTGGTCTCCCCTGTGAAATCTGTATAATATAGGGTAAAAGCACACAAAAGAAAGACCAGATTTCATGGGGGAAGACCAGATTTAACGGTCCGTGACACGTTTTTCATGGCTGTGATTTTGGTAGGGCCCTACCCGTAGCTGTACCGGATAGCAGGAGGAAAAAACTTCACTGATGGATGTCACTCAGATCGGCAGCTCTGCCTCTGAGTACAAGTAAGGAGCAGACCAGCACCGGTGACTTTTCAGAGTATAACTATAATCTTACTTGGAATCCTAAAAGCGTTTTGTTCTGTGTAACTCAGAGACAATGAGTGCTCGCTATGTGTTCTCAACAGCATGTTAGCCCAGTAGCTAAAGAGTTAATTATCTGTATTTGTTGCACATGGCATGATACATGTTGGCACCAACATGCACCTGTGTTAAATTAACCACTGTGAAGACAGTTCTCTTAAGAAGATGCATTTGGGGGCACTTTGAAAAGCCGGCTCTTAAACAGATAGCTCTTCTCAGCCTACCTATGGAAGTCACTCTCGCTAGCCTGGCTGGCCAGCTGATTCAGTCTTACTCCTTGGAGACTTTTTGTGAAAGTGAAGCATCTGCTACGACAATCCAACTGGGAGTTTCATAATTATTCAACACACAGCCAAGTCCTGATGCTGTGGATAAACTGCGGACTCCCGCCCCCTGGTCACCAATCCAAATGGAACATTCCAACATTTAGTTTTGAGCAGACGCCTTTGCAAGGTGATGTGGCAGTGTAGAAAAGCCAGGGGGACTGTTCATCACATCCCAGGGCAGGAGGGGAAAGAGCCACTCTGGCAGTGCTGCCTCGGCTGCTGTTGTGTTTATTAGTTAGGCTGAATTAAATCCAGGAGTATGTGATCTGGAACAAACTATAATATCATGACTAGGGTGGAGAAATTGAATAGGGAAGTGTTATTTACCCCTTCACATAACATGAGAACTAGGGGTCACCCAATGAAATTAACAGGCAGAAGGTTTAAAACAAAGTATTTCTTCACAGCATGGCCAGTCAACCTGTGGAACTCATTGCCAGAGGATGTTGTGAAGGCCAAAAGTATAACTGGGTTCAGTAAAGAATAAGACAAGTTCCTAGGTGCATCAATGGCTATTAGCTAGGATGGGCAGGGACGCAACCCCATGCTCTGGGTTTCACTAAGCCTCTGACTGCTAGAAGCTGGGACTGACCAACAGGGGATGGCTCACTAGATAATTGCCCTGTTCTGTTCATTCCTGCTCATTCTGCCACTGTCAGAAGACAGGACATTGGGTAGATGGACCATTGGTCTGGCCCAGTATGGCTGTTCTTATGCTGGGAGTCCAGGTATAGCAACACTAACCCGCAGCGGGCTGGAGGTAGCCATTGTGGGGAAAGAATTAAATAGAGTGACACAATGAACTGAGCGATGGAGAAACCCACCCATTTGTTGTTGCTGCCACCACCCTCCCTCTCCTGCCCTTCACTTTACCTTGATCCCTCCCAGCAGTCTTCTCTTAAAATCGCCCTGAATCCAAGCATCAGTCTCTGGGACCCGGATACAGTGATTGCTGACATGCAGCACTCAGCTTCCTACCCTGCCTAATGCCCCCAGGGGGCCTGAGTCAGCTGGAGGGAGCTGGGAATCTGGAGCAGGGGAGGGGGCCACTCCCAGGCACAGTATCCACAAGACGATCCAGAACAGCTCTCCTGGGGCTCAAAGAAGAGAGAGAGGGGCAGCAGTCTAGGATGAGGGCAGAAGCCAGGGGAGCCTGTAATGGAGGTAGCAGGATGTGAAGCAGACAGCCAAGGAGCTGTGATGTGAGGGGGGGACAGCTCAGTGGTTTGAGCATTGGCCTGCTAAACCCAGCATTGTGAGTTCAATCCTTGAAGGGGCCACTTAAGGATCTATGGCAAAATCAGTACTTGGTCCTGCTAGTGAAGGCAGGGGGCTGGACTCCATGACCTTTCAAGGTCCCTTCCAGTTCTAGGAGATGGGATATCTCCATTAATTTAATTTTAAACTCCAAGAGGGTGGCTCTGAGCTGGCTGATACGGGAGCTGGTGAATTGCTGGAGCCTGGGGGCAGAGAATGTGAGTGAGGCTCCAACTAGAGACAGTCAAGCACACTGGTGACATCGAAGTGATAGTGCAAAGGTGATAGTGGGCAGAGCTACTGCACAAGGAGAAGGGGATTCCGAGTCAGAAGTGATGGATGGTGCTAGCACATGGGGAGCTGGAGATGTCCTCGGTGATGCTCCTCTTGCCCTGGAGACAAGTCCTACTGAGGTGTTCACCTGAAGGTGATGATGCTAGAGAGGGTGGTGTCAAAGGCACCAGAAGCTCTGGACAGCCACTGTCAGATGAGAGCAGAAAGGAAGGTTACTGGGGTGATGGCCTGCAGGGAGAAGGTAGATCAAAAACAGCAGCAGCAGAACTGAACCTGGTGGTGTAGCCAGGGGGTTGATAGGCAAGCAAAGCCACATGGCACAAGAGCCTGGGGGTGGGCAGGCTCTGCACCAAGGAGGCCCAGGGTGTCCATGACCTGGGGAGGGAGCGTGCACTGGATGGGTGTGCAAATGGGAGCAAGGACTGCAGGCAGCCCCGCAAAGAGGGGCAGAAGCCCTAAGGGCCTCCCTGTAGCTCAGCTGAGATGACCCAGCTCCCAGCCAAGTGCCCTGGCGCTCCATAGGGCAGCTCCCCCCTGCTTGGTTCCTGTGCCAAGTAGGGCAGTCAGTAGCAGAGGCAAGTACATCGAAACATGGCGTCATTCACTGCAGTTGAACGATGCCAGCAGGATAGGACGGCATTCCAGCCCATTGAGTTGTCACTGTCCCTCCGTGCTGCTGCCACACAGTTCTGCAGGCATTGCCAGACAGGAAGCTGGAGAGCTGAGTGCCCCAGGAGGAGACACCTGGGCCTTTTAATACTTGTAAAGATGTGGGGGAGGGGACATCTTTTATTGGACCCACTTCTGTGGGGACAGGGACAAGCTTTGGAGCTCCACTGAGCTCTTCTTCAGGCCTGAAAGCTTGTCTCTGCCCCCAACAGAAGTGGGACCAATAAAAGATGTTCCCTCCCCCACCTCGTCTCTCTCCTGTCCTGGGACCCACTCAGCTAGAACAACGCTGCAAACAGGGATGTGGGAGTCGATTTGGATTTTCAGGAAGAAGAGAATGGGGGGAGTGTTGCATCTCCTCTTTCCCATGCCCTAGTGGGCAGAGTTAGAGGTGATTTGAAATTTTTTTTTGGGTGGGGGGTCTTCAGCTCCTAGTTCCCCACCCCAGCAGCCCTTGACAGTGAGTCTGCCTCACTGCTCCCTTCCCAATGTTGGCCACTGCACCCAAAAGCAGCAGCTCAGGCTGTTCTCAGTGGTGGCAGATGACGGCACAAGGAGCAACGGTCTCAAGTTGCAGTGGGGGGAGGTCTAGGTTGGATATTAGGAAACACTATTTCACTAGGAGGGTGGTGAAGCACTGGAATGGGTTCCCTAGGGAGGTGGTGGAATCTCCATCCTTAGAGGTTTTTAAGGTCAGGCTTGACAAAGCCCTGGCTGGGATGATTTAGTTGGGAATTGGTCCTGCTTTGAGCAGGGGGTTGGACCAGATACCTCCTGAGGTCCCTTCCAAACCTCCTTTTCTATGATTCTATGACAGCTAGTTGCTTAAGTATTGAAACAGTTAACAGTGTTGCCATTTACATTTAGATTCATATATTTAAGGCCAGAAAGGACCATTCTGATCACAGGCCAGAGACTGTAGCCCAGTGATTACATCAAGCCCCTACATTCTGCATGTCTTTTAGAAAAAGACACCCAATCCTGATGTAAAGACTCCCATTTATGGGGACTCTACCACAGCCCTTAGTGAGCTGCTCAAAGGGACGGTTAGTCTCTGAGCTTCATTTCTAATTGGCAATTGTCTTTTTGCCTCGTGTGCTAGATTAAAGAGCCCTCTACCATCAGAAATCTTTTCCCCATGGAGATACTTATACACTGTGACCAAGTCACCGCGTAACCTTGTCTCAGTAAGTTAAACAGACCAAGCTTCTTAAGTGTTGCACTGTAAGGCAGGTTTTCCAGACCCCAGATCATTCTTTTGCCGGTCTCTGAACCCTTTCCAGTCGTCCAATGTCCTTTTTGAAGTCTGGACACCAGAACTGGACACAGTATCCAGCTATGATCTCACTAATGCTGTGTACAGCTGCATCTCTCTACATCTACAGCCGCGTCACACTGGAAGCATGCGCTCAGTCGCTTTCCATCTTCACCCCAAATCCTTTTCAGAGTCACCACTTTCGTGGGTGCAGTTCCTGTGCTGTAAGTGTGAGCTGGGTTCTTTGTACCTTTATCCTTGGGAGAGTCCAAAATTACCAGCCCACTGAGATGAGTGGAACGGCTCCCCGCTTTCAGCGCTATTGCTTTAGGCTTGCTGCAGACTCAGGCAGACAGGCATTGCATCAGGTCACCACAGTCCCATTCAGAAGTTTTCTTCACATGCATATGGACTAAAGACAATTTTTAAAGTGAAATAATAACACGGCAGCCTCTGAACTACAGGGAACGCAGGGCATGGTCTTAGCACATGTGACTGGGCCGTGGGCCAGTCACTCTCTTCCTATGGGTCTCAGGGGGGACGTGAGTGGTAGGGCTCAAGAAGGGCAGTGGGCAGCACAAAGCTGTTGGTGTCAATGCAGGGGCCAAAGGATTAGTCAGTGCGGGGGAAGGGCTCTTCTCAGCCTGTGCAGACAGGTTGCCGAGAAAGCTCTGATATTTCTTATCTCTCCCTACAGCAACTTCCCCTCCTTGCCTGTGGTCACAGCTCACTCCTGCCCTCGCAGGGGAAGTAGAGATCCTGGCCCAGCTGCCTTCTAGCCCACTTTTACTCTGCTCAGTCTTAAAGAAACACTGCTCCATTTCAGTATCGGTAGCTCACTGGAGGCACTTTTATTCAGAGGTGCCTCTGCCAGCCAACTGCCCAGCTGTTTACTCAGAAGAACAGAAGAACGGCCCTACTGGGTCAGATCAAAGGTCCATCTAGCCCAGTGTCCTGTCTTCCGACAGTGGCCAATGCCAGGTGCCTCAGAGGGAATGAACAGAACAGGGAATTATCAAGTGATCCATCCCCCCATCGCCCATTCCCAGCTTCTGGCAAACAGAGCCTAGGGACTATCCAAAGCCAGCTCAGCACCTGTTGACAGTGTCCACCAATGCTCCATATCCAACGTAGTTCCAAAGCATACACCTAACCTAACCCCCAGCCTGAGATCCAGCCTGCATGCTCCAGTCGCAGCCTTGTCTTTGCTCTGATCACGTGTCCTGAGCTAGTCATCCCATTGCACAAAGCACACAGCAAAAGCAGAAGAGACCAGAGACCGGTGCCGGAAATGGGGAAAGACCTGGAGAGAGGGTATACAATGTTGTTAGAGATGAGACAAATGCAGGGGACATGACAGGGTTGTAAAACAGTCAGTGGCATAAGGAAAGGGAATCAGGTGTTCTTATTTAGTAATTTATTTACTCTCTCAGATTACTAAAACATTGGGGTACCCAGTTAAGGGAAATATTCTTTTATGCAATGCATGACTGACCTGCGGAACTCACTGCCACAAGATGTCACTGAGTCAGAGATATTAAAAAGTATCCCAAAAGAATTAGATGTGTATATGAATAATAAGAATATCATCTGTGTTACACAAGGTAGAACAAAGTATTATATGGGATATCAACATTCTTACATCATGACATAAACCAACTACCAACTCTGTAAACTCAGGAAGAAACTTCTTTTCCTTTTCCTCTGAAGTATCTGGAAGTAGCCAGTGTTTAAGACAAGAAGATGGACCACTGGTCTGACCCCTATATTCCTGGCAACTGACTGCTGATTATACAAACATATCAGGGGACACTTTTTAAAATCAGGAATTTGCAAAATTCCAGGGACAATCCAATTGCCAGCTCTCTGATTAGGTTGCAAAGGCAGAGCACATTCAGCAGTTCCTTAACAACATCCCACTGCCCAGCTGACGTCTCACCACAAGGATGAGAGCAGCAGCCAGGCCCACTCTAGCTAGAGAGATTTTGAGGCAGTTTCTGAAGCATGTGTAGATGCCAAACTCTGAGTAGTGAGCAACTGGAAACAAGAGCTGAGTGGTAGGCCTGTGCATCTCGAAACCCTTGTGTGTCTTTCTCTGGAGGCTCTGGGTGACAGCTGGGTGAGTTATTGAAGGGGAGGAGAGGGCAGGAGAGAGACCTTTCCCCAAACAAACCTGGGAGCAGCCAATGAGAAGAGGCTGCCATTGTGTGCTCTAGAATCCCTGTGTATATAAAGTGTTTAGCCCTGGTGGTTGTGAAAATAACTTTCAACATCTCCCGGATGTACCCCAATGCAACAGCGTCTGCCTGAGTCTGAAGGAGATGTGCATTTGTCTACGTTACTTGCTAAATCTGAACCCTAATGACTGCATTACCATTGTTAACAGTTTCACGGATAATCAAAGTAAGCAAGAAGGGAGAGAGACTTCATACCTCCAAGGTCTGTTCAACCTCCTGTGAGCGATGTCTCAAGTTAGCATTATGAGTGGGTGGTGCTTGGGTTGTGGAACTGATTTTTTTCCAATTTGCCCCCTGAATAGATGGCGGGTAACTGGGATACAGAACACTGCCGAGAATCCAAGGGAGTCTGACACAAGCGATGCTACTGGGGAAAAGCAGAGAGCTGGCCCGGGTGGTTTCCTCAGAGGGCCGTCTGCTGCCAAGGGAGAGCTAAGAAAAGAAGGCTGAAGGCCACCTGCTGCGAGGAGGCGTTTGGACAAGCACAGCAGTGAGCTGCCTTCTGCAGTGGAAAGTGACTGCTGCTAACCTCTGCTTCAGCATGTGGGTTAAGGGCTGGCTAGGCAGGCTAAACGTGGGAGAGAGGTGAGGAAGGGCTAGAAGAGCATCTACGATCACGCTGAGCCTGGCACAGGATGCTAGTTGAGCGTGTGCGCACGTGTGTGTATGTTCGTCCACATCACACCTGCTGCAAGAGAAAGATACAGCCTACCTGCTCAGGAGTGGTCAGTAGGGCCCGATCCAAAGACTCCCCTCAGCTCCAATGGGGGTTTTGATCAGGACTAGAGCTGAGTGCCCAATTACAGACACCCTGCAGAGGGGTCAAGCACCATTCAGAGTTGGGAGCACCCAGCACCTCTGAGAACCCGGCCCAGGTTGTGTCATGGTGGGTCCCCAAAAATGGAGGCACCCAAACTCAGTGGCCACGTGTTATGCAGGGGCTAAAACTGTCAGCAGGATCCCACAGCCTGGCCTGCTTCACACGATGCTGCAGTACTCAGCCGTCTAGGCCCCTCCGGCATTTCCTTTACATTGCCACAGCGGTGCCAGGCTTTGGGGACAATCTATGCAGGGGTTTGGTGCCAGGCACAGCCGCGTACCGGGCCATTCATGCTGTTCAGCTGTCAGCACCCCATCTGAGTGTGATTAATAAACACGGCCCGCTGAATAAGTGCCTCCGATGGAAACATCTCGTGGCTGAAACCCCGCTCCGCTGCTCTTGCTCCGCTAATCACCAACTGACTTTCTCAGAGCCGCTTGTGACCCTCCCCTGAGCCGGCAGCTGCCGAGCTTAGAATTAGTCCGTTAAAAAGTGAGTCAACTAGAAACTGACAAGTGAAACACACTGGGCTTTGAAGGCAAATAAGAGCGTGAAACAAAACCTCAAAAAGCGAAGTGACAAACCCCAGCGGCAGGCCCAGCCAAGGGAGGAAAGGGTTAATACGGGAGCCCTGGCATGCCCATATATAGACAAAACTGACACACTCTCCACCAATGGTGGAGCTGCCAGGCTGTGTTCGGAGAGTGCCCAAGGTGGGGGAGGGAATATCTTCCACTGGGCCAGCTCCTGCAGGTGAGAGACAAGCTTTGGGGCCAGCCAGAGCTCGGCCTCGGTCGGGGGAGGTGCCCCCACGTCACAGCGAATGCCAGGGGGGACAGATGGATTAGCACAGTAGCTAACCTATTTCAAGGGACCCGTCAAGGTGAAGTGGCCTGTTAAGACCCCTCCAGCCATAGGGAGGAAAGGCCTGGGGGCGGGGCAAGCAGCTGTGGGGTGTCCGTGGGTTATGGATTGTCGGAATAAGCCATAAATCCAGTGCTGTCATTTTCCATTTCACCTGCTGTAAACAGACTGAGCCGGGCATCTGGAGGGGAGACGGGGCAGAGGTGGCTTGAGAGGGCGGCAGAGAGGAGGCAGGGCCCTGCAAGGCTCTTTTTACCCCATCCTTCCTCTTCAAGGGTATTTCAAAACAGGCCTTTCCACTGTTAGCAGTGTTTGCACATTAAGGGCCAATCCTGACTGCTTCCACAGCACCATCACCTGTGCCCACCACTCCAGAGGCACAACTAACTTCCCTAGGACTGCGCTGTTTCTCCCTTGGGCTGAGCTGCCCCCCCCCCCCGCTCCCCCAGTTCTCATGGCACCTCAATGCTGCCCTGGAGCGAGTATCTCTTCCTGGGGCGATGGGTGCCGCAGGTTTCCCCCGTGCTGCTGCAGGCGAGCTCGTATTCTGGAACTGAGTTCCCATGTTGTCCTAGCCTGGGGCACAGAACCAATCTGAGAAGGGAAGAGAAGAGCACATTCTACAGCTCCGCTGAGCCCTGGCTGGAGGAGGGAAGGGGCTCTGACCCCTGCTGCTAAGGAGAAGCCACAGGAAGGATCCCAGCCTTTCCACTGACCTCAGGGAAGAATCAAGAGGCAGTGTCCCCGGCAGCGGCTGCTGAAGGCTGTGGGGTGTTGTGGAAACCTGGAGCACAGCTGGGGAACTACTGAAAGACTTGCCAGAAACAGACAGGACTTCATCACTGCCCTAAATGCCAGAGGTGCAATGGGAACATGATGATGATGAATATAAACAAATAACACAAGTCTGTAGGGACAAAATTAGAAAGGCCAGGGCACAAAACGAGATCAAACTAGCTAGAGACATAAAGGGCAACAAGAAAACATTCTACAGATACATGAGAAGTAAGAGGAAGACCAAGGACAGGGTAGGCCTGTTACTCAATGAGCGGGGGTAGGGGGGGGAATAATAACAGAAAATGTGGAAATGGCAGAGGTGCTTAATGACTTCCTTGTTTCGGTTTTCACCAAGAAGGTTGGTGGTGATTGGACATCTAACATAGTGAATACCAGTGAAAATGACGTAGGATCTGAGGCTACAATAGGAAAAGAACAAGTCAAAAATTACTTAGACAAATTAAATGTCTTCAGGTCACCAGGGCCTGATGAAATGCATCCTGGAATACTCAAGGAGCTGACTGAGGAGATAGCTGACCCATTAGCAATTATCTTTGAAAAGTCATGGGAGACGGGAGAGATTCCAGAAGACTGGAAAGGGCAAACAGAGTGCCCATCTATCAAAAGGGAAATAAGGACAATCCAGGGAATTACAGACAGGGCCGGCTCCAGGCACCAGCTGAGCAAGCTGGTGCTTGGGGCGGCAGATTGTTGGAGGCGGCATTCTGCCCAATCCTAGGGCGGAATGGACGCTTTTTTTGTTGTTGTTGTTCCGCTGCAGCCGCCCTATAGGGGGCGGCGGCGCGGAGAACCAGAGCGCCCTGCAGGGCAGTCCTCTTCCTTCCCTCCCCGCTGACCGGAGCGGAGCCCTCGCGGCAGGAGGCGGCGCAGTGGGAGGGGCCGCGTGGCAGCGCCACTGCTGTAGCCCTGGCCGCCCCCTTCTCTCTCTCTCCCTCCCGCTCCCTCCCCCTCTCCCCCGAGCCGGTCCCCCTGCTCCCGTGCTCCGGCCACACTGCAAGTTTTTTTGTTTGTTTTGTTTTGTTTTTGCTTTGCCGTTCTGGCCGCCCCGTTTTTGGTTTTTTTTTTTCTTTTTTTTGCTTGGGGCGGCCAAAAAGCCAGAGCCGGCCCCGATTATAGACCAGTCAGCTTAACTTCTATACCCGGATAGATAATGGAGCAAATAATTAAGCAATCGGTTTGCAAACACCTAGAAGATAATAAGGTGATAAGTAACAGTCAGCCTGGATTTGTCAAGAACAAATCATGTCACACCAACCTGATAGCTTTCTTTGACAGAGTAACAAGCCTTGTGGATGGGGGGAAGCAGTAGACGTGGTATATCTTGACTTTACTAAAGCTTTTGATACTGTATCTCATGACCTTCTCATACATGAACTAGGGAAATGCAACCTAGATGGAGCTACTATAAAGTGGGTGAAAAACTGGTTGGAAAATCGTTCCCAGAGAGTAGTTATCAGTGGTACACAGTCATGCTGGAAGGGCATAATGAGTGGGGTCCCGCAGGGATCAGTTCTGGGTTCAGTTCTGTTCAATATCTTCATCAGTGATTTATATAATGGCATAGAGGGTACACTTATAAAGTTTGCAGATGATACTGGGAGGGGTTACAAGTGCTTTGGAGGATAGGATTAAAATTCAAAATGATCTGGACAAACTGGATAAATGGTCTGAAGTAAATAGGATGAAATTCAATAGACAAATGCAAAGTACTCCACTTAGGAAGGAACAATCAGTTGCACACATACAAAATGGAAACAACTGCCTAGGAAGGAGTACTGCGGAAAGGGATCTGGGGGTCATAGTGGATCACAAGCTAAATATGAGTCAACAGTATAACACTGTTGCAAAAAAAAAAAAAGTGAACATCATTTTGGGATGTATTAGCAGGAGTGTTTGTATTAGCAGGAGTGTTGTAAGACAGACACAGGAAGTACTTCTTCCACTCCACTCCGTGCTGATTAGGCCTCAACTGGAGTATTGTGTCCAGTTCTGGGCGCCACATTTCAGGAAAGATGTGGACAAATTGGAGAGAGTCCAGAGAAGAGCAAAAAAAAATGATTAAAAGGTCTAGAAAACATGACCTGTGAGGGAAGATTGAAAAAATTGGGTTTGTTTAGTCTGGAGAAGAGAAGACTGAGGGGGGACATGTTAACAGTTTTCAAGTACATAAAATGTTGTTACAAGCAGGAGGGGAAAGAATTGTTCTTAACCTCTGAGGATAGGACAAGAAGCAATGGCTTAAATTGCCGCGAGGTTTAGGTTGGATATTAGGAAAAACTTCCGAACTGTCAGGGTGATTAAGCACTGGAATAAATTGCCCAGGGAGGTTGTGGAATCTCCATCATTGGAGGTTTTTAAGAACAGGCTGGACAAACACCTGTCAGGGATAGTCTGGATAATGCTTAGTCCTGCCATGAGTGCTGGGGACCGGACTAGATGACCTCTCAAGGTCCCTTCCAGTCGTAGGATTCTAGAATGATGAGAGTTGTTACTGTAAGACAGAGGTTTTCAACCTGGGGCCCAGCAGACGCCTGGGGCACCACAGAGTACGTCTAAGATTTCCAAAGGGGTCCACACCTCCATTTGAAAATTTTTAGGGGTCCACAAATGAAAAAAAAAAAAAGGTTGAAAACCACTGCTCAAGTGCAGGGGTTCTCAAACTGTAGGTCAGGACCCCAAAGTGGGTCAGGACCCCATTTTAATGGGGTCACCAGGGCTGGCGTTAGACTTGCTGGGGTCTGGGGCTGGAACCCCACCCTTTGGCTTTGGCCTCCCCACTTGGGTGGGCTCAAGCTTCTATATAACCCTCCTGGGGTCATGTAGTAATTTTTGTTGTCAAAAGGGGGTTGCAGTGTAATGAAGTTTGAGAACTCCTGCTCTAGTATAAGGGGGTAGTCGTGTTAGATACAGACTAACACGGCTACCCCCTTATACTAGAGTGACACCATCAGAGGACCCAACCACATCAGCCACACCATCAAGGGCTCATTCACCTGCACATCCACTAATGTCATATATGCCATCATGTGCCAGCAATGCCCCTCTGCCATGTACATTGGCCAAACCGGACAGTCCCTCCGCAAAAGAATAAATGGACACAAATCGGACATCAGGAATGGTAACATACATAAGCCAGTAAGTGAACACTTCAATCTCCCTGGTCATTCTGTTCAGATTCAAAAGTCACTATCATTGAACAAAAAACTTCAGAAACAGACTTCAAAGAGAAACAGCAGAACTAAAATTCATTTGCAAATTTAACACCATTAATCTGGGCTTGAATGGGGACTGGGAGTGGCTGGCTCATTACAGAAACAGCTTTTCCTCTCCTGGAATTGACACCTCCTCATCTATTATTGGGAGTGGACAACATCCACCCTGATTGAATTGGCCCTGTCAACACTGGGTCTCCACTTGCGAAGTAACTCCCTGCTCTCCAAGTGTCTATATAATGCCTGCATCTGTAACTTTCACTCTATGCATCCGAAGAAGTGAGGTTTTTACCCGCGAAAGCTTATGCCCAAATGAATCTGTTAGTCTTTAAAGTGCCACCAGACTCCTTGTTGTTTTTGCTCTAGTATATTTATTTCAATTAAGTGCACCCCCTAGGGGCCCCTCAGAGAACTGCACCAGTTCATGGTCCATTCTGCATACTGCCCCGTGGCATGCCAGCAGCTGTTGGACGCAGGTATCCACTATTGAGAAGTTTTCACAGTAGAACGTGGGCAGAGCCAAGCCTAGGATTGGTAGGAACTTCTGCAAAAGAAGAGAGCAGGACCCCTTCTCTCCCCCTCTGCACATCTTAACCACCAAGGCACCTGAGCCACCTTAGACTTCATTTCTGGACCGTGCTAAGCATAAGCAGCTCACATTGGCTGTGAAGAGTTGTGAGTACCTAGCATCTAGGAAAATCAGGCCCTTTTAAGGTGTCTCAGCTTCAGCACCCAGAAGCAGGGACACCAAGACTCAATGGCCTATGCTGGAAGTTTCGACGCAGAAGTATAGCCAGGACTTGCAAGGTGGAGGACGGGGCTGCCAGCAGAGCAGAGACATTGTGTATGGTTTTACCTCTGAAAGGAGTGAGTCCCTTCGCCATGGTTCTCCTCCAGCCTCTAACATCAGCAGCTCGCCCACTGGGTCCTCCTCCTACACTACCACCGTGTTTAGTGGGGGACCCACCCTATGCTCACCCTGAAACCGATAGCTGGCTGATTTTACTTGAAAGCATGGCTTCAGCCATCGTCACTGGTGACTCATGGAGAGCGCTACTCCCAGGTTCTGGGGCCTGCAATGTGTAGGAGGTCAAATAGATGATCATGATGATCCCTTCTGGTCTTGGAGTCTAAATTGTTCAGTTTATTCACCAAAAAATGCAGTTTTGGTCGACCTGAAACTATTTGCAAATTTGAGCTGCTCATGTCAACCAAGGAAGTGTGTTTCAGAGCTGGCAGAGTGGGCTTGTCTATGTGTCCCCTTTATCACTCTTAGCTCAGTGGTTAGGCCACTTGCCTAGAAGGTGGGAGATCCAGGTTTGAATCCCCAGGCTGGGGAAAGGACTTGGGGAGTGGTCTCCTCCACCCATGTGAACAGCCCAACCCCCAGGCTGTAAGCTGTTCTGCTGTCAACGGTTCCACTTTGTATAAATATGTAACCATTCGTTGGGCCAGAGAGACCAAGGAGGACACTAGAGCTTGGTGATTAAGGCACACGCATGGGAGATATGGAGTCAAATCCCCACTCTGATTCAGGCAGAGAGAAAACTGGAATCCACAGCTCCTACCTCCCCTGTGAGTGCCTTAAACACCAGGCTACACAGTCCTTCTTGCGCTCTTTGGCCCAAAAGAGAGTTAAATGTTTATCCCAAGCAGCAGAGTTTGAACAGAAGAGTGCGAGCCACCCACCCTAGAATAGCCTGCTGGTTAAGGTGCTCACAGCGGGGAGCTGAGTTCCAGTCCCTGAGCCTCCCACATCCCAAGCACACGCCTAACACATGGGCAAACACAGACCCAGGTGGTTTGCTGCCTGAAATGGCCTTTCCCCAGGTGTCAGCAAATTCCAAACATTTTCCCTGAGTTTTCGGTTTGCTTACTGAACTAAAAAGTCATTGATTTGCCCAGCTCCACTCCCAGAGCCACCTCTTTACTCAGAACCTGTCTCCTTCCATCCAAATTGAATTCTCTCCTCCCCCCCACATCATCGTCTCATGCATGGCCAGCCAGCAAACAACCTTATGTGCAAGTGGAGCTCCGAACGTCCCCCACGTGCACCCGTCTCTGTTACATTGGTGAGTCCCTCCCGCCTCCCTGCAGCTCAGGACCAGCACCTGGGCATCACCTTTGGCTCAGCACATGCAGGCTCTGTCGAAATCTTGCAGCTTCTTCCTACGCATTTCAAAGGCCCGACCTGTCTCGGCTGCCCACCCCCACAAAACCCTTGTCAAGATGTGAGATGACAAATGTCTGGACTACTGCAACTGTCTCTTCTTGGCTTCACCAAGGGCAAAATCCCTTCTCCACCACGCCCACATGAACACTGCTGTGAAGATCAGCTTCTTTGCCTCTCCCCCTAGTCCCTCTTCCCCACCACATTAAACATGCTACTTTCAGGCCATTTGGGACCTAGTCTATCCATCCTGTCACCTCTGACACATGACCAAGCCCGAGCCCCCTCCCCTCTGCCAGCAATGCCAGCCTTCATGACCCATTCGGCCAATTCCCCAACAAACACCTATGCTGCGCTTTCTGCCTGGGCAAAGCTTCCCATTACGATCTAACACTTCTGCGTTGTCCTCCTTAAACTCACCTTGCCCCAATGCCCATGTGGCACCCTTCCTTGGCTAGGCCGTGGCAGGCTGGGACAGCTGTTTGTAAAGCTAATCACTGCCCCATGCCCCCGGTTGTTTTACCCACCTGTTGTCATCTACGAGACTGTAAATTCCTGCTGCTTTGGTACATGTGCGTCCAGCACCCAGCACAATAGGGCCTTGATTCCTGGCTGGGGCGCGAGGTGCTAGCGAATGCTAATAAACCTGTGTCTGACTGCTCAGCACCTGGCCACACGGCCGGGACAAGGGGGAACGTCTTACCCCTCAACACCACACAGGTGACGAAGGGAGAAAGCCACAGGATATGCGAGCTGGGCGGTGAGAGGAGAAGCAAACAAGATGAAAGCAAAGCAGGAGAAGAGCGTGTGATGATTGGTTATACCGACTGGATGTGAGCACACAGCTAACTCTGTACGATCCTCACAGCCAGGAAAGCATTTGCAAGACCTACGTCTAGAAGGAACATGTCAGAGTGTGGAGAGCACAAGGCCATGCTCAGCCCTGCCCTCCTGTTCAGTTCACTGAGCGCAGTCACTTCCACACACAGATCCTCCCCTCCTAAACCCCAGCCAGAGGGGCTGCGAGAGCACCAAGGACTCCCAATGGCCTGCAGGCCAACCCAAGATATCAATCTCTCCTTACAGGCACTGTGCATGCAGCTACAGCCCTGATGCTGCACGGAGCGGGAACTTGTGAGGCGCAAATGTACGTGGGCGGCCAAATAAGGCAGAGGCTGTGTGTGAAAGTGGGCGAAAGGCGGCCCCTTGCTCTGTAGCAAGTGCAGGTGGTGGCTGCTTGGCTGGGCGTTCCCCAGAACTGCCGGCAGCTGCTTTCGGAAGAGACATTCTGCACTTTGTAGTTTTGGAAACTCACTTTTCATGACCTGAGGCAGAGCTGGGTATCAGTTCTTGAAACCTGTGCAGCGAAATCAACTCACTCACACTTCCGGCCCCCAGCCCAGGCCCTGGGTCGGCACTCTCACGCCACATAGGCTCAGGCTACCCAGAGAACAGCCAGGCTGCTTAGAGCCAGTTCAGACAAGGCTGACACACGCATACCCCCGGGCTTGGCTGAAATACTCCAGCAGCACTCCATGTAAGAGCAGAGTAGCAGCTTCTGTTGGCTGACTGCAGGCTCTGGAGTCCCCCCAAACAACTGGGATCTCTCTTTCCTGTCTCCTGGCCCTGGCTGGGATACATGACAGGTTCTTCCAGCTGCCTGTGTAATGGGAAAGTGCCATACACTGCCACCCTAATCACCTCTGCAGCCCAGCTCTGGGTACGTCTCTAACCCCCAAGCAGGAGACGATTCCCCTGCCCTTAGCTGTACAGGCAGAGCAGGTTTGGGGGAGGCTGCTGGGAAGAGAGATGATTCGTCTTGGCCTTTGCAATCGGGTGGCCATTTGAATAGCTGTGCAGGGGCCCCCACTTCCCTAGAACTAGCCCAGAGGCTAGCGAGTCAGTAGGCAGCCAGTTCTGCCCCATCTGTCCCAGCATGGGCTAGGGAGCTGAGCTGAGCTGCAGGCAGTGGGGCGAGCACGCTGGGAGATGCCACACTCCATCAGTATCACCTAATGCCCAGCCTAGCAGTAGAGGACACGCTACTGCTGGAAGCCCCATGATCTGCACCAGACAGAAAAAGCCAGTGCCAGCCACTCTGAGATCCCCTGGTACTCAAGCCAGTTGCCTGAGCCTCTTAGCCAATTGCCAATACTGGCTGTCAAACTTCACTTTCCTCCATTCCCCTTGCTGTCTCACCTAGATACAGGTTGCTTCTTCGTGTCCTGACACGCTGCACTGCTGTGCCGTTAAACAGCTGCCAGGTATCACTCCAGAGGTGGCTGCATTACACTTGTGGAAGGAGGAGAGATTCCTGTGCTGGGTTTGCGAAGTTCCCCACTCCCATATACTGTACACCCCACTGTTGGGCTACAGCCCACACAACCAACAATGGAGAAAAGGCTCTTCCGGTCTCTCCTCCACTTGCCAGCAAGATCCTTCCCTGGCCCCTTCCACCCTGAGCACACCAGACTGCCCCTATGCCCAGCACTTGCCAGCCTACTCCATACACAGATCCACCAGGGCCCAGCCAGCTTCGCTCTGCTCCATGCTCCCAGCAGCAGGGCAGGACAGACAGAACTGGGGAGGGAGGCAAGACCCCTAGTCTGGCCCCACTCCCAGGCAGCCAACATGGGACAACAGCCCGGGCCAGCCACCCCCCGAGTCTCCCTGTCAGTAAGCAGCACCCTAAGGGCTGGGCTGTTGAGCTCTCGGGGAGGGCTGGGTGCAGGGGGAGCCCCCAGCACAGAGCCTGAAAGCTGGGAAGGGTGAAGTGTAATTGGCAAGTCAGAGGGAAGCTGCCTGCTCCGCCGCTTCCCTCTGCCAGAGCTCAGCAAGGCCCACAAGGAGGCTGTGGCACCCCCCAGTGGCGGCTAAACAGGGTCAGCACTGAGGCCCTCAGCCAGCAGGGCTAGGACCAAGGAAACATGGGAACAGCCCCCTAACTCCAAGCACAGAGCCCCCCTGAAAGCCAACTCCACTGAATCCCCTCCCCCAACTCGGATAACTCAAACCACCTGCACGTACACTATGAACCTTGAATACTCTCCCCACACAAGCTTCCCCACAAGAGGATGCTGGTAAGCCCCAAATCCCACCCCGGACACGACTGACTCTGGCTAGCCTGAACCCTCCCCCACACGCCCCCTCAGCCCAGACTAAACCTAACTTATGCTGCCCAGAAACCATCACTAGCTCTCCCCAAGCTCCAAGGTTTAACCAGGAGCAGGCGTCCCAGGATCAGCCCTTTCTCGAAAGCAGCTCCGCCCAGCAGTCACCGACGCTTTTCACATCACAGTCGCAATTAAACTGAATCTCTTACAATTTCACTATTCATCGAGAATTGTCTCTTGTGTAGGAATTGCCAGGCTGGATCAGACCCCAGGTCCAGCATCCTGACTCCAATAATGGCCAGAACCAGATGCTCCAGAGAACAATGCAAGAACCCCACAGTAGGTTGTTTCAGGGTAATCGGGCCCCAGGAAGGTTTTTTCTAATCACCATCACTTAGTCAAGCATCTCCCAGCACGTGGCCAGACTAGCCTTGGGCCAGATGCAAACATTAAAATGAAGAGGCTTTTAACTCCACACATTAGGGTTGAAGGGTGCTCAGCACGTTTCATTTTCCTGTGGGGGATGGTTTAGGAGACACCCAGTTCAAAGCTAACTTAAATCCCCAAAGCACCAGGGTCATACCACGATTCAGAACCCAACTTTCATCCGAGTTTTGTGGTGGGATGTGAAATCAGCGGCAAAAACTCAGAAACAGTTGGCAGTGGGCATGTCAGAAAGGAGCCTTTTTAAATCTCATGGGCAGGAATATACACAGAACAATGTGACAACCTCAGAAAGCACAAGGATTGATATTCATGGAGTTACAGTAGAGATTTAGAACTGAAATGTGAATGCAGCCGTCATTAGGCAGAGGTTGAGTTGAGATTAGAACCTTGGTTCTCTAAACGAATATAGGTCTTGGCCTCAAGCGAAAACATCCATCTGCCACACATCCAAGTTCTTTCTAAGCTGCAAACAGCCAGTAGAGGGCCACATGCTCCCACACAGGTAAGTGTACATACACAGGCACACACTGCCCTACCCTGGAGCCAAAGAAAAACCATCGCCCATCCTGCCACCCTTGGTTTGTATAAGGTCCTACCCATCCACAGATACTGTTAATAACTTTGCCTTGTGATAGCCTCTCTTCAAACGAAGTCAACATGTTCATTTTCAAGGAGTTTTAACTCACAGGAAGTCTGGAGGGAGAGTAAGAAACCATCACCGAACTGCCGAGACAAACACCAAGAGGCAAAGTTTTAAATCAGGGAAATGTGAAGAATCCCTCTGAGCAATGAGCTAAATGCCTTAATGACTCAGCACTAGGCGTACCCCTGAAGTCACAAGGCCACGTACCCCTAAATCACTTTGGAGAAATCTGACCCTCAGAAATACATTTTTCTTCACACTTGCAAAAATATTCTCCTCAGTTTAAATGCAGCAACTTTTTTTGCTTCAGGCAAAGCAAGTTTTCCATGCTCAATTGATAGGATGCAAAAATAGGGCATTATAATGGACATTGATTGCAAGGTTAGTTCCAGAGGGGAAGGAAAATAGGATTCACATGGCTAATTTTTATGAGCTGCCAAGCACTTTGGCAGCTCTAATGTTTATAAGTCAGAGACTGTCCCATCCCCAGTGGTCAGCAGCTCTTGCTGGACAAGCATGGATTGAAGTGGAGCAAATGCAGAAGTAACATGAGCAGCATTTTCACAGGCGACAAATAGGGGAAGAGGAGTAGGGAAGTTCTATCGACCTGGAGGGCAGGGCACCGGTGAGAGCACAGGGGACTCTGGAGTCCAAGCTGCATGGAGTGCGGGGTGTAATGTGTGCACACACCCCTCACCTCTCCCCTTCACGGTGTCCAAGTGCTACCCCAAGCCAACGGGAGTCCCTATATCCCTCCACACAGCCCCATCTACAGGCCTTTTTCTTGCTCGACATGCCACCAAATCCTCAGCACCAGCTTCACCTCCTGCCTCCAGCTTGTGCTACCCAAGCACACAGGAAAAGCCTGCTTGTGACCATTAGGAGCTATTGCACTATCCAGTGCTCCTCTCCAGCTCCCTCCTCCCTTCAGCACCTGGCACTAGAGCTTCAGCCATTAGACTGCTCGATAGTGCAGAAACGAGGCCCCATCCCAGTGAGCACACCGATTCTCAGCTGGCCCAAGGTGCAGAGAAAGGGGTGGCAGTTGCAGAGTCCAAGCCCAATTCCAGCCTGCAAAGGGCAGCAACCAACCAGACCAACTCCCATGGTGAGTCCCTGCATGGGGCCCCAGCCCCCCTCAGACAGACTGCTAGGAGGCTGGTGCAATAGGTGACTAGGAAAAGAAAACAGATGCCTGTGACCACATTTTTATTGGGAATATTTACACAAAACAATCCCCCTCCCATGACCCCTCCCCCACACAATGTCTGGTTGACCTGCTGCTTCTGAGAAACTCAGGATGGGGGAGTCGGTACAATGCTCTTAGAGAAACCCTTCATCATACACAGAAGTGTTCCTGCCAGCCCACTGCTTCCCCCATCCCTGGCCTCAAAGATTCTCCATCTGCTGGGTGAAGAGAGAGGCACCATAAGAATCCAGATAATGCCTGAGAGGCTGAGTCTGATCCAAGCCCCCACTACCACCGCCATCAAATTAGGAGTTCCTGCTCCCCTCCCTCCCCACCCCGGACTGAAAAGCACCAGAGCTGCTTCCTAGAGCAGTCTCGGTACCCCAGCCGCTCTGCAGAAAAGGAACACTGGCCAGATGCTGGAGACTCCTCCATGTGGTGCAATGACGGCTTAGGTTTTTATGGCTGTGTCTCGGGATTTGTAGGCCACACCTCGGCTCTTCAGCTCCCGCACAATCCCTGCAACAAAGAGACAAACAAGAACTTCAGTGTCATTGGGAAAAGGGAGACTTGGGAAATCCGGTGGCTAT
Organism: Chrysemys picta bellii; assembly: GCF_011386835.1. NCBI lineage: Eukaryota > Metazoa > Chordata > Testudines > Emydidae > Chrysemys > Chrysemys picta. The sequence continues at coordinate 23,864,809 of NC_088809.1, forward strand.
GCGCCTACTCATCCTACCCCAGGTGTAGGCCCTCACCTTGTCCCCGTTCCCATAACGCCCAAAGCCTCACTAACACGAATTACTCTGTTCACATTCCTTGTGAGGGGGCAAGTCTCAGCCCCATTTTAGAGATGAGCAGCTCAAAGCGCCCATTAGATCATCCAGTCTGACTGCCTGTATAACACAGGCTGTTACATGCCACCCAGTCATCCCTGGATTGGACCCAATAACTTGTCTTTGACTAAAGCACCTTGCAGAAAGGCGTCCAGTCTGGATTTGAGAACATTGAGACCAAGAATTCACTAATCCCTTTGGCAGGTTGTTTCAGGGGCTCATCGCCATCACTGTTAACTATTTGTGTCTATTTCTACTTTGCATTTGTGTGGCTTTAACTTCCAGCTACTGGGTCTTGCTTGGCCTTTCTGCACTAGATTAAAGAGCCCGTTGGCATCCAGTATTTTCTCCCCATGTAATTAATTCCCCTGAACCTTCTCTTTGACCAGCTAAACAGGTTGAGCTCTTGAAGTGTCTGGCTGCAAGGCATTTTCATCAGCCCTCACCTCATTTCTCTGGATTTCTCTGCACCCTTTCCAATTTTTCCAACATCTTTTAAAAAGTGTTGATTCAACAACGGCACAGTCTTCCAGTATTGTCTCATCAATGCTGTATACGGAGATAAACATCACCTTTCTAGTCACTACTCCTGTTTATGGATCACAGCTCACATTCGCTCCATCTGCCCCAGCAGCACACTGAGAACTCAGGAGGATTTGCTTGTCCACTTTGACCCTTAAATCCTTTAAAGGCTCAGTAGGTATAGCCTGCATTTCTTCTTCCTAGATACGTAACACTGCATTGCGTCATCATCTCCTTTTTTCCAAATGCCAACACTGGGTAGGGCCAAGGGTTGAGCAGATTCCAACCATGTCAGTTCTGAGCTGCCATCGGAGTCTATTGGCGGGTTGCCTGGATGGCTTCACCTCCTATCTCCTTGACCATCCAGAGTTTCTCGCTCCATGCACTTTTCCATAGAGAAGAATTTTAGGCACTCGGCAGGGGGTTACTCTAGCAGCATGGCCAAACACTGAAGCTTACAGAGCTCTGTGTAAGTCTCTCTCACCCATAGAAGGTGGTCCAATAAAAAGATATTATCTCACCCACCCTGTCTCGCTAATATCCTGGGACCCACACAGCTAAAACACTGTCTGCCCAGTCTTCGTCATTTACCACTCCTCCTTTGTCTCACCTGCAAAATTGATCAGCAAGGATTTTATGTTTACATCCAGATCACTGATGGAAATGTTGCAGCATTGGGCCTACCACCTAACATTTTGGTGGAACCCCACCAGTAACAGCTGCATTTGATGATGATTCCCATCAACAACTACTTTTTGAGATGGTCAGTTAGCCAGTTTGGACTCAGTTTAAGACATGCTCCGATACTGTATAGTTCTCTTTTTAAAAACAGAGATCAGAAGGATGTGTAGTACTAAATCAAATGCCTTACAAGAATCTAGGTAAGTTACATCGATGCACTTTTATTAAGCAGACATGTAATCTCAAAATGAAATCAGGCAGAGAGGAACAAAACTTGCCTAGATCATACAGAGAGTACACGGCAGAGCTCAGAATAGAATTCTGATCCTCCCTCCACCATGTGTGCATTCAAGTGAGTCCCCCTACACAAGGAGACACCATCCCACCACCCTTTTAAAAATCAGGAGAAAAATCAACCAGATTACCTTGGGGCAGACGACCAGTTACAGACACTGCATACACACCAGGCTTGAAATTACCTGCAAGAGAGACAGACAGACACAGCACACACACTGGCTTATTCTCCACATCACCATCCAGGCAAGAGAACTCAGCCCTTGGTAATTTGGTTTGTTGAATTCCCCCCACCTCCACCCCCAATTCAATGGTAATAAGGGAGGAATACACTAGAAGGGAGTGAGAAAGCACTTTTCCCATGGAGAGTAAGTCACTGTGACTTTAAAGGACACCTGCTCAACAACAGAGCCCCAGGCAGGACTCCACAGCCCCACCTGAAACTTATCCAACCTCCCTGGCCCTGTGGGGGTAGTGAGGAAAGCTATTGCTGCTACCTGAACATTCGTCAGAGGAAAATAAGCTAAAGTATAAGAGGAGAGAGACACTCACTGACTCGCTGCCACTTGGAGACCCAGCTGTCCTCAGGGCTCATCATAGCAATAATCCTGCAGAAGAGAAGAGGATTAGTGCACAAGGCATGTGGTGGGACCGCAAGCCCCACCACACAGCACAACCCAGAGTAACCAGAGGTAGGATGAAGAGCAAGTCAAGACCCCCTCCTCCTACATTCGCCAGCACTTGGCAGCAGCAGGGTCATGGATACTAGCAGTAAAAATGAAGCCCTCTTCTATGGTGTCACCATGTCAGAGCTCCCTCTGACAAAAGATAAAAGGGAGGAGGGGGAAGTGTGGAAACAGGAGACTCCCATTAACTCATGGGAACGTACCAGCTCCTGCAGGTTGACAGAGACATGTCTGCCTTGACCAGTCAGATCAGACACTTGAGACTCCACTATCTATACACATGGTTGGCACTGCTGCCTAGAAGTCAAAGGCAGGTTACCGTATACTCTTGAGGGCATTCTGCACCAAAATTAATAATTCTGTGCACAATATTTTAAAATTCTGCACATTTTATTTGTCAATAAATAAATGCAGCGGCTCCAGCATGGCAGTGGGGAGCACAGGGCACTGGCCGCACGAAGGTGGGAGATCACCCTGCAACCCCCTCCCTGGGATACGGACTCAGCAGTGATGCTGCACCCAACGCTGACAGCACAAGGCCTGGGGGTCTGGGTGCGGAGGTTGCAGCAGGGAGGTCTGGGTGCTGGGGGAGTGAGGGCTCAGGGTGGGGCATCAGGTGGGGGTTTGAGTGCAGGGAGCTCAGTGGAGGTGCAGGAGTGGGGGTCTGGAGGCAGGGGGCTGGGTGCAAGACAGCTCCTGAAGCAGGGGTTGAGTTTCAACGGGGTGGGGTATATGGAGGGCTTTAGCCTTCCTGATTACACCCCTGCATGCTCGAGCAATATTTTTGTACTCCTCCCTAGTCAGCTGTCCAAATTTCCACTTCTTGTAAGCTTCCTTTTTGTGTTTAAGCTCACCAAAGATTTCTCTGTTAAGCCAAGCTGGTCACCTGCCATATTTGCTATTCTTTCTGCACATTGGGATGGTTTGTTCCTGCACCCTCAATAAGGCTTCTTTAAAATACAGCCAGCTCTCCTGGACTCCTTCCCCCCCCCCCCCCCCCATTAGCCTCCTAACAACAGCACAGACCTCTTTCATTTCAGCTACAGGAGCAAACGGAGGGGAGGATGGAGAGAAAGGGGGAGGAAAACACAAACACACACAGGACAGATGGAGAAACAGTTATTCTCTATACGGTCTGGCTCATAGAGGGACAACACACTTTGCCAGTGGGTTATACAATTCGTGAAGCAGCAGTGGAACACTGGGAAGAAGGATTCTGGATTTCTATCTCTGGCTAGGAGAGCAGAGTGTGGGCTAGTGTTACAGACAGCATGGCCTGACATAACATAACATAACAGCACCCTTGTGTCTGACCATCGAGGGAACTGAACCGTGGACCTCTGGATGTGGTAGCAGCAGCAGGCGACTTCACCACATTGTGTAAGCGTGGGCTACACAAGCACATGGAGGTGTTAGTGCTACAGAGCATTGCTGGTGCTGCAGAGTTGTTACCGCGGCTGTTCTTGGAGCTCTGGGGTTAGCTGCACTAGCAGAGAGTGCAGCTTGCTGTTCAGCAGACAATGTTGTTCATAAAAAGGCCACAGGCTCAGCTCGACGGTGAAGGTGCTTGGCCAGGTTTATTGTGAGCGAAGCACAGGACAAGCGCCTGGCCAATGGGTCACAGGGACACTGACACACATATGACAAGATAACAGCTCGGTCAGCATAACAGGATGCTGTCCCCTCAGCCATTACAAAGTGGCCCCTTCTATAGTTTCTCCTTTTATACATTGATACAAACAAGTTACATCTGACACTCCAAGTGTTGTTAGTTACCGCCCTTCTCCTTCTAGTTCCAACAAAATACCCTCATCCATTATCCTGTCATTCCCTCCTTATCTTATGAGAGGTCGATGTGGTCCTGTACCACCTCTTGAAAATTTGTTTACAGGGTTATTTGAAACCTCTGCGTGTTCTTGTACCATCCTCTCCGGTCAGAAATGGGCTTACTTGGTGAGCCAATACCGGGTGTGTTACTATACTGCCAAGGCCTACTCTGGTTCATACTGTGTGTTATGCCTAGGGCTCCAACAAGGCCTACACATGGGTCCGGTTGTTCCTACTGAAGGCTGTATGGCAAAATTTTACAGACTTGGCTCTATTACACTAGAGACATGGATTCTGTTGCCAGTTTTGCCAGAAGTGAATCTGTGCAAGCGTTAGCTCATCTGTGAAAGGAGCATACGATAGTTACCTCCCCAAGGTAACAGTCCGAGACCTTGGTTAAAGGAACAGAAATACTAGCAGCTGTCAGTGGAAGAGGGGGACTAGAACTCATGGCCCCCCTCACTCACCTCTCAATGCATCCTCCCCTAAACTACAATGCACAGTGTGGGGCTCTTCCCCATCCACTAGCCATCTGAAGGCAAGAACTTGTTGCATTTTCACAAAAATTCCTGCAGCAGGGGAATTGGTGATAAATTAATTATCAGCAAGGGAATTAATTAAGAGAACTGACAACACTTATCAGCTAGTTGTGCTAGAATTCTATTAATTATTTCAACCAGTTTAACAGATGCAAAGTAAGGCTCACTGGTTTGCAATGCATTTTTTAAACCATGAGTACATTTGCTACCCTCCAATACGGCATGAGAATCCGAGGGGCTGCATATTAACATGGCATACATTAAATTGATTACGAACTGGCTAACTAATAGGTCTCAAAATGTAACTGTAAACAGGGAATTGTCATCCTATTGGGTGTGTTCCAGCAGGGTCACAGAGATTCTTGGCCCTACACTAATTAACATTTTTACCAATGCCCTGGAAGGAAATATGAAATCATCACTGATAAAGTTCGCAGATGACAGAAAAATAAGGGGAGTGATAAATAATGAAACAGGTTACAGATTCAGAGTGATCTGGATCTCATGGTAAACTGAGTGCAAGCAAACAATGTGTGTTCTACTGCAGTTAAATGAAAATGCATACAATTAGGAACAAAGAACGTAGGCCATATTTACACAATGGGGGACTCCATCCTGGAAAGCAGTGACTCTGAAAAAGATTTGTGGGATGAGGGTGGATAATCAGCTGAATACGAGCTCCCATGGGAAGCTGTAGCAAAAAGCGATAATGCAATCCTGGGATGCATAAACAAAAGAATCTTGAGTAGGTGTAGAAAGGTTATTTTACATCTGTATTTGGCCCTGGTGCGACCACTGTTGGAATACTGTGTCCAGTTCGGGGGCCCACAATTCAAGAAGGCTGTTGATAAACAGGAGAGGGTTCAGAGAAAAGCTATGAGAAGGATTCAAAGATTAGAAAGCCTGCCTTATAGTGATGGACTCAAAGGGCTAAATCTATTTAGCTAACCAAAGAGAAGGTTAAGGTGTGACTTGATTAGTCTACAAGTATCTACAGGGGGAACAAATATTTAATCATGAGCTCTTCAATCTAGCAAAGAAAGCTATGACACAATCCAATGGCTGGAAGTAGATGCTAGACAAATTCAGATGGGAAATAAGGCATAATTTCTGAACAATGAGAGTAATTAACCATTAGAACAATTTACCAAGGATTTTGGTGGATTCTCCATCACTAACAATTTTTAAAATCAAGATTGGATGTTTTTCTAAAAGTTCTGCTTCAGGAATCACTTTAATGAAGTTTTCTGCTTGTGTTCCACGGGTCAGACTACTACATGATCACAATGATTCCTTCTGGCCTTGGAGTTCATGAATCTGTATTATACAGCGGGGTGGCCAAACTGAGGCTTGCGAGCCACATGTGACTCTTTTACAGTTAAAGCGCAGCTCGCAGAGCCCCCCATACCCCCCACATTCTCCACCTACCAGGCTGGATGGGGGAGCTCAGGACTTCTGCCCTGCACCAGGATGGCTGGGCTAGGGGCATCTGCCCAGAGGGGAGAGAGGTCAAGGAGCTTCAGCCCTGCGGGAGGTGCATGCCAGGGTTCGGTGGCTTCAGCCCCACTCTTGGTGAACCTTCGAGCCCAAGCAGGCGCCTCCTGCGGGGCTGGAGCCCCCAGCCCCTCCGCCCTGCCGCAAGGCAGGAGCCGCGAGCCCTGGCAGGTGTGCCTGGCTCTCAAATTTCTGAAGACTATCACACACGGCTCACATGGTCAGTAAGTTTGGCCACCCCTGTTATTCAGTCTCCTGTCTTTGCTCATGCTCAGCCTTGGAAGCACCCGTAAGATGACTAGAGGCAACCCCATCCTCAGTTCTCGTCTCAGGGCCTTACAGTTACCCTTGGCTTGTGGAACCACCTTCAGCTGGGACTCTTGCTCATGTGGGGGCTCCCCAGCTGGAGAATGCTGTTCTCCTTCTGTAAGGAACAGTGGGATACGGCCATGCTCCTCACTACAGAGCCCCAGTCCAACATCTCTGGCTTCCACGCCCATTGGCAGGCACCCTGGCCTCTGGCTAGGCCACTAGGAAGCCTCAAGGTACATCTACACTGCGATAAAAAAACTTGCATCACCAAGGCGCTTAGCCCAGGTCAGCTGACTCCGTCTGCAGGGCTAAAACCTGCAGTGTAAACATTCAGGGGCAAGCTGGAGTCCAGGCTGCACCATCACAGGGTCTCAGAACCTGGGCTCCAGCTCAAGCGTCTACACTGCAATTTTACAGCCTTGCAGCTTGAGCGCCACAAGCCTGAGCCAGCGGACCCAGGCCAGTCATGGCCGTGCCTAGACCATAGCCTCAGCCTCACATCAGTCAGTCGTGGGACATGCTGGGCCAAGCCCCAGGGGGAGCAGCCTGGCCAGGAAGTGCTACAGCTGGTGTCTAGTAGCACCCGAGTTCCCAGAAAGTCCCCGTGGCCCCCAAGCTGCCTCGCCCGGGGCTCACCCATCAAAGGAGGAGCTGGTGCAGTCATAGACCATCTCACGGTTGCCCTTCATCTGCAGGTAGGCGTCGCAGTTATCGCACCCGTCATACTCGAACTGGTCGATGGTCTGCGTGGCAGGAAGAGAGGATCAGAGCCTGGTATCCCCGCGCGTGTCCCCTCTCCGCCCACGCGCCCGACCGCGCCCGCGTGTCCCCTCTAACCACGGCCCACGCGTGCCCCCTCCCCCCACGTCCTGGCACCTTGACCAAGGAGCAGAGCAGACAGGCCCGCAGATGCCGCAGATCCTTGGGCACCGTCTCCAGCGCCATCACTCGCCCCACCCCCAACGGAAGAAGGCGAAGCCCCCGCGGACCATAGATATACACAACAGAACGGCTCGGTCACTTCCTGTGCCGGACAGGCGGACTTCCGGTCCCGCGCCACTCTCGGCGCCAGGCGCAAGCGCAGAAGGCTTCCTGCCCGGGTGGGAGAGGCGCGAGCAAGAGGACGGCCCCTCCTCCGCGCGGGCGGGGCTTGGCAACGGGCCTGACCTCGCTTAGCAACCGGGCCCGGCTTAGTGCCGACTCCGCGGCCCAGCCCGGCTATGGGGAACCGGGACCTGCGGCGTCGCTCCCAGAGCCCCGCGTCTGCCCCCGCTCTGCGCCCCCCAGCAGCGCCGCGGAGCCCCCGGGTCTCTAGCCGCTTTGTCCGGACTCTTGCTAATTGAGCTGCCGGAGAACCTACGGACACCCGTGTAGCCCAGCCCCTGGAGTAGGGCGTGAGAGGCATTTCCCCAGCGAGTTACTCAGCTGTGTATTAGTCACTAGGTGATTGGGCCCAGATCCTCCCCGGCAGTTAGGACAAGTGACCTCTGAGCAGCTGGGCGTTAGTGACCCGGAATTCTGGAGTCTGCTAGTGGCTCTGGAACCTGTGTGTGGCTGGAGAAGAGAAGACCGGGCTCCACTTCATTCTTCTGGCAGCAAGACAGAACTACCCCTGCCTGAAGGAAGGGAACAGTGCACAAGTGACTGGTTTCCGCTGAGATGAATCTGGCTTCTTTCCTCTGGCTCTTTTGGAGTTTGCCTGCACTTGCAGCATGTGTAGACATTCCTGAGCTAGTTTTAATCGAGCTAGTTCAGGTACCAATAGTAAGGAAGCTGTGGCCGCACAGACTAGCTGCTGAAGCACAAACCCACTAGGGAGCCTGGGTATGTACCATGAGCCTCTATGGCCTGTGCTATGTTAGCTTGTAGCTGGTTCATAATCCTCTGTGTAGTCCAGCCACAGGAAAATACAGAACCACTCTGTGTTAGAGGGGGTGATGCACAATAAAAAGTAAATTGCCATACTGCTCAAAGCCTCAGTCCTTCAGCTAATTCTCTCCTTTTTCTTTCTTCCTGCCCCTTTTCCTTTACTTTTCAGCTTTTGATTTGATTCACTTTTTTTCTTTCCCCTTTCTCTGTTTAACTCTCCCATCCTCCCACATGCTCATCTAATGCCCTTTCTTCACCTCCTCACTTGAGTATCAGGAGGGCAGAGATGAGGAAGCCATTTTGTTGCCCAAGAATATGACTTGTCCTGTCTTTTTTCCTCAGGAGGGGGATGGGATGCTACCAAAGGTACAGTAACTCCTCACTTAACATTGTTTCGTTGCTGATCAATTAGGGAACATGCTCGTTTAAAGTTGTGTAATGCTCCCTTCTAACGTTGTTTGCAGCTGCCTGCTTTGTCCACTGCTTGCAGGAAGAGCAGCCCGTTCAGCTAGCTGGTGGGGGCTTGGAACCAGGGTGGACCAGCAGCCCCCCCATCAGCTCCCCTAAGTTCCCTGTGCAGCAGCTGCCCAGCAGGCTATCAATGAGCAGTTCAGCTGTCCCTCCCCCCACTGCCATGTGCTGCTTCTGCCCTCTGCCTTGGAGCTGCTCCCCGAGACTCCTGCTTGCTGTGCGGGGGCAGGGAAGGAAGTGGGGGGCTAATGTCAGGGCGTCCCCCTCCTCCCCACTTACCCCATCTTCCATAGAGCAGGGGACACACACCAGGGCTCAGGAGGGAGGGAACTTGCAGCAGCAGTGGTCTCAGCAAGCTGATCTAATTAACAAGGCTGTGTACTTAAAAGGGAATGCGCATCTCTCCCTCCATTCCTGCTGCCTTGTAAAGTGAGAGAGTTAACCCTTGAGGGCTCAGCCAATGGCTAGTTCATCATTTAGCAGTAAGGCAAATATCCCACCTCTGACTCCTCCACCTCAACCAAGCTTCACAATCATCATCACTGTGTACCAGTATTAAATTGTTTGTTTAAAACATATACTGTGTGTGTGTATATATGTGTGTGTGTGTTTATATATGTGTATATGTGTGTGTGTGTGTGTGTGTGTGTGTATATATATATATATATATGTATATAGTTTTTTGTCTGGTGAAAAAAATTCCCTGGAACCTAACTCCCTCATTTACATTAATTCTTATGGGGAAATTGGATTAGCTTAACATCATTTCGCTTAAAGTTGCATTTTTCAGCACATAACTACAACGTTAAGTGAGGAGTTCCTGTATCTGAAGAGAGGTGTCTCTGTTGTGTCTGATTCCAGCTCCTACTCATTGCAAGGAATGAGGGGTTTGTGCAGTGCTTTATTCAGGCTACTGGAGTTCCTGGAAATCAGCAGATTGCACAGGCAGCTAACACAGCTTGGGCTTGTCAGGAGGCAGAAGCAATCCTGCCTACTGTGCTATCTTCACAATGCTGGCTGCCCAAGGGGAGGGGGCAGGGTAAGTACAGTAGTTACTCACGGAGAGAGACAGCTGGGCCAGGCTCCCAATAACCATCCCCCAAACCTAGCACACAGCTCCAGTGGCCCATCCCTCCTTGAGACACTACATGTGGGAGTAGATTCCCCCACATTCTGGTTGTGGGGGAGAAGGGAGAAAAAGTGAGCCAGGGTGGTTTTCACCCCGTCCACACCCACACCTTCAACAGTCAGCAGTCCCTCTCCCTGATGGGCTAACCAAGTTCTTCTGTTACCAGATAAGGTGCTAGCAGGCAGTACTACAGGTCCAGTTCCTATGCTGATGTGTGTTGTTACATTTGTACACAATAGCATTTTTTTTAAACAACTAGATTACCTAGAAGAAAACTACATTGAAAGAATATTATTTAAGTTGAGTATCAGAGGGGTAGCTGTGTTAGTCTGGATCTGTAAAAAGCAACAAAGAGTCTTGTGGCACCTTATAGACTAACAGACATTTTGGAGCATGAGCTTTCGTGGGTGAATACCCACTTCTTCCGATGCATGGGTATTCACCCATGAAAGCTTATGCTCCAATACGTCTGTTAATCTATAAGGTGCCACAGGACTCTTTGTCACTTATTTAAGTTGCAAAGTCTAGCACCTGACAGTTAGGAAATGCCAAATTTAGGGTTGCCCATGCAACCTTAATTTGCCTTCTTTGTGCATATGTATTGTGATAGAGTTTTTAATTACTTGGTCACATATTATTTTTCCTACAAGACCTCTGCCTCATTCAGTGCACAAGTTGGGTGCACAAAAGGACAGAATTAAAGTTGCACAGGCAACCAACTTTCAAGAACTTGAACTTTGCTCATGGGTGGACTGTACCTCCTGCTCCCACCTACAGCTAGGAGCTTGGGAGTGTTCTTCTCATGAACATCAGAGGCCAACATGAGATCATTTGAAATAATTTATTTCTGTGAAATTGGAAGGAGGCACCTTCTCAGACCACAAGCCTCTGATGACTGTATATAGAACAAAAACACAAGAACAGACCTGATACGTGGATAAATATATTAGTAAATAAATATATTTCTGAGCATATCACCATATTCAAACATCTTTGTTTCCATCTCAGACATAAATATACAGATTTGCATATATAAAAAAACCTATTTTTCCTTTTTGGTTTGTAATTTACCCAAAACACCCAAGAGCCTTGCAGAACAGACTCAGCAAAAACTAAAAACCAATGTTCACATTTCAAAAGGATCTGAGCTTTACAAGACGAAGGAACAGAGGGCTGTTTGCATGAATGAAGGAGGCTATAGACACAGCTCCGGGAGCTGTGCCTGCTTGGGGCTCCTCTCAGTGACACTGGCTGTCCTGGGAAGAGCCGGGGCTCTGGGGAAGGGCTGAGGGTTCAGCAATGGGGAATGCTCATTTGAGAAGCTCTGGCTTTCACGTCTCCTCCCAGCGGGGGCCTCCGCTCTCTTAGGGCAAGGAACCCCTGAACCCCTGCCTTGGACAAACACTACCGACATTCAATGCCTGATCCTGAGTGCTGCTGAGCTCCTGTGAGTCTCCTTGGAGTTACAAGTCCATTTGGAGGTGCAAGTGTTCAGCACATGTCAGGATTATTTTTCATTGATTCTTACATCATCTCCCCTCTTAGATGGCTAAGGAATCTATTCCTCCTTTTATTTCATAGTCCCTTGGATTAACTCTTCCAAACAGAGCTCTTCCCCTTCTTCCCATCTGATAACCCATACGGACAGAACTGCAACCCCTCCCCCATCTAAACTACTTCCTAGATCTGTTCTCCATGCCCAGAGAGATCTTGAGGCTTTGATAGGTTGGTTTTTGAAAGAAAAGTAGCAGCATAAGGCCAGAAAATAAAAACACTTTAAAGTGGGAGCTGCCCAATGCAGCCCACCTAATACTGCAGTACAGAGCAGCAGGGGTCCTTTACGACAGAGCACACATTCCACTGGGCTTGGGGCTTACGCCAGACAGAGTCCTCCTAAGGCAGGGGTTCTCAAACTGGGGGTTGGGACCCCTTGGGTTACGAGGTTATTATGTGGGGGGTCAGCCTCCACCCCAAACCCCACTTTGCCTCCAGCATTTATAATGGTGTTAAATTTGTAAAAAAGTGTTTTAATTGATAAAGGGGGTTGCACACAGAGGCTTGCTGTGTGAAAGGGGTCACCAGTACAAACGTTGGAGAACCGCTGTCCTAAAGGAAAGAGATGAATTCTATTAAACTGCGAATGAGAGGCCGAGTGGGCTCATCAGTGGGGGTTTAGCTCTGGGGTGGAAGTCGGCACTATGCAGGATCCTGCCCTTGGTCTGAAAGCAGCTTGGAGTTCAGGGCCCTCCTCTTTGTTAAGACAATTGAACAGCATTTGGCTGGTGAACTGCATAAGAAGAGCCATAGGCCAGCTTGCACCGTAAGCAGAATCTTGGGAATCTAGGCCAGCTCCTGCTTTTACTTCTAGGTTAAAGGTGACCTGCTTGGGGGGAAGGGGGCATTGGGCTTGTGTCCTTTTCTTTCTTCTTTCTGATGGAGAAAGAAAGCCTGAAAGGATTAAGATACAAATCTGTTTTTGACCTTAGAAATCCAGACCCTCTCCATGCTGAAAGACTCTGCGGTTGGCTAGTGAAATGATGGTATCACAGGAGCCAACAGAATGAGAGCAGACAAACTGGGGGAAGAGCTTTTGGTTAGACTGCACCCCTCCCACACCCAAGCTCCCTCCCAGAGCCTTAGGCAGCTGTGGGGGTGGGGTGGGACTTGGACCCATTCTGGGCACCACCAAAAATGATACAGACCTGCTGCCCCTGGGCGCAAACACCTCATGGTAGCAGCTGTGGGAAAATCTGTCCCCACATTAGGTCTCGGCCTGGTCTCTCCTACAGTAGAACATCAGAGTTACGAACTGACCAGTCAACCAGACACCTCATTTGGAAGCAGAAGTACCCAATCAGGCAGCAGCAGAGATAAAATAATAATAATAATAAAGCACATACAGTACAGTACTGTGTTAAACGTAAACTAAAAAAAAAAAGGGAAAGCAGCATTTTTCTTCTGCATAGTAAAGTTTCAAAGCTGTATTTTGAAATAACAACCATAATGTTTTGTTCAGAGTTAGGAACATTTCAGTGTTACGAACAACCTCCATTCATAACCGAGGTGTTCATAACGCTGAGGTTCTACTGTAGTTAGAAACGGGCTTCAGCCCTGAAGTAGGGGTGGGGGGACTTCTAGCATTTTCATTAGCATGAGAACACTGGATATTTCTCATGTACATATAACTGTCCAACCCCATTTTGAATCTTGCTAAGTCCTTACATGACTTTTTGTAGCAGCGAGTTCCATGCATTGTATGAAAACGTATTTTGTTCGATCAGCTTTGAATATCACACTTTTAATTTCATCAAATGGCCCCTTGTTCTTGTGCTGTAAGACAGGGAGAGCAGAAACTCCTGATCTCCCTTCTCAAGACCATTCATTAGTCTGATTTGTCTCCTCTCTAAGGTAACTATCCCATCTTTCCACTCTCTTTTCACCTGAGTTTTTCCAGTCCCTGATCATTCGCACCACCCTCGCCCTCTGAAACCCTTCACTTCCACAATATCCTTTCTGAGAGGGCTGATGAGGGCTGCACCATGTCCAGGGGAGGCTGCACCACTGAGTTCTATAATGGCATTATAATAGCTTCCTTATTATTCTCAGTGCCATTCTGTATGCATCTTCTTTGACCACAGCTGCACACCGAACTGAGGTCAAATGTAATAAGCATATCTTTCTAACAGATCTGCTCTAGCTCAGCTCTAGAGCAGTGTGATTCTGGAACAGCCTAGAGGAGTAGAGGGGCCAAACAACATCACTGGTTTTAAAATGTAGATTGATACATTTATGAATGGGATTATCTGACAGGCTTGGCTGCGATAGCAGGGGACTGGAGTCAAAGACCTAGAAGGTCCTTTCCAGTCCCCCAAATGGGGGAGGCATAGCTCAGTGGTTTGAGTATTGGCCTGCTAAACCCAGGGTTGTGAGTTCAATCCCTGAGGGGGCCACCTAGGGATCTGGGGCAAAAATCAGTACTTGGTCCTGCCTAGTGAAGGCAGGGGGCTGGACTCGATGACCTTTCAAGATCACTTCCAGTTCTATGAGATAGGTATATCTCCATATATATTAAGTTCTTATGTTGCAATAAGAAATCATGAGCTTGATGCAGGACTCACTGAGTGATGTTCTCTGGCTTGTGTTATACAGGAGCTCAGATTAGATGATCATAATCATAATGCTCCCTTCAGGCCTTAACGCTTGTGAATCCATGAATTCCTGGATTTCTAAGGTAAATACAAGCAACAACAAAAAAACCTCCCCAATTTTTTCCCAATGTCTCCATCAGAAAGAAGCTAGAAAAGGACACAGCTGATTTTGAAGAATTTTTTTGCAGGTCACTGAAAAGAGCGTAAGTTTCCAGAAATGTTAGTTGGGATGGGGCTCTACTGAGCATTTACTGTCCCAGATGCTTTCCCGGGGACTTCAGTGTGCGTCTCACTGTGTCATGTGATGACGATGGCAATGATCACGATGAGGAAGGCAGAGAAGGAGGACCCAGGCTGGCTCATGGATTAAGAGGATAGTCTCTCATTTCTCCATGATTCCCATGCTTTCCAAAAAGATGCTTAGAGAGGCTTTGAAACATGCACCACAAGTGAGCTACTCAGCACAGTTACAGGGCTGGCCTTTATAACTACTTTGATAATTAAGCAAAGACTTAAGTGATGAATGAGGAATCTAATAACATTTCCAGGTAACGTAATGGATTCTGCGAAGATTCTCAGCCCCAGCTCTTTCCTGGAAATGCTAGCAGAATCCTGAATGTCCTCACTGCTCCTCCAGCTGGATCCTAGTATCGGCAAAACTACAAGTTGTCCCCACCCTGGCCTCAGCTGAAGGATAGTTAATTGCCAAGTGGCAGGGACCCTCAATTCCCACTGCAGTCAATGGAAGCATCTTGCAGGGTCAGGACCTAAGAGAGCTCCTGCAGTGTAGAAATGGAAGAGAGTATCTTGTGTTTAAGTTTGAGAAATAAGAGTATTCAGGGTTAGTGAAGTAGGCTGGCCTGACTTTGACCTAAGTGAGGAAATGAAAAAGGCAGGAGCTATTTGGCTATATAATGTCATCTCTGCAGCTTTTAGTCTCATTTCCAAAAGCCTCCAAACTCCCACAGGTTTGTGACCATGCCAAAATACCGGTTTATGTCTACCCAGCAGGCTCTCCAGATAACGAACACTGGACACAGGGTTGGAATGAGTAAGTCCATGCCCCCAGAGTGTCTTCTGATCAGTGTGTGCTGTCCGTGCCTTAAAAAGAGAGAGGAGTGGTGGTTTTGTGTGACAATAATATAGTAAAGTGGGCGGGGAGCAGGCAGGAGGGGGCAGCATGGAGGTTACCAGCACATTTTGTTTCTCAGTGTGGGGCAGACTAGGACTGTTACTACACTACCTGCTCAGAGATACAGGAAATAAGTCACTGATTCCAGTTCTTGTTCGTTTCCTGAATGTTTTGTCCACTCTGGCTCTCTGTAGTAGGCAGAGGAGTTCATCTTTCATTAAACAGAATGTTCGTACACATCTTGGATCTCCTCCTTGGATCCTGCATTCAAAAAAGAAAATGTAAGTTATAGGTATCCCAACCCCCAAGGCCCAACTCCAACGGGGGTTTTGATCCAGAGAACAACAAATACCCCCAGCTTCCTGCCAGCATGTCCTGGGGGAACCTTCCTGTCCCCACCTGCATAGTCAGTCTAACCTTCCCAGGTAATGAATAGTCCAAGCTATAGCTAAGGATAAAACCAAACTGCTCTTATAAGTGCCTGGTTCGCTCAGTATCAGAGGGGTAGCCGTGTTAGTCTGAATCTGTAAAAAGCAACAGAGGGTCCTGTGGCACCTTTAAGACTAACAGAAGTATTGGGAGCATAAGCTTGCATCTGAAGAAGTGAGGTTCTTACCCACGAAAGCTTATGCTCCCAATACTTCTGTTAATCTTAAAGGTGCCACAGGACCCTCTGTTGGTTCGCTCAGAACTTTCTGAAACCACTTACCTTGGATGTGACACTTTCCGGCCTTTGTGCCAGCACCAAAGGGGGTTCGGTTGTTGGTGTTTTAGGGAGGCTGAGTTTGTTTTAATTTGGAGTAAAATACATTGAGCCATTTTTGAATTATTAGTGATTGACAATAACAATTATTTGTATACCCAGAGTGCCCCTGACCAAACCCTCCATGCCTTGGGCTGTACAGCAGAGTCAACTTGACTGCAGTACAAGGAGTATACAAGTTCTTTGTGTGTGGATGCAAGCGGGTGTGTTGTGTGTCAAGAATGTACTGGGGGAAAGCTACATGGAAAGTTGTGTAATTGTTTCTGAGTTGACAATGAAGTCAAGCCCCTGCAGAGGCAGAGTTTGAGCATGAACTCCAGGCTTGGGTGCTCTGCTGAGGTAGTGGTAGGGCCTGACAAGTGCCCATTTCTCTCTGAATTATCCAGGCACTGCATGGTTTACATAGACATGTTTCAGCCTATAGTCTGCTCACAGACTATTTGCCAGGACTATTGCTTCAAATATTCACTATCTCTGCTGTGTGACTAGGCACATAAATCACATGGGATTGTTTCTCCCCCATCACTGAGTGACTTGCAAATCATAGAATCATAAAGAAGATTAGGATTGGAAGAGACCTCAGGAGGTCATCTAGTCCAACCCCCTGCTCAAAGCAGGACCAACCCCAACTAAATCATCCCAGACAGGGCTTTGTCAAGCCGGGCCTTAAAAACCTCTAAGGATGGAGATTCCACCACCTCCCTAGGTAACCCATTCCAGTGCTTCAGCATCCTCCTAGTGAAATAGTTTTTCCTAATATCCAACCTAGACCATCCCACAAGGTGCTCTCACGATGGATACACAAGTATGTCCAGAACAAGTGTACATCTGTCCGAGTCTTTACAACGTTCTCCTTGCCCCACATTTATTGAGAATGAAAGGAAACAGTTACTTGTCTTAATATTTGTGGAAAGTAAATACAAAAGGTTGTGAAACCTGTCACAGCAAATTCAGTGTCTGCAAATACTTCACTGCTTTGGAAATGGGACCAGACAAAATACAGGCAGAAAATAAGCAAAGAAATTTAGCGTGAAAAAAGCAGCTACTAGATTTGGGAAAATTAATCCCAAACAGTTGCAATGCAAAAGGAGTGCTCTGTCTCTGCATATATGTACATAAATAGATAATAGATGAGGTGCCAGTAGGTAGTGCTTAAAAATAGGCAGCAGTGTTCCTGGGTTTTGCAGGACCAATAAAACCTGTTGTTAAGCACTGCAGATTGTTTCTCATATGCAATATTTAAATGCAGCTCGCAATGTGGAGTCAGAGATTTTACTTATCGAATTCTACTTTGTGGCTGACCAGAGGCCCTGAGTCACTTTGGCATTCCATGCCCATCTGCAATGCCAGTGCATGGGTCTGTCTGTGAAGCAAGCATTCTACGGCCTCGTGGACAAACGCTGAAGCAGCTGCAAGGCTAATATTCTCCCGTGTCCCATTAGTGTCACCCCAGGACAGAGAAGTGTCCACACACAGTCCAGCTTCACAAACCAGACCAGGAAATAACTGAAACACCGTAAGTGCTTCTGCTTTGGTCAGAATCAAGTGACAAGCTGCGGCTGTTGGAAGCGATGGACGATGTAATGATCTACAAGGTAGCAGACAGTTCCAGCCTGTAATAAAGAATCAATATGGGGATTTTTGTAAAGGTCTTGGATTCCTTCCCGGAGAATATCACTTGCAAATCAGCCCTAAAATGAAACTGCTACATGCACCACACAGAGTAGCAGTTCCTATGAAGGAAGAACTTAAAAACCAGCTTGACAACTTTGTGGAGCGGGGAGTCTAAAAGAAAGTTAAATGATTGACAGATTGGACAGCAGTCCAGTAGCTATTAAAACACTAGACAAACTCTGGTATTCACCCCATACCCCTCAGTGAAGCTCCAAAACTCTCCCATTGTACTTTCTCAGCCACTGGAGGGATCCTGCCCAGCCTCACAATGGAGCTGTTCTAGTCAGACACCACAGATGGCTTCTGGCAGGTGAAACGTGTGACAAACATCTGGACTCCTTTAGGCAGATATAGACGGCTGGGAAGGCCATTTGATATTTCTCTGTCTCCAGAAGAGCACCAGGGATGTCACCATGAAGTGCTAGAGGGACTCAGGGAGTTCATGTAATTGCAAATGGCATATAAGGGCTTGTCTACACAGCCCCACAGTGTGGACTATGGGGGTGTGAATTGCAGTGCACACCAAAATGTTGTGCTGTAACTGTCCCCATGTAGACCCTGCTAGCATGAACTAAAACGTACCTTGTTTGCATTACCGTCGTCCTGTTTCAAGCAGGACTGTTTTGGCTGTAGAGGATTGATTGTAGAGACACCCTCGCAGCGGCTAATGCTGAGCACAATCATGTCCTGATTGCGCTGTTCAGCAGAGAATTTCTAGTGAGCCTGAAACTGGCTAATAAAAAGCGAGTCTGTGCCTTCTACCTGTGCCACATACCAGACACCTTTGAACAGCAGAGAGCTGAAAACCAGACTGGAGACACCTCAGGCAGTTTGGGAAATGGCCATCCAGACTGTCCAGATCAGAAGGAAGAGGTGGTGCTCTTTAGTATTCGGGAATATTGGAGATACTTAGAAGAAAGAGAATCGACTTGCTGGGCAGTAACTGAAGTTCTTCGAGCTGTGTTGTTCACATATGTATTCCCCTCAAGATGTGTATGCATCCATGTGCTCTCGATTGGAGATTTTTGCTAGTTGTGTCCGTTGGTCTATGCAGGTGCCCTGAACACCCTCATGCCCCGTACCGAGGGCATAAAGGGTGGAGCTGGACCAACTGCCATTTCAGTCCCCTCTCTACTGCAGACCTGGAAGGTGTAATAGGACGTTGAAGCAGAAGGGAAGGAGGGAGGGTCATGGACTAGACATATGAAACAACACATCCCAAAGAACTCCAGTTACTGTTCAGGTAAGTAACTTCCCTTTCTTCTCAAGTGATTGTCCCTATGTATATTCCACTCATGATGACTCCCAAGCAATGACCTGAATAAGAAGGTGGGAGCTTGGAGTCTTAACCAGAGACCTTTACTGAAAGTCTAGATGCCTCTGTCACAGCACAGTGTCTAGGTGTGTGTGGATCCCCAGGTGGTAGCTTTACAAATGTCTGCAATGGGGACATTTTATAAGGAAGCATCTAAATGGGCCCTATTATTTGGTCATTATAATTTGACTACCTTGTAGCACAAATTGATACATTACAAAGCTCATTTTGTCAGCCTCTCTGTTGATATGGGGTTTCCCTTCATCCTTTCAGCACAGAAAACAAACAGTCTTGGAGAAGACCAAAAGGGTCTGGTCCGCTGAAAATAAAATGCTAAGGGCCTTTTAATGTCTTAAGTGTGTAACTTGGCTTCACCACGGTTAGTATGGGGGTCTGAAAAAAATATGGGCACATGGATGACCTGATTTAGATGCAACTTCGACACGGTTTTTGGAATGAACTTTGGATATGGTCTCTGCGATACCTGATCTGGACAAAAAATGCACACTGGGGGTCCGCCATCTGAGCCCCTAGTTCACCTACCTCATTGCAGATGTTATTGCGATGAGGAAGGAAGTTTTCACGGATAAGTGCTGTAAATAGCATGTAGTCAAAGGTTCAAAACAGGGACCCATAAGGCCTGCTAAGACTCCATTTAAACCCCAGGGGTTCCCACATGGAGGAAATACTCTCACTTTTAAAATCTGGTAGTGGTAGGATGGGAAAACACAGTGTATTCCTCTACAGCTGGTTGGTGGCACTAACAGCAGCTTGTGCATTCAGCATCACATGACAGTCACAGCTATCCAGTCACCAGGATTACAACACACTGGCAGATAGATCTGGGCAAGAATGCCTTGACAGACCATGAATGGGAAATAAGACCTGAAATAACTGATTGAGACACCTGTGTTCTTCAGGAACAGCATTTACTCCAAGATCAAAGGAATTTTGGCATCCAAAGGCATTAGGTGATGTTCACACCAAACGACAAATATTCTCCACTTTGAATTACTAAGTCTTTTTAGTGAAGACTTTCCCGCTATTGATTAGTATGTTAAGTAGTTCAGAAGAACATTTACTTTTTCTACTTCGGACATCTATCCAAAGCCCATGCAGTTTCATGGAGGGTGTGTAGGTTGGGATATTGGATTAGATAGTTGTTCTAAGATACTAGGTCTGGGTTTAATGGTAGAAGTATTGGTGGCAACTCGAATGAGTTGTGGGAAGCAATACTGTCTTGGTCATACTGGAACTATCAAGATAATCTTTGCTGCATCCTGCCTGACTTTCTGGAGCTCAAAGGAACTGGTGGGAATATATATATCTGAGCATCTGAACATGAAAGGAGCAGTGCAGCCCCTAGGGACCCCACACTGAATCCCCATATGGACTAGAAAGTTGGACATTTCTTGCCCTCGTGCATTGCAAACAAGTCAATTGAGGAGAGATCTCACCTCTTGAAGATGAACTGAATCATTGAATACTTTATTTCCCGTCCATGGTCTGTCAAGGAATTCTTGCTTGGATCTATCTGCCAGTCTGGTCTGTACTCCTGGTGAATGGATAGCTGTGACTGTCATGTGATGCTGAATGCACAAGTTCCAGTGTTGCACTGCTTCTCTGCACAGGGTTGACAAATCCCCTCCCTGCCTGTTTACACAGACCATGGAAGTTGTATTGCCTATCATGATCTGAATGGAACAACCCCACATGAATGGTAAGAACTCCTTGAAGGTGTTTTGGATTGTTCTGAGCCCCACAGTATTTATGTGGAGTTGAGACTCTTGAGGCATTTGCCTGCACTAAATGATGTTCCAGGTGGGCTCCCTAACCCAAAGAGCAGCATCTATAACTATCATCTCCATTGAAAGGAGCAGGAAGCAAGGGACTCCTGTACCTAGGCTGAGGGGGGGCTTTCTACCAACTGAGTCAGAGTAGAATCTTCTGTGGGATTGTTAGGAACCTAGCCAATTTGTGTTGATTTGGAATGTAGACTGACTTAAGTTCTGCATACATTTTAGGTGAAGTCTGGCATGCAATGCTACAAAGGTGCTAGAGTCCATGTGTCCTAACAAGGTGAAACAAATGCTTGATGTTGTCTGAGGCACCTTCTGCAACTGTGCGATCAGACTTGTCATCATCTGGAAACTGGGCTGAGCTAAATAGTCCATCAGGGCTCTGCTAAATTCTGTCCATTGGGATGGTACTAAGGGCAGCCTTTTCTACTTTTACCTTTAGGCTCAGGGTACTGAAGAGATTAAGAATGGTCTGGATGTAATTCTGCATATCCTGATGAGACCTCTCCTTGATGAGCCTGTGATCCAAATATGGGTGTACTGAAAATGGATGAGGAAGGTAGGTGGAGTGTAAAACTGGATCACATAACCAAACATTAGGATTTCTCTGACCCATTCCTCTGATGTTATGAGGTTCCCAGAATGATGATATGTAAAGAGAAGGTTTCCAATGGGTGTTAGAGCAAAAGATTAATAGGTTCCAAGGCCAGAAGGGACCATTGTGATCATCTAGTCTGACTTTCTGTATGGCACGGGCTAGAGAACTTACCCAAAATGATTCCTAGAGCCGATCTTTGAGAAAAATATCTAATCCTAATTTAAAAATGGTCAGTGACGGAGAATCCACCAGGACACTTGGTAAATTGTTCCAGTGGTTAATTACCTTCACTGTCAAAAATTTATATTTTATTTCCAATCTGAATTTGTTTATCTTCAACATCCAGCCATTGGATTATATTATGCCTTTCTCTTCTAGAAGAGCCTGTTATTAAATATTTATTCCCCATGTAGATACTTATAGATTGTAATCAAGTCAACCCTTAACCTTCCTTTGTTAAGCTAAATAGATGGAGCATTTTGAGTTTATTGATATAAGGCATGTTGTCAAATCCTTTCATCTTCTTGTGGCTCTTCTCTGAACCCTCTCAAATTTATCAACATCCTTCTTGAATTGTGGGCACCAGAAGGGGATACAGTATTCCAGCAGTGGTTGCACCAGTGCCAAATACAGATGTAAAATAACCTCTCTACTCCTACTCAGGATTCCCATCTATGCATCCCAGGGTCACATTAGCTCTTTTAGCCACAGCATCCCACTGTAAGCTCATGTTCAGCTGACTAGCACAATCCCCAAATCTCCTTCAGAGTCACTGATTCCCAGGATAGAGCCCCCCCCCATCATGTAAATGGCCTAAGTTCTTTGTTCCTAGATGTATACATTTATATTTAGCCATATTAAAATGCATATTGTTTGCTTGTGCCCAGGTTATCAAGCTTTCCAGATCACTCCGTATCAGTGACCTGTCCTCTTCATCATTTACAATGCCCCCAATTTTTGTGTTACTGGCAAACTTTATCAGAGTCATTAGCAAACTTTATCAATTTATGTTTTCTTCCAGGTCATTGATTAAAATGTTAAATAATGTGGGGTCAAGAACCGATCTCTGCAGGACCCCTCCCTGGAGGCATGCTTGCTTGCTGGTTCACTGTTCGCTGTTCTTTTGAGACTTCTCAGTTAGCCAGTTTTTAATCCATTTAATGTTTGCCAATTATCTGGACCTACTGATTTAAAAATATCTAACTTTGGTAGCTTCTGTGTAACATCCTCCAGAGCTACTAGTGGAATGGAGAGTGTTATCAGCATCATATAATGCGACTATATCATCTGCTTTTTCTCCAAATACAAAACAGAAACATTTATTGAACATTTCAGACTCTTCTGCCTTATTATTGACAATCCTGCCATTTCCATCGAGTAATGGACCAATACCATTGTCAGGATTCTTTTTGTTCCTAAAATATTTAAAAAACTCTTTTTAACTCTGCTGCTCATAGATTGATTTCTTCCCCTACTTCCCTTATTAATTTTCTACACTTCCCAACTTCTGATTTATATTAATTACTATCAACATCCCCTTTCGTGTGTGTGTGTGTGTGTGTAATTTGTTTCCCCTCTGTGACGGAGCAGGGAGTGGGGCGGATTGACCTGGGGATGTTGCAGGGGAGTTTTACCGGGACTGTCTGCATTGGGGATGGGAGAGCAGGGGGTGACTTCACTTGAGGGATGATACCTGAGCCTGTAACCTGAGCCGGGAAACTGGACAAAGGCTGGAGGAAGAGCCGGGGAAAGGCTGGGTGAGACTGCTGGAGGGGGTTTCAGTTTGGAGCGGTCTGGGGAAACAGAGGGAACCCCAAGGCTGGGGTCTAAGTTCCCTGCCCCCCACGCTCCCCAGAGGGACCTGACTGAGGGGTCCTGGTTGTACCTACAAGCTCTGTTTGGGACTGTGTTCCTGTCGTCTAATAAACCTTCCATTTTACTGGCTGGAGGGTGCAGAGCCCTGACTCCCTTCCACTCTGTGACACCCTCTAAACAAGATCGGGTTTTATAACCAGCACAGCCTTCTTCCTCAGTTGCGGAAGTGTGGCTTTGTGAGCATCTAAGAAGGTGTTCTTAAATGATTCCCAATTGTCATTCACAGTTTTCTGATTAAATTCTTCCTCCCAGCTGAGTTGGCTCATAATTATTTTCAGCTTTGTGAAACTAGCCCTATTCAAGCATCAACGATCTATACTTACTGGTCTGGACTTTATTCTGTTTACACATTATAAATGTGATCAAGTCATGATCACTTGTACCTAAGCTACCATTAATTTTAAGTTCTGTGATCAGTTCCTCTTTATTTGTTATGACAAGGTCTGATAAAGAATTCCCCCATGTTGTCTGCAACACTTTTTGAGTAAAGAAATTGTCATCTGTAATCTTCAGAAATTCCAACAATTTTGCTATTACTTTTTGAGTCTTTGGCTAGCTGTTCTTCAAATTCGTTTTTGGCCTTCCTAATTATATTTTTACACTTCATTTGCCAGAGTTGATGCTCCTTTCTATTTTCCTCACTAGGATTTAACTTCCACTTTTTAAAGGATGCCTTTTTGCCTCTCACTGCTTCTTTTACGTTATTGTTTAGCCATGGTGGCACTTTTTTGGTTCTTTTACAATGTTTTTTAATTTGGGGTATACATTTAAGATGAGCTTCTATTATTGTGTCTTTAAAAAGTTTCCACGTAGCTTTCAGGGATTTCACTTTTTGCGCCGTACCTTTTAATTTCTGTTTAACTAAATTCCTCATTTTTGTGTAGTCCCCCTTTCTGAAATTAAATGCTACAGTGTTGGGCTGCTGTGGTGTTTTCTCTGCCAGAGGGATGTTAAATTTAATTATATTATGGTCACTATTACCAAGCGGTCCAGCTACACCTCTATCTCGATATAACAAGAATTTGGATATAAGGCGGTAAAGCAGTGCTCCGGGGGGAAGGAGGGGAGGGGAGAGGCTGCGCACTCCGGCGGATCAAAGCAAGTTCGATATAATGTGGTTTCACCTATAACGTGGTAAGATTTTTTGGGCTCCCGAGGACAGCGTTATATCGGGGTAGAGGTGTATATTCACCTCTTGGACCAGATCGTGTGCTGCACTTAGGACTAAATCAAGAATTGCCTCTCCTCTTGTGGGTTCCAGGCCTAGCTTCTCCAAGAAGCAGTTTTTTAAGGTGTCAAGAAATCATGGTATCATGGATCTCAATGTGTCAGATGGGTATTTGCACAATTTACTGCAAAATGTGAATATACCACATTCTCCACATCGCAGCATACATGGTAGAAGGACAAGGACGATTCTGCTGACACAGCCATTGTTCCTATGAGCAACTAGGGAGCAGTTGCATCAAGGGATGGCCCAGGTGCTTCAGTGTAACCACTCACTATGGCAACGGCAGGATTCCTGTGTTGATCCTAACAGTGCTCCAGTAGCTGTCCCACAATGCTCCTGTCCCTACAAGAGTGGTCACTATAGTCACAATTTTGCACTTGGCTGCCCAGGGACCACAAATTCCAGAACCCCACCTTCCCCCTTTAAAAACCTCAGCATGTTTCAAAATGCCTTTTTCTGGTTGCCTGCCTTGGAAAGCCCACCTACTAGCCCACGTTTGTAAGCATCTCACCATGCCAGCTCAGCCCAGACAGAGCTATACATAGACATGCTCCTGCCTCCAAGTCCTGGATCTCCTTGGCCTGTGGGGAGAAGAGGCTGTGTAAGCCGTTAAGGAACAGCCAAAGGAATATAGACATCTGTATGCACATTGCACAGGGGATGCCAGACTTGGCACCAAAGGAATGAGCAGCAGTGCCAGGTGAAAGCCAAGAAACTTCAGCAGGCATATCAGAAAGCAAGGAAGGGCAACAACAAATCTGGGGCCACTCTGCAGACTTGCTGCTTCTACAATGAACAGTATGCCATACTTGGCGAGGACCCTACCAGCACTCTGAATGTGATTGTGGACGCATTGTTAGAACTGGGCGCAGAAAAACCTTCAATGCCCAGTGAGAAGGAGGCGGGAGGGGGCACAGAGGGGGATGCAAACCATACTGCCAGCAAGGAGCTGTTCAAAACTCCGCCGAAATCAAGCCAATCCCACCAGGCAAGAACAGAGGAGCCAGGTGAGGAAGAGAAAGGGAACTCAGCTGAGTGTATGAAGTGCGCAACCCTGCATATCGATGGCAGTAGAACGGACTCAGTCCAGGTGACGCTGTTTCATATCCAGGATGAACCCATGATCTTCCTCAAGGACGGGCAAGCATACCAACATCTTGGCACACCCATGGGTTTCTGCGTCCAGCAGACACCTGAGGATACCATTGCGGAGATGCTACAAGATGTGGCCAGGATCGACTCCTCCCTACTGGCACCCTGGCAGAAGATCAACGCCTTGAACACCTTCCTGATCACCCGTATCTCATTCGTCCTGAGGGGATCAGCCGTACCGAAGGTACCTCTGAACAAGGCAGACAACACCATCAGGCAGCTAGTGAAGAAGTGGATGTTTCTTCCCAGAGAGACAGCAATAAACTGGTGTACATCTCACACAGGCAGGGTAGTGCCAGCGTCCCTCAAATGGGTGATCTGTGCGACACTGCAGTGATCATTTACACCTTCTGCCTTCTGATGTGCCCGGACGCCATGGTGAGGAACACTGCAGAAAGTGCCATGCAGGATGTTATCAAGAAGCAAATTGGCAGGACTCCCTCCAACCAAGATGTCGCCATCGCCACCTACCTTAGCAGCTCCCTGGAAGGTGAAATTGGAAGAGACGGCGAGACTTTGCTTCACTCTGGACTCGTGCCCACAATGCTACATGACGACTGGAAAAGCATATCGGCTGCCGCTGGACATGGTGCGAGGAATGCCAGGAGCTGGGAGTCCTGGTGCCACAGATGAAGAACACGGACCACACAATAGTCACTCCAAGAGCCAGAACCATGCTAGAGAGGACCCTGAAGGATGCCATCCACTGCCAGTATGTGGAAAAACTGAAGTGGAATCCGGTCCAGGGCAAGGTGTTCGAGATGACGTGCAAGTGGGATGCCAACAACCACTTCCTCCCCGGGGGCAGCTTCACCTGCTTTGCTGACTGGAGGTTCATCCACAGGGCCTGGCTCAACTGTGTTCTGCTGAACGGAGCCGTCCACCATGGGAATCGGGACAAGCAATGCAGGAAGTACGGCTACGCCAATGAGACACTACCCCATGTCCTGTGTAGCTGCAAGCCCCATTCCAGAGCCTGGCAGCTGCAACACAATGCCATCCACAGTCACCTAGCCAGAGCCATCTTGCCACCCATGGGGAAGGTTGCTGTGAACTCCACCACCCCGGAATGGTCAGCCAACTGCAACCGGACATCATCATCACCAACAAGGACCGGAAGAAGATCATGGTGGATGTCACAGTGCCCTTCGAGAACAGCACCCTGGCCTTCCCATGATGCTCGAGCTTGAAAGATGGAGAAATACGCCCTTCTGGCGGACACCTTGAGAGCTATGGGTTACCAGGTTCAGACACACATGCTGATCATCAGAGTCTTGGGCACATTGGACCCCAGTAACGAGCAAGTGTTGAGAGAATGCGGAATCGGTCAATGCTATGTTTGGCTGATGCGGCAACTCATGGTGTCAGACAGCATCAGGTGGTCGAGGGACATCTACATAGAACACATCACCAGACACTGGCAATACCAGGAGGGATGAGCTGGAGTGCCGATGAGAAGCACAGTAAGGAAAGTAACTGAAATATTTCCTTGATAGATTGTATTTTCTAAATGGACAACCTACCCTAAATTCTCAATTACTGAGGGACAATCTTCACTCATTGATATATTTTGCTTCCCACAACCACATCTCTGTACAACTTTTCATGAGTGATGGACCCGAATACTTGGATGCTAATATCTAAACTGTATTGTTAAATGTATTCACCTAAATCTGGGTTATTGCTGATTATGTACTATATGTATCTTATGACTTTTAAAAACAAACTTTGTTTTTGTGGATAATCTAAGCACTATACCCAGATGTACAGATACTCTTTTCTCAACCTGTGTATTATATAATTTTAACATTAACTTTAATAAAAATTTAAAATCTGTTCCTCACAGGCATCTTTGTTTCCCTATTCATTGTCCAAAACCTCCCCTCCCTTTGTCCCTATTTTAAAGTGGTGCCCACCCCATCCACATGTTTAGAGAGCAAAGAGGGACTTTGGATTCCTCACTTTACTTTTAAAACCAGCACTGGGAATCCAATTCAGGTTAATGCTTTGCAATTAATATCTAGTTCATAGAATCATCAACTTGCCACTTTAATCAACTAGTGCATGTTAGGCAATAAATTCAAATAGATTAGTGCAGCAGGCCAAATTCCACAATCCACACAGATCAGGGTCCTGTGCTCGGTTAGTGCTAGAAGAAAGGTAGAGGTGGTGTTCACTTTGGCTGTCTGGGCTAACAGGGGGCCACAATTCTTCTCATGCTCAGTACTTTGTTTGAACAGGGAATTGTCCCTTTTATCCATTTGAACAACCTCAGTGAAACTTTCATGGAGATACTCTGCAATCCTCTCTGGAAGGTTTCTATGGATGGCAGCCTTGTTTCTTCCCTGGGATAGGAGACATCCCCATGCCACTCTGCGATAAATTCAGCTGGCAACAGAGCAATAAACAGTATAGTGGTATATGGGCCAGTGAAGCCTTGGGAGGCCAGTAGCAGCTGTGTTCTCTGGGCTTTTGTCCTCCTCAGGAGCAAGAGATATCAACTGAAACCACCCTGCACGTTCCATATTCTCATACCCCAGGAAGACCCAGCATCTAAACCTCCCAAGCAACAGTCTGTCCAAAGACCCCCTCCAATCCATGGCAACTCCATGGCATTGCTTTGTATAGCCCCAAGCGTAACAGGTGGCAGCACGGAGTGAATCCATACCCCCAGCACTCCAGGCAAGGCGGAACTAGGAGAACCATGACTATACCGACACTGACCTGTGACAACTGCAGGATCAGCCAACAAGAACAGTGCAGTACGTGTGTTTCCCATGAATGAAACATTTGAAAATGTTTTTAATATGTAAATATGTATGTTTATTATTTTACTAAGCTTTTATAACTATGGGTCACCCACTTACAGAACTGCTTCAGTGTTTCTAACTTGTTTCTTTGCACTTTAGCTTCATTTTCTGTTTATTTGCACACAATAACGTTTTATTTTCTGACAGGTTTCAGAGTAACAGCCGTGTTAGTCTGTATCCGCAAAAAGAAGAACAGGAGTACTTGTGGCACCTTAGATTTGTTAGTCTCTAAGGTGCCACAAGTACTCCTGTTTTATTTTCTGAAACTCAGAGTCCAGTTTACACCAAGCAGACATGCCACATTACCGAATTCACAACGGGAGTCAAGATCCCACCCATATTTAAGGTCTATACACACGAAGGCACAACATTTCCCAAAAGCATCACACAACATTTCTATGGCTGACTGTTATAAAGTTCTTTTAAGGCCTCCCTCAATCTTATGGCTCCATAGTTGGTTTTTCTACTAGTCTGGCTGTTCAAATTCAGCAAACAGCTGGTCCACCTCATGCCGCCCTGCCAGTAGCCTTTCCCCCTTTACCTCATGATCGTATTATATAATGCACAGCGCGCTGCAACAATCATAGGAATGTTTGCCTTGCTGAGATCCAATCTAGGCATTAAACATCACCAGCGAGTTTGGAGTCTCCCAAATGCATATCCAATGGTCATCCTGCACCTGCCCAGCCAGGAGTCGAATCTTTCCTTGGTTCTGTGGAGCTGGCAAGTGTATAGTTTCATGAGTCAGGGGGAGCAAGGGATATGCTTGGTCCTCCAGAATCACTGTGGGTATTTCAATATTGCTAATGTGACTGAATCAGTTGAGGAAGATTGTCCCTGCTTGCAAGTTTCTGAACAGTCCTGGGGAGGGATAGCCCAGTGGTTTGAGCATTGGCCTCCTAAACCCAGGGTTGTGAGTTCAATCCTTGAGGGGGCCATTTAGGGATCTGGGGCAAAACTCTGTCTGGGGATTGGTCCTGCTTTGAGCAGGGGGTTGGACTAGATGACCCCCTGAGGTCCCTTCCAACCCTGATATTCTATGATTCTTCAAGTGTTAGGCACCTTCCCTGACTAGCCCACATGGACATCAGTGAAGCATTCCTGGTGATCCACTAACACTTGTGTAACCATGCAAAAGCAGTCTTTTCCGTTTACAGAGTCACTGGCCAGGATCTGTGTGCTGCCTGTCATCCCACCACAGTTCAGAAACACCGTCGCTGCAAATCCATCTACTTACTATTCCCTGCACATTGCCGAGAGTCACAGGCCTGCACAGCAGGAGACAGTTCATGACCTTGCATGTTTGAATGACGACAGCCCCCGCTATGGAGTTTCCAAATCTGATCTGATTGCCCGCTGCAGAATAGCAATCTGGCATTGTAAGCTTCCCGAGCACCACCGCCACTTGCTGTTGCACTGTCAGTGCAGGTCTTATTGTGGAGTCCCTGTGCCAGAAAGCAGGAATGTGGCTTTTCACATCCCAAGGTCCTGCCACCACTGCTCATCATCCCAAACCTACGTGACAGTGCCACCCCACCAGTCAGGACTTGGTTCTTCAGCCCAGAAGTGCCTAGCTTCTATGCAGAGCTGCTCCATGAACCCCAGCCACAACCTGACATTCTGATTTACTGTATCTGTCATCCTGCCATTGGCCTCGAGCATCTCATTTTCCTCACAATGCCACCAGTTGTAGCAGTAACTGCTGAACCATACGTCCTGTATTAGCAATGCTCATGAAAATTGCGCTGAGCTGTGCAGGGTGCATGCTTCTGCCAGAGAGATGTCAGAGACTAAAACGTGGTGTGCAGAACTGTAGGAATTTTTAAAATGGAGTGAAAGTTATGGGATGGAATAAGCATTCTGTATTGGAGAGAGTGGGATTGTGGGAATTTGAGCCCTATTCCCAGAAATCCCTGGATGAATAGCTGGTATCCCACAAACAACTGCGAAAATGTCCGGATGGCAGTGTAGAGCATGCTGTGATACCTACCTATTGATGCAACCACCTCTGGTGAGTACATGCAGCACTGACCCAAGCAGCCAAGTGTGCACATGTCCAAATGCAATACAAAAGTCGGGGGCTCTAAGCCAACATAATTTATGTTGACCAAATTTTGTAGTGTAGCCTTTCAAGAGGCTGTTTGCAGTCAGGCAAAATGTGAGCCTTTTATTAATAATCTGAATGTGTCGCCAGAGAGACTCCACAAAGTAGCCTCTGCACAATCTAGGTAAACGAGACAGGAGGAATGTAATTTATAGACTCACAGAGTTTAAGGCCAGGACCATTACATCATCTGCATAACTCAGGCCAAAGAATTTCATGCCATTACTCCTGTCTTGAGCCCAACAACTTGTGTTTGTCGGAAGCATCTCTTCCAGAAAGGCATCCAGTCTTGATTTGAAGACACAAAAAAAGACAGAGAATCCACCAACCAGGCAGTTTTTTTCCAATGATTAATCACCCTCACTGTTAAATATTATGCCCTATTTCAATTTGAATTTGTCTGCATTCAGCTTCTAAAAGCTCAGATGCTGTTAGCTGATTTATAAGACAGGCAAAGGGATTTATTAATCATATATGCTATTAATTAGAGCTTTAATATTGTAATGCCATTGGCCATTATCTTTGAAAACTCGTGGCAATCAGGGGAAGTCTCGGGCGATTGGAAAAAAGCAAATATAGTGCCTATCTTTAAAAAAGGGAAGAAGGAGAATCCGGGGAACTAGAGACCTCACCTCAGTCCCTGGCAAAATCATGGAGCAGGTACTCAAGGAATCCATTTTGAAGCACTTGGAGGAGAGGAAGGTGATCAGGAACAGTCAACATGGGCAAGTCATGCCTGACCAACCTGATTGCCTTCTATGATGAGATAACTGGCTCTGTGGATATGGGGAAAGCGGTGGACGTGATATACGTTGACTTCAGCAAAGCTTTTGATATGGTCTCCTACAGTATTCTTGCCAGCAAGTTAAAGAAGTATGGATTGGATGAATGGACTATAAGGTGGATAGAAAGTGGCTAGATCATCGGGCTCAACGGGTAGTGATCAACAGCTCAATGTCTAATTGGCAGCCGGTATCAAGTAGAGTGCCCCAAGGGTCTGTCCTGGCGCCAGTTTTGTTCAACATCTTCATTAATGATTTGGATGAAGGGATGGATTGCACCCTCAGCAAGTTTGTGGATGACACTAAGTTGCGGTGGAGAGGTAGATACGCTGGAGGGTAGGGATAGGGTCCTGAGTGACCTAGACAAATTGGAGGATTGGGCCAAAAGAAATCTGATGAGGTTCAACAAGAACAAGTGCAGAGTCCTTCACTTAGGATGGAAGAATCCCATGTACTGCTACAGGCTGGGGACCGACTGGCTAAGCGGCAATTCTGCAGGACCTGGGGATTACAGTGGACAAGAAGCTGGATATGAGTTAACAGTGTGCCCTTGTTGCCCATATTGGGCTGCATTAGTAGGAGTGTGGCCAGTAGATCAAGGGAAGTGATTATTCCCCTCTAATCAGCACTTGTGAGGCCATATCTGGAGTATTGCATCCAGTTTTGGGCCCCCCACTACAAAAGGGATGTGGACAAATTGGAGAGAGTCCAACGGAGGGCAACAAAATGAACAGGGGGCTGGAGCACATGACTTCTAAGGAGAGGCTGAGGGAACTGGGCTCATTTAGTCTGCAGAAGAGAAGAGTGAGGGGGGATTTGATAGCAGCCTTTGACTACCTGAAGGGGGGTTCCATAGAGGATGGAGCTCGGCTGTTCTCAGTGGTGGCAGATGTCAGAACAAGGAGCAATGGTCTCAAGTTGCTGTGGGGGAGGTCTAGGTTGGATATTAGGAAACACTATTTCACTAGGAGGGCGGTGAAGCACTGGAATGGGTTCCCTAGGGAGGTGGTGGAATCTCCTTCCTTAGAGGTTTTTAAGGCCCAGCTTGACAAAGCCCTGGCTGGGATGATTTAGTTGGGAATTGGTCCTACTTTGAGCAGGCGGTTGGACTAGATGACCTCCTGAGGTCTCTTCCAACCCTAATCTTCTATAATTTTGTCTGAACTCTGAAAACATCCATTCTCAGTTGTTGTCAGTAGCTTGGGGCAACGTGTGGTGTTTATATATACACACACACACACGTCTATATATGAACCCTAAATTGTACAATCCACTGTTCAGAGGTTTGCTAAAAGCAGAGGTGACTAACAAACTTACCTTGATTGTGTTGCAGAGTTTGGCAGGGGAGGTAAAGACTTGTGTTGTCTTCTGTGGTGCCTGTCCCTGAGAAATCAACTGGATACATGGGTTTCCCCTCCCATTCTGATAGGTCCTTGTCCTGCTGCTGGGACTCCAAGTGGGAGGGCGGGACTCGGCACTTCCAAACCACCTGAGAGCCTGAGCAATAGGGAATAGGGGCCGTTGGCAACAGTGGCTGAACTTCTGGGGAGCAGCAGTAGCCAGGGGAGTGGCCATAGTGAATGTGAACATTGCAGTCTTTGTGCACATCTGAGTCCTCTGAAAGGTGAGCCAGAACAGGCTCCGGGCGGCACTTCCGTTTCCTTCTGTGGTGACGGCTTTGTAAGCCATGTTTCTGTGACAGCGGGAAAGACAATGGACCAGCTGCTCCAGCTTGCCTACTGGCCACCCAGCTGAAGTCAGACCCGTCTGCAGAAGAGGAGAGGTGCTTTGAGAGGTCAGGTCCCTGATGCACACAGGAGAGCTGTCCTGACAGAGATGCAGCCTGGGACACTGGGCTGCTTTCAAGAGGCTGTTTGCAGTGACGCGTTTTCTCAGTCCTCTTTTGTGTCCGAGCACTGGGCACAGCCCCAGCAAACCGGGGCTTACGCTGGCTGGGTTCCTGGCCTGATCTCCCAGATGGACACTCTAGGTCTTTCCTGTAGTGATGGTGCCTGTGGTGGTGATAATGGACATGACTCAGTATCTGATTCTTGGCTAATGCAGTGCTGCCAGTCTCCTTCAAGTCCAAAGACCTCGGCCTTGGCTCCCCTGGAGGCTGCAGCTGCTCCTGGCCATTGTCAGTGGAGCTACAGTACACCCAGGGGTCATAGTCACTGCTCAGGGAGCTGCGGAAGGTGGAGCAGCTGCCATGGATGCCTTGGAGGCTGACATCTGTGCAATTCAACATAGAATCACTGGAGGAGCCATGACAGGGTCCAGAGCTGGAGTCACTGCCCGGACCATCAGCCAGGTACCCACTGTGCTCTGTGAGATAGCTCTCCCCTGAGCCACTGCTGTTGTGCTGTCTCCCATGACTGGTTCCCCGACGAAGAGGGGCAGCGTGGTGCTGTCTCGGTACTACCGCAGTCCTGAATCCCAGGCAACGGGCCTGGTGCTGAAGTGGGCAGGTCCTGTGAGAAGATGGCATCTGCCCACATGCTGGAGATTTTCGGTGCTGCTCATTCCCTAGGCCTTGGGCTAGAGAGGGCTGATGGCTGCATGTGGCCCTGGAGCCCACTGGCCTGTATGGCAAATAGTGCATGGTGCTGAAATCCAACTGGGAGAGCTCTGGGGAATGGAAGAAGGGGTTGCCATGGGGGAGCTGCGAAGCAAAGTTCCTGAGCCGCCGCTGGGGGTGGGCCTCTGGGAGGTGATACAGGGCGTGTCCTGGGTGTTGCCGGAAGAGGTGAAGCCGCCGCCCAGGTTCCAGATCCTGGGAATTCTGCCTCAAATGTGCAGGCTGGGCAAAGGCAGCCCCCTCTAGAGAGACAGAAAGGGCATATCCACTACGTATCTGCATCCCATCCCACGGTAACCTGGCAACCTCTCCCCAGAACCCCGCCCACACACCCAGTGCCTGACAACTAATCTCCAGTGCCTGCCCCCACTCACCCTATGCCTGGCAACCCCTCCCCAGTGCCCCACCCCACTCACCCAGTGCCTGGCAACCTCTCCCCAGTGCCCCACCCCACTCACCCAGTGCCTGGCAACCTCTCCCCAGAACCCCGCCCACACACCCAGTGCCTGGCAACTAATCTCCAGTGCCTGCCCCCACTCACCCTATGCCTGGCAACCCCTCCCCAGTGCCCCGCCCCACTCACCCCATGCCTGGCAACCCCTCCCTAGTGCCCCGCCCCACTCACCCAGTGCCAGGCAACCCCTCCCCAGTGCCCCGCCCCACCCACCCAGTGCCAGGCAACCCCTCCCCAGTGTCCCGCCCCACTCACCCAGTGCCTGGCAACCCCTCCCCAGTGCCCCACCCCACTCACCCAGTGCCAGGCTGCTCCTCCCCAGACCCCGCTCACTCGTCCACCTGCCCTGACCCACCTCTCTTCTGTGCTTGATACCCAAACATTCCCTGTCCCCACCAGCACATGGGGACCCTTTTACTGCTTCCCATACAGCCTGATGAGCCTTCCCCTAAACCAGTGCCTCTGGAGACCTTCAGAGAGCTGCACACACAGGTGTGGGTGCAAGAAAACCTCCTCGGTGCTGGTTCACAGCCATGAATCTCCCTCACACACAAATTCCCTCGCATGCACACCACAACCCCCCTCCTGCCACGCACCACAAACACTCTCCACTCCAGACACATAACACCACCCACCCCCACACTCCCAACATCCACCCCCACATACACACCACACCTTCCCCACACGCACCACAAACCCCACACACATAACACCCCCCACACACACACCACAAATCCCCTTCCCCCATACCCAAGCAGCCACACACACACACCACACCTCCCCCGCACAAACGCCCCCACATAACACCACACACACACTCCACAAACTCCCTCGCCCCACACACACTCCCAAACACCCACCCCCACACACACCATGCCCTCCCCCCACACACCCACACATCCCAAACACCCACATACACACCACAACCCCCCCACATAACACCCCCCACACACCACAAACCCCGTTCCCCCCCACACACAGACACCCCACCCCCGCACACACACCACATCCACCCACCCACACCCCCAAATACCCACATACATACTACACCTTCCCCCCGCACACGACAACCACTCTTCTCCGACACACATAACATCACACACACACACACCACAAATACCCTTCCCCACACACCACACACACACACACACACCACAAACACCCCACACACAAAGACACCACAAACACCCTTCCCCACACACCACAAACACCCCCACACACATCACAATTCCCCCACCCACCCACCCACACTCTTGCTGGGAGGTGCTTTTCATGGGCGATTTGGCCCCGGCTGGAGCCCTACCGATGATATTGAACATGCAGAGCGGGCAGGTGTGGTGCTGCTGCAGCCAGGGGTCAACACACTCTCTGTGGAACTCATGGGAACAGGAAATAATCCGCAGCTCCTAGACAGAGACAGAGAGAAGGTTTGAGTGGGCAGAGCAAGGTCCCTGGAGGGAGCTGGATGTGGGTGGGGAGATGTCTCTCTCCCTGCTCCACGGATCAGCCTTGATCCCGCACTCTGGGCGCTTCCCAATGTATAAAACAAGACCACCGAAGCACCTCTAATGCTGCGAGCTGGCTCTGAGCATACCAGCCCATGCCTCTGCAGTGTCCAAGCTCTGGGGTCCGAGTGGGGCACGCATTGCAAAGCCCTCTGGAGGAATGCCCTGTCAGCAGCCCTCTGACACCGAGGGCTCCAACAAAGGCCCCAGTGCTGAGTGCAACTGGTGCAGCACCCCTTGGGGAGAGGCATTGCTCAGGGAACCAGGCCCCAACCCATTAGAAGCTTTCCCCACACCCACAGCTCTCCCTGCAAATGTCCTGGCAGCCAGGCCAGGCCATGGAGCTCTGGAGTCACCTGGTCCTGGAAAGATACAACTGATTCATAGATTCCAAGGCCAGAAGGGACCATTGTGATCATCTAGGCTCACCCCTCCACAAGGCAGGCCAGAGAACTTCCCCACAACAATTCCTAGAGCAGACCTTAGAGAAAAACATCCCATCTTGATATAAAAATCATCAGCGATGGAGAATCCACCACAACTCTGGGCAAGTTGTTCCAATGGTTCATTGCTCTCACTGTTAAAAACGCACGCCTTATTTCCAACCTAGCTTCAGCTCCCAGCTAGTGGATGGTGTTACTTTTCTCTGTTAGCATGAAGAGCCCCATATCAAATATTTGTTCCCTGTGATCAAGTCACCCCTTAACCTTCCCTGTGTTAACTGATTGCCAGCAGGGGAGCCAGGCGCTGTGCCAGCATCCTGTCTGAAGGATCCCAATGGCACCGTGGTGCAGTGACAAAGGCCGGAATACCTGGATAGCAGCCAGGTTCACACACCCAGCGAGAGGATGCTCTTGGCATTAGGCATCACCTGAGCATCCTGGAGCAGCCTAGGACAGACCCCCAAAGGACGAAGGCCCATAGTCTCAAAGAGATTTAGGCACCTAATTCCTGATTTCAATGGGAGTTGGGTGCCTAAATCCCTGTGAGGCTCTGGGTTTAAGCCCTCACAGGCCCCCTCTCCCATGCTGGTACAGTAGGCAGCAGTGCTGTGCTTGCTCCAAAGCCCTGCCCCACAGAGCACACTGCTCCTTTTGCCATTTACAGAGAGTCCTGCACAGCTGTGCAGCCCCCCTCCCAACGGCACCTCTGCCTAGAGAGTTCAGAGCCATGATTGGCCAGATCTGCTGTCTGGCTTCCAGCCTACACATACAGCTCGTCCTACCTGGCCCTCGCTGAACTCCTCCAGACAGATAGCGCAGACGGGGGCTGAGCTGCAGCTGCTGGCCGAATCCCTTAGGGTGGCCTGTCGGCACCGGGCCTGGTACTTCCGGGTGGCCAACTGGCTGATCGCCTGCATGGTCTGCTGCTGCAAGGAGTCCTGGGAGAAAGGAAAAGAAAGCTAGACTGAAGAGAGGACTGGCCCCTCCTGCACAGCTAGGACAAAGAGACACATGTTCCACCAAATTGCCAGATGTGAAAAGCGAGGGCTCTCCTTTCACCAGCCACGCTGCAGCCTGCAGCACCAGGTCTCTGCACCCTACCTGGCAATAAAGGCAGCTGAGACAGACAAAGAGACCTGACAGCTATTCAAGGCAAACCGTGCGGCAGCATGACCTAGTTGTCAGAGCAGGTCATTGGCCTTCAGGAGACCTGGCTTCTATTCCCGACTCTCCCCCCGACTCAGGTTGTGATCTGGGCCCAACCTTCCAAACACGCCCACTAATTCGGAGTGCCTGATATGGCATGGCGCACCCAACATGAGGTTGAAAATTCAGGCGTTAGCCTCTCTGGGACTCAGCTGTATAATAGGGACAATGTTACTCCTCTTTGGGAAGGGGTTTGAAGTCCGCAGGTGAAAGGCCCTACATCAGTGAGCTGTACTGTTACGATTAATGTATTGATGAAAATGGGTTCTTTAGCCACATAAGAATACATACAGTGTCCACAGTTTCCACCAGCTGCAATAAAACAGTGAGGACTCTTAATCCTCACACATCCTAAGCTAATCACCTGCTCGACTCAAGAAGGAATTTGCCCCATGGCAAATTAGGGGCAATCTGAGATTTTACAAACTAGCCATTGAACCTGAACTAGATGAGTCTGTGGTGACTCTTCGGCGAGCCAGGAAGAGCGAATGATGCTTTGTCCCAGGGCTGGATTACCCAATAGGCAGTCTAAGCACGGGCTTAGGGCACCAGCAAAACAGGGGGCTCCAAACAAATGAGATTTTTTTTTTTTAAATTTGATATTTGATATTTCAAAAAAAGCCTCGAAGTAGTCATCATGGGAAAAATCAGAACTTTGTTAGACTTCCTTACACTCCACTCCACACTCTTCCCCCGTTTTTCTGTTAGCTTTTTATTACTTATCCCCACCTAAACCAGGGGGGGCGTCCTACTAACGTAGATTGAAATAATGCGAGGAAATCAGATCCTGTCATGTATTGCAATAAATTTATGTTTTATTATTGATATATTCTTCTGAGTTATACGTACTTGATTCATTTTTTCTTATATATATATATATATATATATATATATATATATATATATATATATATATATATATACATAAAAATAGTGTACGTTGTGTAATATTTTTTTTTTTTTTTTAAGTTCGGATAACTGAGATAAGGGGCAGGATGAAACGTAACCAACTGAGTGGAGCACAGAAACGTAAACTGGCGGAAGAAAAGAAACAAAAAACTAGTGAAATTTTTCAAAATCTTCCAAAGCTGACATCATTTTTCAAAGCGAATCCATCAGAAGCAACATCTTCTCTCAGTAGCACAGACATCGTTCCAAAACCTGTAGGCGTTTCAGAGACTGACCATTTTTCTATTGGTGAAACAAACACCATTCCAGAACATGTGGATGTGTCAGAGACTGTAACTGATCATCCTACTCCTGGTGGTAAAACAGACATTGTCCTAGAAGGTGTGGATGTGTCAGAGACTGTAACTGATCATCCAACTCCTGGTGGTAAAACAGACATTGTCCTAGAAGGTGTGGATGTGTCAGAGACTGTAACTGATCATCCGACTCCTGGTGGTAAAACAGACATTGTCCTAGAAGGTGTGGATGTGTCAGAGACTGAACCTGCTCATGCTGTAAATAATAGGAGAAAAGATCCTGGTATGTGGGTTAATTTCAGTACCGATGATGTAGCTTACTGGATAGATCGTGGACCAAATGACTGTCAACACCACACTGGGCCATTTGAGAAATCACGTTGGACTTTTACCAATGGCAAACAAACAAGATATTGTCCACAAAACATATTTTTCGGCATGAAAGTGAATGGTGAGAAATACACTCAAGAATGGCTACTGTATTCACCATCAACAGGGTCTGTGTACTCTTTTTGCATATAAACCTTCAACATCCTGGTTTGCTGCAGATGGATTTAGGCGGAATACTGTTTTAATTGAACAACATGAAAATAGCACTACTCACAGAGATTCAGTGTTGACATTTAAATCGAAGACAGGGCTTTGGATTGACACAAAAATTGGAAGAACAAATTGAAGGGGAGCGCGAATACTGGCAACACGTCTTGCAGCGTGTTATAGCTGTTATTCAAACATTAGCTGAACGTGGTCTGCCTTTCCGGGGATCAAATGACACATTTGGATCCTTGCAGAATGGAAATGTCTTGGGATTGTTGGAGCTTGTGGCTCAGTTTGACCCATTTTTGCAGGCCATATCTCAAAATATGGGAATGCTGGCAAAGGTAACCCATCATACCTATCCAAGACAATATGTAATGAACTCATTGGTCTAATGAGTGACAAAGTTCGTTCAGCTATTGTGGATTAAATAAGTACTGCTGGGCACTTCAGTTTATTTGTTGACTCTACACCTGATCTTTCACATATTGATCAATTGAGTATTATACTAAGATATATGTCTCCCACAGATGGAAAGCCAGTTGAACGATTTATAACATTCCTCAATTTGAAAAGCCACACTGGTGAAGAAATGGCAAATCAAGTACTGCATTATCTGTGCCAAGTTTGCAAAATAGATTTCTCGAAGTGCAGAGGTCAGTCTTATGACAACTCTGCCAACATGTCAGGGCGTTATCAAGGAATGCAGAAGAAGCTTTTAGAACAGAACAAATATGCCATATTCATACCATATGCCATATTCATAATCATCTAACATTGATGATTACTAACTGCGCCACAGAACGCTCTTTTTCTCAGCTGAAAAGAATATAAAACCCTCGGAGAACAACAATGTGTCAGGACAGACTTGATTCACTTTCCCTATTGTGTATGGAAGCGGACATGCTTCGTCGAGTCAGCTTCGATGAACTTAACCAGAATTTTGCAATCAGAAAATCTAGAAAGAAGCTATTTTAATTTCAGCATAAATGTAAGTTTTGTGTCATTTTGAAAAATAAAAATTTATTTTACGGTATAGTATTGTTTTTATTTTGAATTACATATGGGGGGGGCACCATAATTTTTTCAGTGCTTAGGGCCTCTAAAGGTCTTAATCTGGCCCTGCTTTGTCCTCTCTGTTGAGTACAAGTGTTGGGCTATTGGCCCCTTACTGAAACGTAGTGGTTTTTTGGTTGGCCCCCTAGCAAGGAGAAAGGGGACGGGCTGAAGAGGAGTCAGGATCCTGGGACTGACAGGTCCCCAGGGCCAATGGGGAGAGGCCAGCACTCCCAAGTCAGCAGTTAAGAGCCCAGGGCCCATGTTCCCTGTGAGCTGGAGCTGCCAGGGCAGAGCTGGGCCAGGGAGCATGCAGCAGCCCCGAGTCAGAGCAGCAGCCGGAGCGAAGCCCCAGAGCGATAGTGGTGGGGTGAGTCTCCCACTGTCACAGCAGGGTCCTGTGCATCAGTCTAGGGCCTAGGGAGAGAACAAGATACAGGCCCCTTCCAAAAGTCTATCAGGAGGCCATTGAGCACCGGAGCCAGAGGGGGACATGGCTGGCTGGGAGGGCACTAAGTGCCAGCCCTAGAGGGGGACATGGTCAGGGAGGAGGCTGAAGCAAAGGTGCAGAATGGGTTCTGTCACACCGAGTCCAGTCCCGTCTGGGGGCAGTGCCACACCGGACTCATAAATTTGTTGCACTTTAGAGGCTGCTGCACTGAACTGTACCCAAACCAGTTCCTCACCGTGCTGACACTGTGAAGGGCTCTTTGATGCCCAAAGAACAGTTTTGGGTGCACAAATGTTTAAGTGAATTGCAGGGATTGCAGGTTAAAAGGGTAACACGTGCGGTAGGTGTGTCTAGGCGTAGGGACGCCTCTTCCCTCCTTAGAATTGCCCATGAAGAGACTGAGGTGAACACCCAGGAACCCCTGGTTTCAGTCCTCCCTGGAACCTAACTTTCCCTATTTACATTAATTCTTATGGGGAAATGGGATTCGCTTAACATCGTTTCACTTAAAGTCGCATTTTTCAAGAGCATAACTACAACGTTAAGCGAGGAGTTACTACATTTGATGAACAGCAGTAGAATGCTAGTAAGCAGGACTCCTGATTTCTATTGCTGGCTAAGGAAGGGGGACGTGGTCTCAAACGGCTTTGTAAAGGTATGCAGGAACCATCTTATTTTACAGATCAGCTAGCCTTGCACACAACTTTACCCTGAGTGGCACTGTGATGTTTGGACTATCACAATAAAACCTGGGCTCCATTCCTAGGTCTCTAAGTGGTGGTGTTGTGCAACACATCAGCTACCTTGTTTATAAAAGGGGCAAAGATACTTTTCTGTCTCCTAGGGCATTGGTTTTCAAACTTTTTTTCTGGCGACCCAGTTGAATCATAGAATCATAGAATATCAGGGTTGGAAGGGACCTCAGGAGGTCATCCAGTCCAGCCCCCTGCTCAAAGCAGGACCAATCCCAACTAAATCATCCCAGCCAGGGCTTTGTCAAGCCAGACCTTAAAAACCTCTAAGGAAGGAGATACCACCCACCCCCCAGGTAACCCATTCCAGTGCTTCACCACCCTCCTACTGAAATAGTGTTTCCTAATATCCAATCTAAACCTTCCCCACTGAAACTTGAGACCATTGCTCCTTGTTCTGTCATCTGCCACCACTGAGAACAGTCTAGATCCATCCTCTTTGGAACCCTCTTTCAGGTAGTTGAAAGCAGCTATCAAATCCCCTCTCATTCTTCTCTTCTACAGACTAAATAATCCCAAAAGCAACAGAGGGTCCTGTGGCACCTTTGAGACTAACAGAAGTACTGGGAGCATAAGCTTTCGTGGGTAAGAACCTCACTTCTTCCTTGCATCTGAAGAAGTGAGGTTCTTACCCACGAAAGCTTATGCTCCCAGTACTTCTGTTAGTCTCAAAGGTGCCACAGGACCCTCTGTTGCTTTTTACAGATTCAGACTAACACGGCTACCCCTCTGATACTTAAATAATCCCAGTTTCCTCAGCCTCTCCTCATAAATAATGTGCTCCAGCCCCCTAATCATTTTTGTTGCCCTCCTCTGGACTCTTTTCAATTTTTCCACATCCTTCTTGTAGTGTGGGACCCAAAACTGGACACAGTACTCCAGATGAGGCCTCACCAATGCCGAATAAAGGGGAATGATCACGTCCCTCGATCTGCTGGCAATGCCCCTACTTATACAGCCCAAAATGCAGTTAGCCTTCTTGGCAACAAGGACACACTGTTGACTCATATCCAGCTTCTCGTCCACTGTGACCCCTAGGTCCTTTTCTGCAGAACTGCTGCCTACCCACTCGGTTCCTAGTCTGTAGCAGTGCATGGGATTCTTCTGTCTTAAGTGCAGGACTCTGCACTTGTCCTTGTTGAACCTCATCAGATTT
Source organism: Chrysemys picta bellii (assembly GCF_011386835.1). NCBI lineage: Eukaryota > Metazoa > Chordata > Testudines > Emydidae > Chrysemys > Chrysemys picta. The sequence continues at coordinate 23,907,473 of NC_088809.1, forward strand.
CTTTTGGCCCAATCCTCTAATTTGACTATATCCCTCTCTATCCTATCCCTACCCTCCAGCGTATCTACCACTCCTCCCAGTTTAATGTCATCTGCAAACTTGCTGAGAGTGCAATCCACACCATCCTCCTGATCATTAATAAAGATGTTGAACAAAACCAGCCCCACGATCAACACCTGGGGCACTCCGCTTGATACCGGCTGCCAACTAGACATGGAGCCGTTGATCACTACCCGTTGAGCCCGACAATCTAGCCAGCTTTCTATCCACCTTATAGTCCATTCATCCAGCCCATACTTCTTTAACTTGCTGGCAAGAATACTGTGGGAGTCCGTATCAAAAGCTTTGCTAAAGTCCAGGAACAACATGTCCACTGCTTTCCCCTCATCCACAGAGCCAGTTATCTCATCATAGAAGGCAATTAGGTTAGTCAGGCATGACTTGCCCTTGGTGAATCCATGCTGACTGTTCCTGATCACTTTCCTCTCCTCTAAGTGCTTCAGAATTGATTCCTTGAGGACCTGCTCCATGATTTTTCCAGGGACTGAGGTGAGGCTGACTGGCCTGTAGTTCCCCGGATCCTCCTTCTTCCCTTTTTTAAAATACAGCCAGCTCTCCTGGACCCCTTTGCCCTTCATGTTATTCTCCCAGGGGATCCTGCCCATCAGTTCCCTGAAGGAGTCAAAGTCTGCTTTTCTGAAATTCAGGGTCCGTATTCTGAAGAAAATTGTTGATGCCTGCGACCCAATGGAGCTGGGGATGAGGGGTTTGGTGTGTGGGAGGGGCTCATGGCTGGGGCAGAGGGTTAAGGTGCAGGGGGTGACGACTGTGGGGTGGGACCAGGAATGAGGGGTTCAGGGTATAGGAGGGGGCTCTAGCTGGGGCAGGGGTTTGGGGTGCGGGAGGGGATCAGGGCTCTGGGCTGGGGATAAGGGGTTTGGGGTGAAGGAGGGGGCTCTGGGTTTGGGGGGCTCAGGGCTGGGGCAGGGAATTGGGGTGCAGGGTTGGGGCGCAGGCTTACGTCGGGCGGCTCCCGGTCAGCGGTGCAGTGGGGGTGCAGAGGCAGGCTTCCTGCCTGTCCTGGCACCGTGGACCGCGCTGCGCCCCAGAAGCAGCCAGCAGCAGGTCTGGCTCCTAGGCGGAAGCATTCAAGCAGCTTCACATGGCTCTCGCCCGCAGGCACCGCCTCCCCAGCTTCCATTGGCCAGTTCCCGGCCAATGGGAATGCGGAGCCGGTGCTCGGAGCGGGGGCAGCACACGGAGTCCCATGGCCCCCCTGCCTAGGAGCCAAACCTGCTGCTGGCTGCTTCCAGGATGCAGCACGGTGTCAGAACAGGCAGGGACTAGCCTACCTTAGCTGGGCAGCACCATGGACGGGACTTTTAACAGCCTGGTCGGCGGTGCTGACCAGAGCCGCCCTGACCCAATGCCTGACATTCCGTGACCCGGTTCTGGGTCGCGACACGCAGTTTGAAAATCACTGTCATAGGGTAGGGGTACAGAAGGGCTATAAGTGCAAAGAATTAATGGCACTAGAATTACTAATGCCAGTTGCTGGAAGAAAAGAGACTAGAACTCATAGGATCTTGGCTGCCTGCATTTCCCCTGTGCAAGCAGAAGGAGGAGAATCTGGTTTGCCCAAGCCCCATCTGAAGCACTAGCTACGGCCCTGGCACATGTTAGAGGAGGCTGAGTGGGGCGGGCGCAGGCTCAGTGCAGGTAGAACATTCCCAAGCTGGTTGCAAAAGTTTTGACATTGGGAAAAGCTCCTAGTTCTTTTATGGAAAACGGCTGTACCGTTTCCGTTCCAACTTTCAAAAATGTCCAACCTGAGGCAGAGCCCAGACATGAGGAATTTCTGCCTGAGGCGAGTGTTGGGCTACCTCAGCTCTAGGTGTCGCTGCTGCTCCACCGGCAATAATCGTATAATACCCCAAATCTCAACTCCTCTGGGACGTCCCTTTCTGGGTACTGAGCTTTCCGTTCTGCTTATCTTTGCTGCTCTGTGTCATTTCACTAGAAGACGTGCAAGCTTATCTTTCTATTGAGTCAGAAAAAACTGGTTCTGTCAGAAATGGGGAAGTGCTGAATCTCAGGGCAAGGGTGGGCGGTGTTCTTTGTTCTTTCCATTTCTAGTGGATTACACTAAAATGTAGCTATTTTTATCTGAGTTGTGGTTGTGGCCAAGGAAGTGACTCAAGACTTTGGGTGCCCAAGCTCAGATGCCTTAAACAGGCCTGGGTCTCAAAGGTAGCTGCTTAGCTCACCCTGAAATCCAGGCCCATTTCAGGTGTCTCTAGTCACATGTCACTTCTGGATCTCTAGGCCAACAAGGTATTCAGGAGCTGGATTGTCAGGAGTGACTTTGTTATCCTGTAGAAAAAGGAGGGTTTCCAAATTTGGAAATATTTCTGTACTTGGAAGGTCTTTTATGTAATGTATTGGTTTTCATCCCAAACACTAAAGTATTTCAGCCTCTCTAATGTTAGAACAGGCCAGTGACTTCCCCAGGCACCGAGGACAGGGTTAGTTAGTGAGCGGGGGAATTCAGGGCACTTTGCCAACATTTGTGTAAATGGCGCTTGCTCGGGAGAGCTGGTTGGGAAGGTGCTGCAATTCACAGGTACAGCAATGTCTGGGGTGAGTGCAAACCACATCTGACACGACTGGTTCCCAAAACCCAGGGCTGGAGTGTGGCTGCACTGAATCACTACAGGAACCCAGACTGCTCACATCATTTGAGCTGCAGGCTTGTCCCTGCAACGGGACGCTCGCCTTGTGTAGACAGGTCTCCTCTTTCTCAAACACATACACACTTCCTCTCACTCTTGTCTCTGCCCCATCACGCCCTTCCCTAGACTGTGTAGAAGGAGCCCCCATTGCTCCCCTCTTGCTGGTAGAACAGTCTGGTTTTGAGCTGTCTCCACACGGTCTTACCTGAGTCCTGTTCCAGTGACACTTGGTGCGAACGACAAAAATCAGAACGATCACAATGACAGTGCTCAGCACTGTGAGAAGAATCCACACATCATAGTCTGGCTGTTGGAGAGAGACAGAAGATCCGTTACCCTGGTAGGAATGAGAGCAGGCCAGGCTCCTGATCCCTTCAGACATAGGAGGGGTGCCCGGCCAGACCCACCCTCCCAGCTCTTCACAGGGAAAAGAAAACCGGTCTGAGGTCCTCGCTGCACATCTCAGCCCCTCTTGGTGTCTCAGCTCGCTATGCTTTGCTCTGCAGAGCAAAGGGCCTGAGCCTGGTACCAGATAAAGAGACAAGACATTTCCTTAGATGACTTGGGAGGTTTCAGAGAGAAATTGCCAATGAGCCGAAGGGGCTTTACAACCTTCACTAGCCGTGGGCAGCCTGAGCCACAGAGGAGGAAGAGGGGCTCCATCTGGCTCTTGCAGAGGGCCAGGGTGTCACCTCCCATGGAAGGGAGGCACAGCGTTGCTCCAGTGCTGGAAAGATTGACCTGGAGTGGAAAGGAGAAGGCGGGTATGACATGTTCCTCACCCATGCTGGCTGCTCTTTAACCTCAATCTTCACATGTGCTTCTCGATTCTTGTTCACAACGCCCATCAGAAGCTCAGCATCATGGCCCCGGATCAACACCACAGGCTGACTCAGGCCCCTGGGTTTCCTCAGCTGCAAAGAAACAAACTTGTTCATGAGCTGGCCCAGAGCCCAGCCTGAGACATGGGTGTGATGGAGATTTATCAACACCCACCATCAAATAAGGTGTGGGGGAATGAGGACTGCTGCCCAGGACAAGAGCTACCATCGCTGCCCAGAACCCATGACATGGTATATTTATTATTGCCCTTCTGCTCCTCTGTCTGCACCAGATGGAAGCGCCTCATCCCCCCCCCCCACACCCTGGCTCCTGCCCACCTCTCTGCTCTTGCCTCTACTGCTCCCCTCCCTGCCCCTTTCCTGTCCTTGTCCCTGCCTCCTCTACAGGCACTGCTGGTCTCTTGCTTTCCTCTTTCAACCTCTTCCCCAAAACCGATAGGCTTCACCTCAGAGAGGGGATGATGCTTCATAACTCTTGCAAAAAAAGAATGAACACCCTGGCGTGTCTCACTGCCTTTACCCCGCCTCCTGTCTCCCGCACCGTACGTTGTCTGTCTCACTTGTAAGCTGTTTGGTGCAGGGCCTTTGCCTTTATACTGTACCTGCTAGTAAAGTGCCTAGCCCAATGCTGGACCTCAGGAATGAGTGAATAAATCCACTATGAAAAGTAATGGGGCCAGTACCCGTGATCGGGGCCACATTCCTTCTTGTGTACAGTGAGATGGGCACAGTCTCTCTAGCCCAAATCTGAGCTTTCTTCGCTAATTCACCTACACTAGATCCTGGTTAGTCATTATTTGACATAACTAATGCTGCCTGCCTCACGCCCAGATCAGCAAAAGCAAGGCCTGCTTCCTCCCATGGACCTAGTGGAGGCTGCTCTTAGCCTGCACGTGTTACGCCCTGACACAGTGTCCGTGGGGAAGGGTCTAGGGTTCTTCTCACTAAAGCAAAGTGTTCTTTGTCGCCAACAGCCACGTTAGTTTAGACTCACTTCCCGTGACTCTAGCACCACAGCAAGTGGGGCCTATTCGTACCTATAGCCTGCAGTTCTCGTTCCGCTTAGCCTGGTGCCATTTTGACTGTACGCCAAACACTAGCAACCATCATTGACCACCCACTTACACAACAATAACAGCTACTCCACACAGGTCTGAGACTTGCTCCATGCCATTATTCTGTCACATGGGGTGGGAGGAAGCAGCTCCCTTTGTGTGAGACCAACACAGTTGATCAGTGACAGAGAAAAGAGCCGGCGAACCCTGAGCTCTTTGCACACAGCTGGAGTTCAGAAGTCTACTTGGATTAATTCTGAAGAGCAGCAATCTCTCCTGAGACTGGATTGTCCCACACCCTCCCACTCCCACGTCCTTCACCACCAGCTCTCTCCAGGTGTCTCCCTACCAACCATGCTCTTTCTCTAAACACCTGATGTACCTCCTTGTGCACTGGCGCTCTCTAGGGACCAGATGTCTCCTTAGGGAACAGATGCTCCTCAGTGACCCTGGGTAAAGTCAGTGTTGTAGATGTTTTACCAGTTGTGAGAGTCTATATGGCTCCCTCATGGGTAACGGTTTGGCTGCTAGCATGAGGACTCTGGAGGGACTGCACTTGGCAAACTCGATGCCGGAACAGTTTGGCTGCACAGAGCAGGGATTGTGTGCAGAAATGCCTGATTGGACATCTAGTTGTGCGATGGAGCTACCCCATTAGGGAAAGGCTTTGTGCAAACTGGGCTCTCCGTGTTCGGGATGAGCTGGGGAAAGGTCTCTGTTCTATGGTAGGTGTACTGAATGGAGGAGCCAACCTGCACCATCACCCCTTGCCTCAACCCCAGCTCTGTCCCTCCATTTCTGCAGGTCATGGCTGGTATGGAGAAGGGGGAGCCTGGACTGGAGCTGTGTGTATTTCAGGACAGGATGGTATCACTGAAGTTTTCCTGAAGGTTTCAATAGCGTTTGTACCTGGTCAGCAGCGCTTTCATCATCTGTGATGTCGAAGAGGATGGCACGAGCCCCCCGCTCCCCTGCTAGCTTCGCCTGTCCAAAAAAACAGACCAAGAACATGAGTGGATACTTTATGTGTTTTGCAAGGCTCGCTAGCCTACCAGCAAATGCACAAGACCCAGAGGTTAGAAGCTGAAGTCAGCTAGAAACGAGACATAATATTTTAACAATGAAGCAGTGACCCGTTGAAGTAGCTTCCCAGGCGTGGAAGATTTTCCATCACTTGGAGCCTGGAGGTTGAGATTGGCTGTCTCTAAAAAATCCACTCCAGCTGGCCCACAAGTGAGGGCCCAATGCAGGGCTTGCTGGGTGACGGTCTCTGGCCTGTGCCATGCAGGAGGGCTGAATGGACAATCAGTGGCCTTCACATCTATGATTGTTACCGCAGGAGACTTTGTACAGTGTGTGACTACAGCTCTCAGAGCGTTGGTCTACACTGCAGCTTTGCGTGTGCTTCCCAGCCCAGGTAGATGAACACACGCTAGCTCTGCTTGAGGTAGTGCGCTACAAACAGCATTGTAGCTGGGCTTGCATGGATGGCAGCTTGGGCTAGCTGTCCAGGGGTCCAGGCGGGTTGGTCCCCCAGCAGCTAGCCTGAGCTGTCGCCTATGCTACCCTCGGCTACACTGATATTTCTAGCATGCTAGTTCCAGCAGAGCTAGCATGTGTCTGTCTACCTGCACTGGGAAGCGCACGCCCAGCTGCAGTGTAGACATACCCAGGATTACATACACCCGTTAGTTCCTAGGTCTCCTTCGTGCCCATTCCCACGTTTGCATCAACACACAAATGTACCATTACTCTACAGTACACAGTGTCCAATGCACACACAATTATACACACAGATACACTCACTTAGGCATCATCACAGCGCATGTGCAAACACATGTGAAACACACATGTACATATACCCAGACATTGTCATGCTTACGTATCCATGCACACATTCATGCTTTAATACTTATAACCGTGCTCACATGACACCCACTCACTTACACACACACACACACACAGCCATGCCTGTGTCTGTACACATGCGCATGTACACACACACACTTACACATATACACACACGTCTGCAGGCATGCCCACACACATGCCTGTGTCTGTACACATGCACACACACATATACATGTATATACCTACACTTACACACATCTGCATGCACAGACACACATTTCCTTGCGCGCGTGCATACACACACACACACACACCTCATCATTTCTTCTGATGCTTTCAGTCCAGCACATCCCCACTCCCCTCAGTGCTGAGCTGGGTTTGCATCCTGCAGGCTTACAAGGTGCAAATATGGTGCTAGGATGTGAATCCACTTGCTTTCCCCTCTTCCATATAGAAAGCCTCATTTATCCCACAAAACGAAGGGGGAACTGGAGCAGGGTTATTGCACATGAAAAGATCAATGGGGCGTTTCAGCTTCCAAAGAGCCAAAAGAAGGGAGGCAGGATGGTGCAGTGGTTAGGGCCCAGGACCTGGGTTCAAGTTCTGACTCTGCCATAGAGTCCGTGTGTGACCTTGAGCAAGTCACCTAGCTGCTCTGTGCCTTAGTGCTTAGCTGTGCAGCAGGGTAACAGCCTTGCCCTGCTCCCAGGGGCTGTCTGGATACACTCATTAAAGCCGGTGAAGCTCTCATGTACTATGGTGATGGGGGCCATACCCTAGACAGGAGAAAGAAGAAAAGAGATTGTCAGACACCTTCACCTCCTGCCTGTCCGCCCTGCCCGCTGTGCCTGAGAGGGGAACAGGTGAGATGGAGGAATAGGGAACTGACCTACCACCTGAGAGAGCAGGACAGAAAGCACCAGCAAGGGCTCCATCTACGAGAGCGCGGGGAGAGTGTGGTAAGGAGCACGAGGAAGAAGAGCAGCAAGACACCATCAGGGAGCAATGTCCATATGGCAGAGCGAAGGCTGCTTTGGACTAGCCAGTGGGATCTGTTACAGAGGCACATTTCATTGAGCGCTCTTCAGGGTCCCCTCCCTGCATTTCCAGGCAGCTAAGAGGTGTTTTTAATGGCTGCGCTCTCTGGTACAGTTGACTGGGAATGTTACGTAACAACTGTAACTCAACGTTGTCAGTCATTTTGGCTGTTTGTAGCTGGGTATAACGTCTCACTCAGCCTACATGGAGAGCTCCTTCCAATTCACACTCTCCAGTAAGTCTCAAAGAGGCTGAAGGGCCAAGCTAGAGAGCGGGGAGATGGCGAAAGGCGCTGAGGTTTCAGTGGCTCCCTCTTATGTATCCAGGCACTGCCAAATAGAAACCGCTGGAATGGAAGGAGGGGACCCCTGCCTTGGGAGTCCAGTATGTGCCTCACCCGAGTGTCATCTCCTGGGACACAGCTGGAGAAACAGAGGGGCTGCCGCTGGTGTGCGTTTATGGGATATGACGTGCAAGGGATAATGGGAAGGGTTAAGCTGTGTAAATCATTGCTGGATTGAGGGGGGCGGGAGCAAAGTGCAGAAGTTGCTGGTTGTGGAGGATCATAGTGTGGGAGGCTGTTGGTTTGGGGGGATTCCAGTACAGAGGTTTCTCATTGGGGGGATGGCAGTTAGGCGGTTGCTGTTTTGGGGGGATCACAGGGCAGGAGGATGCTGGTACCGGACGAGATCGCAGTGCAGAGTTTGCTGGTTGGGAGGGATCACGATGCAAAGGTTGCTGTTTTGTGTGTGTGTGGGGGGGAATTGCAGTAAGAGGTTTCCAGGGGCGGGGGTTGGGGCAGGGTAGGGGGAGGATTGCAATGCAGAGGTTGCTGGTTCAGAAAGGGATCGTAGCGCAGTGGTTGCTGGTTCAGAGGGGGATTGTAGTGCAGAGGTTGGTGGCTCGGAGAAGGATTGCAGTGCAGTGGTTGCTGGTTTGAGAGGGATCGCAGTGATGTGGCTGCTGGTTTTGGGGGTATTGCAGTGTAGATGTTGCTGGTTCAGAGGGGGGTCATAGTGCAGCAGTTACTGGTTTGGAGAGGTCACAGTGCAGAGATTACTGGTTCAGGGGGGATCACAGTGCAGAGGTTGCTGGTTTGGAAGGGGATTGTAGTGCAGAGATTTACTGGATCAGGGGGATTGCAGTGCAGAGGTTGCTGGTTTGGGGGGATTGCAGTGCAGAGGTTGCTGGTTTGAGAGGGATTGTAGTACAGTGGTCGCTAGTTTGAGAGGGATCACAGTGCAGTGGTTGCTGGTTCAGAGGGGTATTGCAGTGCAGTGGTTGCTGGTTTGGGGGGATCGCAGTGCAGTGGTTGCTGGTTTGGGGGGATCGCAGTGCAGAGATTACTAGTTTGGGGGGGATCGCAGTGCAGAGGTTGCTGGTTCGGACGAGTGTCGCAGCGCAGAGGTTGCTGATTTGGGGGGATCGCAGTGCAGTGGTTGCTGGTTTGGAGCGGGATTGCAGTGCAGTGGTTGCTGGTTTGGAGGAGGATTGCAGTGCAGAGGTTGCTGGTTCAGAGGGGGGTCGTAGTGCAGCAGTTACTGGTTTGGAGGGATCGCAGTGAAGAGGTTGCTGGTTTGGGTGGGGATTGCAGTGCAGTGGTTGCTGGTTCAGAGGAGTGTCACAGTGCAGTGGTTGCTGATTTCGGGGCAGGGGAGATCGCAGAAGGGACTAGATATCACCTCTGGTTTCTCACTGAGCTCCTTCCCCAACACTTGGCTCCAGAGTCCTCCTCAGCAGCAGGCAGGAGGCATCTGTCTCAGTGCACACAGGCCTAAGGCGATGTGGTAACTGGTCATTCCCTGCCCCTCAGAACTGCTCTCCCCTACATTCAGGAGAAGCACCACTGACACTGGCCTGTGAAGGGCATTGTGGCCTTGACTCTGCCCAATGCAGCGTTACAGAGTCCCCCATAATTTACCCTCGCAGTGTGGGACATGATTGCCCACCCACACCAGTTGTCACGGAGGCACCGGACCGATGCTCTGAATGAAGCCAGTCAGGATTGTGGTTTAACATGCCTCCTCTCTCTAAGCTGTCGCCAGGACAAGAAGCCTATATGGCCTGGGTCTTCCTGCATCTGACCTTGGCGCATTCAGCCGCCCCATTCTCACCATGCGCTTCCCGCAGCGAGTCGGCCTGGATGGGACTCTAGGGAAGCCAAAGGGGCCTGCACCCCAACTTCTCAGTCAGACATGACTCTCAGCCAGCGTGTAAAACAGAAGGTTTGTTAGTTGACAGGAAGACAGCATAGAACAGAGTTTGTTAGCATAGAAAGCAGGAGCATTCAGTAAAGTCCATCTTTGGGGGAGGGGAGCCCAGAGCCAGTGCTCTGGGCTTCCCCCTGGGCCCGAAGCCAGCTCAGACTGACTGACTTCCAGCTTCCCAGCCCCCAACACACCCGTTGCCTCTCCACCAGTCTTTTGTCTCACTTCCTGGGAAAAGTGTTACCTGGTCGCAACCCCCCTCCTGGTTCTCAGGGCATCAGCCATCGCAGCTGGGGCCGCCTCACCTGCCCCTGAGGGTCTCAGCAAAAGTCACACACCCTTATTCCCACCAGCTAAGCACTGGTGTAATACACAGGGAAACTGAGGTACACACAGTATCCATGCAAAACAGTAAGACTCACATAGGCTCACATACAACATAAGGAGGAGAACCCCACTTTGTCACATCTCTCCCCCCTTTGAGACCGAACTGAGTGAGGTTACTTTAGCCAGTGACCTGGCAGCTGAAAAAATACTATCCTGCTAATGACCCCGTTATGCCTACTGGTAGTCCAATCTCACTCTCTCCCCCATCTTGTTCCACCACCTTGTGCTGTCGTCAGCCACTGCTCATTCACCTTTCTCCCACCCAGACAGCTGAGTGTCTCTGGCTCCTGCATTACCCTGCACTAGGCTTCTCCAGGCTGTCTTTCAAAGCACAGAATGAGATCTCCAGCCTCCTGGGAACTGAAACCTGGCTGAGTGCAATGTGGGCCTCTGGCTCTGAGCACTGGAGCAAACCAAGTGGGATCCCTGGCAAAACTTGTTGTTGGAGTCTCTGATATATGCCATCATGTGCCAGCAATGCCCCTCTGCCATGTACATTGGCCAAACGGGACAGTCTCTACGCAAAAGAATTAATGGACACAAATCTGACATCAAGAATTATAACATTCAAAAACCAGTAGGAGAACACTTCATTCTCCCTGGACACTCAATAACAGACTTAAAAGTGGCAATTCTTCAACAACAAAAACTTCAAAAACAGACTCCAACAAGAAACTGCAGAACTGGAATTAATTTGCAAACTGGACACCATCAAATTAGGCCTGAATAAAGACTGGGAGTGGATGGATCACTACAAAAACTAATTTTCCCCTGCTGATACTCACACCTTCTTGTCAGCTGTTTGAAATGAGCCACCTTGATTACACTGATCTCATTAGCACTACAAAAGTGATTTCCCCCCTTTGATATTCACCCCTTCTTGTCAACTGTTGAGAATAGCCCACTTCCACCTTAATTGAAATTGCCTCATTAGCACTGACCCCCCCCCCCCCGCTGCCCCCCCCACTTGGTAAGGCAACTCCCATCTTTTCATGTGCTGTGTATTTATACCTGCCTCTGTATTTTCCACTCCATGCATCTGATGAAGTGGGTTTTAGCCCACGAAAGCTTAGGCCCAAATAAATTTGTTAGTCTCTAAGGTGCCACAAGGACTCCTCGTTATATGAGAGTCAGTTTGTTTCAATGAGTCTTCCTGTGCAAATGTAAAACAACGAGGAATCCAAGATGTGTCCGCACATGGGGCAGACACGGCCATGTGTTTTTGTCACAGCCTGCTTTTATTAATGGAGATATCCTATCCCCTAGAACTGGAAGGGATCTTAAAAGGTCATCAAGTCCAGGCCCCTGCCTTCACTAGCAGAACCAAGTACTGATTTTTGCCCCAGATCCCTATGTGGCCTCCACAAGGATTGAACTCACAACGCTGGGTTTAGCAGGCCAATGCTCAAACCACTGAGCTATTCCTCCTTTCTTCACAGATGCTTCTCTTTGGCTCTTTCTGTTCTGCTGTTCTCGATGGCTTTAACCACAGACCAAGAGGTCTGCCACCATTCTGATCTGTCAGCAGCAGCAGCTTCCCATGTATTCGGGTCAACTTAACCGGAGTGTCCGTATATCATTTTTGTTGGCCTCCCAGCATATGTGCTCCTGTTCACAACTGTCCATAAGACCTGGCTTTGGGGAGTTGTGTATCATCCATACATATGAGGTGACCAACCCAGCAAAGTTGTGTCTGAACGCTAGTCACACAGCACTGGTCCAGGACTTTAATGCATAATATCCTGTCCAACCACTTCATGTTACAGATGAGATGCAAAGAGTGCATATGAAAACACTCTAGTTGCTTCTGCTTTAGAGAGTCCATGTTTCACAGCCATAGAGAAGACTGATTAACACAACTGCACAATAGACACTAATCTTGATGTGATGTCGAATGCCTCTCACATGCCACAGGTGGAGACTAAGTCGACCATAGGCAGAACTGGCTTTAGAAATGCACTGCGTCATTTCATCATTGGTCACAGCAGTGTCAGATAAAGTGCTGCCCAGATAGCAAAAGTTTTCTACAGCATTAAGCAGTGTGTGATCCATTGTGATTTCAGGAGCAGAATACATTTTTGCTAGAGCAGGCTGGTAAAGCTTCTGTTTTCTTGAGACTAATAGAGTCCAAATTGTTTTGCCAATCTAGATTCCTGGTAAATACCCCAGCAACGCTGGGGGTATTAGTCAGGGGCTAAAGGACGACCTCTGCTCCAGCCCTTACAAACAGGGCATGCACACATGGGGGGATGCAACACACACAACTTGGAGGGGGCAGGGAGAATTCAGACATGTGTGAAGGTGGGGGAAGGGCTCTCACACACACACATTAACCCTGTTGGGTGGGTCCTAGCACTGAGTTCAGTAGGGTTCCATTGGCATGACAATGTGTCACCAAAGAGTAACAGAGACAGACCTCGCTAGGCTCTGCCTCAGTGGGTAGGATCTGCCTAGACCACGGCACTTGAGATGTGGGTCCCTGCCTCCATTGCCAGGAGCATGCATTGCTGACCAAATGGGAGGTTGCCCCATAATGTGATGTCATCTCTAGGGTTAGCCTAGACCATCTAGCATATTTTCAAACAAGACTGTCCTTATCTGCGCTAAGGGCAAAATCATCTCTCACAACGTGCTGGCTCCAATGTGACTGTCTACACGGTTCTGACACTGCTTTGTGTCTCCCAGTTTCCATATCTAGTTTGTGGTCACTTGGTGAGCGTTGGCTTTAACTTCGCATACGTCACTCTGGTGAGGGCTCTATTATTGCAATAGTTCTGATCTGTACCAGATCAGCTTGCGGGGGGTTGGGATGTGGAATTCCTCAGGTATTGTAGATTTATAGGTTTTGCTCTGAGGTCTTGAACATTTCTGGGCTTTCGGTGGGTGGTTTGTCCACTGGCCAGGAGGGTGGAGTTGTCAAACCGGAAGGTGATGCTACAGGAGGGACACGGCTCTCATTGGGATGCAAGTTTTGGCTCTCTGGTGCTTTGTGGGTTGGTGAGTGCTTGCTACACAGACTGCACAGCGGGGCTTAAAGTGTGTGTGGGGGGGAAGGAGACAATGGGGTTGCAGATCTGGCAAAAATATCATTTAAAACTCAAGTCAGGTCAGTAAGGGGCATGCTCTCGGCACTGCCTTACAAAGCTGCTGCTCCCAGATTATGCTAGACCTGCCTCTTTCCCCAAAACACTTCAAGCGCTGCTGCACAAGCCTCTCTGCTCACTGCACGCCGGCTGCACTTCCCCCCAGGACTGACAGAGACAGCTACGGGTGTGAAGCCCTCCAGGGTCAGGCATTAGAGGCCACTGTCCCAGGGACTGTGACACCGCTTGGAGCTGTTCCCTGCCAGCCTCGGAGCTGTCTTTGGCAGAGAAGTAGTTAATGGCTGCCTCTTGTGGAAGGAAGGAAGGAAGGAAGGTGAACAAAGTGCAGAGCAGGGATGATCTTACTCACGCGGGGTGCTTTGATCTGAGCGTCCTTGGGAGAGCATGTGCAAGCATGTATCTGCCAGAATTGCTACAACAGGCTTCACAATTACAGTGTGTGCCTCTAGCTGAGGGGCCAGAGGTCAGAGCCAGAGCTTCCCAGCTGTAAGATCAAAGGCAGCACTCTTGCCCTGTGGCTGCCCTGAAGTCAGAGGCATTCCCCAACCCAAAAGAGGATGTTACACAGAGAGTGTGCACGTTCAGCTCCCTCTTCCTCCTGCCCAGGCACACACATCCCTCCCTTCTCTCCTGCTTGGGCTGCCGGGGCTCTGGAGAGCAAGGAGCAAGGTTGGGAACGAAGGTGGCAAATCAGAGGCCAGGGGATTAGGGTTGAAGGCTAAGGATCAGAGAAGGGATTGGGAGCTCTAGGGTTTGGTAGAACCAGATTGGGAAACTGGGCGGTGGAATAAGAGGCTCAGAGCAGGCTCTGGATCAGGGAGCGGAGTCATCAAAGGATCCTCAAAGTTTGCCAGTACCTGAGGACAAACAGGACTTTCAGGTAGTGAATTTCACCCAGTGGGAACCAGTCAGCATGCACTGGATAGCAATCACTTCTACAAGGATTTTTCCTGTTAAAGACAGAGAAGATGGAAGAAGCAAGTAACCGTCTGGGCAAACGATTCTTGACAAATAGCTTCTCTGGCAAAGGTGATTGTTGGGCATTTGGTTGCTATTCAAAATCATTTGACAAATCTTTGCTGCAAACACTTAGGCCAATGGGCGTCTCACAAATCACTGGCTGCAACTTACTGGTAGAGTGCTGGCAGTTTGTTATCCAGGCCATGTGATTGGTCCCTTCAGCCCCATTCTATTGTTGGTTTCCGGGACTGAATGGCCTGATTTCCAGTCACTCTGGATGCAAATCCATACTGGCAGGAGTAGGCCTGAAATTCTGGCTTGCTGTCGCCATCCTGGGAACAAAATCTCACTCGCCGTCACAGAAAAGAAACACACAAGAACGGCTGCAAACCCAAGTGCAGCAAAGGGGCAGGTGAATAATTCCTCACAGTATCTGCCCAACTCTTCAATTAACTCTCCCTGTGCATCTTAATCACCTTGGCTATTGATTTTCAGGTTTGGATGCCTCAGTACTGGAAGGAGTTCAGAGAAGAGGACCAGGAATGATCAGGTGGCTGGAAGGAGTGACTCACAGGGCAAGACTGAAAGGGCTGATTGTGTATTGCTTGGCTGAGTGACAGCGAGGGTGGAGATCATGATAACATTTTACAAAGGGCTATTCTTATCATCATTTATATAGTGCTGCATTATATCTGCAATGGTCCACCACAGGAAACAAAAGCGAGAGCCCCTTCCTCAGACAGCATGAGCTGATACAGTACAAAATACCCCAGCACAGAATGGTGTGCGGCTTGCACCGACACGATGCTTCCCGCTTCCCAGAACAAGGAGTCCCGTGGAGCGAGAGGATGTGTGTTGAATACAGAGCAGGAGGCTGTTCCACCAGCGGCATGTAAGGAGTCGGGATGAAGGGGAAGAGAGCGATCAAGAATGGAGCTTGGGAGGACTGTAGAGCAGGGAGATGTTTGGACAGTGGGCAGAGCCTGCCGACTGATGGCTGAGTAGCTTGGCCCTGATGGGGAAGCCAGCGAAGGGCCTGAGGGAGCTGGGGAGGCACAGTCTGAGTGGTGCACAGAGACGTGACCTCTGCCAGCAGAGGGGAAATAAAACCTGATTTACTGAACACTGCTGTGGACGCATCTGCCCATACGACAGGGCTGAGCTACACTCGTTGTTGGGCTTCTTTGATTCAGGGCCTCACTTTGTCACTGCCAAATGCCAGGAGTGAGGTTTCATAGACCAGCGCAGGGAGAGTGACAGTCATGTTAACTGGTCAAGCAGGATCTCAGGCAAAGTCCAGCCCTCGTCAAATTCAGTCCTGAAAGCAAAATGTAGCCCCCAAATGGGGCAGTGCCTCACGAGAAGAGTCATTCCCTGTGGCCTCCGACAGAGCCCAGCACTGCTGACTTCCCCTGGCGGCAGGAAAGAAGGGGGGGATATGACCCCTCCAGTCACCCTGGCAGCCCCCCCCCAACCAGTGGGAGGAGGGGAGATCACAGCAATCCCCAGCAGCCAATGAGAGGGCAGAAGCCAGGCAGGCAGACAGGTGCAGAGCTCGGGAAAGCCAAAGGAGGAGCGAATGGCTCGGCCTTACAGGGGGTCTCCCGGCCGCGGCCAGCCCAGCGCTCCAGGCCCCGCACCTGGCCTGTCTGTAACGCCGGCCTGCAGACCGGCCTCAGGCGGGGACAATCTGCTCCTCCTGCCACAGCCTACCAGCCACAGGACACAGCCCAGCTCTCCGGCCACCGCCTGCAGCCGCAGCCCTGCAGCAGCCCACAGCGGCTCGGGATTTGGATCCAGAGACCAGCCCTGCCTGCAACTGAGCCCGCGGGTTCCAGGCTTTACAGACTGTCAGCACCGTTCAGGGAGGGAGCGGGCGGCTTGTCCCTCTCCAGCGATCCCCGGGGAGGGCCTTCTGGCCTGCACCGCTCTCCTGACCGCTCAGCCAGAAAAGGAACCTGCGTGAGTCCCCTGGAGTACAGTTAGAGCAGTCGTTAGGGCTTAATCTTGCAGCAGGAAAGTACATGGCATCTGCAACAGGACAAGACCTGCACTGCCAGGTCCCTGGATGATAAAGTGTGTTTCTAACGGCATCTCCTCACAGGCCTGCAGCGTGTCCCCATGTGCACCCCCAGGTACCTGGGGGTCAGACAGAACAGAGGGGGAGACACTGGTGGGTCGGAACACTGGGGAGTGCGTGGTCACATGACCTAGTGCCCTTGCCAGCATCGCTTTCAGTAATTAACAAGCATTGAGACATCTTAATCATTTAAATCTTTTACTAGTGTATATTTCTCTGTAATCAGACCCTTATATATAGTTCCTAGTTATTGTCTTTAGTCTGTTTGCTGTGTGAGTTTGAATTATTTGTGAGTGAAATGTGGTAGTCACGGCCTCACTGTGCTTAGCCCCTTGTCTCACTGTAGGCACAGCTAAGCAGCTTTATTCTTAGCACACCAGGAGGAGTCGGGCACCTCCCAGCAGCACCATGAGATGAGCCCAGGCGACAGAAAAGACTGGAGGTCCCCTCTCCTGTTTTCACATCAGACAGGTACTAAGCCAGCGCCGAAAGGGGACTTACAAAAACGTTTGCAATACATGGGAGTGACTCTACACTGGGCTCTGCACTTACCCCGAGACCTAGTAATGGTAAAGAAAGTAGAGTTGCATTTGCTTCAGGAATGTTATCACCATGACACAGAAAGAAAGGACCAGTAACAGGACAGGAAGAATTAGTGTGTTACTGGGCAGTGCTACATTGCTGAACTTCCCCACCTGATCGCTGTGCACAACTAGTGTTCCCGTCCAAAGGTTCAGCAAAAGCCATCACTATGGGCACAGCCCTTACCTAGGGGAACTGATTTCAACTTCCAAAGAAAGTATCACCTGATGTGAGAGACTGTACTGCGGCTTTCATTCTCTGTGCCTTACAAACATTGCGGAGTTCATCCTCCCGCTGCTGTGACCCCCCTTACACAGATGGGAACTACGGCACAGAATGTTCAGAACTGCTCAGCGCCCACAACAGGGGCAGATTTTCACAGAGGCTCAGCACGTCGGTCTCGTACAACGGGAGCTGCTGGGTGTTGTGCACTTTTTAAAATCCCTTTATTTAGGTGCCGAAATGGGAGCTGGGCACTTGACATTCCAGGTCCGGCTGTGGGTGCTGACCACTTCAGTCTGGCTCTAAATACATTTCAAATGCAGCCGCATGCAACTTCCCCAAAGTCCCACAGAAAGGCTATGCCAGAGCCAGCAACGCTGATCTGTTGCTAAGGCTGTCAAGCGATTAAAAAAATTAATCGCAATTAATCACACTGTTACACAATAATAGAATACCATTTATTTAAATACGTTTGGATGTTTTCTACATTTTCAAATATATTGATTTCAGTTACAACACAGAATACAAAGTGTACAATACTCACTTTATATTTATTTTTATTACAACTATTTGCACTGTAAAAAAACAAAAGAAATAGTATTTTTCAATTCACCTAAGTACAGTCGTGCAATCTCTTTATCATGAAAGTTGAACTTACAAATGTAGAATTATGTACCAAAAAAAACTGCACTCAAAAATAAAACAATGTAAAAATGTAGAGCGTACAAGTCCACTCAGTTCTACTTCTTGTTCAGCCAGTTGCCCAGATAAACAAGTTTGTTTACATTTACAGGAGACAAAGCTGCCCACTTCTTGTTTACAATGTCACCTAAAAGTGAGAACTGGCGTTCTCATAGCACTGTTGTAGCCGGCATTGCAAGATATTTACATACCAGATGCGCTAAAGATTCATGTCCTTTCATGCTTCAACCACCATTCTAGGGGACAGGTGTCCATGCTGATGACAGGTTCGGCTCGATAACAAGCCAGAGCAGTGCGGACTGACACATGTTCATTTTCATCATCTGAGTCAGATGCCACCAGCAGAAGGTTGATTTTCTTTTTTGGTGATTCGAGTTCTGTAGTTTCTGCATTGGAGTGTTGCTCTTTTAAGACTTCTGAAAGCATGCTCCACACCTCGTCCCTCTCAGATTTTGGAAGGCACTTCAGATTCTTAAACCTTGGGTCGAGTGCTGTAGCAATCTTATCTCACATTGGTACCTTTTTTGCATTTTGTCAAATCTGCAGTGAAAGTGTTCTTAAAATGAATAACACGTGCTGGGTCATCATCCGAGTCTGCTATAACATGAAATTTATGGCAGAATGCAGGTACATACAATTCTCCCCCAAAAGGTTCAGTCACAAATTTAATTAACAATTCTTTTTTTAACAAGCGTCACCAGTATGGAAGCATGTCCTCTGGAATGGTGTCCAAAGCATGAAGGGGCATACAGATGCTTAGCATATCTGGCACGTAAATACCTTGCAATGCTGGCTACAAAAGTGCCTTGCGAATACTTATTCTCACTTTCTGGTGACATTGTAAGTAAGAAGAGGGCAGCAGCATCTACTGTAAATGTAAACAAACTTGTTTGTCTGAGCAATTGGCTGAACAAGAAGTAGGACTGAGTGGACTTGTAGGCTCTGAAGTTTTAAATTGTTTTGTTTTTGAGTGCAGTTATGTACAAAAAAAAATCTACATTTGTAGGTTGCGCTTTCAGGATAAAGAGATTGCACTACAGTACTTGTATGAGGTGAATTAAAAAATACTATTTCTTTTGTTTATCATTTTTACAGTGCAAATATGTATAATAAAAAATAAGATACACTTTGATTTCAGTTACACCACAGAATACAATATATATGAAAATGTAGACAAACATCCAGCCCAGGGCCACACGCCCTGAGAGGGCCTGAAGCCCGGAGTCCCAGTTTTTCTAGGCGGGGAGGTAACGCTTTTTTTTTTTATGTCCAAAGTGGGTCGGCAGCACAAAAAGGTTGAGAAACCCTGAGTTAAAGTGAAAGTCACCAGCTAGTGCAGAGGAAAGACGAGCCCAGTGCTCTAGAGCAGCAGTTCTCAAACTTTTGCAACCCGAGGACCCCCATTTTGATTTAAAAAAAATTGGGGACCCCCCAAAAACCCCCACTCAGCCCCTGCCCCACCCCTTCTCTGAAGCCCCGCCCCTTCTCACTCTATCCCCCTTCCTCCATCGCTCGTTCTCCCCCACCCTCACTCACTTTCACCAGGCTGGGGCAGGGGGTTGGGATGCAGGAGGGGGTGTGGGGTGCAGGGTCTGGGAGGGAGTTTGGGTGCAGGGGGGGTTCAGGCTCTGGGCTGGGGAAGGGGGTTGGGGTGAAGGAGGGGGTGTGGGGTGCAGGGTCTGGGAGGGAGTTTGGGTGCAGGGGGGGTTCAGGCTCTGGGCTGGGGAAGGGGGTTGGGGTGCAGGAGGGGGTTGGGCACACTGCTCACTAGCAGAAGAGGGATCCAGGATGATGGACATTTGCCATGGGTAAACTGGGGGCGGAAAAATCTCTGTTACATTCTCGGTTGCAAAGATCCATCACATTAGCTTCATTAATTGGACATAGGACTTGGCTGCCACAACTTGCATCACTCACCAGTGTGGGGCTTCCTTATATCCTAGATAACTTTGGTCATGGAACCTCTGAGCCCTGCCTGGACAGACTCAGCAAGCAGCAAGCATTGGACCTGACCCCTCCAAGCACTGAAGCCAAGAGGTGTTCTCTGCACGTCTACGAGATACTCAGTGCCTAGTGGCAAAGACCCACTGAAAGAGGCCAAGCAGGAAAGAAAAGGGGCAGCACCTAACTCCTCAGCTGAGCAAGTGAGGAGCAGAAAGGCGTAATTCCCCCTCTCACAGCGAAAAACAACATAACAGACTAATCATTGAGGACAGAGTAAAACCACAGAAAACAGGCTCTAAACATCAGAGGCCCAGTGCTGTCACCTGACTCATGCGGATAGTACCTTACGCCAGTGAAATCAGAGGGACGCCTCGGTGACTACGGTACAGCCTCATGTGAGTGGGGACTGGGCCCATAATGGCTAAGAAATAAGTTGCTAAGCAGAGCCTCTCCCAGAAGAGAAACAGTCCATTCTAAGGTTGCAAAAGACACTCGTCAAAATAGGGTGTCTCTACATTGCAAGCTCTCTGTGCAGGCCCTTCATTTCACTCGTCTTGGAAAGCTCGCTTGCAATGCTGCGCCCAAATGTGAAATAAGAATAAATTCCTTATAAAAAACTAAGTGAGGAGGCTGTCAAGGTTCATAGAATATCAGGGTTGGAAGGGACCTCAGGAGGTCATCTAGTCCAACCCCCTGCTCAAAGCAGGACCAATTCCCAACTAAATCATCCCAGCCAGGGCTTTGTCAAGCCAGGCTTTAAAAACCTCTAAGGAAGGAGATTCCACCACCTCCCTAGGTAACCCATTCCAGTGCTTCACCACCCTCCTAGTGAAATAGTGTATCCTAATATCCAACCTAGACTTCCCCCACTGCAACTTGAGACCATTACTCCTTGTTCTGTCATCTGCCACCACTGAGAACAGTCTAGATCCATCCTCTTTGGAACCCCCTTTCAGGTAGCTGAAAGCAGCCATCAAATCCCCCCTCATTCTTCTCTTCTGAAGACTAAACAATCCCAGTTCCCTCAGCCTCTCTTCATAAGTCATGTGCTCCAGCCCCCTAATCATTTTTGTTGCCCTCCTCTGGACTCTTTCCAATTTTTCCACATCCTTCTTGTAGTGTGGGGCCCAAAACTGGACACAATACTCCAGGTGAGGCCTCACCAATGTCGAATAGAGGGGAACAATCACATCCCTCGATCTGCTGGCAATGCCCCTACTTATACAGCCCAAAATGCCGTTAGCCTTCTTGGCAACAAGAGCACACTGTTGACTCATATCCAGCTTCTCATCCACTATAACTCCTAGGTCCTTTTCTGCAGAACTGCTGCCTAGCCACTCGGTCCCTAGTCTGTAACAGTGCATGGGATTCTTCCGTCCTAAGTGCAGGACTCTGCACTTGTCCTTGTTGAACCTCATCATATTTCTTTTGGCCCAATCTTCTAATTTGTCTAGGTCCCTCTGTATCCTATCCCTACCCTCCAGCATATCTACCACTCCTCCCAGTTTAGTGTCATCTGCAAACTTGCTGAGAGTGCAGTCCACGCCATCCTCCAGATCATTGATGAAGATATTGAACAAAACCGGCCCCAGGACCTACCCTTGGGGCACTCTGCTTGAAATCGGCTGCCAACTAGACATGGAGACGTTGATCACTACCTGTTGAGCACGACAATCTAGCCAGCTTTCTATCCACCTTATAGTCCATTCATCCAGCCCATACGTCTTTAACTTGCTGGCAAGAATACTGTCCCAAACAGAACCATTGAAAATTCAAGAAAATGCTGCCGTAAAGCTCCGTGTTCTGCCTTAATGCTGCCCTCTTGTGTGTATGCTGGATTCACAGAGTTTAAAGCCAGAGGGGACCACTAGCGCTTGTGGTCTGACCTCCTGTATAATACAGGCCATCACGTTTCACCCCATTGCCCCTGTATAGGGCCCAATCATTTGTGTTTCGCTGAAGCATCTTCCAGGAAGTCGTCCAGTTTGGATTAGACGACACCAAGAAACAGAATCCACCACTTCCTTTCCAAACTGTTTCCAGCAGTTAATCCCCCTCGTTGTTAAGTATTTGTGCCTTATTTCCAATTTGGATTTGTCTGGCTTTAACTTCCAGCCCCTGAGTCTTGCTCTGCCTTTCTCTGCTAAAGAATTGCAATACCAGCTTTCATTACAGGGCCACAGATGATGTTTTCCGGGGATCTTGCCTCATTCAGTGCACAGGATAAATGGTGCAAAATACAATCCTTGCGCTGCGAAGTGTGGCCCTAGTGGCTGTGGCTGACGTCTGTTGGGCACATAGAACTGACTGGAGCGGGCAGGAGAGCACACAGCGTGTGTGGAAGGGCAGCAGCGGGTGGGGAGTGGGTAAGCTGTGGAGAGGAGCAGGGTTTCCTTGTGATGCTCGCTAAGGGTCACCTGTCCTGAAGAACCAAGGCTCAGATTATGAAAACGTTACACTGTTTACAAGGCTGTTCAGTCCCAAGTGCCATGAAGTTTGGATACCAGGGCCAGCCGGGCCCCCACGTGCAGGAACAGACTGGCTCAGAGCCCCTCCAATGGGACCAGAAACCAGATCAGTCCTCCTGCCAAGGGAACAGAGACTCCTCCCGCATTCCCCTTTATTTCTGCCTGTCCCTTTATCCCCATGGCCCAGGCCGTTTCCGTTCAGCGCGTTCATGCACATACCTTGTTGGCCAATGACAGACAGGGGTGCAGATCTCGATCGGGCCGCTCGAGTTTGACAATAGTGACAAAGCCGGAGCCGGTGTGCTCGTCCTCACTGGTGTTACACAGAGACAGCGGGTGGAACTGTGGACACAAAGGAGGAGGGAACTCAGATCTCATTGAGCACAATGGGCGTGTCAGTTTTTATTTTAAACAGTGGCCATCCTGCTAGGTCTAGGTAGTGCGCGGGATCCCTAAGCTGACATGCAAGGAGCTGAGCAGGGTCAGGCAATTAGTCCAGTGACCAGGTGGGATTTACACACTGTGGCGTACCCCTGCCCACAACCAGTACACCAGGCCATGCCCGCCGATCTCAGCCATTGCACAGCGTATGGGAAGAGGGTCTCCATCAGCCAGGAGCCAAGCCCAGGGGGGGTGCAGGTGCCTTTGCAGATCAGGTCTCACTTAGAAACTCCTTCACAAAGCAGCAAACTCCAGTGCATTGCCCAGTGCAGCGAGAGCTGGGCTAATGAAGCCTGAGGTAGGGCAGGAGCCTGCTGCTCTAAGCTTTGCACTCACTAACCAGCCTTTGCTGTTTGGCCGGCGTTGGAGGCAACGCTTCTGAAGTGGGGTGAGTGCCCAAGAGCGGCAGTGGGGGCGGGGGAGGAGTAGAAAAGCACCGGTTACCATGCCCTGGTGTCAGCTCAAGGGGTCCCACAGCAGGAACTGGAACGCCCGGCTCAATCCCCTACAGGCAACACATGATCTGATTGGAACCGTTCATCCAAAGGTCCCAACATGCTTTGCCACTCTCAGTTCTTCCAACCACCCACTCCCCAGGAACCAGGTCGCTATCATCATCCCATGTTACAGAGGCAGGCAGGGGCTTGTCCAAAGTCACAGAGTCAGTGGCAGAGCCAAGGGTAGACCCCAGGAGTCCTGATGGCTGGTTCCCCCTACTCTGACCACTAGACCACTCTGCCTCTTAGATTAACGGCTTTTAACTGTTCTGGAGCATGTGACTAAAATCGCATGGAGGCAGCCTCCCTCCCTCCCCAGTCCTGGACCCAAAGCCACACAGACCACATGTATAAAGGCAAATTGCCTTTGAGTTCGCAACCGCATCAGTCACTGAGGCAAAACTGCTAGAGACCCACTGGGACCAACTCCATCCCTGATATGCAAACTGCAGCTACAGACAACTCCCGGTGCGAATCAGCCTCGTGAGAGGATGCAAGTCACTGGTGCCTCCGTGGCTTGGTGGGCTCCCACCTGCATAGTGGCCACAGAACCCCAGTGCTTGTTATCCAGCCGTGCAGGAACAGGGACATGAAGGGGGTGTAAGGAACAGAAGGGCACGGCTGGAATTGCTGGGGCAGGCACAGCTGCATGCGTTCTGGGGCCATAAGGCATGGGGCCAACTCACAACAGCCTATTGTCTGAGATGCACATCCTGCCTCTTGCCTGGCCAGAGTTATGTGCAACAGGGGCCTGTTTCCCACTCAAACTCACTGTACCACCCTTTATGTGTCTGGGATCCAGCCAGGCCACCCAGGGCACTCAGTTTCGTATCTGGCCACCTATGAATCAAGCCATTTTTTCTCATAATGACATCCCAGGAGGGCTCTTCTCAGGTCACTTGTTGCTGAGAGTAGAAAGGAAGGATGGTCTGGTGGCAAAGAAACTGACTAAATTCAACCCTTGGCTTTACTACAACCTTCCCGTGACCTTGGGCAATCCTATCTCGCTGCAGCTCAGCTCCCGGTCTGTGAAATCCTGCCCCACCCCCGGGTGTTGTGTGGGTAAATTATTGTGGGAGAGGTGCTTAGATGTTATGAAATAAGAAAAGTGTCTAAATACGTAGGATACTGGAGAATAAAAGCTTTTTTAGCACACTAAGACATTGGAGTAAGAGAAATAAGTGGGAGAGTTCAATGAACAAACCACAAAGAATGAGGAGGATTATGAATTTGGGCAAGATTCTCAGACCTGAGGGAAGGTTGCCAACCCTCTAGGATTGTCCTGGAGTGTCCAGGAATTAAAGATTCATCTTTAATTAAAGATTATGTCATGTGATAAAACCTCCAGGAATACATCCAACCAAAATTGACAACCCTTCAATATGGCTGCATGCAAAGAAGGCTTGTGTGAGCCACAGCAAATTCTGCTGCAAGGGCCTTGCCCTCTGTGGCATTCAGTGCTGCAGATTCTGCAAACTTAAAAGTAGGAGGATGAATCCTGGCCCTGTCCACTGCTGTAACCAGCCAGCTGGGGGAGAGTGCCCCAGCCCAGGCACTGCCTCTCCCCCATGCAAGATACAAGCCCTCATGCGGGGGGCATATTGGGGGTGAGCTAGAGACAGAAATGGATGGCGGCATAGACAGTACATGCTCTACTCTGGCCAGAGAAGTTGCCATAACTTGCAACCTGCCTGACGGCTGTTGATTTCGGAGCCTTTAGGTGAGCGGTTTTCAAACTTTTTTTTCTGGGGACCCAGTTGAAGAATATTGTTGATGCCCACGACCCAACATAGCTGGGGGTGAGGGGTTCAGAGTGTGGGAGGGGGCTCTGGGCTGGGGCTGGGGGGTTTGGGGTGCAGGAAGGGGTTCCAGGTTTGGGGGGCTCAGGGCTGGTGATTGGGGTGCGGACTTACCTCCGGTGGCTCCTGGTCAGTGGCACAGCCAGGGTGCAGAGACAGACTTCCCGCCTGTCCTGGCACCGCGGACAGCGCTGCGCCCCGGAAGTGGCGAGCAGCAGGTCCGGCTCCTAGGTGGAGGTGCGCAAGCGGCTTTGCACGACTCTCACCCACAGGCACCGCCTCCCCGCCCCCAGTTCCCCAGAGCCGGTGCTCGGGGCAGGGGGCAGAGTGCGGAGTCCCATGGCTACCTTGCCTAGAAGCCGGGACCCGCTGCTGGCCACTTCCGGGGCACAGCGCAGTGTCGAAACAGGTAGGCACTAGCCTGCCTTAGCCAGGCAGCACCACCAATGGGACTTTTAACATCCCGGTCAGAGGTGCTGACCAGAGCGACCCAGTGCCTGACATACCGCGACCCCGTACTGGGTCACAACCTGAAGTTTGAAAAATGCTGCTTTAGGTTACACCAAGATCATTTTCAAGCTTTTCTCGGCTACCAGGAGGGCTGCTAGAAATGTACATTTTAATGAAAGCTGAGATTCCCACACAATTAACCAACTCTAGATCTTGGGCCTTTAAGAAGAATACCAAATATTGGGTCACTCACCAAAAAAAACAAACAAACAAAAAACCCCCACCAGAGTTGGCAACACTGGGGACATAATAAAAAGATGTAATAATTAATGGTGTAGAGATGATAGATTGAGAGCACATAATGAGAACATGGGGAGCATTCGATAATACTGAAAAGCAGCAAATTCAAAACTGAGAAAAGGAAATACTTTTTCACACAATACATAATTAAACTGTGGAACTCACTGCCCCGGGAAGTTATTGAAGCCAAGAATTTAGCAAGATTCAAAGGACTAGACGTGTATCTGTATTACAAGAGCATCCAGAGTCACAATAGTTAATGCTAAAAGAAGAGTTTTGGAAGAAAGAGAACCCCAGGAGATACACCCTTCTGGTTCAGGGCTGATGCCGATCTCGGACTTTGAGGGATCAGGATACACATTCATGGGTACAGAGTATTCCGCAGCTGCTACTGTGGGGTTTCTGCGGCTTCCTCTGAAGCACAGTGCTGGCCACTGTCAGCCAAAGGGCACTGGATTAGATGGACCTCAGTTGTGAGGCAGGCTTGGAATTCCTGTGTTCCTACAAAATAGGAGTGAGACTTTGCCAGCGGAGAGTGCAGTGGGGAAAATTCCTAGAGTAAGGAAACAAGGAATGAAAAATAAAAGAGAAACAACTGTGAGCATCTGCTGCAGCCCACAAAACTGGTGGAGAAAGAACAAAGCAGACCTGCACCAGCTCGCCCAGTGCAGCAATCCCTGCTGTGCTCATGGGTCACAACAGAATGAAACCAGCATCCCTGCCACCCCAAACTCTGGAAGGACATGATCAAAGCCAACCATATAATGAAAAGGAAATAAATGACAGTCACCCAGGCCCCTAACTTACACCTCTCCCGATGGAGAGCTCTCAATCCCCTCCCTCCCCGAGGCCTCCTATCCCAACCAGGGCTCTTTCACTCCCCCAGGGCTTTGCCTTCCTCTCCCTCCCATGTTCAGGATACAAAAACAAACAAACAAAAAAACCCCCTACATTTTTGATTGACGATTTAATTATTTGCTCCTAGAAAACTGGCCAATGCATTCGATTAGTTCCATGTGCTGCCACCTGATTCCTCATCCCTGCCTCTCTAGGTCACCCTCCTCCTGGCATCCTCCCCCTCCTCCACCACGAGGCTCTTTGGCCTCCCATTCAAAGCCCTGCAGAACACCACCCCTAGCGACTTACTGGCTTTGCTCACGTTTCACCTGGCCCCCTCTGCCAGCCTGGAATGCCCCATTTCCTTACACCATGCCCCTGAGCTCGCTGGAGCAGGGACTGTGTCTGTCCTGCACCCAGTATGACGGCCCCACCTGGCAGGGCCTCTGACAGCTTCCCTCAGCTAATAAAATAAAATAATAGCATCAATCATCATCATCTGGGCTGCCCAAAGAATTCCCTAAAGCCGCACACGCTAGTCTAGGTCACACAGCCACTACCCTGGGTGTGATGCTACAGCACTCAGATAGGTAGAGGGCTGGAATGTGGAGTGCCCCTCCTGGAGGCTCAGGAGGAGGGGAGTTTCATGGGGCTCAGTATTGAGACAGGCCCATTGTACAATTTTTATTAATGATTTAAACAAGCTACCTTCGTTTCTAGGCGACTTTGAGATTGGTGGGGGATAGGGTGCCAAGGGCACTGTGGTGATGGGGTACCTGAACCAGCTATGAAAGGTAAAATACTACAGCAGAGGTTTTCAAACTGTGGGGCGTGCCCCCTTACAGGGGCATGGAGGAACATTCAGGGGGGCTCGCGGCGATGCCCGGTGGCTCGTGCCAGGCTTGCACGGTGGAGCCGAGGCCAGCTCCCATGGGGGGCAGGGAGGGAGTGTCACTCCACCTCCGACTCACCTCAGCCTTAGGCCTCCCAGATCCTAAACCTGCTGGGCTGCCAGCACTGATTCGGGAAACCCAGAGGCCTGCTTGTTTGTGTCCCGATCTGCCTTGCCTGGCTGGGCCCAGCCCCAGGGGAGGAACAGTACAGGCTTAGTAAGAGCCAGGCCAAACTTTCTCTTGCCCTTGAGAGAGGCTCCTGCAGTGGAGGGTGGCTGTGGGGGGCTCCCTGAGCAGGAGCATTGCCAGGGGAGGCCTACAGTCCCTTTGCACTGGGCTACTGTGCAATGAAGGTTTCCCTGCTTGGTGTTTAGCTCTGTAAGATCCACATGGCACTAATCACCCCCAGACCCAGACTAGACAGGGCT
Organism: Chrysemys picta bellii; assembly: GCF_011386835.1. Classification (NCBI taxonomy): domain Eukaryota; kingdom Metazoa; phylum Chordata; order Testudines; family Emydidae; genus Chrysemys; species Chrysemys picta. The sequence continues at coordinate 23,935,292 of NC_088809.1, forward strand.
GGGCCTTTCCCTAGAATGCCGGCCCAGCAGCGCTGGGTCTCACTCTTTGTTTCTTTTGGGAGGTAGGGAGCACAAGCCCTTCAGGCCTCTGTGATACCCTTGTTCAGGCCAGGAGGGGCCCAGCCCCACTGCTGCACTGGGCCTGGTGATGCTGGCAAGGGCCAGGAAACCAACTATGACCCCAGGAAATGCAGAAGATCGTCCCTGGGGCTGGTGGGGCCCTGGGACCAGAATGCTGGTGGGAGGCCTGGAGTTCCTCTCTTCCCTGAGGGCAAGCAGCCAACCCCTTGACTGACTCAGCCCCTCAGGGACAGCAGCGACCTGGCTTCCAGGGTAGCGGGAGGTAGGGGGCTGCTGGAGCTCAGCACTCTGATGTGTGGGTCAGTGACTGTGACTGCAGCGTTTGTATGGCCCATTATTATGGGAGTCCCCTGGGGCCCTGCACCATGTCCTCACCAGGCCTGTCCAAAGCTCGCTGTGGCCTGATCTGTTCTTCCAGCCCCTAGCTCCTGGGTGCTGTAACATGCAGGTGTTTCCATAACCCGCCTGGGCCAAGAGCCACGTGGCTGCTTTGTTACAAACCAGTGCAGCAAAAAACACTGGGCAGTTCAGGATCCCAGCTATCCTGGACATGCTGAGATCTGATCATTGAAACCATTGCACTTATCTGGCCCATTCTCTGGAACCTAATGGAAAACGAGGGGCCCTGTAAACTGAGCTGCCGTGTCCATCCCTGGGCCTGGGGGCTGATGCAGCTTATGTGCGAGATAGAGAGAACTCCAGGGGAGGTTCACTTCATGCACGAGTGCTTCTTTGCTATGTGTGGCTTGTGTAATTGTGCATGAGACCCTGTGATGAGAACGAGATGTAAGTGAGATCAGAAGGAGTGCGGCAGCATCTGGCTCTGGGTGAAACGAGCCTATCCACTCCTGTATCATCGCTCATTGCTCGGAGCTGCCACACTTGGAACGTAACAAGGTAAAGTTCCCCGCTGAAGCTCAAAGGCTCCCTTATTGTTCCTCTAAACCTTTTAGAATAAGGGCAACATTCTGCTCTCCGTCACCCACGTGTGAATCTAGTGCCCCCCACTAAAATACATTTCCCCACTGGGGTCACCAGAATCAGAGCTTGGCCCTTTGATCATACTGTTATAGTCATAAATAAAGTGTAATGAATGAATTTCTATGTACTAATCTACGAGAGACTGTCCTTGAGAGTCAATGTACTTTAGGTGGAGGACTTGGGGGAGCTGAGAAAATTAACAAGTAGTTATTGTTCTTAGTCCAGTCTCCATGATAACAATGATAAAATCTTTCCCCCTTTATTTTGGAATGCCAGCCCCCAATCTTGGAAGAGGCCTGTGATGGCAAGTTGTTTTGCACCTTGCTTTGCTGTGCCCATGAAGCCTGTTGCAATGAATATTATGATAGAAAACTTGCACTGATTTGTATGAATAAGAGTATTGCCAACCTCAAGCATTCAAAAATCATGAGTTAGATCCCCCCAAAATTATGAGATTGCCTTAAAAATCAAGAGGATAAGTGTGGGGTAATTTAAGTGTAGAGTAACTATATTACTTCATTCTCCATCATCCTTAGCACCCTGCAAATACATCATGGGGGTGCACAAACCATCACTGCTGTCCCTGCATCCTGCCCCCACAGTGATAGGTGCATTTTCTGATTGCATGTAACATTCCTGCAATCCAACAGTGCCTTAATTCCGCTCCTGGTGAATCGGTTCGCCTTTCATCTCACACACATTGTGCAGTGCACAGCAGAGCACAATAATGCAGCTGGTATTCACAACACTGGCATCCAAATGGTTCTGAAGGCAGCAGCATCTTGACTTCAACCTTCCAAATGCGCATTCCACCACCATCGTACAGCTCCTGAGCATGTAACTGAACCTTCTTTGCCAGCCTCTGAAGTCAGGGAATGGTTTCACAAACCATATGTAATGATCCTCACTCGGGGGGGGGGGGGGGCGCGGGGGTAGTTGATAAGGGAGCATCACCTAGTGGTCAGGGCTTAGACCCAGGACTTGCTGGGGGGGTTGTTGGTAGGGGAGTGTGAGCTCTCCCTCTCCACCAGACTTTGACCCAGAGCCCTTTGAGAGCTGTCAGTGATCTGACAGCCAGAGTTGCTTGAGGCCACCCTCCCTGGACGGCTTCCTATCACTCCCCCCATCCTGCGATTGTCCCAACGTCACCGTCTGGGTCTAGGCAGCATGAAGGGTGTCTGCTCACCACAAAGCACCTTCTGGCTGCTGCCTGTACCAGGGTAGTGCTCTCTCTCTCTCCCCCCACCCCCGTGGCACAGCCCCCCTCCTGGGACAGCTCAGTCCTAGGACTTTCCCCTGCTTCTCTCTCAGGCTGTCCCTGCAGCAGGTCCTCCCTTTCCTCAGGAAAGGACCTTTGGGCAGTGTGACAAAGCTCTGTCCTTGTCTCCGTGGGTCCCACATTTCCTGGCAGATTTTGCTAGCCTCAGAGGCTCACTGTGACCCTCCACATAGCCCTTCTCTCTCTAGAGACAAGGGCCACAGCCTACTGAGCCATTTTCATCATAAGCCAGCGAGGGAGGTGAGGAGAAGCTATCCTCCCTTGCAGTCTCTGTTATCTCTCAATCTCAGTGATTAACCAGAGGGATAAAGAGGGGAGCCCAGGCCCACCCTCTACTCCAGGCTCCAGCCCAGGGACCCTAATAGTAGCAGCTAAGGTAGCTGACCTTTTAGAAACAAGACATGTACAATTCCCTGGGCTATTTCCCCACAGCAGCCCCCACTTCCTCAAGCTCCATTTCACCCTTACCTCAGGGCCTCCTTCCTTGTGCCTGATATGGTGTGTACTGCTCAGTCTCTCCAACAGCGCAACTTCCTCCCACAGCTCCTGACATGCGCACCTCCCTGACTCACTGGGAGGCTTTTAACTAGTTTCAGCTAGCCCCTGATTGGCTTCAGGTGTCCCAATCAACCTAGTTGTCTCCACTGCATTCTGGAAGGATTTTAATTGGCCCCAGGTGTCTTGATTAACCTGGAGCAACTACCATTTGGTTACCATGGTAACAGGGATTTGTTTAGCCTGGGGCTAACATACCTGTTCCTCACTACTTTACTGTAGCCATCAGGCCTTGTCCCATCACAGCTGTTATCTAGGGGACAGATTCTGTCTGTCTGTCTGTCTTTCTTCCCTCTGCTCTGCTGGAGCTGCAGGTTGCAGGTCTGCTCTCTTCCCTGGTCTGCCCTAAGGGAGCTGCTCCCCTGCCTTTTAACTCCTCTTCCAGTTGGTACATTTCCTACAGGTGTGGCAGGGTGGGGCTGCCTGGGCCCAGAGCAGTTCCTTAACCCCTTGTTACCCAGTGTGGGGGTTGTACCACCCCATCACACCATGGCAGAAGGGGATACGTGAGGTCCCCTAGAACAGTGGCTCTCAACCAGCGGTATGCGTAACCCAGGGGTACTCAGAGGTCTTCCAGCATCAACTCATCTAGATATTTGCCTAGTTTTACAACTGGCTACATAGAAAGCACTAGTTACGTCAGTACAAACTAAAATTCCATACAGACAATGACTTGTTTATGCTGCTGTATAAAATGTAAGTACAATATTTATATTCCAATTGTTTTATTTATTAATTATATGGTAAAAATGAGAAAGTAAGCATTTTTTCAGTAACAGTGTGCTGTGACACTTTTTGTATTTTTATGTCTGATTTGTAAGTAAGTAGTTTTTAAGTGAAGTGAAACTTGGGGGTATGCAAGACAAATCAGACTCCTGAAGGGGTACAGTAGGAAAGGTTGAGAGTCACTGCCCTAGAATAACTGTGGAGACAGATTCCATTTGTAACAATGTCATCAAGAGGGAGTAAGGTCCCTGCTTATTCATGGAGGTGAAGTTCTGATCTTTGGGAAAAAAAACTGACATAAGAACATAACATAAGAACATAAGAATGGCCCTACTGGGTCAGATCAAAGGTCCATCCAGCCTAGTATCCTGTCTATCATCAGTGGCCAGTCCCAGGTGCCCCAGAGGAAATTAACAGAACTGGTAATCATTCCCAATTGCTCATTCCCAGCTTCTGGCAAACAGAGGCTAGGGACACCATTCCTGCCCATCCTGGCTAATAGCCATTGATGGACCTATCTTCCATGAATTTATCTAGTTCTTTTTTGAACTCTGTTATGGTCTTGGCCTTCACAACATCCTCTGGCAAGGAGTTCCACAGGTTGACTGTGCGTTGTGTGAAGAAATACTTCCTTTTGTTTTAAACCTGCTGCCTATTAATTTCATTTGATGACCCCTAGTTCTTGTGTTATGAGAAGTAGTAAACAACACTTCCTTATCTACTTTCTCTACACCAGTCATGATTTTATAGACTTTAATCATATCTCCCCTTAGTCGTCTCTTTTCCAAGCTGGAAAGTCCCAGTCTTATTAATCTCTTCTCATACGGAAGCTGTTCCATCCCCCTAATCATTTTTGTTGCCCTTTTCTGAACCTTTTCCAATTCCAATTTTTTGAAATGGGGTGACCACGTCTGCACACAGTATTCAAGATGTGGGCGTACCATGGATTTATATAGAGGCAACATGATATTTTCTGTTCACCATGCACCTTGCCAGTACATCCCACACTGGTGCCCCTGAACCCGCCTCTGTGGTTGACCAAAGCCTGCGTAATGATGGAGTATCATCCTTTATAGCTTGTACTCATTTGCTCCTTTTGGAGAAAAAGTTATGGGCACGTAAGTCCCATCAATAACCCCAGTGCAGTTTTGAAAGCCCAGTCTCTCAAAGCTGGCACTTATTTCAGTAGCATTGTTTATGCCCACCACTTTCGGGTAAACCACAGTCCTGACCTCTTTGCAAACTTCCAATACCTGAACCCCCACAGTTGACTTGCCAACAACATACTGGTTTGCCATGGACTGGTAGCAGTCTGGAATAGCCAGCTTCCAGATGGCTATAGCAACCTGCTTATGGACTGGTATGGCTTCCCTCATGTGTGTCCTGGTGCTGAAAGGTCAGTGCATAGTGCTCACAACATCTGCTTCTTCATGCAAAAGTTCTGGAGCATCTGTTGGTCATCCCAGGTCCACAGAACAATGTGATCCCACCAGTCTGTGCTTGTGGCCCTGCTCCAGGAGCTGCTACCTATGGACAGTCGGCAGCAGGCATCAGCTGCGTCAACTGGGCTGTGGATGCCATGGCTGGACTCTCCTCTCAGAGCTGCCTTCAACAGGACAAACACTGAAATCTCCACCAGCACTCGCAGATGCTCTGTCTGAATCCGGACATAGCAAGGAACCTGTGACCAGGAAAAGGTCGTCCACCAGTGCTGGAGCCACGGTGCTGACTCCTGTTGCAGGGAATATGCAAAATGGCTCAGCTGGATGTGTGGGTGGGCTAAGAGCACTTCCGGCAAGTGCCGCGGGAGAGAGAGAGACAACTTCTCCCACAATACGTCACAAATCAAGCTCTGGAGCTAGTAAGGGTGCTAAGAATCCTGGGATATGCTCCCCAGAAGCCAAAGCTTCTGACACGTCTGCATACTACAGTATGGATGTGCTGGCACAGGTCTGAGGCGTCCATAGCACTCACAGGTGAACCTTACAAAGAACAGGTTTGCAAGTGTGGGTCACATGGACTCAGGTTTACTACACAGTGTAGACAGATCCTGGGGGCAAGGGTAGAGGGCTGGTTCCACCTCAGGCTATGCTGAATTCCTGAGAGGCGAGCACATTTCTGGGATTGCTCAGGGGCTGTGATGTACTCTTACTTGGGTATCAGCTGGCAGGGCTGCTTGGAAGCTCTTTGGGGCAGGGTCTGTCTCTTTGTTCTGTGTGCGTCTAATGCTCAGCACAATGGGGCCCTGAGCTGTCTGGGCCTCCTTGGCTTACCACAGCTCCCAAAGGGGCTGGGTGTGTGAGTGAAATGCTAGCAGTGGAGTGAGAGGGGTGATGTAAGAATCCAGCCAGGAAGCCAAGAGGGCAGTTGTTGTGGGATTAATGGTTAGGATAATGCAGAGACCCTCATTTTTATTCTATATTGTGAGGGGCCAGTTGTGGGTCTGTTTGTCCCTGTGGTCTGGCTAAGCTCCCTTGCCAAGGAAAGGCGCTTTGCACAGAAAATTTCTGCTGTCGGTCTGTCCCTGTCCTGCCGGGTGGCTGCTGGCACAGAGGGTGTGCCTTGCACACTAGCCAGAGCAGGTTAACATGAGAGCACCAACAGGGCCGGCTTTAAGGCGATTCAGCCGATTCCCTGGAATCGGGCCCTGCGCCCCTCAGAGGGCCCCGCAACGTCCCGAAGGAGCTGCCGCCGAAGTCCTGCCACTGTCGTCGTCGGCAGCTCAATCGTTGCCGCTCTCTTCGGTGGCATTTCGGCAGAGGGTCCTTCCTCCTCGGCAGCGATTGAGCTGCCGCCGAAGACAGCGGCGGGACTTCGGCAGCATCTCCTTCGGATCGGGCCCCGCGGTGCCTAAAGCTGGCCCTGAGCACCAACAGCAGCAAAACAGCAGGAGTATTGGCCAAGCTCAGAGCCCCCTAGTCCCCCTGAAGCCTATTCATGTGAGTGCCTACTCACTGATGTGTGTCAGAAAATCTACAGCTGACCCTAAATGGACTGATTGGCTCAGAACTAAACCACGGGTGGAATTAGTGGAATGGAACTAGCCAAATCCTCAAATGAAATTAGCTGCCAGGTAGCCACTGGTGCAGAGTCCCAGAACGTGATTTGCACCTTTTCTGACCACCCCTCTGCCTCGCTCTCTGAGCAAGCAATGGCCACCATTCAGGACTGCAGGAGCAGAGATGTGGCCGATGGGCCCATCCCCCGTCCCAGGCAGACCCTATGCTTTTCTTTTAGAAGCAGGTTTTTCCACAGAGCTCAGCACGTCCGGGTTGAATGGACGTTGGGTCTCAGACACTTCTGAAAATCTGGTCCTTATAATCTTGAGTGAGACAAAAACTGGGCAGACCCAGTTCTTGGCTAGTGAGCCCCAGAATCCAGGGGAAAAGCTCGGCCCCCTGCTCAGGACCCCGCACCATCTCAGTGAAAACTCAGCCAGGGAACTCTCTAGGCTGGACCTGGGTATGTCCAGGGAAGGCTTGGGGACACCGCCTTTGGAAAGGGAAATATAATGGGATACAAGCAGTTTCTCCTCACTTATTCCAGCTTCAGACATGGCTAACGCTCTTGTAATGTACGTGCCCTATCTGGAAACGATTTAAATACGAAATAGGGACTCAGGAAGCTGCCGTATGGCCAGCCAGAACTCCTTCGTCCGCACGCAGTGGGGACAGCAGAGCTGGGGGCAGCACCACCGGGAACAGCAGGAGATTTCCACAGAGCTTTGGAAGGGAGATTTGTATTTTATCAGGAGCAGAGGGCTGGCTCAGGGTGTGCAGCCAGGGACTATTTACGTTGTCAGATACAGAGCTGGGGCAATCTCCTGTCACTGTCCCCAGTAACTCCTGTCTCTCTGGTCTTCCTGCTGTGATGCCATAACACCTGGTGGTTTCTTTTCTGAGCGATCAAAGTGGCAGCACCCAAGGATTACAGACCTGCCCAGATCATAGCTCGGCAGCTTTCAGGTATTCTAAACACAGCTTTATAATTCCCTTGTGTAATTTACATGTTCTTATAAAGCATTGGTTGCACTCAGGTTCTGCACCAATTTAATTGTATAGTAGCAAAAGCATGAAATAGGGGCAAAACTTCTGTGCAGACAAGGCCTAAGCGAGTTCTTGGCAGCTGTCTAAGGCAGTAGTAATAATCGTGGCCGTGTCCTCTTAAAGCAAAGCAAGTTGAGAGGGGCAGAATAGAGAGAGGACCCAGGATCTCCTCAAAAGCAAACTCCAGTTTCAAGGCAGAAAGGATGCTGGAGTCAAGGTGAATTTGGCAGAACTGGAAGTAAGGAGATGAAACCCTGTGGGAGCCCTGTCCTCACTGCAGGGCTGAGTGCCACCCCCAGCGCCAGCCTTAGCTGAAGGAATTAGAACCCCAATGATTGACGTGTGTCTCTCTTAGTTACTCTTCTGCTTACACCACCTGAAGAAACACTGCAGCAGGTCCATCTTAGGACTGGTTGTCTCCTCAGTACGTTTCTCCCTGCTGTGTCCAGGGGAACTCGCTTCCTCAGACTTCCCCAGTTCTCTGAGCTGTGGCCACAATTGCAGTCTGCCCCAGGAGACACGTGCAAAGCACCTAGGTCAGTGCCTAACTCTCACTAAGCACTTCTCTGCATCTTTAGGTGCCTAAATACCTTAAGGAGTCAACCGTGTGTCATTCAGGCCCTTTGTTGGGTTTTGCTTCAGCCTTCAATAAGGATGATGACATAGCCCATGCAGGCAAAAGTAGGCTGGATGATTGGAATGAGTGTATAGAAATGGAAATTACCACATCAAAGGTGGAAGCAAAGCTCAAAGAGATGTATGCACTCAAGTCGGGGCATCGGATAATCTCCATCCCAGAACACTGAAAGAACTGGCACATGAGATTGTAAATCCTGCAGCAAGGAATTTTAATCAATCTATCAAATTAGGAATGGTAATGTGGGCGGAGAATAGCAAAGGTAGTACCTATATATGACAGGGGGAAAATGTGACCCAGGCAACTACAGTCTGATCTCAGTAGTATGCAAGGATTTAGAGCAAATTGTGGATGAAAGACCAATTAAAGACATGGAGGTACATGGAAAATGGGAGAAAATGCAACATGGCTTTATCAAAGGTAGATTGTGCCACACTAACATGAGTTCTTGCTTTGATAAGATACCTGATTCTCTAGATAATGGAAGTGCAGTAGATCTAATATAGCTGGACTTCATTAAACAAGGTACCAAATGGGAAATTATTAATTACACTGAAGAAAATGGGAATTGGGACAGGAACTGTATGGAGGGTAAGGAGCAGGCTGAGAAAGAGAGGGCCCTGAGTTGTGCTGAAAGGTGAATTACCAGGCCAGAAGGAGGTTGCCAGTGGAGTTCCTCAGGGGCTGGTCTTGGGATCAAGCTTACTTACTTAATCTTTTCAGTAATGGCACAAAAGTAGGAATGTGCCTTGATGCTCTAGCTGGGGATTTCCTGTCTGAACACTCTGAACCTCACCCAGATTTGTCTCCAGGCGGGTGACCCCTCTGGCTCCCCAGCCAGGCAGTGCCTCAAGGAGCTCTTCCTTGGCACCCTCATACAGGGAGTGTTGTGAGACTCAAGCAGTGTGGCTGATTGGTTCTGTGTATAGTGTGGGAAAAGCCCAGTCCCTCACAGCCTTCCTGCCAGCATTTCCCTTCCCACTCTCACGCTGCTCCGTGCGGAGATGCACAGGTAGGCCCAGATTCTCCAAAGGGCTCTGGGGCATCCAGAGTCTTTGGACAATACCTGACACCTTCTAGTCCAAAAACTAAGCCTGTTCACCAAGGTGAAACACACCCTCCACCCGCACCAAAGCCATGCCCCCTGCATTTCAGAAGACCGAACCAGCTGTGTCCTGCCAAGTTCGTATAATTTAGCCCCCCCAATCGCTCCCTCCCACTAATCCCCCCCATCTCGTCAAACTAACGCAATCACCCAGTGGGCCTTGGAATTTAACTGCCAGAAGGCTGTACCTACAGAGACTGATGTGAACCAGGAGGCCCCAGTGTCCAGGCCAATGCCCAAGAGAGAGGCCAAACTCAGCTGAAGGGGAGGGTGTTGGGATTCCTGCAAGGGTGCTGTTCCTCAGCCCTGCCTGGGGGCTCCATCTATCATGCCAGTCTCCACCTGGTCGATATGAGGTGTCTGATAAATGTGTCCCCCGCCTCATCATCCCACTCCCTTTCTGGCTGCTGGGAGGGAGAAGGAGCATTTCCTCTCTGCTCAAGCTGTCGCCCCACAGCCTCCTGGCCTGTGAGGCTGGGTGGAGGGTCTCTGCTAAGTACTCCTCCCTCAGTATCGTTTTTTGAGCTTGGCTCCTCAGAGACTAGCTCCACTGCCTCCGCTGCTGCTCAGAGCCCTCCACACCAGCACCTGAGTCCTGTCTGCTTGCTCTGAACAGCAGCAGTGAAACCAGACATGACTCTGGTCAATGTCCAGTCTACTGCAGTGTGGAAAGCTGAGTCACTGCGGAGGCACTAGGTGAGCTGTTGGCAAGCTCAGGCAGACGTCACTGTGCCAATCACACTCAGTTGTCATTTGCTGGCTTTCTTCACAGCACAAAGGGCTACAAAGGAAAGACAGTAGCCAAGAATGTAACAAAGCTGAGTGCCTCCAGATGCGGACGCCATTCAGATAGAAGAGCTTCCTTCCCCCCCACGTAGCCCCAAGGGCAGCGGATGCTGCATGCTCCATGCTCTGCCTTCGTCAGTTTAGCTGAAGCTGCTGCAGGATTTCCACCAGAGGTCACAGAAATGAGGAACCTCGTCCTAGAGTCTGGGCCCAGTTTACTGACCAGGGCTTCCCCTGCGATCCCTTCCTCATGGACATGCCAGCACTCAGCTATCCCTCCCCTTTATTCCAGCCCATGTCCAAGGCATTGCAGCAATTCTGCACACCCAGGTGGGCTGCACCCACAGGCTGGGCCTGGGAGCCTCTCCTGTGCCAGCAGTTACAGCCGCTTAGTGCGAATGGCATTGTCTGCTGCCCCCTGCCAAGGCTCTGGCTGATAGGGGATCTGCTTGTGTGCTCAGTGGCAGTAGGGGACAGCTATTGAAAATGCCAGGCTGGGGCTGAGGAGTTGCTGGGGCAGGGGAACCTTGGGACAACAAACACAGAAAGCATCCTGCCAACACCAGAGGGCCCGAAGCAGAAAGTCCAGGCAGCCTGCCAGCGGTGCACTGAGGAGCTAAGCTTCAGGGCTGAGACACCGCTGTGTCAGGCACTTTAGAAATACCTCAGCCCCACCTGACTCATTTATTTCCACCACCTGTTGTGTCTTGTCACTAACCCAGATTGTGAGATCCTTGGAGCCGACAGAGAGAGAACGTCCCTGCTTGTGTGCATGCAGCACCAGGGCAGTGAGGCCTGAGGCCTGGCAGAGGTCTCTCACTTGGCTGTGCTGTAAATGTGACTATCACTCAGATTTCCAAAGGGCAGGTGAATGCATTCCCTGCTCCCCAGGCTCCCTTCCAGCAGGGAGCTCACACTGGCCATCTCTGGCTGGGCAAGTCCACCACAAGTCCCTGGCAGGAAATGTACAGCAGAACTACAGGGCCACAGAGCCATGCTGCTGGTCTACGAGACAACTGGGTGCCTCACTGGCGACACAATTGCATTGTGCACCTGCCTGTTGAGGTGCCAGACCAGTAAAGCTATTGTGAATACTGACTCGGGGCCTGGGCCTGGGCGAAGGGGGTAGACACCCCTCCAGTCTGTGGGACTTCTCAGGGTAAGTCTACAACCCCGCGGCTGGCCTGGGTCAGCTGACTCAGGTTTGTGGGGTGTGGGCGCTGGGGCTGAAAAATTGCCGTGTGGACATTTGGGCTCGGGCTAATGGGCAGTTTACTTGTGCTGGAGGCATTTGGGCTCGGGTTAGAGCCCGGGCTCTAGGAGCCTTCGAGGGGGGAGGGCCCCAGACCTACACAGCAATTTCTAGCGCCATAGTACGAGCCCGAGTCAGCTGCTCCAGGCTCGTTGCGGCTGTGCTGTGACTCTTATAGCCATGTAGACGAACCCTGAGTGGCATAAGTGGCAAAACTGCCTTTGCTTTGTGCTGTGTTGGGGGGTGATTCAGTGCATGTGCAGAGGTGTGTGTGTGTTTCAGGGCAGGGCTAGGGTTGCCATGCATCCCGGTTTTCGACGGGAACGCCTGGTTGAAAAGGGACCCTGGCGTGACAGCGCAGCAGGACTAAGGCAGGCTCCCTGCCTCCCTGGCTCCGTATGGCTCCCGGAAGCGGCTGGCATGTCCCCTCTCCAACTGATAGGCTCAGGGGCAGCCAGCGAGCTTCGCACACTGACCCTGCCCCTAGCGCCGGCTCCCCAGCTCCCATTGGCCGGGAACTGCGGACACCTCTGCCTAGGAGCCGGAGGGGGGACATGCCACCGCTTCCGCAAGCCACCTGAGGTAAGTGCTTCCTGGAACCCATGCCCCACGCCCCAACCCCTTGCCCCAGCCCTGAGCTCCCTCCTGCACCCAAACTCCCTCCCAGAGCCCGTGCCCTGTACCCCAAACTCCTGCCCCAGCCCTGAGCCTCCTCCTGCACACCAAACTCCTCAGTGCTGGCCCTGCCCCAGAGCCTGCACTCATAGCCGGAGTCCTCATCCCCTCCCATACCCCAACCCTCTGCTCCCACCACAGAGCCCTCACCCCTTCCCACACCCTAACCTCCTGCCCCAGCCCATAGCCCCCTCCCACACTGCAAACCCCTCAGTCCCAGCCCATAGCCCCCTCCTACACCCCAAACCTCTCATCCCCGGCCCCACCCCAGAGCCCACACCCCCAGCCCTCACCCCCTCCGGCACCCCAACCCCCTGCCCCAGCCAGATGAAAATGAGCAAGTGAGCGAGGGTGGGGGATAGTAAGCAATGGAGGGAGGGGGGATGGAGTGAGCAGGGGTGGGGCCTCGGAAAAGGAGCGAGACAGGGGGCGGAGTAAGCGTGTTTGGGCAATCAAAAAGTTGGCAACCCTAGGCAGTGGTTGTCCGCTGTCCAGTCTCTACCTCAGGTATTTGTACAGCTCCTGCTCCCATGTAGCTGAGTGTCCCACAGTATTTCTGGGGTTAGGCCTCACCCCACCTGCAAGGCAGGGCAGGGCAGGGCTGTTAGCCGCACTTTACAGATGGGAGCTCAGGCCCAGAAAGCCATAAGTCTTGTCTCTAGGGAACCTTTGCCCAGTAATACTGACCTAATTATACAGGCCTGGCTATCCCAGAGACACGCCCCCACCATGTGGGCAGGCTAAGTCTGATGTCAGAGTGTCTTCTTTTGGTGTGGGTACCCCCTTCCTCAGTGACATAAACTAAGGCCTCTTATACCAGCGTAAGCATGACCACACAGGAGTTGTAACAGCATGGCCTTATTGGCTTAAAGTCACCCAGTAGAAAAAACCTCTCGCCCCTAGCCAGGATCTGAGTGACTGGTGGCGTCTGGGTCAGGGCAGGGAAAGAAACCCAAGGGAGGCGTGCAGCCTCATCAATGGGCCATTTTCCCTCCTCTGCCCACTGTCAGTAACTGTCATGTGTCACTCTGCCCTGAAGGACAGCTATAGAAGAAGGGGGCAGAGGTGAGGGACTATTCCAGAAGAGGGGGCAGAAGAGAGCCCAGGGGAAGAGGTGTGGGACTAGCAGGTAGTGGCAGCGTTGCTACGAGGTGCTGTGGGATGGTGGCCAAAGCACTGGGGCCAGGGAAGCTAGGGCAGGGATAGATGAGCAGGAACAGAGTGAGCAATGGGTCAGCACTAACTGTAAAAAAGAAGGGAAAGGCATGAATTGGGAAGAGGTTTGAGCTGCCTGTCAGTTTTGGAAAGAACGGGAGTTGACATGGCAGAGTTTTAGTCTGAAACTGAAGACAAATTGCTGCTTCCTGCTACTGTTGGGCATGGAGCTCAGCTCACAGGGCATGGGGGTTTGTAAGTTACATGCATCAGGTTTCAAGGCCTGATGTAATAACAAACACACCTTACTCATATCTGAGTCACTGACAAACATGCACTCAGATAACAGGGACATTATTCTTAGAGAGAAACACTGGAGTTCTACCTCCCAGGGCAAGTGAGAGAGAAAGACTGAAACATCTGCCTCCAGACATCCCCGGCACCTAGGGGGTGGCTTGGGGTGTGAAAACCTTCCACTCTGCTGCTGTGACAGCCCAGGGATGCACGCGCGCACACACACACACACGCGCACACATACACTTTGGTGCTTCCAAGGGGGCAGGAGTTGCAGAGGGTTTCATTTGACAATCAACCCCCAAGCTGATAAATGCTGCTCCTTTTCTCTTTGCTGGCAAAGGCCTGTGAACAATAGGGAGGAGGAGCTCTTTGCACAGAGGTGGGCAAACTACAGCCTGCAGGCCACATCCGGCCCATGGGACCACCCTGCCCAGCCCCTGAGCTCCCAGCCAGGGAGGCTAGCCCCCAGCCCGTCCCCTGCTGTACCCCCTCTGCCGCAGCCATGCCGCTGTGCGGGCAGTGTGGCTTGCACCCGCCCACCTTCCAGGCTTTCTAAGAAGCCAGTCTTGCCACTCTGAGTGGCATGGTAAGGGGGCAGGGAGCGGGGGGAGTTGGATAAGGGGCAGGGGGTCCTGGAAGGCAGTCAGGGGACAGGGGGCAGTTGGATGGGGCAGCAGTTCGGGGGGGGGCGGTCAGGGGATGGGGAGCAGGGGGTGGTTTGATAGGCGTGGGAGTCCCAGGGGGGCATGTCAGGGGACAGGGGGCAGTTGGATGGGGCGGAGGTTTGGGGGGGCGATCAGGGGATGGGGAACAGTTGGATAGGGAGTGGGGTCCCGGGGGGGTAGTTAGGGGCAGGGGGTCCCAAGAGGGGGCAGTCAGGGGACAGGGAGTGGGGGGGTTGGATAGGGGGTGGGGGTCCCGGGAGGGGGTGGTCAGGGGACAAGGAGCGGGGGGGTTGGATGGGTCGGGGGTTCTGAGGGGGGCAGTCAGGTGGCAGGAAGTGGGAGGGGACGGATAGGGGGCGGGGGCCAGGCTGTTGGGGGAGGCACAGCCTTCCCTACCCGGCCCTCCATACAGTTTCGCAACCCCAGTGTGTCCCTCAGGCCAAAAAGTGCCCACCCTGGCCTAGCACAAATCAGGATACTTGTACCATAATGGCACCTGGGGGATCTGACTAGTGTAAGAGGTATTTGTTTGTGTGCTTCACTGTCCCAACCACAGCCCTAGAAGGAAACTTCCCCTGGGGCAGGTTATCCCAACTCCCCACCTGTGGGGGGCTCACGCATCTGCCTCTAATGCACCTGGTGGTGCCAACGATTGGAGACAGGATGCTGGGCTACATGCACCCCTGGTTTAATGGGTCTGGGAATTGCTATGCCCCTGGGTTTCCAAGGTGAACTCTCCTTGTATCAGTGCTAGCTGCCTCTGCAGTCACCCCCAGCCAGCGCCATGCCCCGGCCTAGCCACCCCGGAGGACCCAGCAAGGCTGTGAGGGGAGGGAGTCATTTCAGGCAGCATGTGGAAAAATACAGGGAATGGCACAGAGGAGCCTCCAGGGGTCACCAGAGAAACATGGGTGGCTGGGAGGGGCCGGCACCTTGGCTTGCTGCAGGCGGGAGTCTGGGCCTGGGGTAACCTCTGCTGAAGCTGCCAGGTGGTGGCTGTGGCGGGGGAGGGGAACGCATTGTCTGACTCCAGAATCACATCCACCCCCACCACCCAGGCCTGCTTTCCTCGGCCTAAGCCAGGTGCAGAACAAAAGGAAACGGATGATTTAGTTATTGCTCCCGCACAGAAGGTTTGAAGGTCAGTTGTTCAGAGCAGGCTCCATTGTACGGCCAAGCACTGCAGCAGAGCTGGAGCTGCAATCTGCACAGCAGGGGCCATTACAGGCCGGCTGCCTTCGAGCGGAGAGATGAAAGGCTTTTTCTAATGTAATAACTGACGGCCTCTTCAGTGCCGTTTGAACTGTTTACAGACCGAGTTAACGATTACAGGCAATGTGTATCTTGGCTGGCTGCCCAAAATTCCTACCCACCCGTCAGATACTATCAAAGAGCCCTTCACTGCCTGCTTGGAGCCCTTCCAAAGCACAGCACAGAGATGCCGACACAAAAGGAGGAGTGTTCGGTGGGCACTCGGAGGCCCAAGCTAAAAAGTTACAGTGTCGGCTCTGGCCGGGGCCGGGGGTCTGAGCCTGGCTGCCTGAATCACTGGCTCAGGACAGATGGAACCACCTGTGAGGTCACCTCCCCAAGTCAGCCAGCAGGGCCTCGTCCGACAGGCCATTACCTAGAGCTGCCCACCCTGGGCTCCAACCACTTACTGGAAGAGACGCTCTCAGTGACAGGGTTTCCCGCGCATTCAGCCTAAGCTTCCCCTTTCTCAGTGTAAACTCATTGCTCCCACTCCTACCCTCTGTTACCAGCCTCAGGAATTCCTCTCCCCTCTGGAGCTGACCCATTCGCAAGCAGTGTCCTGCCCCTGCAATTGGACTGCTGTGCATTGTCCGTTCTTTACATCCCAGCTACACTGGCAAGGCTGCTGCATTAGCAGAAGTGGTTACACAGCTTAAAGCCATTCCTGCCTAACACGTTTTCATCATCCTTACGCCTGGTTGTGTGGCCAGGCCTAAGGGTAGGGCCCTATCAAATTCACAGTCCATTTTGGTCAATTTCACTGTCAATCTGAAATTTCACAATGTTGTAATTGTTGAGGTCCAGATCCCAAAAGGAGTTGTGTGAGGGTTGAAAGGTTATGGGGGGGGAGGTTGTGATACTGCTACCCTTACTTCTTCACTGCTGCTGGAGGCGGCGCTGCCTTCAAAACTGGGTGGCCAGAGAGCAGCAGCTGCTGGCCGGGAGCCCAGCTCTGAAGGCAGACACACTGCCAGCAATAGTGCAGAAGTAAGGGTGGCATGGTATGGTATTGACACTTTTACTTCTGCGCTGCTGCTGGCGGGGCGCTGCCTACGGAGCTGGGCGCCCACCCCCAACAGCCGCCACTCTCTGGCCACCCAGCTCTGAAAGCCGAGCAGAAGTAAGGGTGGCAATACTGTGACCCCCCCACTGCAACTCCCTTTTGGGTCAGGACCCCCAATTTGAGAAACTCTGGTCTCCCCCAGGAAAGTGTTATAGTATAGGGTAAAAGCACACAAAAGACCAGCTTTCACAGTCTGTGACGCGTTTTTCGTGGCCGTGAATTTGGTAGGGCCCTACCTATGGGAGATTAGGCAAAACTGTCTCCATCATTACTTGCATCTACAAACTAGTTTAGTCTGGGTTAAAAACCAGGCCCTCGGTCTCTGGGGCAAACTCTGGAAATATTCTGCTGAATTGCAGGGGTGGAAGCAAGGACCTGACACAGCTGAATAACACAGAGCCACATTTAGGCAATGCTGAGGCCACACAGTGAACAGCACAGGAAACACCAATGCCAAACCTAAGATTGAACGTTCAACCATAGGGCCCATTCCTTCACCCACTGAAAACCGTGGGAGTTTTGCCATTTACTCTGATGAGAGGTATCAGCCCCTTGTGCTTAGGCATTACTGCACACAGCTAGGAGTACTGACAATTACTCAAATACTAATGTTGGATACAATGCTTCTCCAACTTAGATACAAACATGTAGCATCTTGTAATGCCTTTGTGTCACTCCCTGTACTCCAGCTAAACTCACAGAAGACACAATGCAAACCCCTAGAGTCCTCGTGCCACCCCGGTGCAAACCCCTAGAGTCTTTGTGCCACCCCGGTGCAAACCCCTAGAGTGCCTCCCTGATGCAATAAAGTCCTTGTGCCGCCCCAGTGCAACCCCCTAGTGTCTTCATGCCCCACCCTGGTGCAAATGAGTCCTTGTGCTGCCCCAGTGCAAACCCCTACAGTCAGTTGTGCCACCCTGGTGCAAACCCCTAGAGTGCTCATGCTGCTCCAGTGCAAATGCCTAGAGTTGGCCGTGCTCCCCTGGTGCAAACCTCTAGTGTAGACACACAGCTCCAGTGTAAATGGCGCTTGCAATGGTGTGGTTTACTCTGGTCAATTATTTATGTAATTTGTACAGTGCATGGTCTCCACTGGGGTCTACACCAGTGGAACTACATCAGTGCAGCTACACTGGCGGGAATTCCTCTGATCTAGACAAGCCCTCACTCCAGTGCACTTGACTCTGGCATGAAACTTGGGCAAGCCACAGAGTATGAGTTAGAGTTCATGCTGGGGCACCATGTCTCCACTAGGGATTTGTACTAGAGCAGCTATATCTCTACCTAAAACTCCCATGCAGCCAAGCCTTTAGGGATGCAAGTATCCAGAGCTGAACCCACAGTTCATCCCTAGGAACAGAAAATGTGGGTGCATATTTTACCTGCACAAACTGAGTGTGATAGATATGTCAATTTCCTGCAATATCAATGAAAAAGCTTATTGAATTAGGTTTAAGTATCCTTGGAATCCAGTGTATTAAATGCAAAAGTTATGTATTATTGAGGGCCAGGATTGTATGTAACCTCTCTAGAGGGGAGATATGAAATAAATCCTGGGACATATTATAAACCTCAAATGACTACACTGAACAATGTGCCAGACACAATGGACTTTTGGGATAAACAGTGTCAAGTGTCAAGTATCAGGGGGTAGCCGTGTTAGTCTGTATCTACAGTGCAAATAAGTGATGGTCACATAAACACCACCCTATACCGGAAACCTACTGACCGCTATACATACCTACATGCCTCCAGCTTCCATCCAAGACACATCACATGATCCATTGTCTACAGCCAAGCCCTAAGATACAACCGAATTTGCTCCAACCCCTCAGACAGAGACAAACACCTACAAGATCTTTATCAAGCATTCATAAAACTACAATACTCACCTGGGGACGTGAGGAAACAGATTGACAGAGCAAGACGGGTACCCAGAAATCACCTACCACAGGACAGGCCCAATAAGGACAATAACAGACACCACTGGCCATCACATACAGCCCCCAGCTAAAACCTCTCCAGCGCATTATCCACGATCTACAACCTATCCTGGAAAATGATCCCTCACTCTCACAGACCTTGGGAGGCAGGCCAGTCCTCGCTTACAGAAAACCCCCCAACCTGAAGCAAATACTCACCAGCAACTACACACCACACCACACCACAGAAACACCAACCCAGGAACCAATCCCTGTAGCAAACCTCGTTGCCTACTCTGTCCCCATATCTACTCTGGCAACACCATCAGAGGACCCAACCACATCAGCCACACCATCAAGGGCTCATTCACCTGCACATCCACTAATGTTATATATGCCATCATGTGCCAGCAATGCCCCTCTGCCATGTACATTGGCCAAACCGGACAGTCCCTCCGCAAAAGAATAAATGGACACAAATCGGACATCAGGAATGGTAACATACATAAGCCAGTAAGTGAACACTTCAATCTCCCTGGTCATTCTATTACAGATTTAAAAGTCACTATCATTGAACAAAAAAACTTCAGAAACAGACTTCAAAGAGAAACAGCAGAACTAAAATTCATTTGCAAATTTAACACCATTAATCTGGGCTTGAATAGGGACTGGGAGTGGCTGGATCATTACAGAAGCAGTTTTTCCTCTCCTGGAATTGACACCTCCTCATCTATTATTGGGAGTGGACTACATCCACCCTGATTGAATTGGCCCTGTCAACACTGGTTCTCCACTTGCGAAGTAACTCCCTGCTCTCCATGTGTCAGTATATAATGCCTACATCTGTAACTTTCACTCTATGCATCTGAAGAAGTGAGGTTTTTACCCACGAAAGCTTATGCCCAAATAAATCTGTTAGTCTTTGAGGTGCCACCAGACTCCTTAGTGTCAAGTGGTTTGCTCCGAGGGTGAAGTGAATGCAAATTCTCCGCATCTGGTTATGCAAAAACCCAGCCTTTTGAAATTACATCATGAGGGGAGAACCACTGTCTGATGATCACCTGTTCATGGAGTCTCAATACTAAAGGCTTGAGCAATATCAAGGAAAGACTAACCTATGCATGGGATGTTGTTCTAAGCGAAGGGTGTTATGAATTTGCAACCACAAAACTAACCCCTAGGTGGGGTTAGAAGGGCTAACTCCTACAAGAGCTCTGATTGGAGTTGGGGAATGATCTCTGGTGAGCTTACACTGGTCTACAATTTTTGAGCAGTGGTCTGCTTCAGAGATAAAATGTGCTATTTATTATGTATTTTGATGTGCTGAATTCAAATATGACAATTAAAACATCTGATTGGCTACTGTTTCTAAGGTATTTAAGTTTTTACATTTTATGACTATGTATATTGTGTAGATAGTAGAGTTTTAAAATAAATTGTAAACCTAGGTCTTTTCATGTGTTTATGGTTGCTTTACATGATAATATTTCACCTGTCCTGTTTATGTAACACTTTAAAACTCAGCAAAAGGGTTATAGAAATAAAATTTATTATGAAACAAAAGGCAAAAAACTATTATGTACATAGTTTAGTCCTATTCAGTGTGTACTCGGCGCTTCTTGGCTTGTCTCTTGTATTCATTAAATGGAGCATCTCTTGTCACTGTCCAGCAATAGTCTGCAAGCATTGATGGGCTCCATTTGCCCTGATAGCGTTTCTCCGTTGTTTCAATGTCCTGGTGAAATCGCTCGCCGTGCTCATCGCTCACTGCTCCGCAGTTCGGTGGAAAAAAATCTAGATGAGAGTGCAAAAAATGTATCTTTAGTGACATGTTGCAACCAAGGCTTTTGTATGCCTTGAGGAGGTTTCCCACCAACAACCTGTAGTTGTCTGCCTTGTTGTTTCCGAGAAAATTTATTGCCACTAACTGGAAGGCTTTCCATGCCATCTTTTCCTTGCCACGCAGTGCAAGGTCAAATGCATCATCTCGAAGAAGTTCACGAATCTGAGGACCAACAAAGACACCTTCCTTTATCTTAGCTTCACTCAACCTTGGAAATTTTCCACGGAGATACTTGAAAGCTGCTTGTGTTTTGTCGATGGCCTTGACAAAATTCTTCATCAGACTCAGCTTGATGTGTAAGGTGGTAACAAAATCTTCCTTGATTCAACAAGTGGTGGATGCTGAACACTTTTCCTCCCAGGCTCCAATGACTGTCAGAGTGGCCAATCTTTCTTGATGTAGTGGGAATCTCTTGCACGACTATCCTATTTGCAGAGAAAACAGCAGTACTTTGTGTATCCAGTCTGCAGACCAAGCAAGAGAGCAACAACCTTCAAATCACCACAAAGCTGCCAGTGATGTTGGTCATAGTTTATGCACCTCAAAAGTTGTTTCATGTTTTCATAGGTTTCCTTCATATGGACTGCATGACCAACTGGAATTGAAGGCAAAACATTACCATTATGCAGTAAAACAGCTTTAAGTCTCGTCTTTGATGAATCAATGAACAGTCTCCACTCATCTGGATCGTGAATGATGTTGAGGGCTGCCATCACACCATCAATGTTGTTGCAGGCTACAAGATCACCTTCCATGAAGAAGAATGGGACAAGATCCTTTTGACGGTCACGGAACATGGAAACCCTAACATCACCTGCCAGGAGATTCCACTGCTGTAGTCTGGAGCCCAACAGCTCTGCCTTACTCTTGGGTAGTTCCAAATCCCTGACAAGGTCATTCAGTTCACCTTGTGTTATGAGGTGTGGTTCAGAGGAGGAGGATGGGAGAAAATGTGGGTCCTGTGACATTGATGGTTCAGGACCAGAAGTTTCATCCTCTTCCTCGTCTGACTCAAGTGAGAATTAGTCTGGTGCATCAGGAACCAGCAGTCCTTCTCCGTGGGGTACTGGGCGTATAGCTGATGGAATGTTTGGATAATGCACAGTCCACTTTTTCTTCTTTGACACACCTTTCCCAACTGGAGGCACCATGCAGAAGTAACAATTGCTGGTATGATCTGTTGGCTCTCTCCAAATCATTGGCACTGCAAAAGGCATAGATTTCCTTTTCCTGTTCAACCACTGGCGAAGATTTGTTGCACAAGTGTTGCAGCATATGTGTGGGGCCCACCTCTTGTCCTGATCTCCAATTTTGCACCCAAAATAAAGGTGATAGGCTTTCTTAACCATAGTGGTTATACTGCGCTTTTGTGATGCAAAAGTCACTTCACCACAAACATAGCAGAAGTTATCTGCACTGTTCACACAAGTACGAGGCATCTCTGCTCACTTTGGCTAAACAGAAATGTGTCCCTTTGCAAAATCAAACACTGATTTCTAGAGCTGATATAGGGCAATTTGTTCAGCAGAGTGATGTAAGCTTCATTATGATTGCATCATCCATGACTTCTAGGAATAACATGATGCAATTCATATAATGTATGACGCAACATCAGCTTCAGATTGCATCATTCATTGTTTTGCCTAAAAAGCAAGTACTGTTCAAACGCAGTCATAGATTTATTCATAGATCCAGTCAAAGATGTATTTTAGTCATTTTTGGTTTAAACTGAGATCCCTTCCTTTTATAACTCACTTATCCTCTGCCATTCCCAAGTCAAGGGTCGTATATACTGACCCAATAGCATATCTTGAAAACTAGAGCCAATCAACAATTTTAAGCATCATTTTCGTTCTCAGTGACCCAGAATTAGTAAAGTTTGACTCCATTTATTTCAGAAGCATTTTGGCTGTAGAGCAGTGTTATCAGCATGCAGGTAAGTTCTTTTATTCTTTTCTCTGTAATGCTGTCACTATAAGAATAAATGTGCTTGCTTAGATAGAGCTGTATGTTAACTTGTGTCTGCTGCCAATTACAGCTGTTCTTAGTCTTCTGAGAAAGAACAAAGTGCAGTGGCTGGCCTGAATAGGCAGTCTGGCTTGCTGGGAATATCACAGTGTAGGCAGGTAACTGCATCCTGGGAAAAAACCCAGTCAGAAGAGAGTGAGAAACATAGGTCCCTACCCAAGAGCGGTGACAGCTGAGGAACCAGAAGCCTAGTGGGGTTCCCTTGGCCGACCACCAAGGGGAAATACAGGTGCAGTTGCCTTGAGCTGTGAGACTGAGCAAAAGGTGTTGGTTCCCAGGACACACGCATTGCAGATTGTAAGAAATGTGTCCTGTGATAAGGGCTGTCGGGCACGTGCTGCCATTGCTGTCCAGGTACCAGGGCCCATGCCAGCTGGAGTCAATGATGGCTCTGATGGCTGAGATTTCTGAGCAGGCACAGGAACAAGTCAATCGAACATTGTTTGGCTTTTCGGATGCATTTGTTTTTCTTGGGAAGGGAATGAGGGGGGAGATGGCTGAAATGGCCCATAGGAAGGATTGGATGTCTTGCTGGATATAGGGAGATAGAAATGTGGATGCAAAGGGCATTTCACTGTGATTTGACTCAATAAAACTATTTGAAATATAAAATCAGTTCCTCCTATACTAACCAGCCAAGACCTGAGTTCAGGCCCTCGGGGTTCTGCGTTTCCCTCACTGCTGTGGATGACATCATTGACACCTAAGAAGCTGAAGGAATGAAGGGAATGCAGCTCCTGGCTCCCTTAGGTGTTGAGCTCATCAGCTACAGCAGGAGACACAAAGAACCAGGGGCCTGGGCTCCAGTCCTGGTTCAGCAGCCGCCTTTCACTCCCTTCACTGCTTTGAAGGCCATGTCCTCACACAAAGTTGCACCAATTTAAATAAAAGTGGTTTTGTTACCAGCTGCAACTCCTGTGACGGTGGACAGGGTGGGTAAGGGAGTATCTTTTACTGGACCAACTTTCTGTTAGTGAAAGAGACGAGCTTTCAAGCTACATAGAGCTCTTCTTCGGGTCTGGGAAAGGTACTCTGAGTGTCACAGCTAAATACAAGGTGGAACAGATTGTTCAGCAGAGGTAATTAATACATATTCTAAGAGACCATTCAAGATGAATATCCCATTAACATCGCTCCAGTCATAGGACTAAAAAGGGGGTTTAGTGTGTTACAGATTGTTGTAATAAACCATAATCTAGTGTCTTTATTCTGACCATGATTTTTAGTGTCTAGCCAAATTATGAATTTAAGCTCATCTTTTGAAGGTATTGTGCAGGTTTACTTTGAGAATGAGGACTGAGAGGTCAGATATGGAGTGGTCATTTTGTGGAAAATTGTTTGCCCATGGGTGATAGGGTGTTTTTGTCTTTTATCATTTTTCTGAGAGTTCATTCAAGAGTGTAGTGATTGTCTGGTTTCACCCACGTAATTGTTTTTGGAGCATTTAGTGCACTGGATGTTTAGTGCACATGCTGTGATGTGTAGGACCCACGGATCTTGAAAGATGTGTCATACTGGGTATTGATCCTTGCAGCAATGGAGATATGTCTGCAGGTTTTGCATCTGTTGCATCTGGT
Organism: Chrysemys picta bellii; assembly: GCF_011386835.1. Lineage (NCBI taxonomy): Eukaryota > Metazoa > Chordata > Testudines > Emydidae > Chrysemys > Chrysemys picta. Next base: position 23,959,219 of record NC_088809.1, read on the forward strand.
GCCACTTTGAGTGGTGGGTCAGGGTCTGTGGGGCGCTTGCTTCTCATGAGTTCGGTGAGGTTGGGGGGGCATTTGAAGGCCAGGAGAGGGGGGTTGGGAAAATTTCTTTCAGGATGTGGTCCCCAATGAGTATGGTTTGTAATTGTTTAATGATACCCCGTATGGGTCCCAGGGTGGGGTAGTAGGTCACAAATAGGGGCGTGCAGTTTTTTTCCTGTATCGAAGCAATTATCTCAGAGTATTTGGGTGGCCTGTTCCATGATGCAGTTTACTTCTCTGGTGGAGTGTCCTTATTCGTTGAATGAGATTTTAGTGTGTTAAGGTGTATATACCAGACTTTCTCCTCAGAGCATATTCGATGGTATCTGAGTGCCTGGCTGTAGATAATAGAGGTCTCGGTGTGTTTGGGGTGGTTACTGGATCTGTGAAGGTAAGTGTGACGATCTGTGGGTTTCTTGTATATAGTTGTCTGTAGGGTTCCATTGTTAAAGCTGATTGTGGTGTCCATGAAGTTGATGCTGGTACAGGAGTTTTCTAGAATGAGTTTGATGGATGAGTGGTGATTGTTGAAGTTGTGGTGGAAATCTAGGAGGGAGTTATGGTTGTCTATCCAGAAGATGAAAATATCATCAATGTATCTCAGGTATATCATTGGTTTCCTGGTGCATTTGCCCAGAAATTCTTCTTCAAGGTGGCCCATGAAGAGGATGGAGTATTGGGAGGCATTCTATTATCTATGGCTGTTCTTATGGCTTGGATAAAATGTTTATTATTAAATGTAAAATTGTTGTGAGTTAGGAGGAAATGGATGAATTTGGTGATATGTTTGGGGTGGATATCTGAGTGTTGTCCACTGTCTTGTAGATATTTCATACAGGCAGCAATTCCATCATTGTGAGGGATGTTGGAATATAGGGAAGTGACATCCATGGTGGCAAGGATGGTGTTCTGAGGGAGGTTGTTTTTGCAGCAGAATTACTGGAGGAAGTCGCTTGTGTGGTGGCCCTTTGTGTGGTGAGTGGTTTGAAAATGGTTTCTATGAGTTCCGATATTCCTTCAGTAAGAGTGCCATGACTAGATACGGTGGGTTTGCCTGGGTTCCCTTGTTTGTATATCTCAGGAAGCATGTAGAAGATCCCTGGGGAGGGTTCATGGAGGATGAGGATGTAGAGTTTCTCTTGCAGTCATTTGGGGAAGGATTTGACAATATCCTTAAACTCCTGGGTGAATTGCAGTGTGGGGTGTTCTTTGAGTTCTTTATAGTAGGTGACGTTGGATAGTTGTCAGTTGGCCTCATTGACATAGTTATCACAGTTGAGAACTACGGTGGCATCCCCTTTGTCTGCTGTTTTGATCACTATCTGGTGGTTGGATTTCAGAGACTGTATAGCTGTGCTCTCGGCGGTGGAGAGATTGTGCTGGATGTGATGTTTGTTAAGGATTTAGAACATAAGAACGGCCATACTGGGTCAGACCAAAGGTCCATCCAGCCCAGTAACCTGTCTACCGACAGTGGCCAAAGCCAGGAGCCCCAGAGGGAGTGAACCTAACAGGTAATGATCAAGTGAGCTCTCTCCTGCCATCCATTTCTACCCTCTGACAAACAGAGGCTAGGGACACCATTCCTTACCCATCCTGGCTAATAGCCATTAATGGACTTAGCCTCCATGAATTTATCTAGTTCTCTTTTAAATCCTGTTATAGTCCAAGCCTTCTCAATCTCCTCAGGCAAGGAGTTCCATAGGTTGACTGTGCGCTGTGTGTAGAAGAACTTCCTTTTATTTATTTTAAACCTGATGCCCATTAATTTCATTTGGTGGCCCCTAGTTCTTATATTATGGGAACAAGTAAATAACTTTTCCTTATTCACTTTCTCCACACCACTCATGATTTATATACCTCTATCATATCCCCCCTTAGTCTCCTCTTTTCCAAGCTGAAAAATCCTAGCCTCTTTAATCTCTCCTCATATGGGACCCGTTCCAAACCCCTAATCATTTTAGTTGCCCTTCTCTGAACTTTTTCTAATGCTAGTATATCTTTTTTGAGATGAGGAGACCACATCTGAACGCAGTATTCAAGATGTGGGCGTACCATGGATTTATATAAGGGCAATAATATATTCTCCATCTTATTCTCTATCCCTTTTTTAATGATTCCTAACATCCTGTTTGCTTTTTTGACTGCCGCTGCACACTGCTTGGACGTCTTCAAGGAACTATCCACGATGACTCCAAGATCTCTTTCCTAATTAGTTGTAGCTAAATTAGCCCCCATCATATTGTATGTATAGTTGTGGTTATTTTTTTCCAATGTGCATTACTTTACATTTATCCAGATAAAATTTTATTTGCCATTTTGTTGCCCAATCACTTAATTTTGTGAGATCTTTTTGAAGTTCTTCACAGTCTGCTTTGGTCTTAACTATCTTAAGCAGTTTAGTATCGTCTGCAAACTTTGCCACCTCACTGTTTACCCCTTTCTCCAGATCATTTATGAACAAGTTGAATAGGATTGGTCCTAGGACTGACCCTTAGGGAACACCACTAGTTACCCCTCTCCATTCTGAAAATTTACCATTTATTCCTACCCTTTGTTCCCTGTCTTTTAACCAGTTCTCAATCCATGAAAGGATCTTCCCTCTTATCCCATGACAACTTAATTTACATAAGAGCCTTTGGTGAGGGACCTTGTCAAAGGCTTTCTGGAAATCTAAGTACACTATGTCCACTGGATCCTCCTTGTCCACATGTTTGTTGACCCCTTCAAAGAACTCTAATAGATTAGTAAGACATAATTTCCCTTTACAGAAATCATGTTGACTTTTGCCCAACAAGTTATATTCTTCTATGTGTCTGACAATTTTATTCTTTACTATTGTTTCAACTAATTTGCCCGGTACTGACGTTAGATTTACCAGTCTGTAATTGCCGGGATCACCCCTAGAGCCCTTTTTAGATAGCGGTGTTACATTAGCTAACTTCCAGTCATTGGGTACAGAAGCCAATTTAAAGGACAGGTTACAAACCATAGTTAATAGTTCCGCAATTTCACATTTGAGTTCTTTCAGAACTCTTGGGTGAATGCCATCTGGTCCCGGTGACTTGTTACTGTTAAGTTTATCAATTAATTCCAAAACCTCCTCTAGTGACACTTCAGTCTGTGACAATTCCTCAGATTTGTCACCTACAAAGGATGGCTCAGGTTGGGGAATCTCCCTAACATCCTCAGCCGTGAAGACTGAAGCAAAGAATTCATTTAGTTTCTCTGCAATGACTTTATTGTCTTTAAGTGCTCCTTTTGTATCTCGATCGTCCAGGGGCCCCACTGATTGTTTAATCTATCACTATAATGCAGGTTTTCTAATCCTTTCATCATTCTTGTGGCTCTCCTCTGAACCCTTTTCAGTTTATCAATATCCTTCATGAATTATGGACACCAGAACTGGACACCATATTCCAGAAGCAGTCATGTCAGTGCCAAATACAGAGGTAAAATAACCTCTCTACTACTGCTTGACATTCCTCTATGCATCCAAGGGTCGCATTAGCTCTTTTGGCCACATTGTTGCACTGGGAGCTCATGTTCAGCTTATTATTCACCATGACCTCCAAATATTTTTCAGTCGCTGCTTCCCAGGATAGAGTCCCCCATCCTGTAAATATGGCCGACATTCTTTGTTTCTGGATGTATACATTTATATTTAGCCATATTAAAATGCACATTGTTTGCTTGCACCCAGCTTACCAAGCGATCCAGATTGCTTTGAATTAATTACCTGTCCTCTTCATTACTTACCACTCTCCCAGTGTTTGTCATCTGCAGACCTTACTAGTGATGATTTTGTTTTCTTCCAGGTGATTAATAAAAATGTTAAAAAGCACAGGGCCAAGAACCAATCTCTGTGGGGCCCCATTAGAAACATACTGGTTCAGTGATGATTCTCAATTTATAATTACATTTTTAGATCTATCAGCACAACATCTGCACAATCCACTGTGAGCAGCGTCCCATTTTGGCTTCTCCAGTGGGTGAAGCTTGGCTTGTGGGTGGTGCTTGGAAGAGCATCATCACCACGTTTTCTTATTCCATTTGAGCCCTGTCTAGAGTACATGGCTGAGTCTCCCCAGGGAACAGATGCTGCAGCTGTAAGAGGCCCCACTGCTGGTTGCTATCTTCATCTGAAATTCTTTCTTGTGGCCCCGTTCAGCAGCCTGTGATGCTCCACAGAGGGTCTCCTGCTGAACAGGGAACATTGCTGAGCTTGTTTGTGTTGTACCTCGGCCCTTCCAACATCATCAGAGTCTATGGTTGTGCCTGGGAGCCTGTGCTGGTTAGAGATTCCCATCCACCCCCAATCCTATGGAAAGGTGCAGAGCTCAGTTCACGCGCAAGGGACATCTGCGATGTCTGACTTTCCAGCCATTTCCTGGAAAATGGTATCAAAAGCAACATCCAGTCAATGAAATACCTACGGAAAAGTCTGTTGTCACCTGTTTGATACAGTTATCCACAAACACTAGGAAGGGAACGTTTTCATCCCAATTCAACTGGCTTACCCTATCAACTGTTCCCCAAACGGATCCTCATCTAATGTGCATTTACACCGCTCAGTACACCATGCTCTGGGTTTACCCCACGCAGTCAAGACCAGCTTAGCTGTGTAGCTAAGGCCTGGTCCCTCAGAGCACTGCTGCCAGTTTCCATTCTGTTGTCAGAAATTGGTGCAGCACTTGGGAATGCAGGGATAAATCATTAACAACCACTTATTGTTCACAGGTATTTCTGGCAATAGACCATTGAGGTCAACTTGGACAAACTGTTACGGTTTAGTGGGGGTGGCTTTTTCCCCAGAGGAGCATTCAGATTCTTGTCTGGTACCTTAAAAATAACAGTCTGGAAGCATGCTGCCCTACCCAGTCCAATATACGTGAACTGGTGTCACAGCCAGTTCTCCCCTCCCCAGGCTCTGTATACTTTCTTCCCTAGACTGTGATCTCTCTGGGGAAAGGACTGTTTTCTTATAGGTCTGTAAAGTGCCCAGCAAACTTTGGGCACCAACTACACATTAAACAATCATAATAAAGTGCACCCCCAGCAGTGGAAGTAAAGTGAAAGCACAAATATCTTCCTCCCTGACTACCCAGGAAAACATTCATTTGCCACGTGCATCATTACATGGATCACTTGAATCACAGACAGCACTAGCGGGCTGGCTGTACTGTCCAGAAGTGGTTGTTTCTCAGGATGTGGGCCCCTGCAGAGTCACCAGCCCTCGTTTGTTCCATCCATTCATCCCATACACACAGCCCATTTCCTAGTGGTACAGCTGCAATGCAACGCAATGTGCCTGCATCTGTGTGTGCCATGCTGGATTTATGAATTCATATTCTGATAGGTTAAGCAGCCATCTCTACAGGCACCCAGTTGGTGACTCTCTGAGAGCCAGAGCAATGCTTGGTACTCTCTGTATACCAATAAATAGCATTGATAGTGTTTTAAGAGTTTCTGCACTGCCAGACATTCTAGTGCTGTAGCTGAGTATTTATTCTTGTTGGCATTTAATTTCCTGCTTCTACGTTCAATTGTCCACCTACCTCTGATGCTGTCTCATTGTTATAAATCGAACACCAAATGGCACTTCCAGAACATCACATGTGGCGACCCCTTGGATTTATGAATGGGGTCATTTTACAACTACACGAGTAGGCAATTCTGACTTGACACCTCAAAGGCGTATTCTGCTCATTGTACAGAAAGTCCCCAAGTAGAAGGACAAACACTGAGGCCGGTCTTGCTGCAAAATTCAACTGCTTACAAATCATCCAAGTGTATCAGATGGCAGCATTATCAGCCAGCTCACCAATTTCCTCTGTTTGGGATTCTGGGTCCAGCTTTCTGCTAGGAAAAATGTCATTTACTGCCGCTTGGCTTTTGAAGCCAGCTTTCCTGAGAAGAGGAAGGTCCTTTTCAAACTTGCCTGCTCCTTGGGACACTTATGGAAGCCAACAAAATCAGCCACGTAAGTCCAACTCTTAAATAAAAGAACCCACTCATCTCGGTCAAGTGCTGGCTGCATCATCAGAGAGCTAACGGAAGCCATTTGTAGCCCAAGTGCAAGTGAAAGCTGCCTTGCAACAGTCCGACTGAGATCTGGAGCTGTCATGGCACCACATCCCGATGGTGATAGGAGGCACTACAGGCTAGATCCAGCCAGCACTGAAGTCAATGGAGAGACTCCACTGGATCAGGCCCACAGTGTTCCAGTTCTGCTGGGGAAACAGGAAAGTCTCTTAGTAGTGATTTAGTTTAGTCAGTGCCTGGGTGCCATCACCTGGCACTATAACTGAGGGGTGGGGGGGCTTCCACATTGTCCTCCATCATCTCGAGCACTTTCTGTATCAGGGTGTTTGTATGACTGGTACTTTGCACTGTCCAATTTGTCTCGCTGGAATGGCTCTGGCTTCATGCTAAGGCGATGTTGGACTCTAGTTGACTTATGGCCAAAAAATTCTGAATTTGAGGAGCAAAGTTTTGTGTTGCCACCTACCGTTCCCTCAGCTGCACCTGGAGAAACATACCTTCCAGAGGCAGCGAGAGCGTTTGGGTGAGCACCACTTACAGCCACAATCACAGCTCCAATCTGTGGCAACAACTGCACTCTCTGTCCGAGTCCCAAATTCTCCTCTGGGACCTGGCATATTGTTGTTTAAAGGGCCCTGGGATGCTGGAAGATATATTTAACTGCCTCCTAGAAATGCAAACAAGTGGATGGCAGCTGCCTGCCTTAAGGGAGGGGGCTGAGGCCTTGGCTAATAATAATGGCTGTAAAGTGCATGAAAATTGTAATAGCTGGGAATAGAACTCACAGTCTCCTAGCCTGAGGCTATGGTGTGTAGAACAAGCTGTTACACACACACACTCTCTCTCTCTCTCTCTCTCTGTCACTCACTGAGCTGCCAAACAGGTAACTGTCCCGCAAGATGTATAGCCCTGGTCTCCATTTCTGACTCAAGTGGAGCCCGCTGTACAGACCAGAGCATGTCCCACCCCAGTGAGAGGCTGGACAGGGCTTACATCCATGGCTGCCAGGCCACAAAAGGCAAACCCTGCCTTAAAACTCTGCCAGAATCCCTTAGTCATGGCTGCGGGTGGAAGATTGCTGTAATGTCTCCATTTAAGAAGGTAGCCAGGAGTCCTGTGACCACATACTGCAGCGATGCAAGTACTGCCTGTGTTGCACAGCAAGGCCCACAGCAGTTTCTCCAGAGCGTGTTCTTCCAGCCCTCTGATCTCAGGCAGCTATGCTCCTTCCTGTAGATCAGAGTTCACGTGATGCTCAGGATATGCTGCTTCCGCACCTTTGTCTGTGGGTAGCAGCCAATCCTCTGGGGCAAGCTCCCTCCATTGGATTCAGCTTGCTGGGCTTTTGCCCCAGGAGCACTAACCCGTGCTGTTCTAATGAGGAGCCGTGTGCTTGACATTGCCCGAGTGACATTGGGGGCTAGTCCAAGGACATTCCATACTAATAAAACTGTCAGCCTGCAGCAGGATTACCAGCGTCACCATGCAATGGGATGGCCCATACAAAGGAATGTCCAGCAGAGACACCCCCCAGCCTACTGAGAACAGATGGAACAAGGGATATATACCCAGTCCAGGAAGGTGAGGGCTCCCGCCTCCTGTCTCCATAGGGACCTTCCCTTTTTTGCCTCGTCTGGTTGTTGCTGTTTTCTGTGTTGACGGTGATGGGTTTGCAGGGCTTTGAGGGCCCTAGTGATGGAGCCCTGCACAGATGCCATCCATGCCGGAGTGTTAGTGCTTTGCCTTTCATGCCTTCTCCACATTCCATTCTAGGACCCACATATTTCTCCAGTCCCTTTAAACTCCGTTTATACCCCAGGACTGGGGATGAACAGCAGTTGGTTAGAAAACAATTTCTTGTATTAATAAAAAATTCCTTGCAGGGCGTGAACAGCAGGAGAAAGAAAGGACTTTTCTGAGTGGCAAGCTAGTTGGAAACCCCCTGGGGGAAAGAATCTGATCCCTTGTCTTTGAAAGGAGCAGGCCTGTCCGTACAGGCTGCTGGAGCAGCAGGCCTGGGAGAGCTGTGTGTGTGCATGGCTGACGGCAACAGCACATCAGCCTCTTGCCTTTTCCTTGCCAATGGAGACCTCGCAGGATGTACAGGATTTATTAACATGCCGTTTTGAATCCGAGCACATCAAATGGCCCCATTTCCATAGCCCACAGAGAACTATCCCCACCCCCAAGCTCTCAGGTGTGCTCCTGACAAACCCCTCCCCCCACTGCACACACCTGTCCCACACAGCTTTTCCTGCCTGCCCCCAAGAGCACCGCAGCCCTGAGCATGTCCCCAAGGAGAAACCTGCCCCCTGCAGCACCACACTTGTCCAGCCAATATCTTGCCCTACATCCTCCCGTAGCTGCCTAGCGTGCCTGCTCCTCAGCCTGTTGGGTTCAACTTGGCACAACTATGCTGCCCAGGGAACCCCTCAGACCAGCTAAAGAGAGGGAAGCAGGATACCACATAGCATGGCCACTCTGGGAGACCTCACAAGCTAAACAGTGATGGGCAAGGTCAACGCTTTTATAGCCCTTCGAGCAACCTACAGACAGTGATGCTGGTGATCCACTAGTTAACACATTTCTCTTTGAGCCAGTCTTGAACCTAGGCCCCAGAAACATGATAGGGGCACTAAGCTGTATGAGCCATCACCAGAAACATTCCAACTCCCCAGACCTACCTATTCCCCACCTAGATCTTCCATCTCCCTCACATACTCCTAAAATTGAGAACTAAAAAATCAAAATCAGTTGATAGACTTTATTTGCAACTTTATCACTTGCAACCTTCTTCCCATGGACGATCCTTCCAAATGAATGCCAAACCACACAGAATAAGAACATTAGAATGATGTTTCTGCTCAAATAATCAGCAATGAAAAAAATGTTTTCATTAGGCTTCAGAATTAACACACCGAGAAGAACAGTGCTGTTCATACACCTTTCAGAGCTCGTTTCAGTTTGCAGATTCAGACTGCACTAATTCAGCTCACATTCAGAAGGTTTTCATCACAACCAGAAAGGCTAGAAACAAGTGTTTTAAATGAAAGCATACGTCACAGAAAATATTAGACTAAAAAAAAAAATCCAACAGCAAAACAAATCTTTTGAGTGCATGGAAATTCTGCATGTGAGGATTGAGTGTCCTGAGTTATGGATAACTGTAGCATGACATGCATTCCAGGCCCTGTATGCCCCCTTCAGTCTTATGCACTAAACGGAAGTCCCCAAAATGGGCTCCCTTTAAATTAACCCCCGCCCTTAACCGATAAGTTCTGCGATCTCCTGCCTCGCTGTGCCATAATAGCACATACTCCCTGGGCCCAACCTTCCCCATTGTTCTGCTAGTCTCAGTTCCTACCTGCCAGTAAGAAGCAAATGCAGATCCAGGGGGCTGCTTTCTTAGGTTAGATGTTGTTTCTGGATCATAGCAGTGGGTGCAAGCATGTGCTATGCCTCTTGGAGGTGCAGCCCAGGGGCTTTAAGCCATCTTTGTCCCCCCCCGCCCCCGATTCTGGGTTATTCCAGGAGTCGGTGTGGCCCCCAATGGAAACTGGGGAGCTCTACAGGGGTTTCTAAGTGACAGCAGATGATCCCTGGCTGCCTGTTGTTACAGCACTGCCTGAAATCTCCATAGTGCCATGTACCGTGTCCCCACCCACCCCTATACAGCTCTCCCTACGCCAAAGCATGTTATGCAGCTCCTGCACCGGGGCATTCTCCCCCACCAACTAAGGGGATTTTATGGTCCCTTTATGGTGCCACTGCACAGCATACAGGGCCAGGCCAGGGGGAGAGAACCCCTTCTCTTGCCATCTGTGTACCTGAGCAACCTCTTTGGTGAGGCATGCTTGGCTGTATTCATCAGCCCACAGTTCTCCAAGTAATTATCGAACTCTCCCTATGTCCCAGTTTCAAGCATGCCGAGACCTGGCCCAGGAGTTCTTTGCTTTTGCCCACAGCCCAGGGGGCTGAAGCAGATTGCACTGGAACATCTTTGTTTTCCACCCCTTACATCCTAACCCAGAGCGCCACCCCCAGACTCTTTGTTTTAATGGTATCTCACCGGCACTGCAGATACGGCCGGCACACAGTACAAGCCCTGCACCTCTTCATCACGTTTTCTATCCATGCCGTGTAGCTCATCCTCATCTGACTGAGAATCCTCCTGCCATGTGTCTGTTTTGTCCACTAGACCATAATTTTTGTCACTCATTATGACTTCATCATGGGCCCAGTTCTCTCTGGCAGCACCAAACAACCACAGAGGCACCATATACAGTTTTATCAGGTGATACAGATGCTGCTATGCCAATCCTCTCCTGGCCAAGGAAAAAGCACGGTGTCACAGTGCCCCTGCACTCAAGTGATCATTACCACAACAGCCCCTTTCACCTTTGGTCGCTGGTGTATACAGCACATCAGGGCAGCTTCAAGCTACTCTACTTCCTGCCAGGAACCAGCACAGCAGCCAGAGGGCCCAGGATTGGGGCAGGCTGCAAAGGACACCTTTCTGCTCCTCCTCCCAAACGATAGTGAATGCTTTGCAGTTGCAGCTGAGGAGCAGTCCCTAGTTCTTGCTTGTTCCCTTCACTCCTGGAATTTATGTTCAGACCCTTCAGTCCATGAATACTTTTCAGCTTCTCTTGCAGAACTCCAGCGGCTGCCTTGCTTTGTAGGTTGGACCTATTTGTGTCTGTGTGTGTAGATTGGAGGCAGGTGGGTTCAGCTGAAGCAGTTCAGGACGTTGAGGGAGCGAAGCAGGATCTGTAAGGGATTGGCTCAGCACTGTTAAGGACTGTAGAGAGGAAGGGGACATGCAAAGAGAGCACAGTAAAGGCCTGATTAGAGCATGACAGAAGCAGGGCCTGGAGAAGCATGGAGGAGAAGCGAGGTTTTGGAGAATAGGCGCAAGACTCCGGGGAGTTTCCCTGACGAAGGATTGAGTAAGAGTCAGAGCTCATGGTATCTAGGGCTCAGGAACGTGGTTGCTGGTGTGAAAGGACAGCAAGGGGAAACTGGGTAGATGGCATGCTGTTTGCATGTGAAATTCAACCATAACAAAAACAAGAGAAAACATGTTGCTGCTTAACACTTTTATTAACATTTGCAGAGATTAGGAGCTAGAGACATCTGATCAGCGTCTTATTCTATACCAGCATACCTGATTCTAACCCTGCCTCTATGCCTGGCCCTGGGCTAGTCACTGACGTCAACATTTTTCAATCCACATTAGATAGTCAAAGTCAATGCAGAACACCCACAGCTCCCACTGCTTGCTCAGCACTTCTGAAAATCAAACCACTCTTTTAGATTCCAAATGTAGATCTAAGTGCTTGACTTTACGCTGTAAATTTTTTGTGCTTCAAATTCTGCACCTGTCAAATGGGCATGACACCTACAAGCCTATCACACAGACATGCTGTGAAAATTAATCAGCCAGCTTGCTCACTTGACTTTGCCAATGTTGGGCAGGATTAGGGCTTATATAAAAGCTAGCTGGTTGAAGTCTGTTCAGATACTAGTGAGATGATACTGCTGGGTATGGGGAAACAATGGGAGGAAAGAGCAGAGGTGTTATCTACCCTGTTCACTGAGGCTCAGCCTCCCTTCTGTTACTCAAATTTGCAATTTACGGTATGTCTACATTGCATTTAAAAATCCACGGCTGGCCTGTGCCGGCTGACTTGAAAAAGGGACTTAAGCTAACGGGCTGTTTAATTGGGATGTAGTCATTCGGGCTCTGGCTGGACCCCGGGCTCTGGGACCCTGTGGGGATGGAGGGTCCCCCCACACCTGAGCCTAAGCCCAGTGAGCCTAAGTCAGCTGCAGGTGTCTAACTGCAGTGTAGACATACTCCTAGAGGTCTCTTCTGATCCTAGGCTGCTTCTGAATTGCCAGGTAGCAGCAGTGGCCAAAAGTATTTGTTGAGCTACAAGCTTCCCTGACATCCGCAGATCCCACCATGGTTAGCCAAGCATTTGCTGGATCACTGCAAAGTGTTCTACTTAGACTTACAACTGAAATCTTTAAGTTGATGGAGAATGTGATCATGTACTTGCTTAGCAGTGCTTATCACAGACAGAACATTACTTAGCTCCAGGGATAGCACTGGCTTTCAATTTGTTTCAATGTATTACTCAAGGTGTTGGGTTTTACCTATAAATCCCTTTATGGTTTGAGCCCTCTATCCTCAAGACCTACCCCTCTTTTCATGTTGTTCCTCAATAGTTGAGATGAGGCAGGAGCACTCAGAAGACAATGCCTAGATTTAATCTTCTGGCGCCTGTGGTTTTCTAGGAGAGGGGCTTTTAGAATTCACTCAGTTCCCATTGCTGAGTCTGATCTTGATGACCTTCCAGACACAATGCAAGGTCTATGTTAGAGGGCTGAGTTGGGAGACCCTGAGGGTACATCTACACTACCCGACGGATCAGTGGGTAGCAATCCATCTATTGGGGATTGATTTATCGCGTGTAGTGTAGACGCGATAAATTGATCCCCCATCGCTCTCCCGTCGACTGCTGAACTCCAGCAGTGTGAGAGGCGGAAGCAAAGTTGACAGGGGAGCGGCGGCCGTCGATCCAGCGCCGCGAGGACTTGAAGTAAGTAATTTTAATTTGATCTAAGATACGTCGACTTCAGCTACGCTATTCTTGTACCTGAAGTTGCGTATCTTAGATCGATCCCACTCCCTAGTGTAGACCAGGCCTGAGTCTTTTTTCCATTTGGTGGATTGTGAAGTTTTTCATGTCTTGCTTGTAGTATTAATTTGATTAGCATTTTTTGTTTGTTTTTTTTAACACCACTTTTTGGTGTGGATGTACAAAATAAATGAAAAAAAACAAACACGCTGGGAATCAGTTACTAGGGAAGACAATCTTTGCAAAGGGTCAAGAAACATACAGCTTTATTTCTAGCAAAGGACTGAAGGGAATGGTGGAAGAAACTGTGAAATAGGAAGATAAACCAAAACAGGTCAGACAAAGCCTATGGTTATAAATGAAGGATCTCTCTTGTTGGGCTTCTCTACAAATTTACTGGAAATTCTGTTGAACAATTTTCTGAACTCAGTGTCTCTTGGCATAAGCAACACTATTAAATACCAAAATCTAAAAATGAAGGCAAGAATTGTTCCCATGAGGAAGAAGTGTTCAAGGAGACTCTCCAGGCAGAAATCAGGGTTAGACTGCAGCAGCTAAATGAATGGGCCTCTTTTTTTCCTGGTGGCTGGCATCTTGTGCTCCACAATCTAAGATTTCTTTGTTTTAAATTAGGGACTGGTCTACACTAAAGCTGTAAGTTGACCTAAGTTACACTACTTCAGTTACATAAGTTCTGTAACTGAAGTCAACATAATTTAGGTCAACTTACAGCAGTGTCTACACTGCGTTATGTCGATGGGAGACGCTCTCCCACCGACTTACCTTCCGCCTCTTAGGGTAGGTCTATACTTACCCGCTGGTTCGGCGGCAAGCAATCGATCTTCTGGGATCGATTTATCGCGTCTTGTCTAGACGCGATAAATCGATCCTGGAAGTGCTCACCGTCGACACCAGTAATCCTGCTCCGCGAGAGGAGTAGGCAGAGTCGACGGGGGAGCCTGCCTGCCGCGTGTGGACCCGCGGTAAGTACCTTTAAGTTTGAACTAAGATACTTCGACTTCAGCTATGTTATTCACGTAGCTGAAGTTGCGTATCTTAGTTCGAACTGGGGGCTTAGTGTGGACCAGCCCTTAGGGAGATGGAGTACAGACATTGACAGTAGAGCGCTCTGCCATTGACTTAGCTTGTCTTCACCAGACCTGCTAAATCAACACTGCTGCATCGATCACAGCAGTGCCGATTTAGTCCTTAGGATTGCCATCAAAACACTGCACATGTGCTACGAATGTAACCAATATAGTGATATCTGCTGCAGTCTTCAGACAGCCTGAAATAATAGCTCTGACACCTATCAAGTGTCCCTATTCATTTCAAGGGATGATAATGCTAAAGTCTAATGATGATAATTCAGAAGGACAGTACTGTTAACTCTTCCATTCCTGATCAAAGCAAGAAAGAAAGGACAGGGAAGATGATATGATGAGGCGCTGAATCTCACTCTGACATTTCAAGTAGGAGTTTGTTTTATGGGCAGTGCTCTAGGAAAGTCTACTTCTTTTCTCCACAGTTTGAACACAGCAAAAATGGACAGGCTTCTCTAGAGCTGGGTGAACCATTCATAAGAACAGCCATTGATGGACCTATCCTCCATGAACTTATCTAGTTCTTTTTTGAACCCTGTTATAATCTTGGCCTTCACAACATCCTCTCGCACAGAGTTCCACAGGCTGACTGTGCATTGTGTGAAAAAATACTTCCTTTTGTTTGCTTTAAACCTGCTGCCCATTAATTTCATTTGGTGACCCCTAGTTCTTGTGTTATGAGAAGGAGTAAATAACACTTCCTTATTTACTTTCTCCACAGCAGTCATGATTTTAGAAACCTCTATCATATCCCCCCCCCCTTAGTTGTCTCTTTTTCAAGCTGAAAAGTCCCAGTCTTATTAATCTCTCCTCATATGGCAGCCTTTCCATACCCCTAATCATTTCTGTTGCCCTTTTCTGAACCTTTTCCCGTTCCAATGTATCTTTTTTGAGATGGAGCGACCACATCTGCATGCAGTATTCAAGATGTGGGTGTACCACAGATTTATACAGAGGCAATATGATATTTTATGTCTTATTATCTATCCCCTTTCTTAATGATTCCCAAGATTCTGTTTGTTTTTTTGACTGCCGCTGCACCTTGAGTGGATGTTTTCAGAGAACTATCCACAATGAATCCAAGATCTTTCTTGAGTGGTAACAGCTAATTTAGACCCCATCATTTTATATGTATAGTTGGGATTATGTTTTCCAATGTGCACTACTTTGCATTTATCAACACTGAAGTTCATCTGCCATTTTGTTGCCCAGTCACCTTGTTTTGAGAGATCCTTTTGTAGCTCTTTGCAGTCTTCCTGGGACTTAACTATCTTGAGTAGTTTTGTATCATCTGCAAATTTTGCCACCTCACTGTTCCTTTTTCAAGATCATTTATGAATATGTTAAATAGGACTGAGCCCAGTACAGACCCCTGGTCAACACCACTATTTCTCTCTCTCCATTCTGAAAACTGGCCATTTATTCTTACCCTTTGTTTCCTATCTTTTAACCAGTTACCAATCCATGAGGGGACCTTCCCTCTTATCCCATGACAGCTTACTTTGCTTAAGAGCCTTTAGTGAGGGAACTTGTCAAAGGCTTTCTGAAAATCTAAGTACATTGTATCCACTGGATCCCCCTTGTCCACATGCTTGTTGACCCCCTCAAAGAATTCTAGTAGATTGGTGAGGCATGATTTCCCTTTAAAAAAACATAGAATCATAGAATATCAGGGTTAGAAAGGACCTCAGGAGGTCATCTAGTCCAACCCCCTGCTCAAAGCAGGACCAATCCCCAACTAAATCATCCCAGCCAGGGCTTTGTCAAGCGTGACCTTAAAAACCTCTAAGGAAGGAGATTCCACCACCTCCCTAGGTAACCCATTCCAGTGCTTCAACACCCTCCTAGTGAAAAAGTTTTTCCTAATATCCAACCTAAACCTCTCCCACTGCAACTTGAGACCATTACTCCTTGTTCTGTTGACTCTTCCCCAACAAATTATGTTCATCTATGTGTCTCACAATTTTGTTCTTTACTATAGTATCAACCAGTTTGCCAGGTGCTTAAGTCAGGTTTACCGGCCTATAATTGCTGGGATCACCTCTGGAGCCTTTTAAAAAAATTGGCATTACATTAGCTATCCTCCAGTTATTTGGTACAGAAAGTGATTTAAATGATTGGTTACAGACTACAGTTGGTAGTTCTGCAATTTCACATTTGGGTTCCTTCAGAACTCTTGGGTGAATACCATCTGGTCCTTGTGACTTATTACTGTTTAGTTTATCAATTTTTTCCAAAACCTCCTCTAATGACACCTCAATCTGGGACAGTTCCTCAGATTTATCGTCCTTGAGTGCTCCTTTAGTATCTCGATCGTCCAGAGGCCCCACTGGTTGTTTACGTCCTGCTTCTGATGTACTTAAAAAAAATTTGCTATTACTTTTTGAGACTTTGGCTAGCTGTTCTTCTAATTCTTTTTTGGTACACTTCATTTGCTAAAGTTGATGCTCCTTTCTATTTTCCTCACCAGGCTTTAACTTCCACTTTTTAAACGATGCCTTTTTGCCTCTCACTGCTTCTTTTACTTTGCTGTTTAGCCATGGTGGCACTTCTCTGGTTCTCTTACTATGTTTTTAAATTTGGGGTATACATTTAAGTTGAGCTTCTATTATGGTGTCTTGAAAAAGTTTCCATGAAGCTTTCAGGGATTTCACTTTTTGCGCCGTACCTTTTAATTTCTGTTTAACTAAATTCCTCATTTTTGTGTAGTCCCCCTTTCTGAAATTAAATGCTACAGTGTTGGGCTGCTGTGGTGTTTTCCCCACCACAGGGATATTAAATTTAATTATATTATGGTCACTATTACCAAGCGGTCCAGCTATATTCACCTCTTGGACCAGATCCTGTGCTGCACTTAGGACTAAATCAAGAATTGCCTCTGCTCCTGTTGGTTCCAGGCCTAGCTGCTCCAAGAAGCAGTCATTTAAGGTGTCAAGAAATCATGGTATCATGAAATTTAAGAGATCATGGATCTCAATGTGTCAGATGGGTATTTGCACAATTTACTGCAAAATGTGAATATACCACATCCTCCACAACACAGCATATATGGTAGAAGGACAAGGACGATTCTGCTGACACAGCCATCGTTTCCTACAAGCAACTAGGGAGCAGTTGCTCTCAAGGGATGGCCCAGGTGCTTCAGGCACAACAAGATGAACAGCTGTTCAGAATCTGATTGTGAATATTCACAGAGAGGGTTATGTAGTATTCACCCAGCTCTGATCTTCTCAGCAGAATATAATCATTAAAATGGAAAACTGAGATGCTGTAGTCTACAATT
Organism: Chrysemys picta bellii; assembly: GCF_011386835.1. Taxonomy (NCBI): domain Eukaryota; kingdom Metazoa; phylum Chordata; order Testudines; family Emydidae; genus Chrysemys; species Chrysemys picta. The sequence goes on from NC_088809.1 coordinate 23,976,336, forward strand.
ACCAAACTAAATGTAGAAGCCAATGAAATGGGGATGTTTAGATTGCTTCTGTAGATCTACCACTACAAGAGAAAAACTTCCTCAAAAGTTCAATATAACCATTATTATCAGTTCTCAAAGAAAGTAAATCACTGCTGATACAGTCAGCAGATAACACGGATGGGTGAAGTGATAAAAGTTGCTGACAGGGAACAGATCCTTAGTAATCTCTGGTAAACTGGATGTGATGGGTTGAATCACAGAAACCCTCTGGGAGCTGCCACCCGATGTGTCCAGACCACTTCTGCCCCTGCTTTCCCTGCCAGCTCAGCACTCCAGCACCCTGTCTTGCTGAGCCAGACACTCCCGTCTGCTCCAACAAAGACCCAGGGTCTGAATTACTTGCCCCAAAGCTCCAGGTTTACCTGAAAGCAGCTAACAGAAGTGTTCCTGTCTTTAACACTCAGATGCCCAACTCCCAATGGGGTCTAAACCCAAATAAATCAGTTTTACCCTGTATAAAGCTTATACAGGGTAAACTCATAAATTGTTCGCCCTCTATAACACTGATAGAGAGATATACACAGTTGTTTGTTCCCCCAGGTATTAATACATACTCTGAATTAATTAATAAGTAAAAAGTGATTTTATTAAATACAGAAAGCAGGATTTAAGTGGTTCCAAGTAGTAACAGACAGAACAAAGTAAGTCACCAAGCAAAATAAAATAAAATGCGCAAATCTATGTCTAATCAAACTGAATACAGACAATCTCACCCTCAGAGATGCTTCAGTAATTTTTTTCCTCAGACTGGACACCTTCCAAGCCTGGGCACAATTCTTTCCCCTGGTACAGCTCTTGTTCCAGCTCAGGTAATAGCTAGGGGATTCTTTATGATGGCTCCTCCATTCTGTTTTGTTCCACCCATTTATATATCTTTTGCATAAGGTGGGAATCCTTTGTCCCTCTGGGTTTCCACCCCCCCTCACTGGAAAAGCACCAGGTTAAAGATGGATTCCAGTTCATGTGACATGATCACATGTCACTGTAAGACCCCCCCCAAGCCTTCATTCCTCCCAGCCTGACTCACAGGAAGGCTTGCCTGCAAACAGAGCCATCCAGTCAATTGTCCTGGTTGATGGGAGCCATTAAGACTTCAAACCACCATTAATGGCCCACACTTTGCATAATTACAATAGGCCCTCAGAGTTATATTTCATATTTCTAGTTTCAGATATAAGAGTGATACCTTTATACAAATAGGATCACCACACTCAGTAGACAATAAGCTTACACGAGACCTTTTGCATGAAGCATATTCCAGTTACATTATATTCACTCATTATCAAATTTTTATAAAATCATATAGACTGCAATGTCACTCCCTTCCCCTGAGTTTACTGCCAGAGACTTGGATACTGACCATGGCGGAGGCAGTATACCTAAAATTCAGTTTTGGGCTCCCCTATAGGGCAGACACACCTGTGTCCCCCCAAAAGGAAAGAGACCCTGATCCAGCTGTAGGCTTACAGCTACCAGCTATGACAGACCTTTCACTGGTCAGCAAAATCTCCCCCCTTTCACGCAGGTTGGGTTTGCTTCCAGCTAGAGTCCTTGGGGTTTGTTCCCACCGCAGTAATCACCAGGACCCCAACTTCCAGCTCCAGGATACATGTCTCTGTGCACCTCTTCCACTCCATTACAGCCAGGTCATGCTTCTGGGTCTTAATTGCTTTGTCTCTTAAGTCCAGGCTGGTGGGCAGCCTTTTCTTTTTCCAGGGCAGCCTTTTCCTGGGCAAATTGTACATCAATTTCCATTGGTCTTCCCTTGAGACCATCACTTGATGAGCTGGGATCCACAGAGAACCCCCTCCTGCCAGAACAGGCACCCCTCCACTCATTATCAAATTTTTATAAAATCATATAGACTGCAACGTCACATTGGACACAAACAAACGTGCATTTTAGTATGGCCAAATGGAAAGTCATATATATAGGAACAAAGAATGTAGGCCACACATTTGTATAACTGTAGTGCAGGGGTCGGCAACGTTTGGCACGCGACTTGCCAGCGCAAGCATCCTGGCGGGCCAAGCCAGTTTATTTACCTGCTGACGTCGCAGGTTCGGCCGATCGCGGCCCCCACTGGCCGCGGTTTGCTGTCCTGGGCCAGTAGGGGCAGCAGGAAGCGGCGCGGGCGAGGGATGTGCTGGCCACGGCTTCCCGCCACCCCCACTGACCCGGGACGGCGAACCGCGGCCAATGGGGGCCGCGATCGGCCGAACCTGCTGCGTCTGCAGGTAAATAAACTGGCCCGGCCTGCCAGGGTGCTTACCCTGACGAGCCGCATGCCAAACATTACCGACCCCTGCTGTAGTGCACAGTAGGACCTCTAGTCATGGACCACGACCTCATTGTGCTAGGCACTATACAAACATGGAACAAAACCAGTATCTGCCCCAAAGAACTTCCAATCCAATATAAAGCAAGAGATGACAGAGGGATACAGACAGACCAATTGGGGAGTACAAGGAAACAGTGAGACTGTATTGGTCAGCATGACAGGTCAGTGCTTTCTCTACAATGGGGAATTTTTTTCTTGGAAAGAAGTGACTATGAAAAGGATTTGGGGTCATGGTGGATAGACAACTGAATATGCACTCCCAGTGTGATACAATGGCCAAAAGGACTAATGTGACCCTCTGATGTAACAACGGGAGACTATCAAGTAGGATGAGAATATAGGACATATGAACTCTACATGGCACCATTATTAGAATATTATGTTCAATGCTTGTGTCCACACTTCAGAAAGGATGTGGAAAAACAGAGAGAATTCAGAGAAAAGCCACAAGAACTGAGGACTGGATTGTATTAATTGTAAATCAGGAATGTCAGAATAATCTCTTGGGCTACAGTAGACTCTAAATCTTTACCAAATGATAAATGAATAAAGCTTTTTCATTTAAACAAGTTTGTAGCCATTTCCGTCGTGAAAAGTCTTCAAAACAGAAAATGATTGTATGATTAGTCATGCCATTTTTCCTTTAAAAAAAATCCTTTCAGGAGCTGGCATTTGCCAAGGTGACGACTGACTTTATGGTCCACAGATGATCAGAGAATTTTTTAAAATTTGCCTTAAGGTCTGGTAGACTTTTATAATGGGACAGAATGGGGCAAGGATTGGACCTTCCCACCATGATACACACACACTACCACCAAATTCATGCATGATCCCCCTTGATTCCCTCTCAAATCTGGGTTAATGCACTCATGTCTGCAGAACTCATAAACCACACAAGGACTCCTGTGGCGGTTCTATGTTCCACATTGGCTCTACTGGACTTTCTAAGCCCTGCATAGACTTTGCAATCTCTCTGCCCCCAATTCACGAAAACTCCATTACCAAACATACATACACAACTTCACTGATCACACAACTGCATGTCCCATCCACCCAAATCCATGGTAATACATTTACTCCTGCATGGTTTATAAATTTGGAAATGCACAATTCAAATTCCCCAAAGTGTAACTCTGCTTCTGACAGACATTAATCTGCTTTCCCTTGTGGGTGCACTGGGTGGCATGGTCACACATACACAGTAAGAATTGCTTCAGGGACTTTCCCACATTTTCTAGCCTTGGATTTCTTTTCGCTTAACTGAATATTTCCAGAGTTGCCAATGTTTGTTTCTTTAGAACGCCACTTTTCTTTTATGTTTTGTTCATAGATACAAAGATTTTAAGGCCCAAAGAGCCATTATGATAATCTATTCTAAACTCCTGTGTAACACAGAGAATTTTACCATTTGATTTTTGCATTAAGCCTGCAACGTCTGGTTGAAGTACAGCACATCTTTTAGAAAGACAGACAAATTTGATTTAAAGATTTCAAATAATGGAGAATCCACCACATCCAGAACTAAATTGTTCCAATGGTTAATCATCCTCGTTGTTTAAAACGTGCACTTTATTTCTAATCTGAATTTGTCTAGCTTCAGCTTCCTGCCATTATTCTGCCTTTGTTTGCTAGATTAAAGAGCCCTCTCCTATCAGAAATCTTTTCCTTGTGTAAATTCTTGCAGATCAAGTCACTTAACCATCTCTTTCTTACACTAAATAGATTGTGCTTCTTTAGTCTCACTATAGCAGATTTTCCAGACTTTGGAAATGGTTCAGAAAAGAGCTACAATGATTCAGTTTTTCAACATTCTTTTTAAAGTGTTGATATCAAAACTGGACACAGTATCCAGTAATGGCCTCATTTAATGCCATTTATAGTGGTAATAACACCTCCCTACTTTTTGCCTGATATTCCCCTACTTATACATGCAAAGATCATGATGGTTCTTTGAGCTACCATACTGCATTAGGAATTCACAGTCACTTGATTATCCACCAGGATACCTAAGTGTTTTTAAGTCACTACTTTCCAAAATACATATCCATCATGTGTTTCCTGCATGCTATTGACATAAATTTATCATTTTAATTACCTTAAACACAATTCTGTCTGGAAATTAAAGTCACTCATTTGTGCATGGACATGGAAATGCAGCTCTTTTGTGGTTTCCTAAACTCTACATAGTTCTCAAACAGCAAATTATACATTTTGGATGTGGGATTGGTTTTGGTTGGCTGATAAAAGTGAGACCACAGAATACAGCCACAGATGAAGAATTTAAACATAATACTGGGCTAATCTGGGTACAGAAAATGCAAAGTAGAATTTTAAATGAATGAGAAAATTCTGGACACTTACACAGTTTGGAATATTTGGTGTTTTTTCTGGAAAGGCTGACAAGTAATTCAAGGTCAACCTGCCAGAGCATTCAGAAAGTTACAGTCTGTCTTCCGTCACTCTCCCCCCATTTCCTGTTTCCCTAAGATTTGTGACTCATGTTAAGTTCTACAGGGGCAGAGAAAGTCCAAGTTCACTCTACTCCGATAAGATTGAGGGGTTCAGTAGTACTGTGTAGATCAGTGGTTCTCAACCTATTTACCATCGTGGCCCACATATGCAGCTCTCTATGTGTTATGTGGGCTGCATCCATATATACTACCTGTACATCTACAAAAAAAAATAGGGTTTAGTATTTGTTATATGATAGCAATGTGATTCAAATCGACATAGTACCTTTCATTTCAACACTGGCAAATGTCTACCAAAAGCATTTTAAATTAGCAAAATAAGTAAAAACATTAACTGTTAAAATGAATTAATTTACAGTAAGGGTGGCATGGCATGGTGTATTGCCACCTTCACTTCCATGCTGCTGGTGGTGGCACAGCTGGGCTAAGCACCCAGAGAGCGCAGCGATGAGCCTGCCTGCAGAGATGGGGTGCTCCCCCCACCAGCCAGGCACTGTTCCGCATGCACCCAGGCCCTCCCACCTCTAGACTGCCACCCAGCCAGGGAATACCCCCCATCACCCAACCCCCCCCCCCCCCAGGACAGTCCACCAGCACCCAGACCACCACCCAACATTGGGCTGGCACACAGGATGCCCTGCAGAGACAGGATGACAGAACAAGAAGCAATGGTCTCAAGTTGCAGCAGGGGAGGTCTAGGTTGGATATTAGGAAACACTATTTCACTAGGAGGGTGGTGAAACAGTGGAATGGGTTCCCTAGCGGGAGGGATAGCTCAGTGGTTTGAGCATTGGCCTGCTAAACCCAGGGTTGTGAGTTCAATCCTTAAAGGGGCCATTTAGGGATCTGTGGGAAAAAATCCATCTGGGGATTGGTCCTGCTTTGAGCAAGGGGTTGGACTAGATGATCTTCTGAGGTCCCCTGGTGTAGATATTACCAACAATGTTTAGTATTATTACTTCCATAGAATTACTATTATTTGCTGAGCATGGTGTGTTCAGTGCTGCACTGTACCACAGAGAGAACATGGTTCCTACTCCCTGAAGCTTAAAATCTATTTTAAAAACTCCAAAATATATACAATGATGCACACACAAAATGCCAGGTGACTGGACAATGAATTTACAGGTGTGCATTTTAAGGAAGAGTTTAAAAGAGGAGAGCATAGAAGCCTGCAGCACCAGCACTGGAAGGGGTTCCATTATTTAACTGTTCAGTAGGCATGTGACCAGTTTCCAGGTCTGATAATCAGCAGTGTGAAAGTTTACTTTCTTTTGAAAAATACATATAAGCAAGTTTCAGGGTATTTTTTGCTGTCTTGGTCAAATGTAAGCCGAATGATAAGTGAGATGTGAGATCACTTAATAAAGATTATTTAATATTGCCTTGACATGAGCTCTGGTCAAGTGAAAAATTCTCTTAGTTTATTTTCTTTTCCTCCCTCTTCTCTTCTCCAGACTTAGACAAATAGGCAAACTGAAGCAATAAGGTATATACATACACTTCATCATTTCCATCTTCAGCAAATGACTGATAAAAGGTTAGTTATCTCTTATTTCTTTGAGTGATTTCCCAAAGAGATCTTACAATTAATTTTTAGGCATGAATTTCTGATTCAGGTTTAGTCCAAGAATTATAGGGATCACCTTAAATGTTGGTTATTTGGTTTTCTTCCAGATCCTTAAGATATCTGATAAGAATAGGGCTGGCCTGTTGGGATCAACATCTGTCCCTATTCCTAGTTCAAACCCCCATAAAGCAATGTAAGTGAGCTACAGATGGTTGTGCACAACACCACGCTAAGTAAAGGACCGATGCTGTCTATCTACTCACCATACTATTAACAGATTTCCTTCTTCATATAGCAGTCTTCCAAAATCCTTATTCAGTCCCAGTACTCATCATCCCTACACTGCTCCATTATTTGGTTATTTTGCTCTTTATAGGAAAAGATGAAGCACAGACTGTAGCAGTAACACAGTCCTAAGAACAATTTGCAACTTGTAGCACAAACAGCCAAAGCTCTTTCTACAAGTGTCAGACTGCCCTGCCTCTTGCCCCAGGGACCGAAGGCTGTAAATTTCGATTCTAGTATCTAAGGGAATATGTTTACTTCATACATCTGATCTCTTACTTGCCTATCATTGTTCTTCTTCTTCCTTTACAGAAAATGGATAGCTTGAGAAAGGCCAGATCCCAGATGAGAAAGGTCTCCACCCCACCTTTGATGCCTCAATGGATTTCAATTGGGACAAGAGAATTCTAAAACTTGAATGTTAATGTTCATGTATAGCTCCCAATTTCTTGGGAAGCATTGTTATGCTCTAACAGACAAAAAATTCTTTGTGTCAAAGATTTTATGTGAACAAAAGTTATTTAATAGGTTTCTGCCATGCTTATGTCTATCTTCCCAAACCAGAATACAAGACTGGTGTGATTTTGCACGGGCCCTTAGTCTATTTTTCCACATGTGGATTTGATTGAATAGCGGAGGAGTGAGGTAAATAGAAGGAGGGGACTCGAACACTTGGAATGAAGGAATTCACTCTCATATCTGGGGGAACAGAAGACCCCAAATTGCCTTCTCTATCACTGATTACTTCACATACTTCTCTTATCCAAACTAAATAATACTACAGTTAACTCGAAGTCTGTCTCTGTCTAAATATTTTAACTTGTTCCCTCCAGTGTACAATTTCGTACACTTTTCAACACTGATTGATCTGTCTTTGTATTGGCTTTGTAACCAACCTACCTAGATCCTCCTAGATTTTCTCATGTGTTAGCTCTCCCTCCCCTTCTTTCCCTCCCACAGTAATGCCCACGAAGCAGCTAGTTTATATGCGTGACTAAAGATCTTGTGAGACTGCAGTTATCAAGCTATTTCAGAAGCAGAGCATCTCTGCTACATGGTGGTTTTATGTTATTTTGAAGCAGGAAGTAACATATTTTGTGAGACCTACAGAAAACTTAAAACCCAAAACATTTTATTTTAGATCTAGTGATGAAAAGTGCTTTATGAGTTCAATGAGTAATGAGAATAGCAGGACAAACTCTGCTCTCACTTATATTGGTGCTACTTCATGGAAATCAATGTGAATTACACCGGTGACCCAAAGAGGAGAAAATGGCTCAACATAAGCAGTTACAGTACATTGGGGTGATAATTAAAAGAGCTATGAATTGTTATGCTTCAGAGCAAAAGCAGATCGATCCTCAGATCACCTAGGTGAAATGAGTATGAAATTTCCCATCCTAATATTCATTACACTAGCAATACATTAGCAAGTGCATTATGTTTATTCAAGATTCAATGTTTTTCTAAAATATATGCTCTAGGAATTATTTTGGGAAAGTTCTATGGCCTGATGTACAGGAGGCCAGGTTCTCTGGCTGGTGTTATACATGAGATAGGACGAGATGATCACAGTGGTCCCTTCTGGCCTTGGAATTGATGAATCTTATGGTGGTTTTTGCCTTTACTTGCAGCCTACTGCTGGAGCCAGAAATACTAGACTGGGAGGACTATTGGTCCATTGTGGTATCATGATTACTTTTACTAATTAGACTGTAAGCAATGATGTGTTCAGTGCTTAGAGCACAATGTGGCCCCAATCCTGACTGAGCCCTGTAGGTACTACCATAATACAAATGATATCTTTCTTCCCCCTTCTCATCTCACAGATCCAGCTCCTTCCTATCCTTTCTTTGCAGCTTCACAGTCACACTTAGCTCCTTCCCTTCAACACTCATCACTTTTGCTCAGCCCTGTTCAGTTATTTACCTGCAACACTTTCTTGTTCCTTTGAACGTTGTTCATGAATGGATGTAAAAGCATCAATATCACTATTTGCACACAAGCACCTCACACTGAAAACATCCCCCCACTTCAATCCTCTTGTTCAGAGATAATCCTGACTTCCATGAACTAAGTTTGGAGTCTAAGAGTAAAAGTGGTTTTTTTATCCAAGTCCATAAAGACATGAATGGGCTCATTCCTTTCCAACAATTTTAGGACAGGAATTCCTACTGCCATCCCAGCTGCCTATTTTCTGATTGCTCACTTCCTTATCACCTTTCCAGGACTAGAACAGGCCTTAGTTCACATACAATTCATCAAAGGTACTTGGAGCAGTAAGGATTTTGTAATGAATTTAGCCATTACAAAATCCTCACTTCTCACCCCTGTATGGCGCCCCTCTGAGCCCACCAGGAAAGTGATGTTTGGGGCATGACCTCAAAGAAGAGTTTAAGACAAAACAAACATGTCCGTTTGGTAAAAAAACCCTCATTAAAATATGTACTTTGGTGCTCAGAATTCTTGACTCAGACCAATGCACAAAGGAAAGTGTGGGATCCTTAACATCGCCTCTTGAGACAAACTTGCATTTTTACTGCCTGATTTGTTTCTCATGTAACTGGAGACAGTGTGTGGTCTACACCCTTGCTGTATCTACATTCAGATACTTACAGTCTGGGCTGCAGACGCAAAAATATCAGATGATTCCTGACTTGCACTTAATTTGTGACTCACAAATGCATTAGAGTCTATCTGAAGTTGACTTCCAATCTGCTGCTGATACACACACCTTGGGACTTTTCGCATCAATCCCTGCTGGAAATAATTTCACACCCCTCTCTAGGGATTAGGACTTTGTTACAGATCAACTACCAGAAAAAGTAATCTATTAGGATATTTGGGATTGTGATGCTATCTAAACCCTTGCAGTCTGGGGGATTCCTTAAAATGCAATGCTAGTCTGTCTACTGTTTTGCTTTTAAAAATCCCAATTGATTCTAGGCTATTGTATAGTTATACCAAGTTTCATGGTAGTGAATACTACAGTTAAGGCTGCAACATAATTAATTATACATCTCTACTTTCATTCACACATCACTTTCTCCTTTTTGGGTTGATATTTTTTGTTTCAACCCAAAGGAAAGGGATTTTTCAGGAAAGTTTGAAGAAAATCTTATAGACACTTTTGAGTCATAAAAGTGGGTAAACTAAATATATATTATTTATTTATAAACAGCACACTTACAAATAATTTTGTATAAAAGTATACTCAGCTGACTTTACAACTTCAAACTTTGCAGGTGGCTGGATCTTAAATAGTTTCTTTGCTACTTTGGAAAACTTGAATAACTAAAAATTATAACTGATAAATTATACTTAATTTAAAATTGGCTTTGGTACATACTGTTTATGAAATTTCTATCAAATTTTCGGTAACTGTCATCAGCACATAGGAATTGCCACAATGGATCAGACCCATGGTCCATCTAGTCCAATATCCTGTCTCTGACATTGGCCAGCCTCAGATGTTTCAGAGGAAGGTGCAAGAAACCCCACAAGAGGCAGATGAAAGATAATCTGTCCCCTTGCAGGGCTCATCCCAATTCCTAATAGAGATTGGCTGAAACCCTGAAGCAGGAGGTTTTATATAATTTCCAATCTTTTTTTAGCATTATCATAACAACTCTGGAAATTATTGTTATCCAGATAAATATCCCAACCCTTTTTGAAGCTTGTTAAATTATTGGCTTCAGTGACATCATGTGGCAAAGAGTTCCACAGCTTAATTACATGTTGCGAGAAAAAGTATTTCCTTTAATCAGTTTTGAATTTATAACCTTTCAGTTTCATTGAATGTCTCCTTGTTCATGTGTTATAGGACAGAGAGAACAAAGACTCCTGATTTATCTTTGTGATACATATGGCAATTTCTTGTCATATCCTTGGGAGACGTTACTGAATTAATTTTAGTATTGTTGGGGTCCATTATATTAAATAAATGTATTATTGTGGGCACACAATAAGGGACCTGCACAGTCTGACAACCTCTGGTTAGGAAAGAGAGAGATGTGGGTCTTTGTCCAAGAGAGGTGATGGCTGAGGAGCTAGGAGCCTGGAGTGGATGCCCTGAGGGACCATGGTAGGAGAAATACAAGTGCAGTTCCTCTGAACTATAACAATCTTCTCTAAACTATTCATTATTTTACATACTTTTATCACGGCCCCTTTCTCTCCTTTCTAAAGATAATCCAATCATATCGCAGTTTTTAAAAGTCTCTTATAGGAGGTTCAGGAAAAGGCAATTATTCTGCAATATCCTTTCTGAGAGTGCTGCATATAGTATTTTAGATGTGACCACATCATTATTTATATAATGGTATTATGCTGTCTTTTGTATTTTCCATCCCATTCCTTGTTTGCTTTTTTGACCATAATTGCATATTGAGTAAAAATTTCCATTGAGTTGGTCACAGTGATACTCAGATCCTTTTCCTGAGATGATAACTAATTTAGAACCCTGTAAGGCGTAGGAATAGTTCAAATTTTCCCCCTGCAATGTGCATTACTTTGCATTTATCAAAATAGAATTTTTGGGTGCTTAAAACGTTTCAGTGGCATTGCTGTTGTGCTTCAGTGTAGAGAATACCTATGCCAACAGGAGGGGTTCTCCCACTGGCATAGGTAATCCACCTCCCCAAGAGGCAATAGCTAGGTTGACCTAGCACTGTCTACATTGGGACTTAGGTCAGTTTAACAATGCCGCTCCGGTGTGTGGCTTTTTCACACGCCTTATCGACATAGTGAAACTGACCTAATTTTCTAATGTAGACCACGACTAATCTACCATTATTTTGCCCATTCACCTACCTTGGTTAGGGCTAGGTCTACACTTAAAAGTTATACTGGCATAGCTACGTCAATCAGGGATGTGAAAAACCACACCCTTGACTGACATAGCTATGGTGACAAAACCCCCAGTGTAGACACAGCTATTGATGGAAGTGCCTCTGTTGATGTAGCTAATGTCATTCAGGGAGGTGTTGTCCCTACACTGACAGAAAAACATCTGTTGGTGTAGGCTGCATTTACACGAGGGGGCTATGCTGGTGTAGATTCCACAATGTAGACATAGCCTAGGTCTCTCTAAAGTGCCTCACAGTCCTTTCTAGTTTTGACTAACCTAAATAACCTTATGTCATCCTGCATAGTTCACTCCTGTTTTCAGATTAATATATCAAACACCCGATCTAGTACAGAACCTGGAAGCACACCACTTTAGCCATGATGAAAATTAACTATTTAATTCTACTCTTTGCTTTTTGTCCCATTGCCATTTTTTTGTATCTACCCCATGACTACTTAGTTTCTTTAGTAGCCTCTTGTTAAAAACTTTTGACAAAGGGCTTTGAAAGTCTAAATAAATGTCAACCAGTTCTCCTTTATCCACTACTTTATCAACACATTCAAAGAATTCTAATAGATTAGTGGGATATCATTTTCCTTTGCAGAAACCATAATGATTAGTCCCTATCATACCATAATCTTCCAGGTGTTTTATTATTATTATTTATTATTCTATTTTTAAATTATCATTTCAACCAATTTACCATGTGCAGATGTAATGCTTATTGGTCAGTAATTCTCCCAATCAGTCCTAAAGTCTTTTTAAAATACAGGTAAAGCATTTTTCATCCTGCAATAGTCCAGTACAATAGCTGTTTTTAACAAGTTCTTATTTTTGCTAAAAGCTCAACCACTTCATACCGGAGCTCTTTCATAACTCTTGGATCTATTATCTGGGCTTTGTTCAATCATCATTTCATTCCAGCACCTCTCTCAATCTCTGGTAGTACCTCTTTTTAATACCAAAAAAAGAGCAGGTATCTCCCCCAAATCTTCTGCAGTGAAGACTGATGCAAAGAAATCATTTAGTTTCTGAGCAATTTCATTATCATTAATTGCTCCCTTCAACTTCTGATGATCCAGCAGACAGAAATTCTTTTGCAGTTTTCCTGTTTCTGATATAGTTAAAAAATGTCTTGTTGCATTTTTTATTTAGTGCTTTGAGCAATTTGTTCTTTGAAATTCATCTCAGCCCTCTGAACTTCCCTCTTACATATTGCTTATTGTAATTTATGTTCCTGCATATTGGCATAACTAGGGTTACTGTTACAAATTTTGAAAAATCTCTTTGGCTCAGGTAACCTCTTGAACCTTGTCAACAGAGGGTGAGACTACACAGGAAAAAAAGCCCCGCAGCAGTGAGTCTCAGAGCCCAGGTCAATGGACTCAGGCTCGCAGCGCTAAAAATAGCAGTGTAGATGTTCAGGCTCAGGATGGAGCTTGGGTTCTAAAACTCGAACATCTACACTGCTATTTTAGGCCCCACAGCACAAGACCCATGAGCTAAGACCCAGGCTCTAAGACGACTCACTGCTGTGGATTTTTTTTTTCTGCATAGATGTACCCATCGTCATATTTACTTCCTGGTTCTCCTTTTTGTTCAGCCTGCTGTGATTCTACTTTTAGTTTAAGTAGCATCCATGTCACATCCAAGGACTTTTTTCTTTACCTTTTTCCTTCAAGGTCTTTTTGACTAGACTTTATTGAAGTCTCTCTTTCTAAAGTTTAGTGTCACCGTGTCCTTTTTTGATACTTTGCTTAGGATGTTGAACCTATAACTATTAGTGGCTCAACTACTGTTAATTCTTGAACTAGATCTTGTATGTTACTTACTTTAGACTATGGCCATGTCTACAATAGCGAGTTTACAGAGGCACAGCTGTACCAATGCAGCTGTGCCGCTGTAAAATCACTTGTAACCATTCTATGCTGATGGAAGAGAGCTCTCCTGTCGACATAATTAAACCACCTACAGCGAGTGGCATTGGCAGGAGAGGATCTCCTGCCGACATAGCGCTGTCCACACTGGTGCATCTGCTGATGTAAGTTATGTTGCTCAGAGGGGTGTTTTTTTCACATCCCTGAACGATTGTAAATTATACTGGCAAAAGTGCTCGTGTAGACATAGCCTAAGCTCCTCTTGTGTGCTCTAGATAGACCTAGTTGTTCCAAGAAGCAATCAACATTTAAAAGTGTCAAGAAATTGTTTCTTTGAACTTCGTTCCATTGTATCATTTGACCTGTTGTATATGTGGATAGTTGAAGTCACCCATTATTATAATTTTGCTAGACTTTGCTGCCTCTTTGATTTATCTCAACATTGTGCACTCCCATATCCTTTTGTTGATCCAGAGATCAACCATATAGTCCTACTAATATATTTACATTTTTAGCACCTGGGATTTGTATCCATATACACTTATCTGAGTTCACTCAGACCTATCATCTCCCAAATGCACTATGAACGCCAATACTGGGAACCCTCTCCATTTCTAAATTTTGTAATCTGGGGGTAATGTTGGATTCTGTTAATCTGTGGGTAACTTGTTACACTGGTTAATTAATCTCACTGTTAAATTTGACCTTACTTGTAATCTGAATTGATCTAGTTTCAGCTTCCAGCCATTGGATCTTATTTAGTATCGCTAACCCTAGGTGTTCAAAAATCATGAATCAGACCCCAAATCATGTCATTGACTTAAAATTAAGTTTTTTTAATAAAAAGTTTTGAGTTTTTTTCTTTGCCTTCTGAGCCTTTAGGATGTTTTGCTTTACGTTTTCAGGTTTTTCTCTGCAATCATCAGAACTACAAGCATATTTTACTTCTTTTTTTAAAGAACTGAGTTTCTCATGCTATCTCCTGATTCTAGCAACTGTGATTTTAAGAAAAACACCAAATATTGTGAGACTTATAGTCAAATCACGAGAGTTGCCAACACTGACGTCTTTGTCTGCTAAATTACAAGAGCTCTCAACTATCAGAAATCTTCCCATGTTGATTTCTACAGATTATGATCAATCACCTCTTAACTGTCTCTTGGATAAAATTATAGATATAATTTGAGTTTCTTAAAGGTCTCTCTATCTGACAGTTTTTCAGACCTTGAATCACTCTCTCTCTCTCTCTCTCTTTTTTTTTTACCCTTTCTAATCCATCAACATTCTTTTTAAAATGTGGACACCAGAACTGGATACAGAATTCTTAATACTGATCTCATTAATATCATATACAAAGGCAATACCATGTTTCTACTTCTACATGAGTTTGAACAGTTATACATCCCAAAAAGAAATGATAATTAATGTTTAATTTTTAATTCTGAACCCCAGGCACATATGCTTTTCAAAACAGTCTTTAATTACGTGATCACAAATTTCTCAAATAAGTTTCATTATCCCTAAATCTCTAATGGAAGAAGGCAGAGTCAATCTGGAGTATGGCTCTATCCCCTTTTTT
Organism: Chrysemys picta bellii; assembly: GCF_011386835.1. Classification (NCBI taxonomy): domain Eukaryota; kingdom Metazoa; phylum Chordata; order Testudines; family Emydidae; genus Chrysemys; species Chrysemys picta. The sequence goes on from NC_088809.1 coordinate 23,991,350, forward strand.
CTGGGAAATCTGATATTTCTATCTTTTCAAACCCTACAAGTAAAACTAAATGATTTACCCAACATGTAATGGAGATTGTGGCATGGATGAAAAAGCTAACTGGCTGAGACTCAAGTCAGCACAGAGACAGATAATAATTACAAAACAGAGAAAAAGAGAAGTAGTGAAACATTATTAGTAACCACAACTGAGGCCGTTCATCTGTCAAACATTTCTAAGGTTTGAAATTGGGGGCCATTTTGGATCTCAGATGCTTCTGGATCTCCAATTAGCAGCAAAGGTCAAAAGTGCTTTTTATAATGTGCTTATCTAGAAGATTGTGTCCTTTCCTTTTTAATGTAGGGATACTTCCTGCAATTATCCAGACTTTTTCATGTCAAAGATAGATTACAGCAACGTGCTTTACATGGGGCTGCACCTTCACACTGTTTGAAAATTGCAGCTAGTGCAGAATGCTGCTTCCCACTTACTAAGCAATGTTTCATGCTGAGAGCATATTATTTCCATTTGAAGTATAAGGTGTTGGTTTTGACCTATAATGTCTTAAGTGGTCCTGTGTATTTGAGAGATTATTCTCTCTTTGTGACATATTACCTCTGGAGTGCCAGAGCTAACTGTCCCCTGGTTTAGACTGGAGGGGGCTGATGGCAGGGACTTCTCAGTGAGGGATCCTTTGCTTTAGAATTATCTCGATACCCTATACCCTCCCTAGTCACAGGAGCCTGGATTTGGTGACCTTTGGGACATGCTGCAAAATTCAGTGTTTTCCCAGGCTTTTTCTGGTATAATCAGAAAGGATGGTGGGTGATTGGGGGGGAAATAGGACTGAGCTTGGTCTGGATTTGGGAGGGTTTTATTTATGAAGTCATATTTATAAAGTCTGTTTGCTACATTAGGATTAATGTTGATTTTTAAACATTTTTAATGCCCCTAAAGAATATGATATATACATTGAAAATAAAAATATATTCTGATAGTGATATTTACATGTTTGGTGACACTAAATTCTTTTATATAATAAACTGGCTCTGTAACAGTAATTATTTTGGTCAATCTAAGTGTACCCAGATAGAGAATTTTCTTTTAATGTATGAGGCCTAATTTTGCAGCCCTTGGCCCCTTATACATGACTAATCTTACAGAAGTGAAAGGCAATACCCATGGAAGAAAGGGCTGTAGGATATGCCCATAAGTAATTAACATTTTACTACATTAATTCTGAAGCTGATTCTTGTATCATTGTATTAACAATTTATATTTTCCAATTTTTTAATTTTCAGCATGTAGCTCTCTAGTTAACTTCATTTATCCATAAAAGGCTGTTATATAGCCATTAGCTTTATTAGTTAGAACTAAAAATCTTCACAAAGGACTGTTCAGACATTTTTCTCTTTAGTGGTAACACTGATAGTTTATGTACAGTTGTGTTTAGGACGACTGACTGGTTGTACATTACTGATTTTGAAATGTAACCATGTCATCACAACTTTAGATCTAAACTTGGAGGTTAAAAAAAAAAAAAAGCTTTTTTCTCATTAGCTGATGGAAATATAATTTTGTGTTTTGTATCTAAATCATATACAAGGACTTGAACCTGTAGATACTTGCACACATGCTTAACTTTATTCACGAGTAGTCCCATTGATGCCAAAGTTAAGCACATGCAGGACAGGGATGTTATTAATATAAGGACAGTAAGATATTCCAATATACCATAATTAAGATGTATTATTTCCCTGTTTAAATGTAAACCCATATATAGGCCATCCTATTAGTTTCTTATATTTGAGTTACTTAAACCCTTTTCATTGTGTACTTTGAGGAAATAAAGTGAATTTGCTCTTACTCTTACAACTGTGTATCTAGATTTCAACTCTTCCAATGGGATCCATGTGCACACAGGGGCCTTACACATGGAACCTACAGCAGGATCTGACCTAATTTTTTTAAATGGCACTGTATTGTATTACCTGAGTATCAGTATGTTATAACATAATTAAAGATGATATTATACATACACACAAGGGGTCAGTACGTATAATATCTAAGCTTTTCTGGCCATTGTGCCTGGCGTGGTATAAACATCCTGTAAATGAAGATAGTCTCTGACCCCACAAATTTAATCGTAGGCCCTAATCCTGAAACCAGTTACACGTGCATGGACCTTTGCAAACAGGTGGAACACCACTGACTTCAGTGGGACTCTGAGATTGGGAAATGTCCACCTGTACAAAGCTAGTTACAGAATCAGGGCCTAAAATCAGATACTGAACTGTATTGTGTGTATGTTTACATACATTAGATACATTAAATAAGATTAGTGAGAGTTTCTCCAACCTTTTCATTTTGTGGACATTTTTATTCTCTCATTGATTTAACACTCCAATCTACCAATGTTTAGTTCTCAAAATAGTTCATTCTATGGTGTCTTAGAATGGGTTCAGCTTTCTTCTTATAGTAAAAGGACAACAATTTGAAAAACTGTATTAGGTTAAAATGTTCAAACTTCCATGCACCACGGGATATCCTCTTTTTAAAAAAAAAAACCCTGTCAATATTCTATATTTTGTGGGTCAACCTGAAGACCTGTATGATCAATTGCAGCACTTACATACTGCACTGCTGTAGATTTTGGTATGGCATGAATATTGACTTCATGGGTGTTGCTTGGGACAGAACTGGTCCTCAAGTATATTTGTCGAGGATACTTTTCATAATGGGAATATGGTTTAATATAATAATTCTTTGCTCTGCTCTAGCACTTTCATTCCGAGTTCAAATTGCTTTACAAACCTGAATTAAGCTTCAAAATGCCTCAGTGCCTCTATCTTGTATTACTGTCCATTTCCGATTTGTTAGCAGAGGACCATATAGTGCAAGACTGGCTCAAAGATCTTTCTGTTCTCCCATTGTTATATACAATTTACTGTTTTAGTTACTGAAGAGTCAGTGTCACATTTGGAAAGTCACCACAGGGAACTGCTTTTCAGAATTAAATATGACTTCAGAATTGAAATTAATAAAAACTATCTGTCTTCATGAGCTTTGTAGTATCTGGTTCTTGAACAGGGAGCTCAGTTGTGTGTGAGAAAGGCACACAAGGCAAGTCACTGACAGACAAGATGGCACATGAAGGTACTTCAGTAGCGCACTATGCTCTGCTACAATGAACCGAACTCTACAGATACATTATGTGAGCAATCGGCCTGCTCACTGACCAGCCTCTGCTGCTATAATCTGTTCAGAGGCTCTCCTCTCTCTTTGGATCAAGATGTAAGAAACAGATTTGATTACACTTATAACAGGTACTGACGCTGTGGGAACCTGCGAATTGAGGATAATTTGCCTCCTTAGCTGAGCCAACACTCAGATCCTGGATCAATACTTATGGAGGGCAGAATCCACCTGTATCCCTCGGATCCATTAGAAATATAGAAGTAAGGGGAGAAGTAGGAGAATCTCTCAGGATTTCAACAGAAAGCCCATCCTCTTTGAGTGGTGTTTGCCCAATATGGAAAGTGGCTCACCAGACTTTGCATTGTATCACCAACTATGAGAGAAAGTAATAAACCCCATAGGAGCAACTGAACATGTCCATACATTCAGCATTAGTACACTAGCAGCTTTAGTATACCACTGCAGTTGATGACAGGATGAAAAAACAGTTATAAAAGAAATTATCTTGTAGTATAGTCTAGTATCCTACTGCTCTTTAACCTTTCACACTGTGATACAATGCACACTGTGATACAATGCACACTGTGAAAGGTTAAAGAGCAGTAGGATACTATACTATACTACAAAGCAAACAGGTGGGCAGCTCAGAGAGAAAAAAACACATGGTTCCTCTGGTTACAAATGTACACTTGGGAAATAAAAACAATTCCACTGCACTAGGAGCACTAAGGGGGTGGGAGTGGGGGAAGGATATGGCACTAGGAGCATAAGGCCAATGGAATGGGATAGAATAAAGTTTCTCTTACCTGCAGCAATTTTCCTTCTGCTGGAGTAACCTCAGCAACATTAGCAAACACTCCTTCCAATGTGATTGGCTCCACTTTTAAGGGGATCACCCTAATAATAGCCTTCTGTGCTGCTGACCTCTCCGACTCCGCTGCCAGTGCCAGCCCAGTATGGCCAAGTCCAACCTGCAGTGTAGCCATTAGCAGCCAAGGCCAGAGGACAGCCAGCTGCAGCTGGGGGCCAGCACTCATGCTACCAGCTGCAGCAGTGCACTTCGGCCACACATATCGCTCAGGAATGCGTCCTCACCCCACCAGCAGGTTCCAACAGTTGACAGAGCTGGTTAAGTATAGAGCTTTTGTGTGTTTCCAGTCAGTGGGGCAGATGGGAAGGAGAGGAGAGGGGCTCAGTAACCTACAGCCCTTCCTCCTGGCACTCCTTATAGGGTTCCTCTTCTGTTTCTCACGATAATGGTTTCTCTTCCTTGGTGCCACGTGCCCAAAGGCCTGTGGGGCCTTAACAAAATTAAAAACAAAACACCAACAATCTAAATCAAGCGTTTCTCCTTCTCCTCCAATGGATAGATCCAGAAAGATCAATATAAACTGAACAAACGGGCATTAAAAAAACCCAGCCAGGACATACAACAACACAATGTAGCATTTCAGTCCTGCCTGAGCTAATCACAGAGCGAGTCTCTGCCATGCAAGAAGTGTCTCTATAGCTCCTGCCCTTTCAGGATTACATTTCAGGATGATCAGCAGGTCGAACACATCAATCTTAGATGCACTTGGCCTTTTCTCCAGCTAGTTATCTTCTCCACACATCTCATTTCCAAAAGCATAAGCTCTTCCGATTTAATGTTCATTACAAGTATCAGTGTCCTCCATCAACTCCACATATTAAAGAATAATGTTGGAGGAGAGCGGATATTCCCCTTCGATAATTACAGCAGTATTTTTAAAGTTCAGTATAAATAATAAGTGTTTGCTATTGGGATGTCCTCCAAATTTATTTGATCCCTGACATCCCTGTTCTGTTAGAAATGCCTCGCTCACTTGGGCTCAGGGATCAAGATTTATTCTCCTGGTTCAGCATAAGGATAGGAAATCACTAGTAATCTGTGTTTGGAGTCTGTTTTAAAGCACATATCTTCTATCTTCAGTTCCCAAAATTCATTAGATGAACACGAGGCTTCTCAACCTATTTTCAAATTCCCAGGAGGTAAAAAGGCCCCCAAAACATTTTAAAAGTTTAGGCACAGGCTTTGAGCAAAAAGTTACCAACATGTCCTTGTTTTATGCTATTCCTGTGCACGCTCAGGAACTGCTGTAATTGCTTTCAAGCACATGTTAGTACAATGGTAAATAAAAGCACCACACACACAAAAAATCCATATGGGCTACCCAAAGGTCACACAAAAAGTACTGAAGAATCTTCATAATTGTAGAGAGGGGATAGAGAAATTCAGCAACTAAAATGACTTGGGACACTGATCATTCTCCTGAGAAGGGAGATATGGATTTTTAAGAGAGATCTGCAAACCTGCTGAGTAGTCTGCCTGCAAGAATCTCCAGGGGCTGAAACAGATGGAAATGTTTCTATAAATCCTGGACAAAACCAACTTTTAACAGCTTAGCAAAAACTGTCTCTTATTTTACCAACCTGTTACTTAGAAAAAAATAATTCTCTCTCTCTCTCACACACACACACACACACACACGCACACACGCGCACGCATGCACAAAATGCAGGTAGATAGGAATGGAATTCCACAGCCCGAAAGACAATCCAACAAGATCAAAGGTAGAAATTTACTCCAGGCTGAAAGTTCCTGGGCCAGGCATGGCTGAAAGTTAAGTGTCCAAATGCAATCGAAAAAGCTTAGAATTAATCCAAAAGCATTTCTGAATACTCCATTCAAATAAAAGAGTCTCTCTTCTCGTTACAGCACATACAATGATCAGCTCGAAATGTGCGAAGCGAGAAAGAAAACAAAGTTTGGAAATATCAGCAACAATCCAGCAGCAAACCTAGGCAGACTGCTATCAGTATTAAAGTAGGCAACAAATCCCAGAAGCAAGGACTCTGAATCCTGAGGTGGACTTGGAAAGTTATGTAGATGTCGTGGAAGAGCTTTCCTTCCAGCAAAGCACTTCTGGATCGACTCCCTGGAGGAGGAAGCCTGTGGTTTGCAGTTTGTGTTCCTCAGCTCTCTGCCTCCCTCCCCTGGGACTGCAAGCTTTCTCTCTACCTGCTGACACAAAGTGAGGGTGGAGCAGCCATAGGCAACAACCCCACCCCCTTGATGTCTGGTTCTCAATGCTCCTGAACTCCCTCTCCTGATCCACAGCTAAATTGCATTCAACACATCCCTTACTAACTTACTAACCGGTTAAGCTATCACATATAAATCAGGGTTATTGACTGGTCCTTCAAAACTGACATTAAAGCAAAGTCTGTGCCCCACATAGCAAAGATAAAAATAAATAATAAAATAAATTAAAATGCTAAGTCAGATCAATAAACAAATGAAGTAGGGAATTTATCAGTGTGATGGCAAGCTCTTTCCCAGCCTTCCCGTGACACTCTGAATGGCATCAAGCCAGTATCTGAAGCAACTCCCCTCAGTAGAATGTACTGATTTATTGCAGCCTTATGTCTTCGGCCCTGGGAAGGACTCTGTCCATTTCACGCACAGCTTTTCTTCAGCTCTTGCTAATTTAGATTCAGTAGCCCTTTTCTAGTTGCTACTGCAAGAACGTTTCAGGTCAGGCTGATGTCAGAGGTCTGGAATTCAACTGTTATTCTCCTCTGACATCACTGGGAGGTGAATAATACTATAGGTCAGACCTATAACCTCAAAGTTAGGTTGCAAGTGGAAGTTTGTAACTAGGCATGTGATGGATCTGTGTTGACGAGGAATCTCAAAGACATACAAAAAAACCCCAAGTATATGCCATACAGAAAATATGCTGTTCTATCCATCCAGCCTCTCATTAAGCTAGTTAGGAGAGAATCTCTGTAAAACATGGTGCTTATGAAAAAGGAATTGCACTCAAAAACATGACCGATTAATGACCCTTTGGGTACACATGGAGCCAAATTCATCCCTGGTGAACTCCACAGAAGTCAATGGAGTTACACAAGGGGGAGATCTGGTAGACTATACTTTTAAGAAGCCTATCAGTGTGGCAATGATTTTTTTTAATTTATAAAGGCATTATCAGGAACTATTGGTTAAAATATTTATTTTAAAATATCCGTATTTTAAAGTTTAACACACATATTGAGAATATAAATGCAACATCTATTTCACTTTAACAACTTTGGTTGCAGATTACTGCAACCATGATCTGTATGTGCTGCTGTAATTTTACATCTCAGTGAGACCACACTCCACACTGTTCCCATTAACAAGAAAATAGTAAAACAATGTGCCTGGTTGGAGCAGTCACACTTTATTATTTACTGACTGAAATACAACCATGCTAAAAGTGCCGAAATATCGAGATGTCCAGTCTGCCAGGTTACCTGAGACTTGTTTGTTTTGTGCAATATTATACGGATTTCTTTACACAGTGAGTGTCCTTTCTCTTCTGCCCTCTCACAATGTGCCTGGGAGTTAATTAAGGATAAGGAAAGCTACAGCTGATAATACTGTATGTAAAGTATGGCAGGAGATCCAGCTCCATGGCCTTTTTTAATGCAGAAAGGTAATAAATACTAGGATTTCGTAATTAATCATTAAAACAATAGAACCTTAAACCATGCCAAGACTCCTTGACTCACGTCTCCAAAAGAACATCACATCTTTTGGTGTAGACAGGACTGAGAAAGTTAAGACAGGAAGCTTCCTTACTTCATATGTAACAGCTCCAGTCTGGCAATGCAGAATTCCAGTGATCCCTATGACTTCATACTCACTTAGTAGTCAGGGCAGCTGAACTAGACAGGACTCTCCTCAAAACCTGTCATCATTCCCTTAATGGCAGAAACTGCTAGAGGGTAATGAGGCTCTCCCCTATTCCAACAGCATCCTCTGCATTAGTCCCAAGCCCGGGGTGCAACAAACCAAACTCAGATTTCAGTGTTCCTGCTGTATTGCTGAACTCCTTTTCCCTTTAACTATTTGAATGCACAAAGTCCATTTTTTTACTATTGGGTTTCCACATATTCTAATTTGACTGTAGGGCCTGAGAAGATGCAACCCCCTAAAACATTCAAGGCCTCTGAAAACGTACTGTATGCATATGACGAAAGATGTAAAATGGCAACTCTGAGGAAGGTCAGTATAGTAGTGCTCCTGCTAGTGTGCCATGACCCAAGAGCATCCCCTAGCTTCCAACTTTCTAGTCTGGGGCCTTGATAGGGATTTAAAAGGTCTGATCTTGGTTCATCCTACCATCCAGAGTTTTTCTGCGAGGTACTGAACATAGCTGTAAGCTGCAGAAAGGCCATAACTCGGTTTCTGACAAATAGCAGGCCTATTCGCTCTGTTTCTTCCTTGTCCATTTTCCCAATTATATTGGACTGAGTCTCACTGACTATAAAGATACATGAACAGGCAGGAAACAATTAGAGTTACATTTTTCAATGCTGCCTCATTCACATATATTATCCTAACACAACAAATATTGCACATGCATCCTTTATCCCTCTGTCAGTATTTCAACATTAATAAATATTAATACAAATACACAGCTGTTAAAAACCTTAACTCTACTGTCAATATAAATACAATTATATTAAACAAGTGTCTTGTGAAGACCTACTTAAAATAAGCAATACAGTAAACAAAGAGATGACTTACCATTATAGATATCACTAGAATCAAATGAAATTATTAAAACAGAAGAATGTTTCATTTATGTAAAAGATCCAGCGGCTGTTGTGTGTGGTGGATGCTCATTGGTCGGACACACTTGCTGATGAAACAGAGCACTGTGCTTGGAAGGAAGAGCATTTCCTGAGTAATCACTTAGAAAATTAGTTCCCTTTTCCCAGAGATGCTCTCCTGAAATCCCTGACTCACTCAGACCTGGAATCTTGTGACCTCCCAATGTTTTTGTTTCTCATACAATTCCCTTTAAAGGGCCGGCGTAACTCCAAGGAGATGCACTGTTAGCACAAAACTGGGGCTATGCTGACTATACTCCCCAACAAAGTGAAGTAGAGAGATCCCAAATACAACACGAGAAACAGCTTGCTCCCCAGTAAGAAAGTCTTGCAGAGGCTTTTAAGGTTTCCTGTTTACAGAGAGTCCAAGCTTTTTGTTTCTAAGCGATTTTAGGCAGGTAAACAATTATTGCATATTAAACACTCTGGCCGCTAGATGTTTTACAACCTGTCAAAGTAGAAAATGTAACAAAAGAGATGCAGTAAACAATGAAGTGACTAGTTCCCCATACAACTCACAACAAAAGCAAAAGGAAAGATTTTTTTTAAACAGTTGAAAAGTTCCAAAGTGCATATTGTGTGCAAATCACTGCCTCTGGGGTCTGATATGGAGAACCCAGTTGGCAGTTACTGCACATTTTCACATGCTTGTCACCCACTTCTCACTCTCTTAATTCTTCTTTTGGAAAGTGCTCCTGTTTGCAAGCTACATCCACCAGTAGATGGAGATCTAGGAGGAAAAAAAGGAGCAGTTATACAGTACACATGAGTGCTTCTCACCTAACTACATCTAAGGCAGGGTTCTCAAGTCTCTTCTCATCTACTTTCTGGGAGCTGGTATAAAATGTAGCCCACAGCCAGCCTAAACCTCAAGAGTTTGCTGGCTATTGTCTAGGAATGCCAAGTGCTCAGACTTTGGGCACCTGCACCTTTCTAAACAATTTTTATCTGACATATACCTATCTAGACAGAGGTGAAATATTTCACTGCTGATTGTTAGTTTATTTGTGCTGCTGCTTGCCAGAATATTAGCCCTTAGGCATCTGCTGTTTCCTGCTCTCTCCTACAATACAAATGAAGTGTCCACAACCATCCTGTACAGTTAGGAAAAACATAAGCAGTATTCAAAATCAACCATTTACTGTCCTCAAATGAAGATAACTTTGGAAAAACATGGACCAATGTTCCTCTCTGAAACTTACATTTCTTAAGCAGAGTGAAGATATTCTGGATGTATCCACAGCGCGAGATTAAGGCATAGGCTCTGTAAATGCCTAGGGCCCCAGCTCCTGGAGTCATGTGATTACATCAGAAATTCATCTTTCATTTTTTAAAGTGTTTCCTAGCCCTCAAAGTAGGAAAGAAAAACTTGAAACTATGATTCAAGTGTATTGATGCAGTGAAGTCAACAGACAAGACAGTTACTTACCTGTACTGTAATTGTTGTTCTTTAAGATGAGGGTGCAGAAATGTTTTCCACTCAGGTGTGCATGCGAAAGGGCATTAAAGTCAAAAACATCCTTAGCAGTATCTGTAGGGGTGGCACGCTTGCTCTGGTCCTGAGCTACTCCCCAGGCTATTTAAGGGCGGTGCCACGCTGACCCCCCCTCGGTTCCTCCACACCATACATCAAGAATGTAGACTCCAATGCTGAGGGGCCAGAGAGTGGGTTGTGGAATACCCATTGCCATGGATCCACAGGATCAGTGCAATGCCCTCAACTTTGGCACAGTCATTTGGAGGAACCCCTTTGATGTGCCCAACTTACAAGGGGTCCCAAGCTTCCTTCAGGGTAGGCCACGCAGCCTCACCACCTCCTGAGACTGAACCTCTGAGCTTTAGCACTCCTGCTTCACATGGTGAGCTCTGCTCAGCAAGTCCAACTCAGATAGATTCCTGGTAGAAACTTGTACTCTCTTCAGGAATTAATGCACCTCACCAGGCATTTACAGTGACACACAAGCAGTATTTTCCAAACAGTAGGGCTTATTAAGTCAACTGGAATACAGCATAGAAAACCCGTAGGTCAACACAGAGAAATAAAGGTTAAAGCGTTCTGGTTAGCCCAGAGTCCTAGCCAAGCTGTAGTAAAACTCAATTTTCAGATTCTGTCTGTCTTTCTCAGGAAATGTCTACATGTACAGCGCATCTGATGAAGACACTCTCCAGCATAGAGTGTCTTCACCAGATGCACTGCAGCTGTATCAGTACAGCTGCACCCACTTGAGTGCTGTACAGAGCACTGTGCACACAAGCGCTTATGTAAGTGTAATGTATGTCGCTCAGGAGGGTGGTTTATCCACAACCCCGAGCAACATAAATTATGCTAACACAGGCTGTAGATATAGCCTCAGTCTGACCTCCTTAATCAGTTCCCAGATGCCAACACTTTATCCTCCACTTCACAAATTCCAGTTTTGTCCTCGAGCTGGGGTCTTTCCTCAGCATCCCTGTTTAGAGGCAGGGAAATCCCTCTTTCTCTGGGTCATTGGTTGCTATGGATCAATGGCCTGGTGATTGGGTTTTCCCCTGTCTCCTCAGCCAGTCCTTTTTAATAACCCATTCAGGCTCAGAAAGCTAGATCACTGACATTCACACACACACATACACCCCTATGTCTCTTAGCCTGCCCTCAGAGCAAATGTGGTCCTTTTTCCCCCACTGGGGGAAAAAAAATTCCATGTAAAATATAAGGGAAACTGAGGCACACACAGAGGATTCATAAAAATATTACAGAAAATTCCCACTCTATCACACATAGCTGCTCCCACATCTCGAAGAACAATTGTTACAATACAATTGTAAGTAACCGTTTTTTCTTTTTCAAGTGGTTGCAGATGTATTCCACTGAAGTGGCTCACAAACAGTATCAGAAGGAGATGGGCTTGGAGTCTACTTAAGAAGTGCCTGCAACACTGTCTTCCCAAAATTCACATCTGATCTGGATGCAGTAGTAATAGCATAATGTTTGGTAAAAGTATGTATGGAAGACCAAGTAGCAGCCCTGCATATGTCCAATATTGTAATATCGCTGAGAAATGTGATTGATGCTGTTTCGGACCTCTTCAAATGAGTTCTTAACCTGTGCAGAGGTGAAATCCAAGCTATCACATAAGCCATTGTAATACAGGATGTTATCCACCAGGAAATCATCTGCACCGAGACCACTTGACCCTTCATACAATCCACAAAAAAACCAAAAAGATGAATGGAATGGCTTACTTCTTTCCAAGTAAAATGCTAAGCATTGTCTCACATCCAAGGAATGAAGACATTGTTCGTCAGCACTCGAACGAGGCTTGGGAAAAAATACAGGTAAGTGACTAGTCTAGTTAAGATGAAATTGTGATGCCACCTTACACAAAAACTCAGGATGAAGTCTCAAAGCAATCTTGTCCATGAAAAACTGGGTATATGGAGGATTTGCCATTAGGGCCTGCAGATCACTAACTTTTCTCACAGAAGTTATGGCCACAAGAAATGCTTTATTTTGGCATAGTAGAGACATAGAACAAGTTGCCAAGGGCTCCAATGGAGGTACCATGAGTAGGGTCCTTCCATATTAACAGCCGTGAAAAACGTATCACAGACTGTGAAATCTGGTCTTTTGTGTACTTTTACCCTATATTATACAGATTTCACAAGGGAGACCAGTGTTTCTTAATCTGGGGGTCCCAACCAAAAAGAGGGTTGTGGGGAGGGGTCAAGGTTACTGAAGGGGGGAGCGTGGTATTGCTACGTTTACTTCTGTGGTGCCTTCAGAGCTGGGCGAATGGAGAGCACCAGTTGCTGGCCAGCTGCCCAGCTCTGAAGGTAGTGATGTAGCCTGCAGCAGCGCAGAAGTGAAGGTGGCAATATCCTGCCATGACACCCTTATTTCTACACTGCTGCTGGCAATTGCGCTGCCTTTAGAACTGGGCTCCCAGCCAGCAGCCACAGAGCTTCCTGCACCTGGGGGAGGTTCCTGGAGGTGGATCTGACCCAGCCCGGCGTACAGTAGGAGCTTTCAGCCACTGTGCCCTGAGCCATGCCCCTCCCCGAGCCCACTGCCCCAGCACTCAGGGGTTAAAGAGGCCTTGGGCTAGCTGTGTGGGTGGGGGAGATGACCATGGAAACCCCCCCCTTCCTCCCCCACAACATCACCCACCTGTAAGGCCAGCCCTGTCCCCCCAAAAAAGTGAAGCCCCCTCCATACTATGCCACCCTCACTTCTGTGCTGCTGCTGGAGGCGGCGAGCTCTGAAGGCAGCTCCGCCACCAGCAACAGCGCAAAAGTAAGGGTGGCAATATCGCAAACTGCCCTCCCCATTACACCCTTTTGGGTTGGGACCCCCACGATTACAACACTATAAAATTTCAGATTTAAGTATCTGAAATCATGAAATTTATGATATTTAAAATCCTATGACTATGAACTTGACCAAAATCGACCATGAATTTGGTAGGGCTCTGGCCAATACAGAGTTACGGTCCCACTGAGAATCACTTCCTTCACTGGTGGAAAGAGACAAGTGAGCCCTTTCAGAAATCTAACTGCCAAAGAGTTCAAGAAGATTGATTTCCCCTTGAACTGGAGGATGTAAGACGAAAACTGAGTGACAAACCAGATGACTGGAGGTATAACAATGTTCTGAACACATGCCTGCATTGTTAAGTCCCCCAGATGAGGGACCAGATGGAAAAACGATTCCATTTTGCCACATAGGGAGTCCTAATAGAGGGCTTTCTACTGGTCAGCAGAACTTGTTAAACAGCTTCGGAACAGGGCTTCTCTTCCTTGTCTAACCACACAGCATCCATGCTTGGAAGTGTAGACTGTTCAGCGCAGGGTGTGAAATCTGACCATGGTATGAAATCAATTGATTGGGACAAGGAAGAGGAATGGATAGAAGAACAGAAAGACTGAGGAGATTGGAAAACCAACACTGTCTCAGCCAAACTGATGCAATGAGAATCAGTCTGACATGATCCATCCTTAGCCTGAGGATTACCTAAGGAATGAGCAGGACTGGGAGTAAAGTATACATCTGAGCTGATCCCCAACTCAGATGAAATGCATCTGTCATGGAATCCAGACTGAGATTCATTTGAGAGCAAAACTGATGGCACTTTTTGTTGTCCTTCGTTGCAAACAGGTTAACAGCAGGAATACACCATTCTCCGAATATGCACCTCAGCACACTGGTCTTCAGAGATCACTCCTGATTCTGAGAGAAATTCCTGCTGAGATGATCAGCCACGTGATTCTGGGCACTTGGAAAATGAACGGCTGTGAGAATGAAGTTCTCTTCAGTGCAGAATTGGCAGAACTTTACTGCCTCCTGACAAAGCTGATAGGAGTGGTCTCCCCTGTTTGTTCACATAATACACTGCTGTGGTGTTGTCAGTGAGTATGTGAACCACTATGCCCCGGTCTGTGCTCAACATTCCTTGTGTGCATTGTAAACAGCCCGAAGCTCTAGAATGCTTATATGAAGAGATGCTTCCTGCTCCAACCACAAACCTTGTAACTTCAATTCCCTCAAATGTGTTCCCCAACTTATTGTGGAAACATCTGTGACTATGGTCCTGCCTGGAAGAGGTTCAGCAAAGGGAACACCCTAGCATACATTGCTCTGAATTGTCTAGCACTGGAGGGAGTCCAGAATTGCTGGAGGCACTCGGACCGGCTCGTCGAATACCTGACAGACCAACCAACAAGGCTTGAAGAGGGTGAAGGTACAATCTTGCATGCTGGAGCCTGTAACTGCATGTGGCCATATGACCTAATAACGTCAAGAACACTTGAATTATAATAGAAGGATGAGAGTGGAGAGCCAGACATAGATGGTGAATTGTCTGGAATTGCTCATTCGGTAGGAATGTCCTTGAACTCATAGAATCTAGTAGAATGAATGAAGATTGCACCAAGAATCATGGCAGATTAACACCAATATAGAAGGGGAAAAGTAATTGAAGCCCCAACTATTGTGGACCAAACGATCTGGTTGGAAGGAATGCAAATAAACCTAAATGCACAATAACTGGAATGTGTGCCATATGCCTTACCTCTATTACAAGTGTGGCGACAACAATGGGACTATATGAAATAAAAGAGATATAGGGGAATATATTGTAGGTGGCATTGGTGCTGGAGCTGGAGTTTTAAAATCATTTGATATTGAGATGTTACAAGGGAAAATGGCAGCCTTGGGTAAGATTTTGGGGGTTATACAGACACATGTAACACAAAATGTTGGTGAATTATCGGAGCAAGGAATAAGAAGTGTGGAGCTCCAATTGAAACAAGCCCAAGCCTTGGAAACGTCTCTAAATGTAAATCTGTTTGGTGTGTCTGAAATTAACAATAAAACTGTACTAGCAATATGATGTGTAGAGATGCAAACTTATGGGATACAATATATAGAGAGAATGGTAAATCTGTTAAGTAATGGGCAATGGCCTTTTGAATCGAATCAATGAATTGCAGGATGGAAGAAATATATGGAGTTTAATTGGAATCAAGCCACTCTGAGGGGAGAGTGGAAAGGCAGAATGCTGTTACACAACACAGGGAAGCAGAGAAAAGCACCAATGGCCTGGGTGTTGCCAAAAATTATTAATGGAGAATTATGGCAAATAGAAATAAGTGGGACCCACCTGGTTCAAGAAGAAGGGGGTTATAAATTAGTAGAATTAACAAAACATTGTGAGGAGTGGGAGAGAAATAAATGGGTGTGTCCACAGCTAACTTGGTCCCTAGAGGGATGTCATCTGAACCATTCAAGCGGACACTGTACCATGCAAAATTTAGCCTCTAATGGCACAAGAGTGTTTGATTTAGGCAACGGGTGTATTTGTGTGGCAACCACTGAAAAACATGTATTTTGGAGAAATATGAGGAAAAAAAGGCCAAATGAGTCATGTAAATGTAATGTAACAGATGTCATTATTGATGGAATTATTTATCGAGGTCCTCTATTTTTAAAAAAGGAAATTGTTTGGATACCAAAAGATGCGGACTGGTCCTTTGATTTGGGGATACGCTGGGAACAATGGGAAAATTTGATTGATGAAAGTGAAAAAAAATCAGGCAATATGCAAAAGATGTATCTAAATCTGCTCAGCTGGGAAAAATAAACATTCTTGTCCACACTGGTCAAATATTAAAATTGGGGAAAGAAGGAGAACAATTGCCAGTCCATCATTGGTATGATGTTTTTAAAGGATGGTCTCCCAGTGCTACAGCTCTTCTAAATTGAATGCTACATCCTCTTGTCATATTATTTGCATTGATGAGTTTGTTAACTTTTATTATGCTATGTCTATACTGCCGAATAAGAAAGCGACAAGAAGTTCTGGAGCAAATAATATATAAAATTGAATTGCTTGCAAAATTATAAAGTGATACAATAATTAATGGTATTAATCATGTATCAAAGGGAGGAAATGTTGGGATATGTACATATATATCCATGTAATATGTTATAGGCCATGGAGGCCTAGTGTGGATGACATGAACTAGTGTGTTTTGACATGAGTACATACGTTGCATGTTGGCAACTGAAGCAAAAAGCTTAAGGTTGAAAGCGGTCAAGGACTATTGTACAAAATAACTGTTATGTCCTGGGAAATATATGGAGAATCAGCAGATAAGGAAACACCACCAGCTGGACTGCTATAAAAAAAAAATGTATAAAAATTGGAGGAAATAGCACGCCTCGGATCCTGGCAGCCTGCCTGGAACTGAGTTTTGGGTGAAAGGCCCAAACAACAGAGACAAAAAACTAATGATGTCATGAAGTAGATTATAAATGGAGGCTTCCCACATTTGCAATTTGGAATCTATCAACAAACAGAGCCCTGTTTGGCTATAGATGTGGTCTTTCTGCCGGCTTCCCACATCTTGTGATCTGATCTGGTTGAACCTAGACTGGCCATCAGGACTTCATTCTGATCTGCGGACTCTGGTGTAATATATTTGGGGTAAGAATGTGGATTGAATGAGGTTTATTTTGTAAGCAATAAAGAGTACTTAGAGTATTATATACCAACACTGTATCCGGTATCTGCCTCCCCATCCCATAAGGAGGCCCCTATTGTGGGTCTAACAGCTTCTTCTGCTATGCCTTCAGCACCATCTGGCTTGGCTGCAGAATCAGAGAACCACAGGGTTAGAAGGGACATTGAGGGTCATCTAGTCTAACCCCCTGCCAAGATGCAGGATTTGTTGAGTCTCAAAGACTTTAAGGTCAGAAGAGACCATCATGATCATCCGAACAACCTCACCCACCACTCCTATAATAAACCCCTAGTCTCTGGACTAGTTACTAAGGTCCTCAAATCATGATTTAAAGACTTCAAGTTACAGAGAAGCCACCATTTACACTAGTTCAAACGTGCAAGTGACCCATACCCCATGCTGCAGAGGAAGGCCAAAAAAACCCAGGGTCTCTGCCAATCTGATCTGGAGGAAAAACTATCCAAGACAGATGGCTCTCCAGCATCTTTTGGAAAACTTCCATTGAAGGAGCTTCTACAAGTTTGTTCCATCGTCCTACTGTTCTTACAGTTAGGAAGTTATTCCTGAGATTTAATCTAAATCTGCTATGCTGTAGTTAGAATCCATTGCCTCTTGTCCTGCCCTCTGTGGCAAGAGAGAATTTTTCTCCATCTTTTTTATGGCAGCCTTTCAAGTATTTGAAGATCGCTATCATATTCCCCCACTCCTTTAATCTCCTCTTTTCCAAACTAAACATACCCAGTTCCTTTAGCCTTTGTTTATATGGCTTGCATTCCATTCCTTTGATTATCTTTGTTGCTTGCCTCTGGATCCTTTCCAGTTTCTCTACAGCCTTTCTATACGTTGGTGAACAAAACTGGACACAGTACTCCAGCTGAGGCCTAACCAGCACAAAGTAGAGCGGTACTATCACTTCCCGTGACTTGCATGCTATGACTCCCTAAAAGTCTCAGTCAATGGCACATTATTGAGGGAAGTGATGAAAACTATGTGGGTTCAAGTCAAATGTTTAGGAGGATCTCTGTTAGCACATAGCAGGTATGTATACAGTCCAAAACCCACTTAGCCACTGTGAAGGCATTGGTTGTCCTGTTATCTATTCCACAAATACAGCTAATAGTCTTGGTGAGGCTCTAAGTGATGTAGTCCAGTCCATGTAAACGGACACTGCTCTAAGCATACCTAGTGTTTGGAGTTTTACTTTGGCTATGGAAGAAAGGGGTTTGGGGGGAAAAAAAACAGGAGGATGAATAGACTGGCTAATGTGAAAGTCTGAAACAACCCTGAGAAGGAACTCTATGTGGGTATATCTACCCTGCAATTATACACCCGTGGCTGACTCAGGCTTGTGGGGCTCGGGCTAAGGGGCTGTTTAATTGTGGTGTAGACCTTTGGGCGTGGGCTGCAGCCTTAACTCTGGGACCCTCCAACCTCCCATGGTCCTAGAGCCCAGGAGTCAGCCTGAGCCCAAATGTCTACAACGCAATTAAACAGCCCGCTAGCCTGAGCCCTGAGAGCTCACGTCAGCTCGCATGGGCCAGCCGCAGGTTTTTAACTGCAGAGTAGACATACCCAGAGAGGCCAGAGAGTGACCTTGACCTTGTGAAAGATAATATAAGGGGGGAACCAACGGAGGGAGGGGGAGTCTATCTTTGTGGAGACATAACAGAGGCTATGTCTACACGACAATGTAAGCCCATACTTAAGCTTGGGCTCAAGCCTAACCCCCCTTGCATCTACACTGCTATTGCGCTAACCCAGGGTTCAGACCCAGGGTCCCAGGGCCTGAGCACAAGTCAAGCTGGAACCAATGGTTCAAGCCCTACTGCTTTGCAGTGTAGATGCAGCCCCACTTAAAACATGTCCTGGGAGTCCGCCAGAAGTATCCTACAATTCCATGGGACAAGTTCCTTAGTTCTCTCTATCCCAACAATCTCTAATCAACTGTATTGAAAAGAGAAGCCATCCCTCCTTCGCATATGGCAGCAGCTCAAGTCAGTGTTAACCTGTTGTTTTCTGATCCCTGAGCTGCAAGCGCACTATTCGGAGAGCCTCCTGGATTTGCAATGGAGACTGATCAGAGCAAGCCCTTTTTAAAGCCTGCTGCTTCCTGGTCATGGGAACACAGCCAAATTTTGGTGAATCTCTGGTGCGAGGCCAGTACAACTGAAGGCTTTGGCAAACACATCAGGAATGACTATACATACCAGCAGATAGCTAAAAAGCTGGCAGCTTTGCAAATTTTCTGGAAAAGTGATCAATGAAGGGAGCATACTAAGAGGCTGAAGAACAAGCAACAGAAGACCAGGGGAAAGAACTACACCTCAGGCAACGACATGCCCATTTTATCAGGTGTTTAACCAGGAGCTGGGCATTGTGCTCAGCACAGAGCCAACTGTCCTTCATGACAACCTGATCAGCCAGGATGGTGCCCTGCTGCCCCCTGGATCCAGCATGGAGACTGATGGGAGCCAGCAGCAGCCCCTGAATGAGGTGCATGAAATGACTCTATTTATGAAACCAGTCCCAGAGCAGGCTGTGGATCAGGATAAACAGCAAATTTAGGTCCCTACTTGGAAGAGCTGTTTGAGCCCCTTCCCCTCCGTCTTCCCCCTCCCCTCGCAGGAGGAACAGTCTGCTGCTGAGCCTGAAGCAAACCCAGTGGAGTCAGAAGTCGCCCCAGAGCCTGGTAAGTTTATGACTCCAATTTACAGTTTATTATTACAGTAATAGGAGGGATTTCTGCTCTAAGAAGCAACGCTAAAGTTATGATAAGCCCTGGCTACTAGCATGTGTCTGCTAATGGTGGATTGTATCAGAGCACCTTGATGTCCCCCCCGCCCCCCCAAACCACATCTCCTGACCACACGGAATTCAAAATGGCAACTGGAAATTTCAAACATTCATAACAGCTGTAAAAGGTCTTTTCACTGTGAAGTCACAGATGTTTGCTAGTCACTCATGTTTTCCTTTCAATAGTAAGGACTTGAAATGTGCCGTTCTGTAACCATTCTTGTTTGGTCTATAGAGCTGCCTGGAAATGGTGAATTCAGTGTGTATGTTTGGGGAACGGTCTTCTATTTCCAAATCTAGTCCATTTCAGTTTCAGGTAGTCCATGCCATCTGTGGTTCACAAAATCATTTCTCAAGAATAAGTAGAGTGTCAGTTTTTGCCCAGAACGGATTATTTTAATTTGCCAAAAGCACATTAAACAACCATTCTAAACCTACCGAGAATGTAATTAAACCTTCTTTTGCCAGGGCCTCTGAAATCAGGGTACGATTTCATAAGCCAAGGCAAAAGGGAATACTCGGGGTCCCTCAGAATAATGGAGAAAGTAACTCCATTTATGTCAATGTCATTTAGTGGGAATAGTGTCCCAGCCTGTCCATGAATGTAGATTCCTGAGAAGCAAAAAACTCTGGCATTGTGAACTTTTCCAGTACAGCGTAAATTGGCCTCTGTGGTCTAAAAGGGCCCACATAACAATGAAGTAGTATCCTTTGTGGTTTATGTACTCATGTTCTCCTTGAGGAGGGCAAATTATGGGTCCATGAGTCCCGTCAATTGCCCCGGAGCAGTAAGGAAACCCTATTCTCTCAGCCAGCAATTTAACTCTGGAATATCTTTACTGCCAGCTACACACGGGGTAAGCCATACACCTGATTGCCTCAGATACCTCTATCACCACTTTACCCACAGTTGACTTTTCAACTCTAAACTGGTTGACAAAGAATCTGTAGCAGTTCAGAGAAGCCAGCTTCCAGATGGTTACGGCAACACACTTCCGGACCAGCAACGGTGACCTCAGTTGTGTCTCTACACTACAGGGTGGGAGCAAGCTGTTCACAAAGCTCCAGAAATGTAGCTTTCTTCATGCAAAAGTTCTGGACCCATTGTTGGTCAACCCAGATCTACAGGACAATGTGACCCACCAGTCTGTGCTTCTACATAGGAGGCATCAGCGGCTATGCCAATTGTACTGAGCAGCATCTGCCAGTGCAAGTCTGCCATGCCAGGGTACTCCTCCTCCTTCTCCATCAGGAAATCCATCAGGTATCTTGGATGGGACAGAAAACACCACTGAAATGTCCACCAGCACCTCACAGATGCTCTGCCAGTTTCCTGACACAGGAGTGAAAGCGCAAGCAAGAGAAGTTCTTCAAAAGGTGCCTCCATGTTGCTGGCTCCAGTAGCTGGGAGTGCACTGACCAAAATGACTGCTCGACAGACTGTAGTGGCAGACTGTTCAAACTTCCTGCAGGGTAGGCAGTACAGTTTTCTCACAGTGCATCATGATCACGGGGGTAAAGTGGCCACATTTTGGGAGGGAGCTAAGGACTTTGGGATATGGTTGATTTGTCTCAGGTCTGTGCCCTGCAGTGTGGATGCCAGAGCCCCCAAGTTTGAGCACGAGTTAGAAAAGTCTTAATGTAGGATTAAAAAACAGTGTAGGCGCTCAAGTCCAAGGTTCCCTAACACGGGTCAGCTGACTCAAGTCCCACTAACCCTGGGTTTACACTGCAGCACAAGAGAGAGAGCTGGTGGCCATGGGCTCAAAGGGAGGGCCCATCCATCTGTTAGCACTACATTGAGATCTAAAGAGGAGGCGTTCTTTGATTGGAAGAAAGGCATGGGCAAGTTCTTTGAGAAATATTGTCACAGTAGGGTAAGAAAATATGTGGGCCTGTACCAGAGGCTATTCACTGCTTGAGAGAGAATGAGTGATCCAAAATACTGTGGCTTGTCGCTTGCAGAGGAGCGTAATTTTGTCATGCAAAAACAAATAAAGAATATTTTCCAGTTGGCTCGATAAGTTCATCTCATTGAGGGCTTTCTACTTTGGTACAGAATATCTAGGACTGCCACAGAGCGGTCCTTTTCAGTAGTGGTCAGCCAGATAACATCCAGGCTATCAGTTGTAAACACTCTGGCTCTAGCTGAAGGACTGGGCTGTTGCTCTGAGACAGTAGCAGTGATTGGAGCCGGTAGGGTTATTGGCTTCCAAATGGAGTCTCACTAGTTCAGGCATGTCACTAAAAGGCGCATAGTGTAGACAAAGCCTTAGTTTGTGACAAGTTGGAGTGTGAATCTAGCCTGACAGCTCTAGCCTGCCATGGACTAACTGTCCATGTGCACCCTGCTAGTGCGCTTACTAACAGTTTGTTAACACACTTTAATCTAATTCTCTTTGAAATGGGACTTGATCTAAGTGCATTAAAAAACTCTGTGTGTGTCAGCAGGGTCCACACCGACAGATAGTCCCCAGCAAGCTAGTGCTGGCAGAGTAGATTCAGACCCCAGCTTGCTTCTAAGATAAATGTTCATGTAGTCAAGCCCTGTGCATGCTGCTGCAAAATCTGACTAATGCTTGTAATTTTAAGCCAGTGAATCTTTCCTTACTAGTGCACTTTTTCTTTTGTCACATGGTTTCTAAAGTCCTCGACCGAATTCCTTGTTTGCCTATTAATCATCCCATGTAAGTGAAACATTGCCCTAAAGTGCAGATTGAGTGGGGAGCCTCTGGGTGGAGACTGTGGATCCCCATGAACTGTCCGCAATTGAAACAAACAGCCTAGTAGACTTTCAGAAAGTTTTGGTTCTGTTCAGATAAAAGCTAATGCAACTAACATATGGAAGGTACCGTCCTGCCAAGTCTGATGTAGTTTTGAGGGAAAAAATTGGGATATGGATGGTCTTGTTTATATGAAATTGAGAAGACACCTTGAGTCAGAACTTGGTATGTAGTCACAATAATACTTTGTCCTTTAAAACACTGTAAAAGGCGGTGGCGGGGGAGGGGGGGGGGAAATCTGCTACTAAAGCCTCCAATTCTCCAACCCTCCAAGCAGAAGTTATGGCTACGAAGAAAACTGTTTCAATAGCTAGAAGCAGCAGCAAACATGTAGCTAATGGTTCAAAGGAGTGTTTCATAAGACAATTAAGAATGACGTTCAAGTCCCATAGTGGATCAGGTTCTCTAATCTGTGGAAAGAGGTTCATCAGCCCTTTCAGAAGCCTTACGGTCTCGGGGGTAAGAAAAAACTGAAAAACCTTCTACCAGTGAGTGAAAGGTACAGCGCCACCAAGAGGACCTTGAGAGAACCCTTAAAGAGACCAGATCTTTTCAATTCCAACAGGTAAACTAAAACTGTGGGAAGAGGAGAGTGAACAGGAGAATCTTGATGATGGGAATACCAGTGGTGAAGTCTCTTCCATTTCTGAAGTATTTCATGTAAGTGTCTTTCTACGATGTAACAATATTTGTTGCACCTCTGTTGAGCAGAAAATCTTTATCCCCAAGAAGCATCAAGGAGTCACACCTGAAGTCGCAAAATTTCTAATCCGGGATAAAGTAACAAACCAGTCTCCTGAGACAACAGGTAACGTCTCAGTAGTGGACAAGAAGTGAATCAAATCAGGTCAGGATACCAAACTTGTCTTGGCCACGTGCAATCAAAATGACTATGGCTTTATGCTTCTTTATCTTGTTCAAAACTTTGAAGAGCAATGGTGTTGGTGGATATTTGTAAAGTAGGCTCTTTGCCCAGGAAATAAGGAAAACATCTCCTAGTGAGTGAGGGATCTAAACCCCTTCTGGAAATCCCCAAGGTAAGAATATGGTTTTGAGGACTCATAAGTCCCCATTTGTAATTATAGGAGAACTACCTGCTGAGGTCATCGCTGTGGTATTCTGTATAGCAGGGAGGTAAGAAACTGAGATCACTATTTGGTTGGCCATGCACCAATTCCAGCAGTTTACTGATCCATCACAAGTGAGAAGGAACACACCCTGCCCGACGATTGATGTAAAACATGCAGGCCACATGGCCTGTCATGATCTTGATGGATTTGACTTTGATCAGAGAAAGAAGGTGAATACAAGCACTTCTCACTGCTCTCAACTCTAGAAGGTTGATATGAAGAAGCCTCTCTTGGGATGACTATTTGTCCTGGATTGTGTTTGACCTCAGATGC
Source organism: Chrysemys picta bellii (assembly GCF_011386835.1). Taxonomy (NCBI): domain Eukaryota; kingdom Metazoa; phylum Chordata; order Testudines; family Emydidae; genus Chrysemys; species Chrysemys picta. The sequence continues at coordinate 24,015,192 of NC_088809.1, forward strand.
ACCCCCTATCCCAAGAAGGATGGGTCTGATGGTATGACGATGGTAGGAGGATCTTAAATTGCAGGAGTCCTGAAAAGATTTTCTGTATTGGTGTCAAAGTGGATTTCTCAAGATTGAGTTGGAGATCTAAACTGTGGAATAGTGACCTTGTCACTTGTACTGCTGACAATAACTCTTGATAAGAGGGACTTCTGAGCAACCAATTGTCGAGATAAGGGATGACGATTATCCCCATAAGACATAGGTGGGCAGCTACAATTACCATGATCTTTAAGAATACCCTTAGGGCAGAGGTGAGGCCAAAAGAGACGGTGCAATACTGGTAGTGGTCGTGGTTGACTATAAAAGTGAAGAAATCTCTTGTGAGAGGGATGAATCATGACATGAAAATAAACATCTTGAAGGTTGAGAGTCAGAAACTAATCCCCAGAATCAATGGAGGGAATTATAGCTGCAAGAGTCCCCATATTTGTTACATCTGAGATCTAATATTGGCCTCCATCCCCTGTTCTTTTTGGAAACCAGAAAGTAGTTGGACTAAATCCCCTTTTCCCCTGAGCTATACTGGAATGGGTTCTGTAGTTCCTAAGCATAGAAGGAGAGGCAACCTCCTGTCTAAGCAATTGATCATGAGATGGGTCCCCGAAAAGGGATGGAGAAGCAGTGGTAGGAGGAAGGGATGGAAGTGAAGGGGATGGAGTAACTGGACCTTATGACCTCCAAACCCCACTTGTTGGATGCTGTGGCCTGACACACAGGCTGAAATTGGGAGAGATGGTATGCAAATGGGGGGTGAGAGAGGATGGAATAGTGCAGTCATCCCTGTGGAGTGGGTGGGTCAGACTCTCAACCAAGTCATCAAAATTGGATGGCTGGGATGAAGTAGCTGTGGCAGTAGCTGGCTTCTTGGAATATTTTGGTCTCTTGGCTGGAGGTTCAGGAGGTCTACAGAAAGTAGAAAAGTGAGCTGGGAGAGATCTCTGGGCTGTATGACACCTGCTAACTTTTTTTTTATTCACAGGTGTATAGATCCCAAGTGTTGCCCTCAAATCCTTCAAACTATGATGGGAATTGTCAGTAGAATTCAAAAATAAAACTTGTGACTGTCGAAAGGAACGTCCTCTACAATAGGGGGAGGGATAGCTCAGTGGTTTGAGCATTGGCCTGCTAAACCCAGGGTTGTGAGCTCAATCCTTGAGGGGGCCACTTAGGGATCCAGGCAAAAATCAGTACTTGGTCCTGCTAGTGAAGGCAGGGGGCTGGACTCGATGATCTTTCGAGGTCCCTTCCAGTTCTATGAGATAGGTATAGCTTCATATATTTTTTTAAATAGATTGTACCTCCTAAGGTATCTGGACAGCTGGAGCTAAGATGGTCATCACATCATGATTGCAGTAGAAATGGACTGGGATGCAGTCTTAGCTGAGTCTAAGGAGGCCTGTAAACGTGTCTTGGCCAAGAGCTGACCTTGATGGCCTTCACAGCGCTCCTTTTGTGCACAATGTACCTTTTGTGACCAAAAAGATCAAGACGCTTCTGGGGTCCTTGGTATACAGTATCTTTGGTGTTGTACTGCCTCCCATGTTTATTAACTGCATCTAAAAGTGCCTCATTAATTGGAAGTGCCATATGTCTTGAAGCTGAGGCATGTAAAATCTCCATGAGTTTATGATGGGAGTCCTGGATTTCCTCAAGAGAAATATGAAGTGTATCCAGGACTCGCTTCATCAGCTCATGGAACTATCAAAAGTCATCCACCATAGAAGGTGGTGGAGGCATTACAGCCTCATCTGGTGGTGATGATGAAATATTTGTGTGAGGTGTTACTTTCCTTGTCAGTCCTTGCCTTCTGTTCTTTAAAGGTCTACTACAGCAGTTCTGATTAGTGACGAGGGAGCGAGAGCACAGGAGAATGAGACTGCCTATGCTCCCTATGAGAGGGCCCTTAAAAATTGTTGGTGGTATAGGGCCCATGGATTGCAATAAGAACATTGAGGAGGACCATAGGGCATAGGAGGAGATAGCTACCATTGGTCATCTCAGCTGTTTGAAGGTGGAGGTCGCCTAGCCTTCCTTCTCTCCGTGTGCGAAGGAGAGTAATGTGTCTTCGAATAAATAAAACTCTTGAACAGAAAGCTATGAGTCCGAATCAGAGTCCTCTTCCACATAGATGATACCTATTTTCCCTGGATGGCGGAAGTCAGAAAAGTAGAGGGTCTCAATGAAAAATGAGTAATTGTTGACCCAGAAGACCTTGGTAACGAGAAGTGCACAGTATGAGTAGGCAGAAGAGACTCTGGTTCATTGGAGACAAAGAAGTCCATTGAGTATCTGAATTCCTGTGGTACTGGGGGTATGTTGGAGGTCAGTATTGGTACTGAGGTAGGTACCTGTCTAGTCTGAATTGAAGGATGAACATGCCCAGGCACAGACTCAGATGTAATAGTCCCAAGAGTACCAAAGGGTGTGATGGCACTGATCTCTTGTTTGCATGGACATGACCAATGGAAGCAGGATGATGACTTTGGGGTCAGGTCCTCCTTGGTAGAAGCATGACTTTTAGAAGCCACCTTAGACACATTCACAGTACCAGAAACACTCAGAGCCTCAATAGCACTCCTCTTGGGGTCTCTGGTGACCAAGGTTTCTTTGAAGGAGATCTAACACTCCTGCTCCCCTTGGTTGGTTATCCATCAATTTATAATGTGAGGCTCTCGGTACCGTTAGCATGGATGAAGATGCCTCAGCCCCGAGGGCTTTCAGTGACTGGTATCTTGAGGTGGCCAGAGAAGCAGCTGTCTTCTCCCTTGCAGGTCTCAGTGACTGAAATCCTAAGGTAGAAGGAATAGCAGAAAACTCCTTGAAGCTCTCAGTGACCAGGATCCCGAGGTAGGCAGGGCATACAGGGGTGTCCTCAGAGCATTGGTCTGAAGCCAGTTTTAAGGATTTCTCTAATCTCCCTGTTCTTACGAGATCTGATTTTAAATGAAGTACAGATCTTCCACTTTGAGAGAATATGGGTATCCCCCAAACACTTCAGACACTGAGAGCATCTGTCAATAACTGGGATCGCCTTCCATCAGGAAAGACAATATTTAAAGACTCGAGATCTTGGCATAACCCAGAAAATAAAAGTCCAAAATGACTAACTGGAGAAACACAAGTACAAGAAAACAGACAAACACCCAAAGAAACTATCTACAACTATATACTAACTAACCTAACACTTTATAGGTACGGCTTGCCTGAGTCATTAAACACACAGGAAAGGCCTCATTCTTTGGAAGATAGGATAGGGAGGTAAATGAATCTTCAGGCTGAAAACAGGACGTTTGTGCTAAATAAAGTAAGTAAATAAGAGGGAGAACACCAAGGGAATCATTTACTACCAACAAGGTAACAATGGACAAGATCGGTTAGAAATCTAGAGATGAGGTAAAGAGTACATTGAGTGTGGACGATACGTGGACAGAGCATGTTGCACGGGGATTGGTTCCTGCAAAATAACCAATCCAATCCAAAAATGTGTGATTCAATTCATAGTAAATGCAAAGAGATGTGTCATGTATATAAAGGGAGAGGGTTTCTGTGTAACTTTAGAGCTGTGATGTATCATAGAATCATAGAATATCAGGGTTGGAAGAGACCTCAGGAGGTCATCTAGTCCAACTCCCTGCTCAAAGCAGGACCAATCTCCAACTAAATCATCCCAGCCAGGGCTTTGTCAAGCCTGACCTTAAAAACCTCCAAGGAAGAAGATTCCACCACCTCCCTAGGTAACTCATTCCAGTGCTTCACCACCCTCCTAATGAAAAAGTTTTTCCCAATATCCAACCTGGACCTCCCCCCACTGCAGCTTGAGACTATTACTCCTTGTTCTATCATCTGGTACCACTGAGAACAGTCTAGATCCATCCTCTTTGGAACCCCCTTTCAGGCAGATGAAAGCAGCTATCAAATCCCCCCTCATTCTTCTCTTCTGCAGACTAAATAATCCCAGTTCCCTCAGCCTCTCCTCATAAGTCATGTGCTCCAGCCCCCTAATCATTTTTGTTGCCCTCCGCTGGACTCTTTCCAATTTTTCCAAATCCTTCTTGTAGTGTGGGGCCCAAAACTGGACACAGTACTCCAGATGAGGCCTCACCAATGCCGAATAGAGGGGAATGATCACGTCCCTCGATCTGCTGGCAATGCTCCTACTTATACAGCCCAAAATGCCATTAGCCTTCTTGGCAACAAGGGCACACTGTTGACTCATATCCAGCTTTTTGTCCACCATAACCCCTAGGTCCTTTTTGCAGAACTTCTGCCTAGCCACTTGGTCCCTAGTCTGTAGCGGTGCATGGGATTCTTCCTTCCTAAGTGCAGGACTCTGCACTTGTCCTTGTTAAACCTCATCAGATTTTTTGGCCCAATCGTCTAATTTGTCTAGGTCCCTCTCTATCCTATCCCTACTCTCCAGCATATCTACCCCTTCTCCCAGTTTAGTGTCATCTGCATCCACACCGCCTACATTTGAGTCTAATCAACTAAGCGTAGCAGTGCTGTATGCCAAATAAAGATATGTGAGTGTCAAAGTCTGGAGTAAACTGATTTCTTGGGAAGCAGAGTGGAAAGAAGTCTCAGGGGGAATCCCAACACACTAAAGCACTCTGTAAAAGCAGCTACGTTTGACGCTCTGTCTCAGGCCGAAGAGAAGGAACCTCTGTTCCTTCTGCAGTCCTATACATCCTTGCTATTGGGCACGAGATGTGTAGAGCACACGTATGGGCCGAATGGGCGCTATTACCGAAAAATTTCTGATCACAGGCGCAAAACAGTGGGACAGGGGTGCGTGCACACCTGAAGAGGAGCACCCATAGGGAAGAAGAATCAGAAATTACAGGCAAATGTTTGAGTCCCAATTGCAAGGACATTTGACCTTCTCAGACCGTCTTTGGACCGTGGGTTCATCGAACTAGTGTAAAAGCTGATTAATGCGGATAATACCTACAGCTGAGTATCAGCCAGTAGTGTGTTACCACTCCCAAGTACAGTTTCAAGGAGATGCCATGATCTAGCTGAATAGGAAAGAACAAATTTATCAGATGACATACCCACCACAATCACATCTTTCAGTATGACAACTGATATGTGAGAGGTAAGTGGGTGAGATAATATCTGTTATTGGATCAACTTTTGTTGGTGGAAGAGACAAACTTTCGAGCTTCACAGAGCTCTTCTTCAGGTCTGGAAAAAGTAACCATAGTATCACAGGAGGGGTAGGAGGGCGGGACATGAGCAACACATCTTGAAGAACAACAGTTACAAAAAGTTAGCTCATGTCGATTCCATTCTAGGTGACTCACAAGCAGTATCCTTGCAGGTGGGCTAGGAGTTCACAGCCTAGCGGCTTGTAGTATTGCTGTACCAAAGCCAGCATCATCCTGGTCTGTTGGGTAAGTGCGTAATGGGACGTGAATGTGTGGACAAACAACCAGGTGACCGCCCTACAGATGTCCTGGATAGGCAAATGGGCTAGGAAAGCTGACGAAGAGGCTTGCGCCCTGGTTGAATAGGTGGTTACAATCGCTGGAGATGGCACCTTTGCCTGATTGTGGCAGGGTGTAGCCCGAAGATATTATGTCGAGCACCCAATGCTCCGAGGTCAACCACAATCAGTCTGACCGGAAGGGGTGCAGGTGGTTGAGGAAAGAGCAGGGGGGTGGGGGTGGATCCTGGGAAGGGACTGGGGCGCCATCCTCGGGAGCATCTTCAAAATGCCTGCTTCTGGCAGAACCAGGCTGGGCAGAGGAACAGGAAGATGAGGGATGACGCCATTTAAATCCTTTATCTCTGTCCTTCTTCCTGTAGGAGCTGGACAGGGGGACACCCCAGGACCTCGACAGAGGAGGAGACATACATGCCTGAGTCTGCCGACTGATCCTCATCGGTGACCAGTAAGGAGAGGGCTAGGACCAGTGCCTGCCCAAAGAGTGGTAATGGGGAGCCGGAGACCGGTGCTGTGACCGGGAATGATCCTGCACCAGAGGGATCAACTCCTGGGAGAACGCCTAGGTGATGGTGATCTGCACCGTGGCGAACTCTGGCGGAAGGCCCGATGATACCATGGGTACAGGGATCTGCGACGGGACTCAGGTGTTACTGGCCTTGCAGGTGGAGACCTTGGCATCAGGGACCTGTGTCTTCTAACTGGGGACTGAGGCAGCAGTGTCAAGGTCCGAGGCCATGGTGACGGGGACTGACAGCTGTGGTCCGGGGGTTGGGAATGCTCCACTGCTTTAGGGGGCGGTACGATAACCAGCTTGCCCAGAGATGCTGGGGCCTTGAGCAGGTCCGTTGCCTGACTTGGGGTCTGCGGTGCCAGTTGGCCTACTTGCTCTTTGGCCGTTGGGCCCACTTCAGGCACAGATGACACTATGAGGGGCCGGGACTCCCTGCCACTCCCAGGATTAAGAGACGGGTCCCTGGCTGGGCTAGGGGGTCCGACTGCAGCGGTACCCCCAAGCAGCTCTGGCGTGGGCACGTGGCCTGACACAGGTCCTTTGCCCAAAGCCCCCTTCTTCTGCAAAGCTGGCGGGCCTGTCAACTTTGACCGCTTCTTAGGCACCGGTGAAGGGGAATGGTGACGGGTGTATTCCGATGCTGGTGGTGCACTGCGTGCCGATGCTGAGGTGCCGGGCGTGGAGTGCAATTGAGAATGCTCCGAGGTAGGATAAAGTACAGTATCCATGAGGAGGGCCCTCAAGGGGATATCATGCTCCTTCTGAGTTCGAGGGTGAAAGTTTTTGCAGATCCTGCACTTATCCTTTCTGTGGGACTCCCCCAACACTTTAAAAAATGGTTACTTACCTTTCTGTAACTGTTGTTCTTCGAGATGTGTTGTTCATGTCCATTCCAAGCAGGTGTGTGCATGCCATGTGCACGCCAGCCGGAAGATTTTCCCTTAGCAGCGTCCGTAGGGTCGGCCTTGGCGCTCCCTGGAGTGGTGCCTCCATGGTGCCCTATATAGGGGCCTGCCAACCCTCCACCCCCTCAGTTCCTTCTTGCCGGCACTCCGACAGAGGGGTAGGAGGGTGTGTATTGGAATGGACATGAACACCACATCTCGAAGAACAACAGTTACAAAAAGGTAAGTAACCGTTTTTTCTTCTTCGAGTGATTGTTCATGTCCATTCCAAGCAGGTGACTCACAAGCCTGAGTTTAGGCGGTGGGGTCGGAGTTCACTGCGGATTGGAGCACTGCGCGGCCGAAGGCTGCATCGTCTCTGGCCTGGTGCATGATGGCATAGTGCAATGTGAAGGTGTGGATTGAGGACCACGTGGCAGCTCTGCATATTTCCTGTGTCGGGACCTGAGCCAGGAACGCCGTGGAGGAGGCCTGTGCCCTTGTGGAGTGGGTCGTGATCGGCAGGGCAGGCACCTTAGCCCAACCGTAGCATTCTTGGACACAGGCCGTGATCCATGAGGAGATACACTGTGATGAGACAGGGAGTCCCTTCATCCTGTCGGCCACAGCAAGAAAGAGTTGGGTTGATTTCCTGAACAGTTTGATTCTTTCAATATAGAATGCCAGGGCCCTGCGAACGTCCAGGGAATGCAGCCTATGCTCCATGCTGGAGGAGTGTGGCTTAGGATAGAACACAGGGAGAAAAATGTCTTGACCCATGTGGAATTGGGAGACCACCTTCGGAAGGAACGCCGGGTGTGACCTGAGTTGGACTTTGTCTTTGTGGAAGACAGTGTATGGAGGCTCGGACGTCAGTGCTCTGAGTTCCGACACTCTCCTGGCTGAGGTGATAGCCACTAGGAATGCGACCTTATATGAGAGATATAACAGACAGCACGGAGCCAGGGGCTTGAAGGGGGACCCTGTGAGGGCGGAAAGGACCAAATTGAGGTCCCAAGCTAGGGCTGGTTGTTGAGTATGCAGGAACAGTCTATCCAGGCCCTTGAGGAAGCGACAAACCAATGGGTTTGTGAAAACTGAACCACCTTCCGCTCCTGGGTAGAACGCTGAGATGGCCGCCAAGTGGACCCGAACCGAAGAGAGGGAAAGTCCTAGCTGTCTCAAATGAAGCAAGTAATCCAGGATAAGAGGGATCGGGGCGAGCAATGGAGCCTGACCCTGCTGTTTGGCCCAGATGGAGAAGTGTTTCCACTTGGCCGTGTACGTGGCCCTGGTGGAGGATTTTCTGTTACCGAGGAGGACTTGCCTGACCTGCTGTGAGCATTGCATCTCCACGGGGTTTAGCCCTGGAGCATCCAGGCAGTGAGGTGGTGCGACTCCAGGTTCGGTGGTGGAGATGGCCCGATCCTGTGTGATCAAGTCTGGGAGCAGGGACAGCAAGAGAGGCGCCCGTGTGGACATGTGCAGCAGCGACGTGTACCAGTATTGGTGCAGCCACGCCGGCGCTATCAGGATAACACGAGCGTGATCCCTGCGAATCTTGAGGAGTATCCGGTGAACCATGGGAATCGGGGGGGGGAAGGCGTAAAGCAGGCCGCCTTCCCACGAGAGGAGGAAGGCATCCGTTAGAGACCCTGGACTGCACTCCATGAGGGAGCAGAAACATCGACACTTCCTGTTGTCCCTCAAGGCAAACAGGTCTATCTGGGGATAGCCCCAGAGACGGAAGATTGAGCGTGCTACATCTCGGCGAAGGGACCACTCGTGACGTTGGAACGAGTGGCTGAGGGCGTCCGCCAATCCGTTCTACACCCCCGGGAGGTAGGATGCCGTCAGGTGAATTGCGTTCTGTACGCAAAAATCCCATAACGCGAGGCTTCCCGGCACAGAGGAGAGGAGCGTGCACCCCCGTCTGTTGATATAGAACATCCCCGAGGTATTGTCCGTGAGGACTGCAACACACCTGCCCGCCAAGCAAGATTTGAAGGTTAGGCAGGCTAGACACACTGCCCTTAGCTCCCTGACGTTGATGTGCAGGGAGAGGTCCACTGGGGACCAAAGGCCTTGGGTCCTGAGGTTCCCCAGATGCACCCTCCACCCCAGATCCGACATGTCTGTTACCAAGGATAGGGCTGGCTGGGGGCTGGCAAAGGGTACTCCCGCGGGTCGAGCCACCACTGGAGGGAATCTAGCACCGTTCGGGGAAGCGTCACCACAGAGTCCAGCGCGTCCCTGGCTAGTCGGTACATAGTCGCTAACCAGGACTGGAGAGGGCGCAGCCTGAGACTGGCATGTCTCACCACATAGGTGCACGCAGCCATATGGCCCATCAACTTGAGGCAGTTTCTCGCTGTGGTGTCGGGCAACGTTGGAGATGGAGAATGATGTTGGACATGGCCCGGAACCTGGCCTCCGGTAGGTACGCTCTGGTTTGTGTCGAGTCCAGAACTGCCCCTATAAATTCTAACCTCTGGATAGGAGACAGGGTGGACTTGGCCTCATTCAGCAGGAGGCCGAGCTCGAGGAAGGTCTGTCTGATGAAGACCACCTGAGCCTCCACCTGTGCCTTGGCATGGCCCTTGATGAGCCAATCGTCCAGGTAGGGGAACACCTGAATTCCATGCTTGCGCAGGAAGGCTGCCACGACTGCCATGCATTTTGTGAAGACCCTCGGGGCTGCTGACAGGCTGAAAGGCAGGACTGTGAACTGGAGATTGGCATTGCCCACGATGAATCTGAGGTAACGCCTGTGCTGGGGAACTATTGCAATATGAAAACACGTGTCCTTCAAGTCGAGGGCGGCGTACCAGTCCCCTGGATCCATGGAGGGAATGATGGAGGACAGGGAGACCATACGGAACTTGAGCTTCTTTACAAACTTGTTCAGATGCCGCAAGTCCAGAATGGGTCTGAGGCCCCCTTTTGCCTTCGGTATTAAGAAATACCGGGAGTAGAAACCCCTGCCCCTGAGTTCCTGAGGAACTTCCTCCACTGCCCCTGCTACGAGGAGGGACTGCACTTCCTGAATTCGAAGTTGCTCATGAGAGGGGTCCCTGAAGAGGGACGGGGAGGGGGGCTGGTGGGGCGGGAGGGAGGAGAACTGGATAGAATATCCCCTCTCTACCGTGCAGAGCACCCAACTGTCCAATGTGATTCGGGACCAGGCACGATAGAAGGGGGACAGACGTGACGAAAAGGTAGGGTTGGTAGGATCCAGAGTCCTGACTGGTAGGTCGTCCCTGACCGCACCATCAAATTTGGGGGCCGCGGCTGGCCGGACGACTGGCCAGAGGGCTGTTGTTGCCTCCTTCTGCCATTTCTGCTCTGCCTACGTGAGGCGTCTGTGCGGTTCTGGGGCTGATAAGGCCGCGGGGCCGGCTGCAGCCTGAATTGCCTGCGTTGGGTGGCTGAGGTGTGCAAGCCCAGCGAGCATAGGGTAGCCCTTGAGTCCTTTAGGCTACGGAGCCTCTTGTCCATCTTTTCAGAGAAGAGCATGGGTCCCTCGAAAGGGAAGTCCTGGATGGTCTGCTGGACCTCATGTGGAAGGCCTGAGACCTGAAGCCAGGCTCCCCGTCGCATAACCAGACTGGTTGCCAGTGTGCGGGAGGCTGTGTCCACCGCATCCAGGGCTGCTTGGAGGGATGCCCGGGAAATTAACTTCCCCTCCTCTACTATAGCCGAAAACTCTGTTCGCAATTCCTGGGGAAGGAGTTCAGCGAACTTGGATAATGCTGAGTATGTGTTGTGTCCATAACCGGCTCACTATAGCCTGTTGGTTGGCTATACGTAATTGCAGACCCCTTGTTGAGTACATCTTTCTGCCAAATAGGTCCAACTTTTTGGCCTCCCTGTTCTTCGGTGTAGACCCTTGGAACCCCTGACACTCCCTTTGGTTGGCCGCATCCACAACCAGAGAGTCCGGGGGAGGGTGGGCATACAGGTGCCCATGGCCCTTGGAGGGCACAAAGTAGCACCTCTCTGTCTTTTTGGCCGTGGGGGCCAACGAAGCTGGCGTCTGCCACAAGGTGCGGGACATATCAGCTATCGTTTTTATCAATGGTAGGGCAACCCTAGATGGGCTCGAGGGAGCCAGGATATCCACTACCGGATCCACATCCGCCTCGATCTCCTCCGCTTGGAGGAGGAGCTCTGAGCTGCACGCTTAAGTAGCTGCTGAAGCACCCGGTTGTCCTCTAGGGCCGGTGCCGCTGAAGTTCCTGCAACCGCCTCGTCCAGAGAGGAAGAGGAGGAGATCACCTGCAAAGGGCCTTCCTCTGTACCCTCAGTCTCTGCAGGGGCCTGCGGCACACGGTACTGCGGTTGCGTGGCCAGTGCAGATGCAAGATGCGGCACTGCGGTCGGTACCAGGGTCAACACCTAATGACAAGGCGTGCTATGCGGTGCCTGCAGTGTCGGAACCATGGTTCCCACTGGTGCCGGTGTCTGGCTAGGGGGTGCTGTGCTTTGTTGTGGCACACTCCTGTCTGATGGCGGTACCGGTGGTGGAGGCATTTGCGCCGGGGCCACTGATGTCGAGGAGACCGACGCAGACCTGGAGCGCGGGCCGTGCACCTGTCCCATGGTCTGATGGTAAGCCCAGGGAGTCCAGAACGGCCACTGGGAGAGCTGTTGCCACTGCTGCTGCCACTGCGCCAGGTAAGGTTGTTGGCTCGCCTGTGAAGCTGACCTCCTGCTCCTCGATCAACTGGATCAGTAGGATTCCACCTCCGAGTCCGAGGTCTCCGAATAGGAGGATCGAGGGGGAGCAGTACCCACTGCCGCCAGAGGGTGGTGCCGCGGAACGATCTCTCTGCGCTCGTGCTGCAGGCATGGCGCGGGACGGGGACTGGGGCAACATCATGGCTGGCTTGCCCCTTGATTGGATCGGGGGTCGGGCCATGTTCGGCGGCTCTTTCCACCGGTGGGGGGAGGCCGGCACCAGGAGGCTTAATAAGTCAGAGGCCACCTCGAACGCCTCCGGCGTCAATGGGAGACACACAGCCTCGCTGAGGTCCAGGGATCTCGACCGGTCCAGACTCGACCGCACCCCCACCGGGGCGGGAGTCGACGGAACCGTGGGAAGATGCGGTTGTGGCGCGGCTAGTCCCACTGCACTCGTGGACACCGCCGGCCTTTTAAGGTCCTGGTAGGGTGATCGGCCCCTCACCAGCCTCTTCTTTGCAGGCCCCGGAGATGGTGATCGGTGCCTTACGGAGGCCGATTTTCTATGTCCAGATTCCCCCCAGTGCTGGGACTTAGAGGTCTTAGACTGGGCCTCCTGTCTTGTTAGCGGTGCCGGGGCGCTGCGCACTGAGGAGGAGGTGCTGGGTGCCAGGTCAGGCAGCTCGGGGTCTGAGTGTGGCCGTAAGGCCACCTCCAACAAGAACATTTTGAGTCTCTGCTCTCTGTCCTTAAGAGTCCTAGGACGGAATCCCCTGCAGATACTGCACCGGTCTCTCTGGTGGCTCTCTCCGAGGCACCTTAAGCAGGAAGACTGCGGGTCACTCTTCGGCATAAACTTCCCACAGTCCTTGCAGAGTTTAAACCCTGGGGACCCGGGCATGCCCCAGAGGGGCGAAGAGTTTCCCCCCCAACAACTATCTACGACTAACATTAACTCTAAACTATGAGAGAGGAAACAACTATATACACTTAAACGGGACACTGCTATGCTTGCTGCAAGAGCAAGCAAAGTTCCAGCTAGCCGTCACCGGCGGTAAGAAGGAACTGACGGGGTGGAGGGTCGGTGGGCCCCTATATAGGGCGCCATGGAGGCGCCAAGGCCGACCCTACGGACGCTGCTAAGGGAAAATCTTCCAGCTGGTGTGCACACGGTGCGCACACACCTGCTTGGAATGGACGTGAACAATCACTTGAAGAAGAAACAGCTCTTGTGGAGGTCACTAATGGGCATCACTAATGGGCTGGCTGCACGATGAACGTGGCTTAAAGCCTGGTGAACGGGGCATGCCCCCTCCGAGGAGAAGTCCCAGCCGGGACTCTAACTCCTAAACTACTACTCTAACACTTAAGTTAAAGGTCTAAGTACTTGTCAACTAACAACAAAGAAGACAGAACAATGGATTGTAAGAACGCTCTTGCGATGCAAGACAAGGCTCTCCAACCAACCATCACTAGAGGTAAGAAGGAACTGAGTGAGCGTAGGGTTGGCAGCGCCTAATATACCAATGCATGAGCATGGCACTCCAGAGAGCGCTACAGCTGACAACGGATACCGCTAAGGCAAAAATCTCCGACAACTGTGCACGTTGGCACGTGCACACCTAGAATGGAATCAACATGAGCAAGCACTCATGAAGAAGAACCATGATTTTTGGTGTCCAGCAGAGTTTTGAATTTAAGTTTCCAAGCTCATCTTTTGAAGATGTTGTGCAGGTTTCCTTGGAGGATGAGGACTGATAGGTCAGATATGGCATGATTGCTTCACTGTTTGCCCAAGGGTGATAGAGTGTTTCTGTCTTTTATCATTTTTCTGAGAGTTTAAGAGCACATTGGTTGTCTGGTTTCCCACATACAGCTGTTACTGGGGCATCTGATACGCTGGAAGAGGTACACCACATGTTGTGATAGACATATATAGGACCTATGAATCTTGAAAGGTGTGTTGAGTGGGGTATTGATCATTGTAGCAGTTGAGATACACCTGCAGACAGACAACTACTGTAAAATACATTATATTACAGGAACTTGCCATTATGCCATACCAGACTTTACACTTAAAGCCAGTGTTCAGCTACTGCTATGTTTCCTTTAGAACAAAGGTCCCCAATCTGAGTGATGTGCCCTCGTAGGAGAGGAATGTTTGGGGAGGGCCCAGCCCCCACAGGGGGCAGGGAGGGAGCGCCACCCCAGCTGCTGGCCCCACACCCGGGTTCCCAGTTGCTGGCCCCACTCCTGGGGCTCCACTTCCAGCCATGGCTGCCAGTCCTGCGCCCAGGATCTGGCTGCCAGCCTCATTTCCTGGGGGAGGCTATGCTCCCACCCCCGCCTCTAGCTATGGCACCCGCCTCAGCCTCCTTACCCGTCCATGTCCCCCCTCCTGGCCCTCGGGGGGGTGGGGGAAAGGTAAAAAGTTTGGGGACCACTTCTTTAGAAGAAAAAAACAAAACAGTGAAAACATTAGGTGTGAACTTTTAAAGCGGCTGGTGAAAACACTTGGATTTGATCCAGTTAATTTATATACAGTAATGTGAGTGACAGATCAGAGAGCTAATATAGTGCTTTCTCTAAGACCACACAAATACGTAAATTGTCAAGACCATGTGAAGCTCCCAACATTGTACAGACTGTACATAATGCAATGTCTTTGGTGAAATAATCTGGCATCACAGCACCGTTGTCTAAACTGTGATTAAAATGGCAGAAACAAGTTTCAGCATGGTGTATCTGACACTAAATTCAATTCAGGAGATTTACTATGAGCTGCAAGAGAATCTAAAAGGGGAAAGCTACAGGTTGGAAAACAACCCCCAAGGGGAAGTGATGTCATTCCTCTGATCATTTTATGAAGCTCAGAGGGAACTGGAAGGAGACAAGTATTCTACACTGAACTTAGTAATGCTATAGTTTGAGAAACTTAAATGACATTGTCAGCCTCTTTTCTTAGGATACGTCAGGCAACGTCATTGCAAGTGGCTTGTAAAAACAAATGGAAATACAGGACCTACACAAGATAGAAGTATTTCCCTGGCCTAATTTTAATCAGCACCAAATGCTGTCTGACCATGAACATGAAAAAGTTAATTCCAAGTGTGCAGGCTAATTAAAAACTTGAAAGGAGATGGAACAGACCCTGTAAAGCAATACAACATTACTGATAATCTACCAACAGCTGCTGAAAAAGCACTGTCTGACTTTGGAGAACAGGAGAATTTACATGATGATGAAGTGCAGCAGTATACAACATAAAAGGCCATAATGGAAAATGAACAGGATGTGTTGAACTAGTGGAAGGAACACAGTGTTGCGTATTCCAAATTAATCATGTTGGCTAGAAATATGCTACATATTCCAGCCAGCAGTAGCAGCAGGGAGAGGAACTTCATTGTAGATAGAAAGACGACTGATCAGCAGAGGACTATCCTCAAGCCATCAGCCATCGACTATTTTCTTAAATGACATTTTATAAACCAGAGTTTTCCATTAATTATTTTGCCTTGTTTTCTGTTTGGAGGAATTTAATAACTTTACCTATCCAGTCCAACTTGCCCAAGGCTAAGATTATATTTATCATACATCAGTATTACTTAATTACTGAAAGTAGATGGACACAGCATAACTCCTAGTTTATGGCAAAAAATGGTATTTAAAAGCCACAGATGTGATATGTTTTTTATTGAATATTAACTTTGTTCTTTGAATGTTACATGAATCTCAAAATTTTAATAAATACCAAGACTCTTCAGTGACAAGATAAAACCTTTTCCTGGACCAACTTCTATTGGTGAAAGAGACAAGCTTTCGAGCTACACAGAATTCTTCCTCAGCTCTGTGTAGCTTGAAAGCTTGTCTCTCTCACCATCAGAAGTTGGTCCAATAAGAGATATTACCTCACCCACCTTGTCTCTCCAATATCCATGGGCCGACATGACAACAACATTGTATACAAAATACTTCATCTTTATATTTACTGAGGTTAAAAAAAAAAAAGACACTGAAGAAACATCTTACTGAGAAGATTATGATCAGGATATATTTGTGTTTTCTTCTGGCTTTGCTTTTATCTGTATTGCTCCCCGCCCCACAAAAAAAGACTGTTCCTAAAGGCTAAGAATTTTGCAAATTAGTGCTAAGACATGTCTTAGAGAAGGACTTTCTTTTTGGAGTTGGAAACCAAGAGGACAATATCACCATATGTTAGGTAACCCCTTAATGACAGCACAGCTAACAAGGGTGCCATCCTGTAATTATAATCTCATTCTAGCTATAAGGGTGTTGCACTTCTCAGTTAGTGTGAACACAGAATGTACCTTAGTGCGGTCTACAAGAATGTTAGTTTGCTACAAGCTGAGGTGTGAATCTACCTCACACTAGCCTGCCATGGAATAACTGTTCACCAGGGCACCACTGATGTGCATTAAGTTAGTTAATATGCTTTGAACTAGTCTTCTTTGAAATGAAATGGACCTATATCAAAAAGCGTTAAACTGTAAACGTGGCTTCTGCAGGGTGCACACAGCCAGTTAGTCTACGGCAGGCTAGTTTCACACCACAGCTTGCTGCAAACTAACTATGTAGATATCCCTTTAGTTTGAAGCATGTATTTTGGGATTATTATATTTGAGAAGGTTTTCGGGTTGGGTGTGAAACAACTCCAGGCACTTAGGCTCAGGTTGAGTTTGGGATTACATAAGAACAGCCATACTGGGTCAGACCAAAGGTTCATCAAGCCCAGTATCCTGTCCTCTGACAGTGGCCAATGGCAGGTGCCCCAAAGGGAATGAATAGACAGGTTATCATCAAGTGATCCATGCCCTGTCACCAATCCCAGCTTCTGGATTAGCTGTGGTCTAGTCAGGTTGTTAGATTAGGCTCGAGCAGACCTCCACCCTGATGAGCTTGGGTATCAGCAGAAAAGCTTACATCAGACCTACCTAAATTTAAGGAATAAGGAAGAAGTATGTGAGGGAACCCAGTCGCCTGCCTCCTCTGAAACAGAATCTCTTAAACTTCAAAGAAACTTGTAGCATGCTACAAATAGATCCATCATCAGATATCCCCACCTGAAGAAGATGCTGTGGAGGACCAAGGACTTAAGAGACTATATGCGGTCCCCTGAAAGATCCCTGCTGACTTGATCTGCACAAGTGTTTTGAAAGCCCAGGAGATGAAGAGCTATAGGATGACAAGGTCCTGAATACTCCAAATCCAACAGACACATGATCTCCTGGCACAAGGGAGATCATTGTGCTCCTCTATTGCCTGTTAATGTAATGCATCACCAAGGTGTTGTCTGTAAGCCCCTGCACAGTGATACCTCTAAGGGGCAGGAACGCCTTGCATGCCAGCCAAATTGATCTGAGTTCTAGCACATTAATATGAAGGGAGGTTTTGGGGGCTAACCATTTCCCTCAAATTTGTAAGTGGTTCACCATTGGGTGGAGCTGTCTGTAATTAGCCTTTGATAGAAGGGGTGTGGAGAACTGGACTTTGTTGCATACCACACTGGTTACATCCACCAGTCTAATGATGACAGGATCTCTCCAGGAAGGGAGAGTGTCTTGACTATATTGTTTCTGTTGGGTAGAAAGCTGATTTCAACCTCCTCTGCAGTGGTTAGAGGTGAAGTCTAGCATATTACGTGACATACTTGCACACCCACATGTGACACAAAAGCTGCAGACAGGTGCTTAACTGTGTTGCAGCCTGTCTTTTAAGCTGTTGTATGATGTCTGTTATAGAGCAGAACCTCTGATGAAGTAGGCATGCTCTCACCAGTTTTGAATCTTTGCCCCTTTGAATTTGATGCATTGTGTGAGATACCATGGATTTGTCCTTGTGACCCTTACAGCCAAGAGAGGCAAAGAGGTCTGGAGTTTTGTGACCTGTTGAGGGGTTGAGCCCTGTATAAGCCAGTTATCCAGAAAAGTGTATACCTGGATTCCTGGTTGATGAGCAGTGTGGTATCGCATGAGGGGCAGATCTTAAACCCTGGACACTTGCTTTCAGCTATTTTAGGCTGCATACAGGAGGCATAGCGGGAGCAAGGAAACATATCAATGCTCTGGATCTTATTAAAGCTACAATAAAGAACTCAAATTTTTAATCTATTGGTTATAAAAAACCCTAACTACTGGAATAACAATAGGCCTACTAATCTAAGTGGAGACAGATACTGTAGAGTTGTCTCACAACCACTGGCGGAAAGAAGAAACTGAGAGACACCAGAGGGTGCCTGGCCCCACCTCCTATCCCTTCAGCTACAAAGGTTGCAAGGGCTCCCAGGGAACAGGCACAGCCCAACAGGCACTGCTATTTCAAAAGTATACAATCTTGTGCACAATATTAGAGCAGGCACACAAAAAGAGGAATCTGTGTGGGCAATCACTCAAAGAGCAACATTTACAAGGAAAATTTCCATTTCTGCACAATCAGATATTCAAATCTCAGCAGTGTGAATTGATGTAAAAGGCCTTAGAGACAGTGGACAGAAGTATACTCTATGAGACCTTGGTGCCCTCATACAACATCAACAGAAGCAAAAGTCTAAAGGCTTTCAAAGAAGTAGCCACTAATTTGGGGGGTCCAAACTGAAACCAGATTTTCCAAAGTGTTGAATTCCCACGCCTCCAACTGAAGTCAAATGGCACTGCAGGCCCAAGGTTTCTCATGCTGGACATCTAAAAATCAATGGCCACTTTTGAAAGTGTCAGCTTTAGTAACCAACCAGCTGGTAAACAATGGCAGGCATAACTAAGTTGCTGCTAGTCAAAGTTCCAAAGCCTGTCCCAAAAGAGGCCATGCCTTTGAGGGAGTGAGGTTAAAAGATATAATGGTAAAAAAGAGTGTGGTTGTGGAAGCACTATCTACACCAGGGTTCTCTCTAGTAAATCACTGATAGTGCAGGTGAGAATTTTTTTTTTTGTAAAACTCCCTATGGTAGACATGCTTTTTGAGACTCAGGGCAGGGAGTGGTGCTATTTGCATCTTGTACAACTCTGAATACAATGCTAACACTTTACTACTACCAAAATTAAATAAAAGCTCCAGGGATGTTTCTAATAGAAGAAAAAACCTCACTCCAACAGGCAATGAAAGATGAAAAATAGGATAAAAGAACCTTGAAAATTTAAGAAAATGTACAAATGAAATTATATTACAACTAGGGCATGTAGGAAGAGCTACAATTTAGGTGTTTAATTAAGTGTTTCCATTCTAAAATGCCATTTTTAGTGGCTTTAAATTGTCAAAAATCTCACTTTTGGAGCTGAAATTTTCCAGGTTTCCTCTCTGCCTGAGAGAGCATATCTGAAAAATTTGAACAAGAACAGTTCAGCCATTTAAAAATATACACAGAGTGAAAAGAATAGTTTTGTCATTTGTCATGAATCCACACAATTTGTGCTATTTCCTAGCTTTTAAACAGTTTCTTGGAAGAACCGCATCATAGAGGCAGACCCCCAATAAGTCCCACTCTTCCTTCAGGGTAGGCCCTGGAGACTTACTGCCTGCTAGTCTGAGGCCAGGTCTACACTATAAAGCTTACACTGATATAAATACGTTGCGCAGGGGTGTGAAAAATCCAGACTCCTGAGCGACGTAGTTATACCGACTGTGAGGGAGCAGAGAAACTGCCACCTGGCACAGCAGGGGTTAAAGAAAACCTTTGAGTTCAGCTAGTCTCGCCCCACTATACCTGCAGGCAATGCCAAGCCTGGATGGGGGAAAAAAGAAGGGAGCCTGGCTCCGTTGGGGGCTGACTTGTGAGGAGGCAGGAGCTGTCTGTTTGCCTGACCGAAGAGACTGATGAGCAACCTGCCAGCCAGCACAACCACTGGAGGCAAGTAAGCCTTCCCTTGCCAAGGGAGCCTGCAGATAAGCCCCAACTGCAGGGCCACTGGACTAGGGGGGCCATGTCCCAAACTAAAGAGACTTTAGTAGACTAGGGAAACTGATCTTGACCCGCCCCTCCCAGCTGGGAGGGAGACCCATCTCCCCTGTTTACGGGTTGAACTACACAAGGCCCCTGGGCTGGGTCCCCCCCCATCTGACCAATGATCTAGTCACTAGGCCACCTGACCACCAAAGGCCCTATCACACCGACCTAACCCCCGCATAGACAGCACTATGTTGACGGGAGGGCTTCTCCCATTAACATAGCTACCATCTCTCATGGAGGTGAAATGCTACAGCAACGCAGCTGCACCGGTGCAGCTATGCCACTCCAGCACTCCTGTTTCACTCCATTAACTCTGCCCAGTGAATCCAATTGAACTAGACTCCTGGTAAAGACTTGGCCACTCTTCAGGGACTAACAACAGAAAAAAAACCCTTGAAGTTTGAAGACTTACTCGTCTCAGAGCTCCTGCTGGGATTGTAGGGGGGTGATCTCTGGTAAGCTTATTAGCATGCATGTAGGATTTTTTATTCTTTTACTGCTTTTAACGTTTTCTCTGTAATGCTTTCACTTTAAGAATAAATGTGCTTGTTTAGAAACAGCTGTGTGGTAACTTATAACTGCTGGCTATCATACTGTTCATAGCCTTTGAAGAGAAAGCTAAGTGCAGATAGTTGCCTGTTAAGGCAGTTTGGTTTACTGGGGAAATCAGTGTAGGCAAGGAAGTGTGTAGCTCGAAAAGCCCCAATCAGGAGGGAGAGCAATGCGGGTCTCTACCCAAGAGAGGTGACTGCTGAGAAGGCAGGAGCCTAGAGCTGGTGCCTGTGGTATATTATGAGGGGAATATACAGGTGCAGTTGCAGGGAATAAGGACAACCCGGAGAATTACAGACCAGTCAGTTTAATTTCAGTACCTGGAAAGATAATGGAGCAAATTTGCAGACACTTAGGGCTTGTCTATACTGGCACTTTACAGCACTGCAACTTTCTCGCTCAGGTGTATGAAAAAACACCCCCCTGAGCGCTGCAAGTTTCAGTGCTGTAAAGTGCCAGTGTAGACAGTGTACAAGCGCTGGGAGCCGCGATCCCAGGGCTGGTAGCTATTCCCCTCGTGGAGGTGTTTTTTTATAGCGCTGGGAGAGCTCTCTCCCAATGCTATGCCGCGACTACACAAGCCACATTAAAGCGCTGCCGCGGCGATAATAAGGTGATAAGTAACAGCATGGATTTGTCAAGAACAAATCAAGTAAAATCAACCTAATAGCTTTCTTTGACAGGGTAACAAGCTTTGTGGAGGGGGAGGGAAGTGGTAGATGTGGTATATTTTGACTTTAGTAAGGCTTTTGATACTGTCAAGCATGATCAAACTAGGGAAATACAACCTAGATGGAGCTAATATAAGATGGGTGCATAACTAGCTGGAAAACCATACCCAGAGAGTAGTTATTGGTGGTTCACAGTCAAGCTGGAAGGGCATATCAAGCGGGGTCCAGCAGGGATCAGTTTTGGGTTCTGTTCAATATCTTCATCAAAGATTTAGATAATGGCACAGAGAGTACACTCAAAGTTTGCGGACAATACCAAGCTGGGAGGGGTTGCAAGTGCTTTGGAGGATAGGATTAAAATTCAAAATGATCTGGACAAATTGGAGAAATGGTCTGAAGTAAATAGGATGAAATTCAATAAGGACAAATGCAAAGTACTCCACTGAGGAAGGAACAATCAGTTGCACACATACAAAATGGGAAATGACAGTCTAGGAAGGAATACCGCAGAAAGAGATCTGGGGGACATAGTGGATCACAAGCTAAATATGAGTCAACAGTGTAACACTGTTGCCAGAAAAAGCAAACATAATTCTGGGATGTATTAGCAGAAGTGCTGTAAGCAAGACATGAGAAGTAATTTTTCTGCTCTACTCCGCGCTGATATGGCCTCAACTGCAATACTGTGTCCAGTTCTGGGCACCATATTTCAGGAATGATGTGGACAAGGAGAAAATCCTGAGAAAAGCAACAAAAATAATTAAAGGTCTAGAAAACATGATCTATGAGGGAAGATTGAAAAAATTGGGTTTGTTTAGTCTGGAGAAGAGAAGACTGAGGGGGGACATGATAACAGTTTTCAAGTACATAAAAGGTTGTTACAAGGAAGAGGGAGAAAAATTGTTCTCTTTAACCTCTGAAGATAGGAGAAGCAGCATTGGGCTTAAATTGCAGCAAGGACAGTTTAGGTTGGACCCTAAGAAAAATCTCCTGTCTGTGTACTTAAACACTGGAATAAATTACTTAAGGATGTTGTGGAATCTTTGTCAGTGTAGATTTTTAAGAGCAGATTAGACAAAACACCTTTCAGGGATGGTCTAAATCAGGGGTTCCCAAACCTGATTCGCGGTTTGTTCAGGGTAAGCCCCTGGCGGGCCGCGAGATGCTTTGTTTATCTGTTTACGCTTTGTTCCCAGTCAATAGCAGCTACGGGAAGCGGTGGCCAGGGGCTTACCCTGAACAAGCCGCGAACCAAGTTTGGGAACCCCGGTCTAGATAATACATAGTCCTGCCTTGAGTGCAGGGGACTGGACTAGATCTCTCAAAGTCCATTCCAGTCCTACACTTCTATGGTTCTATGATCGGAGAAAACAAGAAAATTCCATTTTTGTTATAAAGGCTGTTTAAAGAATAACCTGATCTAGTGAATTTAAGGTTGCAAGCACATAGGGCCAGATTTTCAAAGAGGTGTCTAAAAATAAAGATAGGTGCCTAGTGGGATTTTCCAAGGTGCCTATCTCCCACTGAAATACCTCTAAAAGTCTGGTCCACAGTGTTAGAAATGTAGACTGACTTTCAAAAATTTTAGAATTAAAAAAACAAACATTTCAAACCTAGGAAATTCAGAGTTAATGGTGCACTTTCCCAACAAGCTACACTCAGATAACAACCACTCTCTTAATTCTTTCCCAATACAAAACACAGAAGTGAAGTCTCATACTTGCACAAATTAATACCAGCATTCTTTTCCACAATGGTCATCAGCAAGCATCTTTTAGTGGTTCTAACGCTACAGTAAAAATTAAACTTTTTTTTTTAAAGTTACCACAGAGAATGACATCTATTGAAAATTCAGTTTCCATTCACAATTCTAAAATAGTAAGGGTAATATTTTCAAAAGTGTCTTGATGACTTAGGAACCCAAATCATAAGAATGTCCACACCGGGTCAGACTAAAGGTCCATCTAGACCAGTATCCTGTCTTCTGACCGTATCTAGAACCAGACGCTTCAGAGGGAATGAACCGAACAGGGCAAATTTATCAAGGGATGTCCAGTCCCAGCTTCTGGTTGTCAGCGCTTTAAGAATATAAGAATGGCCATACTGGGTCAGATCTGTGGTCTGTCTATCCCAGTATCCTGTCTTTTGACAGTGGCAAATGATGGGTGCTTCAAAAGGAACAAACAGAACAGGTAATCATTGAGTGATCCATCCCGTTATCCCTCCCAGCTTCTGGAGGTCAGAACCTGGGGACACCCAGAGCATGGGGTTGCATCCCTGACCATCTTGGCTAACAAAATCCCCTGGCAATGAGTTCCACAGGCTGACCGTCCATTGTTTGAAGTACTTCCTTTTGTTTGTTTCAAACCTGCTGTCTATTAATTTCATGGGGTAATCCCTGGTTCTTGTTATGTGAAGGAGTAAATAACACTTCCTTATTCATGTTCTCCACACTATTCATGATTTTATAGACCTCTGTCATAGATTCATAGATTCTAGGACTGGAAGGGACCTCGAGAGGTCATCGAGTCCAGTCCCCTGCCCGCATGGCAGGACCAAATACTGTCTAGATCATCCCTGATAGACATTTATCTAACCTACTCTTAAATATCTCCAGAGATGGAGATTCCACAACCTCCCTAGGCAATTTATTCCAGTGTTTAACCACCCTGACAGTTAGAAACTTTTTCCTAATGTCCAACCTAGACCTCCCATATCTCCCCTTAGTCATCTCTTTTCTAAGATGAACAGTTCCAGTCTTTTTGATCTCCTCATATGGAAGCTGTTCCATACCCTTAATCATTTTTGTTGTCCTTCTCTGTACCTTTTCCAATTATATTTTTTTGAGATGGGGCAACCAGAACCGCATGCAGTATTCAAGCTATGGGCATACCATGGATTTATATAGTGGCATTACAGTATTTACTGTCTTGTTATCTATCCCTTTCCTAATGGTTCGTAACACTCCATTAACGTTTTTGACTGCTGCTGCAGCAGATGTTGTCAAAGAACTATCCACAATGACTCCAAGACCTCTTTCTTGAATAGTTACAGCTAATTTAGACCCCGTCATTTTGTATGTGTAGTTGGGATTATGTTTTCCAATGTGCATTACTTTTGCATTCATCAACATTCAAATTCATCTGCCATTTTGTTGCCCAGTACTGTGTCCAGTTCTGGGTGCCACACTTTAGGAAAGATGTGGATAAATTAGAGAGAACAGAGGAGAGCTACAAAAATGATAAAAGTTTTAGAATACCTGACCTATGAGGAAAGGTTAAAAAAATAACTGGGCACGTTTAATCTTGAGAAAAAGAAGGGGGAAAGGGGGACCTGATCAGAGTCTTCAAATATATTAAGGGCTCTTATAAAGAAGACAGTGATCAATTGTTCTTCGTGTCCACTGAAGGTAGGACAAGTAGTAGTGGGCTTAATCTGTAACAACGAAGATTTAGGTTAGATATTAGGAAATAGTTTCTAACTGTAGGGATAGTTAAGTACTAGGATAGCTTACCAATGGAGGTTATGGAATCTCCATCATTGGAAGTTTTTAAGAACAGATTAGACAAACACCTTTCAGGGATGGTCTAGGTATACTTGATACTGCCTCAAGGGTGGTGGTGGGGGAGGAAATGCTAGATGATCTCTCAAGGTCCAGTCTAGCCTTACATTTCTACGATTGCTGGTGCCGATGATGCAGAGTAACTTGGTTCCAGTGATGGAAGTAGGGTAGCTGATATCAGTACTGCAGGAGATGCTCATCTCTGAACTAATGACAGTGATGGTACTGAAGTGACTACTTCACAGTGTCGGTAAGTGGAGACTCAGTTTTGACAGACACAGAAGATCCTTTGCAGCTGCGTATGGCTCTGGTGTACTCCACTCAGTAGTGGACCTGAATCCACCACAGTCTCAGTGGATGTAGCTGGTCTCAACAGCTCCACAGAGGGTATTGGAGTCAATGGTTCCAGACGGTGAGTGCCACTATAGGACTGTACTGGGGAATGGCGGAGCTGATGCTCGCACTCTAACATCAGTGCTGTGCTGGCTGACATCAAGTCCTGCACTGCAGACAGAAGAAGTACTCTTCTTAGGCTTTGGAGCCCCAGAGTGCTCCAGATGCTTGCATTTCTTACTCAGAAAGCCCCCGGAAGGAGATTTCTGTTTCTTCCATAGTCAGAACAAATAAGATGCAAGGCACTACCAATAGAGTTGTGCATGAACTCCCCTGCACCGACCTAGTGAGCTCCAGTGCTAGTTGAAGTGCAGTGTCCATTAGGTCAATGATTCTTGACCCTCAGGGGTCCATCAGTATAATCAAGGGGGTCTGCGAACTGATTGGTCCCTCTCAAAGATGATGCATAGAGGGCATGCAGGGTCATGTGCCCCCCCAGATTTCTGCCTTCCAAAGGGACCCATCCAGAGGGGCTGCTGCAGACTCTACCCCACAGGGCAGTGGGTGGAGAAGGCCTCAGACCACCTTTCACTGGGAGCAGAGAGGAGGCAGCGGCTCCCCCTGGCAGCCACACTCATCATGTGTCCATGCAGGGAAGGAGAAAGCAGGAGGGAGGCTGACTGTGGGCTGAGCCCCCTCTCTCCCTGCTACATGGGGCTGCTTCTCCTTCCTGCTGCTGGAGTCCCAGCACTTCTCTATCCCTGCTTTGCAGACTGCCCGCGGAGCTGAGCTGGGGGTGGAGGTGGCACTTCCTCCCTAAGCCTGGCCACACAGAGCTCACCCAGCCCCCACCCCCAAATGTTCCTCTGCAGTGCCCTCTGGTCCCTCCTCAAGCACCTACTCGGGTACCCCTCCCAGTGCAGACAGACAGACACACACACACACACACACCCCCACACACCCCCTCCAACACCCACCCAAATATCACCTAGCAATGCTATAATGTATTAGTATAGGTAAGCTGTCAATATTTTAATTAACTATGCTTTTTGTTGATCTATTCAAATACTTTCTCTACAGTAATATGTGTAATAACTATTAAAGTAACATGAAAAACAAATTATGGGCAACAAAATAATGAGGAGGAAGTTGGGGCGCTGCAGATTTGTCTATTTAAAATTAGGTTTAAAAAAAAAAAAAAGGTTGAAACCACTGCATTAGGTAATCCCTGAGGCACACGTCCCTCAACTTCTGTGTCCTTTTCTTAAAGCCTCTGGAAAGAGAACACCCATCTCTAATGTGACATGCTCCTAAACAATGAGAATGAGGGTCACTAATGGACATCAACATCCAACATTCTAAGCAATATTTAAATCCAGGGGACTTTGGCATAAGCACTCCCAGTACCAAGCAGAGTCCAAAAAATAAATAAACTACATAAAAAGTAAGAAAATAAAGAGAGAGGAAAAAAAAAAAAGAGTGTCCTTCTGAACTAAAAATAAAGAGCATCAATAACTCTATACTAGGGCTGTCAAGTAATTGCAGTTAACTCACACGATTAACTAAAAAAAATCGTGATTAATCACAGTTTTAATTGCATTGTTAAACAATAGAATACCAAAGGAAATTTATTATTTTTTTAATTTTTTTTCTACATTTTCAAATATATTGATTTCAATTACAACACAGAATACAAAGTGTACACTTCTCACTTGATATTTTTATTACAAATATTTGCATTGTAAAAATGATAAACAAAAGAAACAGAATTTTTCAATTCACCTAATACAAGTACTCTAGTACAATTTCTTTATCGTGAAAGTGCAACTTACAAATGTAGATTTTTTTTTGTTACATAACTGCACTCAAAAACAAAAACAATGCAAAACTTTAGAGCCTACAAATCCACTCAGTCCTACTTCTTGTTCAGCCAATCGCTAAGACAAACAAGTTTGTTTACATTTACGGGAGATAATGCTGCCCTCTTCTTATTTGCAATATCACCAGAAAGTGAGAACAGGCATTTGTAACCAGCATTGCGAGGTATTTACGTGCCAGATATAATAAACATTCGTATGCCCCTTCATGCTTCGGCCACCATTCCAAAGGACATGCTTCCATGCTGATGACGCTCATTAAAAAAATGTGTTAATTAAATTTGTGACTGAACTCCTTGGAGGAGAACTGTATGTCTCTGGCTCAATTTTACCCGCATTCTGCCAGACATTTCATGTTATAGTAGTCTCAGATGATGACTCAGCATGTTGTTCATTTTAAGAACACTTTTGCTGCAGATCTGACAAAACGCAAAGAAAGTACCAATGTGAGATTTCTAAAGATAGCTACAGCACTCAACCAAAGGTTTAAGAATCTGAAGTGCCTTCCAAAATATGAGAGGGATGAGGTGTGCAGCATGCTTTCAGAAGTCTTAAAAAAGCAACACCCTAATGCGGAAACTACAGACCCCAAACCACCAAAAAAGAAAATCAACCTTCTGCTGGTGGCAACTGACTCAGATGATGAAAATGAACATGAGTCGGTCCACACCACTTTGGATTGTTATCAAGCAGAACCTGTCATCAGCATGGACACATGTCCTCTGGAATAGTGGTTGAAGCATGAAGGGACATCTGAATCTTTAGCGCAACTGGCATGTAAATATCTTGCAATGCCAGCTACAACATGTCACGGAGTGTGGGGGGACACCAGGACCTGCACCCCCGGCTTCCTGCTATTCACCATGACTCTCAGCCAGCCAGTAAAGCAGAAGGTTTATTTAGACGACAGGAACACAGTCCAAGACGGGTCTTGCAGGCACAGACAACAGGATCCCCCGCAGTTAGGTCCATCTTGGGGTCCCAGGGCACCACAGCCCCCTTGGGAGGTCAGAGCTCTGTCTGCCTCCCAGCCATTTCACCAGCCAGCCCCTGAAACTCTCCCTTCAGCAACCCCTCCCACAGCCTTTGTTCAGTTTCCCGGGCAAAGGTGTCACCTGGCCTCTAACTCCTTCCTGGGTTCTCATGTTACATGCTCAGGTATCTTCCCTCAAGGCCAGTCTCCCATCCCCCAATGCAGACCGTCCTAGCCAACCTCCCCTGCCTTCCCAGCCGACACTCCCCATTTAAAGACCACATTAACAACAGTCCCAGTTCGTCACACAACAGTGCCATGAGAACACCTGTTCTCACTTTCAGGTGACATTGTGAACAAGAAGCGGGCAGCATTATCTCCTGCAAATGTAAACAAACTTGTTTGTCTGAGCGACTGGCGGAACAAGAAATAGGACTGAGTGGACTTGTAGGTGCTAAAGTTTTATACTGTTTTATTTCTGAATGCATTTTTATTTTTCTGTACATATTCTACATTTGTACGTTCAACTTTCATCATAAAGAGATTGCACTACAGTACTTGTCTTAGATGAATTGAAAAATACTACACCTCTACCCCGATATAACACTGTCCTCAGGAGCCAAAAAATCTTACCGTATTATAGGTGAAACCGCGTTATATTGAACTTACTTTGATCTGCCGGAGCGCTGCTTTACCGCGTTATATCCAAATTCGTGTTATATCAGGTCGCATTATATCGGGGTAGAGGTGTATTTCTTTTGTTTTTTTACAGTGCAAATATTTGTAATAAAAAACAAATATAAAGTGAGCACTTTACACTTTGTATTCTGTTTTGTAATTGAAATCAATATTTAAAAATGTAGAAAACATCAAAAAATATTTAAATAAATGGTACTCTGTTATTGTTTAACAGTGCGATTAATCGCGCAACTAATTTTTTTAATCACTTGACAGCCCTACTCTATACACTAGCAAAATTCTAAAAGGGTAAATTGTATGCAAAGGCACAGTGAACACTCCACTCTGACTACCAGCCACAGACAGTAAGAAGAAACTGAGGGAGGGGCAGGGCAGCTACACTCTTTATATCACAGCTCAAGCCGGAGGAAACGCAGGGCTGATAACAGTAGGAAAAACTCTCCAGCATCAATGCACTGGTTGTGCACATACCTGGAGCGGAGCACACATATGCAAGCACTTGAACTCTAAATTTTTGGGGTTTACATTAAACAAAAAACCCAAACCAATTCTGAATATCCTTGAAAGGCATTAAAATTACTGATAATTTCACTTTTTAAAAGTTTGTGTGATAATTTGCATGAAATTAAGATGGAATAATTAGCTCAATCTCAACAAGAAATATTCTAGAAAAGTCACTTGAAAGTACACATTGAAACTATTTAGGGCTTGTTTACAGATAAAAATTGTTCTGAATTAACCGAATCAGCGTAGTTTGACTATACCATATTGCTAAAGCAGTATAACCCACCTAGTATGAACAAGTTATACCAGTATAAAGTGCTTCTGGTACAGTTTATTCCTGTATGGAAAGAGAAATAAGCTCTACTGGTATAAGGCACCTTTATACTTCAGTGGTTGTACTGGTATAATTATTTCAGTTAAAAAAAATAGTATACAATTAACCAAAATAGGTATATTGGTATAACTTTCAAGTGTAGACCAAGCCTTAGACTGTTCATCATTCTCTTGGTCTTGACTACACGGGCTCCTTAGTCACCAGACACAGTAAACGCTGGAAAAGCTATGGGCCCAATTCTTACCAGGAGACTTGCCCTTCTGTGAACTGCTTCTTCTCTCTCTGCACCTGGTTTGTATGGATGAAGCTGTGTCTTTGACAGATTTGCTCACAGGTTCCACATCTGAAATAAGGAATCCTACCTGCTCCGAAGACACAACTGTCTCCGATGGACTGGTTTGACACTTAATACTGGGCTCCACCTTTAAAAAAAAAATCAAAACCCACTCAATACAATCACTTTAGGGGATTTAATGCAGATAAATATCTTTTTCTCTCATGGAATGTCCACTTCAAGGGACATTCCACAAACAGAAAACACTACTTGGAGCTTAGATGCCATAAAAGAAAACTGGTCTGAATTTTCATAAGGTATAAACTGTGTAAAATAAATGTAAGAATAAAAGCTCTCTTTTTTTAAAATTGGTATTTCTGAGCATCTTGCTGATTTGTAATATCACTTATGACTTCAGCAATTTGAGCTCCATCCTAATATAATATTTAACAAATAAAAAAAATCTTTCAGGTGAGATTTTTAAACTAGTGCTAAAAAGGTGTAACTGCATACTCCAATGACTAGTAAGGCATCTAACTAGCCACTTACATGCACAACTGCCACAATTCTATGTGCATTTTAGGAATGTCTCTAAGTCTAATATTTAATCAGTGATATTTCACACAGTAACATTCTTCTGTTTAAATAAATATTACGAAATAAAAACTAGTTTTCAGATTTTTTCATTGTATCAGCATATACTCATATATCAAATGATGTTACCATTCAGCAAGATAGTTGTCAGCTGCAGTCTCAAAGTGCCAGAATTTGTCCAATCTATTAACACATTAAAATAAACTGGGATGAGAGCATATGCAATAAGGGAACAGGATGTCTGGCCAAAACTGTTTGGTGATATTTAGTGTGACAGACCCAGACCAGTGGGGTACAGGAATCTGGTAGAGGGCAAATATACTGGTCACTGGATGAGTAATTTTCTGTTCCCTGAATGACCAGAACAGGGGCTGCACTAGAGTAATCAGGAACCTGCTAAAACCAATTAAGACAGGCAGGATAATTAAGACACCTGGAGCCAATTAAGAAACTGCTAGAATCAATTAGGATAGGCTAGCTAATCAGGGCACCCGAGTTTAAAAAGGACCTCACTTCAGTTTGTGGTGTGCATGTGAGGAGCTGGGAGCAAGAGGAGCTGAGAGTGAGAAGACATGTTGCTGGAAGACTGAGGAATACAAGCATTATCAAACACCAGGAGAAAGGTCCTGTGGTGAGGATAAAGAAGGTGTTGGAAGGAGGCTATGGGGAAGTAGCCCTGGGAGTTGTAGCTGTCGCGCAGCTGTACCAGGAGGCATTCTAGACAGCTGCAGTCCACAGGGCCCTGGGCTGGAACCCGGAGTAGAGGGCGGGCCCGGGTTTCCCCCAAACCTCCCAACTCCTGATCAGACACAGGAGAAATTGACCTGGACTGTGGCTTCTACCAAAGGGGAAGGTCTCTGGGCTTTTTCCCGACCCACATGGTGAATCTGTGAGGTGAGAAAATTTGCCAATAAGTGCAGGACCCACCAAGGTAGAGGAGGAACTTTTCACATTAGGTATACCTTTGTGTTGAGAACACTCATGAAAAATTTCAGCTCGGGGAAAAAAAAGTTTTTCTGAAGGTTAATAACTACCAAAACTAGAGGGGTTGTTTCTTTAACAACAATTATAACACTTAATGTAATCCTAAAATGGCCTTGAACCTATAGGGTCCAGAGTGACCGAGACAAATTGGAGGACTGGGCCAAAAGAAATCTGATGAGGTCAAGTGCAGAGTCCTGCACGTAGGACGAAAGAATCCCATGCACCGCTACAGGCTGGGGACCGACAGGCGAAGCAGCAGTTCTGCAGAAAAGGACCTTGGGATTACAGTATACGAGAAGCTGGATATGAGTCAGCATTGTGCCCTTGTTGTCAAGAAGGCTAACGGCATTTTGGGCTGCATTACTAGGAGCACTGCCAGCAGATCAAGGGAAGTGATTATTCCCCTCTATTTGGCACTGGTGAGGCCACACCTGGAGTATTGCGTCCAGTTTTGGGCCCCTCATTATAGAAAGGATGTGGACAAATTGGAGAGTCCAGCGGAGGGCAACAAAAATGATCAGGGGGCTGGGCCACATGACTTACGAGGAGAGGTTGAGAGAACTGGGCTTGTTTAGCCTGCAGAAGAGAAGAGTGAGGGGGGATTTGATAGCAGCCTTCAACTATCTGAAGGGGGGTTCCAAAGAGGATGGAGCTCGGCTGTTCTCAGTGGGGGCAGATGACAGAACAAGGAGCAATGGTCTCAAGTTGCAGTGGGCAAGGTCTAGGTTGGATATTGGGAAACACTATTTCACTAGGAGGGTGGTGAAGCATTGGAATGGATTACCTAAGGAGGTGGTGGAATCTCCATCCTTAAAGGTTTTTAAGGCCCGGCTTGACAAAGCCCTGGCTGGGATGATTTAGTTGGGGTTGGTCCTGCTTTGAGCAGGGAGTTGGACTAGATGACCTCCTGAGGTCTCTTCCAACCCTAATCTTCTATGATTCTATAAATGCTGCAAAGATGGGAATAGATGTTGCTCTGCAGTGCAAGCATAAATAGAAGCAGATGCATGGTCCAAGTAATTAAATGTAGAACTAGTCAGATATAGGCTTTTCCCCCTGCTAAAAATTTTGCATAAACTTTTAAAGACAATTGCTTGAGCAAACTTTTCCATGGAAAGTAAGATTCTGGGGAAAATCTGAAATCCAAAATATTTTGATTTGGAAGTGCTCCCATTCTCCTCCAAGGGCTGGGCTCCCTGGTCAGATATATCACATGATACACCTCACCTCTCCTGGTGAAGGGGGGCAGCTGTACCAGGGGAGTCTAGTGCATCATGGGAGATGTCGCTGAGCTGGGAAGCTCAGCCCATAGAGGAGAATGGGAACTTCCATAAGATAGCACAGTAGGATACCTGTATCAAAATGTTTCCGTTTTTTTGTGAAATAATCTAAGTTTTCCATGGAAAGTAGACAGAATTTTTTTTTTTTTAAACACAAAAAATTCCATTTAATCAAAAACCCAATTTCCCATCAAAAACAGTTTAGATTAAAGCTTTTGACCAGCCATGGTTAAATGCTAGGTATGAATCTTTGCTTTGACTGTTAGCCCCCTAAGCACTCATCCCTTTCTCTCCAGTGTAATGTGTAAAAGATGGAAGTAAACAGAGTGGGCATGTCTGGGAAGACCTGGATTTAGTCACAATGTCATGATAAACTGGCGTTTAACCCTATATCTCACATTTGAGGCTGCACTTCTATGCGGAAATAACTTGGTAGCCATACTCCCGCGCTCTCATTAATACAGAATACATGTCCCCTGCACATCCTGTCCTGCTCATCTTTTTTTACTTTGTATGTCTAGAAAGAACAATCAAACCAAGTATGGGATATTACAATACACAAGATATTACAATACACAGAGAAATCTTTCCTCAACGAAACAAAAAAGTTGAATTAAACAGTGTGCATAAATTAAGAATACTAACCATCTCTCCAATTAATTGCTCAGTGTTTTGGAATAACACTAAGGTTTTGTGCAGGGCTGGATTAACCTTTTGTGGGCCCAGCGCCAAACATATTTGTGGGCCCCCATGGAGGCAATGGAGCATGGCGCGGGGAGGTCAGTCCCCGGAGCGAGGGGCCAGCCGGAGGCAATGGGGCATGGCAGGGACAGCCCTGCTCCGCCCAATGCGAGGACACTATTTACAAACCAGCAGTTGCCAGATGCACAGTAGCCTGCCTGCCCCTGTGCGGCCAGCATGCCCCTTCCCCTCTGGGGTGGGCCTATGCCGTGCGACACAGTCCCCCTGCCCAACACTCCCCTCACTCCATATGGCTAGAGCCCCCCCGGACCACTATGCCCAGCGCCCCCCAAGACCCACCCACAAATGCATCGTGTCCTGCACACCACCCCTGCCCATAGCCCCACCACAACTGCCCAGCACCCACACTCCCATGTGCCCCAACACACACACCTTCCTCACCCCCTCACAGCCCAGCCCCTCCCCCAATCCTCCAAGAGACCCACCACCCCACACCCTGCCTCCCGGCCGCACTCACCGGCCTGCTGGGAGGCAATTGTGTCTGCCAGGCTGAGCTGGCAGTGTAGCCAGAGTCAGTCCCAGGGCTGGAAATCGCTCTGGCCCCTTGGGAGCGGCGTGATCAACCAGCCCAGGACCTGCCCTGGCCGGGGTCCCTCAAGACGCACTTGCCTGGAGGGGCCCAGCCAAGCCCTCCACACTGTCTCCCCCTCCACCTGGCTGAGATTGGCCAGGCTTCTGCCACAGTCCCACGCGGCTCAGTTCTGGGGAGATAGGTGGGGCCCCTCAGGTGGTGGGAAGCAGAGAGTGCCCGGAGCCGGAGGTGCACTGGGCTTCAGCCAGGGGGCTGAGGAGCATGGGGGTGGGGCCAGGGAGTGGAGAGGAGCCTTCAGCCAGCTGGCAGGAAGGCCGAGAGAAGCAAGTGGTGGGCAGGGGGAGCCAGTGGGGTCTCAGGGCACAGTGCAAGCAGAGCAGACCGGGGCCCCTTCTGAGCATGGGCCCGGCTCCATGGAGGGCCCCTGCCACAGCCGTGCCGCTAAAAGGTGTGCAGTATAGCTGCTGTTTGTCGGCAGGAGAAAGTTCCCCCCGAGCAGCAGCGGCTTTGTCGGCAGGAGAGCGCTCATGCCGACACAGCGCTGTTCACACTGGCGCTTTTCATCAGTAAAACGTTTGTCGTTCGGGGGGAGAGGGGGGTGTTAAGTCGATGGGAGAGTTTCTCCCGTCGACCCAGCACTGTCTAGACAAGACAGTAAGTCGACCTAAGGTACGGCAACTCCAGCTATGTTATTCATGTAGCTGGAGTTGCGTAACTTAGGTCAACTTAACCCCGTAGTGTAGACCTAACTGACATAAGACATAGTAAATACTAAGGGTCAGATCACTCTGGAGTGATGCAGATTTACATTAGCTGGGAATCTGACCCTAGAAGTCCAATCCAGCCAACCCTTTAGTTTCTTTCAGTTTTATGTAAGTTACTTCAATGGGACTACTCACACAAGAAGTTTGTAGGACCAGGCCCTCACTGTGGTATAGTGTAGTTATCACAGCAGAATATCCTGTAGTACAGGAACACATATTGCAGTGTTCCTTTACCCCATACCTGCTGTGGACTGAAGGGCAGTCCCTCCTGAAGAAACACCACTGAAGACTGAGCTGAAGCATGGCTCATCTGTTCTTTCAGTTTTGCATGTTCTTCCTGTGTGGCTGCAGGTTCCTGCACCATTTGTGCAGCAGTATTCTCTACAGGCTTGGTGGTGTGGATAGTATAAATAAATTCAGAAGGCTGTGGCAGAGAACAGGCTATTGCTTGATCTGTTCCCACCATAAATGTAATATCAGAACCTACAGGTGTAAGAGGCTCCAGCTGGCTGGCATGACTCGAGGAAGGTGCATCATTATTCCCAGGATTAACTATCAATTGCTGGCCTGCATTAGGCTGTGGGGTTGGACACTGGTTCTCCACAGGTTCCACCTTCACCATCTCTAGCTTGGGGGATGAATGCATCTCATCTACAATCTGAAAGACAGCCTCTAGGTTTACTTCCGTCTTCTTGTTTTCATCAGCTGTATTGCATGGCCAGTTAGATGGCAAAAATTCAACTGGGTATGATGACTGCATTGGAGGATTCTGGGAAAACAAAATGCAGTGGACTGCAATCAGAAAATTACTACTACAATATTAGATGTATTTAAAGTTTCTTAGGTTCATCAGTTCCAAGGCCAGAAGGGACAACAGAGCTTCCCCAAAATAATTCCTAGAGCACATCTTTAGAATAACATCCAATATTGATTTAAAAATTGTCAGTAATGGAGAAACCACCATGACCCTTGGTAAGTTGTTCCAATGCTTAATTACTTTTGCTGTTAAAAATTTACATTTTATATCCAGTCTGAATAGGTCTAGCTTCAAGACATTAGATCATGTTATATCTTTCTTTGCTAGAGTGAAGAGCCCATTATCAAATATTTGCTCCCCATGTAGGTACTTATAGACTAATCAAGTCATCCCTTCACCCTCTCCTTGTTAAGCTAAATAGGTTGAGCTCCTTGACTCTGTCACTATAATAAGCCATGTTTTCTGCCTTAAACCATTCTCTGGCTCTTATCTGAACCATCACCAAATATTCTTCTTGAATTGTGAACAACAGAACTGGACACAGTTCTCTACCAGCAGTCTCACCAGTGCCAGATTCAGAGGTAAAATAACTCTCTACTCCTACCTGAGATTTCCCTGTTTACACATTCAAGGAAACCATTAGCCCTTTTAGCTGCAGCACCAAACTAGGAGCTCACGTTCAACTGATTATCCACCTCAACCCCCAAATCTTTTTTAGTCGGTCCCCAGCCTGTAGTAGGATTCTTCCTTCCTAAGTGCAGGACTCTGCACTTGTCCTTGTTGAACCTCATCAAATTTCTTTTGGCCCAATCCTCCAATTTGTCTAGGTCACTCAGGACCCTATCCCTACCCTCCAGTGATCTACCTCTCCCGTCAGCTTCGTGTCATCTGCGAACTTGCTGATGGTGCAATTCATCCCATCATCCAAATCATTAATAAAGATGTTGAACAAAACCGGCCACAGGACCGACCCCTCAGGCACTCCATTTGATAATGGCTGCCAACTAGACATCGAGCCATTGATCACTACCCATTGAGCCTGGCAATCTAGCCAGCTTTCTATCCACCTTATAGTCCATTCATCCAATCCATATTTCTTTAACTTGCTGGCAAGAATACTGTGGGAGACCGTATCAAAAGCTTTGCTAAAGTCAAGATATACCATATCCACCGCTTTCCCCATATCCACAGAGCCAGTTATCTCATCATAGAAGGCAATCAGGTTGGTCAGGCATGACTTGCCCTTGGTGAAACCATGTTGACTGTTCCTGATCAACTTCCTCTCCACCAAGTGCTTCAAAATGGATTCCTTAAGGACCTACTCCATGATTTTGCTGGGGACTGAAGTGAGGCTGTAGTTCCCCAGGTTCTCTTTCTTCACTTTTTTAAATATGGGCACGATATTTGCCTTCTTCCAATCATCTGGGACCTCCCCCTGATGGCCATGAATTTTCAAAGAGAATGGCCAGTGGCTCTGCAATCACATCAGCCAATTCCCTCAGCACCCTTGGATACATTAGATCTGGACCCATGGACTTGTGCATGTCCAGCTTTTCTAAATAGCCCTTAACCTGTTCTTTCATCACTGAGGGCTGCTCACCTCCTCCCCATACTGTGTTGCCCAGTGAAGCAGTCTGGGAGCTGACCTTCTCTGTGAAGACTGAGGCAAAAAAAGCATTGAGTACTTCAGCTTTTTCCACATCATGTGTCACTAGGTTGCCTCCCCCAATCAGTAAGGGTCCCACACTTTCCCTGACCACCTTCTTGTTGCGAACATACCTGTAGAAACCCTTGTTACCCTTCACATCCCTTGCTAGCTGCAACTCCAACTGTGCCTTGGCCTTCCTGATTACACCCCTGCATGCTCGAGCAATATTTTTATACTCCTCCCTAGTCATCTGTCCAAATTTCCACTTCTTGTAAGCTTCCTTTTTGAGTTTAAGCTCACCGAAGATAAGCCAAGCTTGTCGCCTGCCATATTTGCTATTTTTTCTGCACTTCGGGATATTTGGTCCTGCACCCTCAATAAGGCTTCTTTAAAATACAGCCAGCTCTGCTGGACTCCTTTCCCCCTCATATTAGCCTCCCAGGGGATCCTGCCCATCATTTCCCTAAGGCAGTGGTTCCCAAAGTGGGGTTCGCAGAATGTTTCAGGGGGTTCGCAAGAAAAATGTCATTAATGGCGGCCAGAGGACTCTGCTGGGACCCAGTTGCAGGGCAGACAGCCTGAGCCCCAGGGAGAGCGGGGCCGGGCAGTTTGATCCAGCAGCCCCAGCCCTCCCCTGTCAGCGGGGGAGCCGGCAGCCCAAGCCCCAGGGAGAGCGGGGCCGGGCAGTTTGAGCTGGCAGCCCGAGCCCATTCCCTGTCAGCCAGGGAACCAGCAGCCCGAGCCTCATGGAGAGTGGGGCTGGGCAGTTTGAGCCGGCAGCCCCAGCCCTCCCCTGTCAGCGGGGGAGGCAGCAGCCCCGAACCCCAGCACTCCATGCGGGGTGCAGGTGGCAGCTCGGATCCCTGTCCTGGTCAGGCAGGGGAAGTTTGCATCCAGGGCAGTCATCAGGGGGCCACGCTGAACGTGGGGGGTGGTCCAAGCTAATTTGTCCCTCCCAGGGCACCTTCCTCGGCGGAAGAAAAGCTGTTTGATATCTTCAATCTGACTAATGCATATTTTCAAGAAAAGGAAATGGATTGGTCTCGTTGCCTAGGCATTTGCACTGATGGGGCCACATCAATGACGGGGAAGTATACTGGATTTGTAGCTCGAACAAAAAAGGTTGTATCAAAAGTCTCTTGGACTCATTGCAGCATCCATAGACAAGCCCTTGCAACAAAACGCATGCCTGAGGGACTGAAGGAAGTGCTGGACAATGTAGTGAAAATGGTGAATTTCATAAAATCATGGCCAACAAATTCCAGAATATTTCACATACTTTGTGACAAAATGGGTAGTATACATGTCTGTGTGTTGACCCATACTGAAGTTAGATGGCTCTCAAGGGGTAAAATCCTTGCGCGCTTGTTTGAGGTTAGAACGGAAATCCTAGTTTTTTTTCCAACTGCCACCCTTTCCACCTTGCCAGCTGTATGGAAAATAATGTCTGGCTCCAGAGCCTAGCTTATTTAGCAGATATTTTCTCAAAAATTAATGACCTAAATTTATCTCTTCAAGGCCTCAATATAACAGTTTTCAATGTGCAAGACAGAGTTGAATTCCTGATAAAGAAGTTGCAATTCTGGGGAAGTTGTTTGGAAAACAATCAAACTGAGTGTTTCAGTAATCTTCATGACTTCCTGGAAGAACATAAACTTCAGTTGGATCAGTGCACTAAAACCAATATAATTGCACACCTAAAAGGACTTTGCACAACTTTCAGGGAATACTTTCTAGCTATGTCAGGCGATAATGACTGAATTCGCAACCCTTTTGATGATACCACTTTCTCAACACAGATATTAAACACCAAGGAAAAAGAGAAATTGATTGAGATCTCCTGTGATTACGAACTGAAAAGGAGTTTCAGAAATCTATCATTGATCAACTTTTGGCTGAGTTTAAGAAACGAGTACCCCCTTTCTGGCAGAAAAAGCTGCTGCAGTTTTGTTACCATTTTCAACAACATACTTATGCGAGAAAGCATTTTCCTCGTATGCACATCTGAAAACCAAATACAGAAACAGACTTTATGCCAAACCAGACCTGAGACTTTATCTTTCTCCAAAGGTTCCGGACTTCAAAGAGCTATGCAGAGCAAAGCAAGCGCATCCATCACACTGAGGAAATTTAAACTTAAATCCCTGGAAATATTCATTTTTAGGAGGGGGTTCACGAGATGTCACAATTTAGTGAAAGGGGTTCGCGGGCTGTTAAAGTTTGGGAACCACTGCCCTAAGGGAGTCGAAGTCTGCTTTTCTGAAGTCCAGAGTCTGTATTTTGCTACTCTCCTTTCTTCCTTTTGTCAGGATCCTGAACTCAACCATCTCATGGTCACTACTGCCTAGGTTGTCACTCACTTCTACTTCCCCTACCAATTCTTCCCTGTTTGTAAGCAGCAGGTCAAGAGGAGCACAGCCCCTAGTTGGTTCCTCCACTACTTGTACCAGGAAGTTGTCCCCAATTCTCTCCAAAAACTTCCTGGATTGTCTGTACATTGCTGTACTGCTCTCCCAGCATATGTCAGGGTGATTGAAGTCCCCCATTAGAACCAGGGCCTGTGATCTGGAAACTTCAGTTAGTTGTCCAAAGAAAGCCTAGTCTACCTCGTCCTTCTGATCCGTGGTCTATAGCACACGTCCACCACGACATCACCCTTGTTGCTCTCTCCTCTAAACTTAACCCAAAGACTCTCAACAGGCTTTTCTTCAGTTTCATACTGGAGCTCTGAGCAATCATACCGCTCTCTTACATACAATGCAACTCCTCCACCTTTTCTCCCATATCTGTCCTTCCTGAACAGTTTATATCCATCCATGACAGTGCTCCAGTTATGTGAACTGCCCCATAAAGTTTCTGTTATTCCAATCACATCATAGTTCCTTGACTGTGCCAGGACTTCCAATTCTTCCTGCTTGTTTCCCAGGCTTCTTACGTTCGTGTACATGCACCTAAGATAACTACCCAATTGCCCTACTTTCTCAGTAGGGATCAGGAGGCTTCCCATCTTGTACCCTCGTCTTTGTGTTTCCTCCCGGCATCCCATTTACCTCTTGGCTTAGGTCACCATCCCCCGGCGAACCTAGTTTAAAGCCCTCCTCACTAGGTTAGCCAGCTTGCCTGCGAAGATGCTCTTCCCTCTCTTCATTAGGTGGATCCCATCTCTTCCTAGCAATCCTTCTTCCCGGAACAACATCCCATGGTCAAAGAATCCAAAGCCATATCTGTTATTACATTAAACCTAGGAATTTTGTTTGCCCCCAAATAAATAAGATCATAAATAGTAATTAGATAAGGATTTCTTGTAGAAGTGTTTTCAGTAAAAATGTAATCCTAGGGAGAAGGATCATTTTCACCATTGTGATTCTACCAGTCAAGGATATCATCATCCTGACCCATGTTGTTTTTAAAAAAAAATAAGTATTTACAATAGTTATGTTATTTTCATTCTGTACATTTTCATAATAGGGGTCCATATTGCCTTCAAAGGACTTTTGAGATTTCCCCCCCTAACAGAATTTAATATATTAAAGCTATTTTGGGGTATCTTGGTTTAATGCAAGTGCTAGATGCCATCCTCACTAATATACAAATTAACGACTGATGTAACCTGGACCTACAGTCTTCCTACTTATCCTTGTCACCCTTTTCCCCTCCGGAAGTGTAAAGGTCCACTCTGAAAAGCTGTAGAACCAAGATCTCAGGTCTTTGAATTCTTGTGGTCAGTGAACTCCAAGGTCTTGCTCTGGAAAGAATGCATCATACTTACAATTTAGGCTTGACCAACAATGGGTAAGTTAAAGTTCTGTTACTCTCTATCCGCCCTAAAGCCAAAGTGATCAGTATGGAACGAAATAGCTTCTTTCTTTTAAATTTTAGAATGGCCCAAAGATTCAGTCACCATAAGTCTAGCTGGAGGTGTCAGATATATTTTTCAAGCACCAGTCATTGTTCTTGGTCTTTTGAAGACTTTTACAACCCTGTTTCAGCATCAGTGGAAAAATACAAAGGAGAGCATAGGCTCTTATATTTTTGAAAAAGAGACTTCTAACACATAAAATGAGAGAAACCTGATCCAGCATGCCAGGCATAATATAACCTCAGAAAAAACAAGGTATCATCTTGCACAAGTGATATGCAGGACAGGAAATATTGGACGAACAGTGTCAAACCTTGAGGACTGAAGCTGTCTTCATCACATTCTGTAAGTTTTTTGGAAACAGGGGTACTTGAGCAGATAGGAGATACAAAATTCCACATAGCATCATTATACACGAAGTGTGAACAGAATATTAGGATATTATTAAAAAGACCCTTATTGTTATTTTAAAAAACTTAACTGTGTCTGTCTGTGTCAAACAGGTCTTTCTATTCAGCCAAATCAGAGATTTTTTTACTAGACCACTGAAAGGCATATGTCCAATCTATGGACTACCACTGTACCAAATTTCAAGTTTCTACTTTCTCTATGAGATGGTAGAAGTTGTTTGTTTTTGTTTTTTAAGGAAAAAAAAACACTATACAACCAACAATTTTTGTCCTTCACTTCCTTCTAAAGAAGGAAATAAAAACCAAGAACCAGTAAAACTGTTTTTGCTTAAACGCCACAGGAATATTCTCCTCCAGGTAGAGATAAAACACTTTTCAGGCTGAAATTTTCTAGGTAAGTCAGACAAAGTTGTAAGAAATTGAAAACAGGCCTTTTGGAATGGAGATGCGCAGGCAATCATAATTCTATCTGTCACTAGGCACTACAGGCCAGATTTCAAAGTATTTAGGCGCCTAAAGATGCAGATAGGTACCTAGTGGGATTTTCAAAAACACCTAAACTGGTTAGGTGCATAACCTGCTTAATCACTTTTAAAAAAATCCCAGTAGGCACCTGAATAACTTTGGAAAACCTGGCCCCCACAGCTATAATACCACCATATGTACATAAACATTAGCAGTAGCTGGTAGTAACTCCTATATTTAGGGTGCATAACACTATCCATTATAAAGAATCCTTGTAAACTTTTCAGGGTGGATTTGATTTAAATTAAATTAAATTGATTTAATCATGATTTAAATCACTAGTCAGGAAGACTAGATTTAATCATGGATTTCTACATAAAAGTGTATTCTTGTTGGTTATAATCTTAATACATATTCTTCACAACTCAGAGATAGATGTAGGTTTCATTTTTAGAAGGTACACACTATTCATTTTAAAAGTGATTTATTTTGAAAACGTTTCAGATTAGTTTTACAGCTATATCAGAAAATTAATGATTGTTTGGTTATTTCATTTACCAAAGGTAACTGAAGCAGACATTTATGAAGTCATTGGGAGGTGAATTATCTTCAATTCAACAGGTTAATCAATAATATTTGGAGGATTTTCTTGCCATGCTGTATTAGGAGGAGAACATCACCAGACAGACATTTAAAATGTTTTATTTAACTAAAACAATTATGTATTCTGGATTTTTTTCTTCAACAGGAAACATAATATTTTAACAAAACAAGCATATGAATTGTTGAATTTAGTTAAACATTCAAGATTTGTTTTAAATCAGGTTTGTTTTTGTTAAAATTGTTTAACTAAAATAGTTAAATGAAATATTCTTTTAAAAAAACAAAACAAAAATTAAATCAACTGTCAGCCAGGTCAACATGAGAAACTTAAAATACTGGCTTCTGCAGCTAACTCAGTTGCCTTCACCTTCATTTTCCTGTTTGTTCATAATCTGGAAAAGAAAAACAAACTTTCCTGCTTTTTCAGGTCCCAAATGATTTCTCAATTTAATTAATTTTTCCAAAGGAAGAAAATATTCTTTCTACAGCGGCAGAAGAAGCTACTGCTATTAAAAGTGAGATTATCACTTCAACAGTCTCTGAATCCAAGAGCTTAAGTGACTTCCACCAGTTCACTGATGTGACTTTCTTTAAAACATCAGCAGCAAACATGTATTTCTTGAATGATTCACCCTTAGCTCTGAAGTTTATTATGGTTAGCATTATGGAGGATGATGGCTGGATGTCCATGTCATAGCCAACTCCTCTTCTTCAGCAGTTAAGGTTTGACCCTGGTACTGAGTATTGAAAATATTTGCAAGAAAATGACCTGGAGCCAGTGCTTGTCCCATTAGTTTTTTTTTTTTATGCTTGTAATTTAACTCTGTCATTGCATATTTCTCTTTTTAAGCTCTCACTCAGTTCCTTCCAAATTTCAACAGCATCAGCAGCAATAAAACAGCTATTTCCCTGCATTTTGTTCAAGGCTATAGAAATAGGCTTTAGGGTACTCGGCATGTGTTCAACATTTCTCGTAAGCCCAATGTTGAGAACTTTGGCTGTGACAGTGCACCTATTTTTTCACGATTTTGTTCACAAACTAATCAGATTAGGCCAATTCTTGATATAGTGCTCAAAACACTACTGAGTTCCATTGCATGTCTTGTGGGAGAGTTAGCTTGGTTCCTCCCACTTTTTTCAGAGCAGCTGCTGCAAAGTGGTTGTTACAGAAGTATTTTGCAATTTCAACAACATTGGCCTTTATTTCTGGAACACTGAAGTCTTTGGCTCGGAGGTGCATCAAATGAGCACTGCAAACGTATGTTATTAGCTTGGGACTCTTCTAAATTTCTTCTCATCTTGGATACATTTGCAGCATTGTCTGTGACCAAGCTGCATACTAGACATTTGAATTTTTTTTCAGTTTGTTATAGCTTTTACTGCTACTTCTTGTAAGTATTCTGCTGTGTGTGTGCACATTTCCTGATCTAGCAACTGTTTCTGTAAGGAAGACATTCCCTTCTTCTGTTGTCACACAAGCACATACAACAGGATCATTGTGGACATTGCTCCACCCATCAAGATTCAGGTTAACAATTTTACCCTGTAGACCTTTTGCACACTGCTCAATTTCTCTTTCATACACTTTATCCAGCAATTTGCCTTGACATCTGCTGTGTTGGGTGAACTATATCCTGGTCTTAATGACTGAACCATGTTAATGAAGTGTGGGTTCTCAATCATACGGAAAGGAGAGTTTGTTGCATAAACAAACCAGGCAAATTTTTTCATCAATTACCTCTTTTTGTAATCTGCTGGTTCTTATCACAAACTTATCTATGGTTGTTTCTTCATGATGGAGGGTTTTTTTTTTTTTTTTCCTTTTTGCTCCAGGTGATATACTGCGGCTATGTGACATACATGATGTGACAAACATTATCATTGGCAGATAACTCTGAAACTATAGAAAATGATGGTGATCTTGAAGGTGGATAGTCTTCAGAATCCTGTATGTTGAGGATGGATTCTCCTAAACAAAATAAGTCAATGCAGTTATTTAATTATTACCATACTGCTCATTTAGTATTACTCATTGCATTCACTGACACTCACTACTACTTTAAAGGTGAAATTGTAAAAGGAAGATCTGCCTATTTCAGCTATTTATTTTTTATCACAACTGCATCTAAAATGATAGTACCATTGAGTAACAACTATATTTTTTTGCTCAAACGTGAGAATTCAAGAATAGTCCAGAAGGAAGACAGGCAGTCTTAAGAAAGAAATATGAAATAAAAAAGTTTACCAACCTGAAGATCCTGCATTTTCAGACATATTCCTTTCATCATCTTCAACGCAGCTTCCTCCTGAGAAGAAACACTTCTCATGATGTTGTTTCATTCAGGCTACCAGACCTTGCATTTCTTTGTTGCACTGTTTGCATTTTGCAAGCATGCCTGTCTTACCCACAGGTAGAGGAACTTCATTACAATATTCCCAAACTGGGTTTCTTTTACGGCCTGCTGCCATTATAGGTTTTCCCCCTCCCCCATTCGACCACCACTGGCACAGGAAATAAAGTCCCTATTGTTCTGAATCCATTCATTCTTTATTTATTAAAAAAAAAACTTGAGATCACTGGCAACAGTGACTAGTA
Organism: Chrysemys picta bellii; assembly: GCF_011386835.1. NCBI lineage: Eukaryota > Metazoa > Chordata > Testudines > Emydidae > Chrysemys > Chrysemys picta. The sequence goes on from NC_088809.1 coordinate 24,059,754, forward strand.
AATGGAAGCCCGGGTGTACAAAGGGTTTCATAACGGGGTGGAGTTGGGGAGGAGGGAAGGACAAGGCCACATTGCTTATTGTAGCCACACTACAAATCAAAGCTGTTTGAATGACAGCCTTCTGTTGCTTGGGCCATCCCCTGGAGTTGAGTGGCAGGATGCCCGAAGCCTCTCTTCCCGCCCACCGCACATTCTTGGGCATCTGAGTGAGGAGGATATGGAACTCGGTGAGGAGGGCAGGCGGTTACACAATGGCTGCAGCGGGGGTCTGTAATCCAGTTGCCTTTCCTGCAGCTCCTCCAGATGCCTCATCATGTCCATTTGCTCTCCCACTAGCCTCAGCATCTCCTCCTGCGTGTTACAATCATGCTCACTGTATGCTTTCCTGGCCTCTGCCACCGAATGCCTCCATGCTTTCAGCTGTGCCCTATCAGTGTGGGAGGATTGCATGAGCTCTGAAAACATTTCATCGTGAGTGCGTTTTTTTCGCCTTCTAATCTGCGATAACCTCAGGGAAGGAGTTGATGCAGGGAGCATAGAAACATTAGCAGCTGCAGGGGGGAAAAAAAAGGGAGAGTAGACTTTACAGAAAATACGTTTCTGAGAACAAAAGGGAGACTCTTTCACTGTGAATCAAGCAATTCACAGCAGACAGCACATGTGTTTTAGGTACAAGGTCGCATTTTGCCTTTTATATTGAGCTCCTGCTGGTATCGTGACACATCACACACAGCTGGGCAACAGAATTCAGTTTGCAAGCAGCCATGGTAAGCAAAAGGGTACGCGGTGTTAGCTTCTTCCGTGTTCATAACATATGGGAATGATTTCAAACTGCAGAACCCTCCTTTCCTATAGAAGCCAATGCCGGTTGTGTTTGCCATTTAAAAGGAGGGGCTGTGGTTGCCATTTAAAAGGAGGGACTCCGGTTTTGGGGTGGATGTGCAGCACACCCCTCCCACCCAGTGTAGTTATTCTCCAGGATGATCCCTTTTAGCCAAGTGCAAACAGCCCAGCATGCCCGGGGTCTAATGTGTCGGGGATCACCAAACAGAAGGGATTACTGTTCTCTTACAAAACTTCCCCTATTTCAACCAGGTGACCATGAATGATATCACTCTCCTGAGGCTGACACAAAGATAAAGACCGAATGTTACATGAATGCGACCAAAACCCAGAACCATTCGCTGCTATGCTTTGTGCTGCAATGATTCCAGACCACTTGCTACTAGCTTGGTGTGGTACCACGGAGGACGAAATAAGGCAGCTCTCCCCAGAAACCTTCTCTGAAAGTCTTTGCGGTACCTCCAGGAGAGCTTCATGGAGATGTCCCTGGAGGATTCCCACTCCATCCCCAGACACGTAAACAGACTTTTCCATTCAGCTGTACTGGCTGCGAATGCATCCCAATTGTTTAGGGCAAATCAAACATTAAACAATTGCTTTTAACACCTGTAGTGTCGTTACAAATGTGCACTCACCAGAGGTGCCTTCTCCGCCATCAGGGTCCGGGAACAATAGGCCCTGGGAGAGTATTGGCTCCAGGGTGAGGAAAAGGTCCTGGCTGCCGGGAGAACGGATTCTCTGCTTGCCTGCTATGCATTCTCCTCCTCCTCATCCACAAGATCTTCATCTGTGTTACCTGAGGCTGCCAACTTGCAGGTGTCCACGGAGAGTGTTGGGGTACTGGTAGGATCCTCCCCTAGAATGGCATGCAGCTGATCATAGAATCGGCATGTCTGGGACTCTGATCCGGAGTGACTGTTTGCCTCCTTTGTCTTTTGGTAGGCTTGCCTGAGCTCCTTAATTTTCACACGGCATTGCTGTGCATCCCTGGTGTAGCCTCTCTCCACCATACCCTGTGTGATTTTGGCATAAATATCAGCATTTCTTCTGCTGGATCGGAGTTCTGCCTGCACAGATTCTTCTTCCCATAGAGCAATCAGATCCAGTGTCTCCTGTTCACTCCATGCTGGAGCTCATTTGCGATTCTGGGACTGCATGGTCACCTGTTCTGCTGAGCTCACACGCTGACCAAACAGGAAATGAAATTCAAAAGTTCCCGGTGCTTTTCCTATGTACCTGGCTAGTGCATCAGAGTTGAAAGTGCTGTCCAGAGCCATCACATTGGAGTACTCTGGGATAGTTCCCAGAGGCCAACACCATCAAACTGCACAGCGCTGCATCTCCACTACCCCAAATTCAACCCAGAAAGGTCGATTTTAGCGCTACTCCCCTCGTCAGGGAGGAGTACAGCAGTCGATTTTAAGAGATCTTTAGGTCGGCGGAACGGGGTTGGTTGTGTAGACGTATTCATTACAAAAATCCACCTAACGCAGCTAAATTTGACCTAACCTCATAGTGTAGACCAGGCCTACTTCTACATTGCTACCCATGAAGTGATTAGCCAGTGCCTCTTTATACTCCTCCACCACTACATTAATCAGACCACAATTTGGCCATAAATTTTTGTAAGACCATCATGGGTATCATAGGCTGGGGGAGGCACCTCTCCATGGCCGCGGCAGCTCCGGCTGGGCTGGGCCAGGCGAGAGGCGCCTCTCCACGGCTGCAGCAGCTCCGGCTGGGCTGGGGAAGGTGCACGGCCCTTGATAGCCTGCAGCCGCGTGGCTTAGAGGGAAGTTAGGTCACGTGGCTTCCTTTTGTTTCAACTTAGTGCACTCACCTGGAAATAGCTGCAGTGTGTGTAGGTTGAGGCTGTAGGACTGCCACAGCCACTAAGAGGATCTAGGTGAGCCGTAGGTGAGCAGCACTGTAACACAGCTGGAAAGAATCCAAACAGAAAAGTTATCAAATGTCTAGAACCTCTGTTCAGTGTAAAGAGTTCTACGTCCTACCCTGACAAAACATTTCAATATTGGCACTGCCAGCTCACTTCCAGAAATCTAGTATTACCTCCTTAAGGGATTTAAAATATACAAGATTCACTTATCTTAATAATAATGCTTATTCTATGTATTTAGGCTATCCAGAATCTATTGCTTTGGGTCTATGTCTGATGTGTGTCTCCTGAGAAGTCAATCACATGTGGGCAATGGACTATACCTTTAGGAAAAGTTAAGATGCTTAAGAAATCAGTAATGAATAATCATTATAGCTTTTAAGCAATTAGGAGTACACAAAGTGAAGGACTGTCTTAAAACAGGCTTAGAAATACACTTGAGGCATTTAACAGAAGGCCTGAATAGTTAGCATGAGTGGTTGACACAAAGGTCATAAGATTTAGCAATATGTGTCATGTTATAAACACATAAACCACAATAACAAGAATCTGGGCTTAAAATAGCATATAATGTACTTTCTGGGTACACCTGAAATTACATTGACATGTTGAAGCCATTGTTAAATGTATTGATGCAAATTGGCCATACAAGAGGCAAGAACCCTAAAATTGGTCCCTGGAATACCAAACATGGGCAGAGGGCTGACACGTAATAAATTATGGTCCCAGACACACGTGGGTGTAAGGGAAAGGTATATTCCCAATTTAGCTGGGAAGGTTGGACCGTGGAAAGCTTAATACCAACCCCAGGGAAGATGGACTCCTTCTTCCTTTCCTCATCACAGACATGGGACTGAGTAGAGAGCCCCTTTCCCTTTCTTTCTTTCCCTCTCTGCTACTCTTCACAAACCTGACTGGTAGGAGAGTGCCACTCCAAAACAAGGACACAGAATTAACTGTGGACCTTCTGGGATGGTCTGAGCCAATGAGCAGATGGGACGGGACAGGAAACAAGCCCAGGAAGATGTAGAGAGAGAACAAAGGAAGAGCTGAGAACCAGCAGCACTGAGCTGGGGCAGAGAGACACCAGGGCGCAGTGTCTGAATGAGGAGCTGCTTGAGAGCCAGCTGCTACACTGGTGCTTGCAACTCTTACAGATGCACAGCCTGGAGCTGACAATTCAGCTGAGACTATACAGCAAGTCTGTATATACCAGTCTGAGCTGAACAATGTATACAAGCACCAGAGTGCACAGACAGGTTGGAGTGACCCGAGGGGGGAGGGGGGGAGGAGAAAGAGAGGGTTGCATTGGCATGGGGCAGAGAGTCTGTGTGTGTCTAGCCAAGTGTGTGGGGGGGGGGCGCGAAGGTGGGGGGGGGGGTATGTGCTACATGCTGTATCAGGGCAAGGAAGTCTGCATAACTCCTGCTAGAAATCCATACTTCAGTCTACTCCTGGCTTTGCCTGGGTTAGATAAAAGTGTTTTTCTATTGTTACCGTGGCACTTGATCCAGGGATTAACTCTGACCTCCCCTAAGAGGGAGGTTTGGGGTTTATTTAGAGGTGCATGGCTGGAACCTGGGATCACTTCCCCAACCCTGGGAATCCCCCACCTGACACAGGTGTTCCAGATTAGTTTTGTGAGTATGCATAATGCGGGTCGTTCTTTTATACTTTTGATGCCGTAACTGTGTTGTGACTATTAAAGCCCAGATCAGTATCTCTCTCTGAGTGCCCCGCCAATTTCAAATCTCTGAAACAATTCCTTAAGTAGCCACCTAAGAGACTGAACCACAGATCAGTAGCTTGGGCATTTTGCACCCCAATTAACTAAAAGGCTATGAAAGCACAAGAAACTGGAACCCTTAAAACCCAGAAGTCTGAGTTACATATGCTCCAAAATGGAATACCTCTATTTGTAACATTTACAAAAATGAAATTTTCTCTTTTCCTGTAATTCAAATAAGGGTCTTAGACAATTTGCTTCAAACTTTCTGGACAAAACATCTGCTCTGAAGATACATATAGAATTTTTGAGGCAATATTTTTTTTTGGGGGGGGGGGGGGAAGAGAGAAGAATAAAGAAGTCAAAAATAAAACTTAGAATGGAATGCATGCAGCCTTAACTATGGTACTACAAGAATGATGGAGAGATCGATGTCATTTTCCATCTGGAGGTGCACAGAGATTACAATATGAATGGCTCAATAGGAAAGAATTTGAAAAAATGCAAAAATGGTGGCACAGATTTTCAAGCAGGGTGAAATATCCGATGAGGGATTGTTAGGAAATCCTTTAAGTTTGATACTCTTCTTTCGATTCTAAGTCTTGTTTAATATGTATACATTAAAGTGCATTGCAGAAAAATAATTTGTTGATTTAAAATATCTTCTTGAAAGGCAAATGCTAGACCCTTATCATACCTGTTGGGTAGTAGGTTTGGGAGTACTGTGCTGAAGGTGTGTAGTTGCTATATTTCTGGGAAGAAGTGGCCATTGTCTGCGGTCCTTGTTGTATGTGCATAGACGTGGCACTGGGTTGGAGAGTGTACGTGACCTCTGTTGGAAACCTCTGGAGTACAGGAAATGGAACCCCTTTGTCTGAAAATGTCGGGGAAGTCTCCACCTGCCCTGGAAGCATCCCAAGGGAGTTCTGCCATGTTCTGGGAGGGATTGGAGTCCGATCTGAACCTTTCGATGATAAAGTGCTGTGGTTGTGGGATGAAGCAGATACATAGGAGTAAGGAGATAAACTGTCTCGCCGAAAAGACCGATGAAACTGTCCTATTGTCAGTGCTCCTGCATTAAAAAGAAAATGTTTACTAGAATTAAATGGTTATGAAATAAATAAAGGATCATAAAATACACCATTCAATCCACACACAGATTGTATTTCACCATACGAAGATAAAGGAATATCTGTCTCAATGTTGCCAATGCAGTATTTCAATCCCTTGTTAAAAAATAAAATAAAATAAAATAAAAAGATTTTTCAGTAGCCAGTTCTCAGCCCCACAACATGGAAAGTAGTTTTTTTGCACAGTAAGTCAGCAAACCAAATCTGAGTTACTTAGAATCTGCATTTTGGTAAGCCATATGGTATAGCAGACAAGCATGAAGTAATATGTCAGACAAGACGGAGTACAAGATTCCTAGGATGAGATTTTCAAAGCCACCTAAAAGAAGCCATTGGAAACTGGGTGTCCAAATCCTCTAGGCGGCTTTGACAATCTTACCTTAATTGCTTTATCACAAACTTTCTGATGGAAAGAACAGAGAAAAATCCAAAGAGTTAATAATAAACTCTAAACACTGGCTTTAGATAATACAACACTCTGCTTCCATGTCTGACATCCCAGGTCTCTCGGTACCAGCCTTTTGCTCTCTGCAAGTAAGTTTTGAAAGCCCAATCAGCACTGTAGAAAGGGAGAGCTGCAAATCACAACCTCTACTAACCAATCTAAGGAATAGACTGTAGATAGGAGGTGGCGATAGTGATACAGGGAATAGGTGTTAAACATGATATGCAAAAGAGGAGATACTTATTTTATAACAGGCAGAGCTGGCAGCAATGCAACTACAGCTATGGTTGTCCAACGCTTCCCACTACAAAACCTTGTTTTCATTTTTTTAAAACTTTGCTAAATTTAACCATTTAGGTAGAAATTTTCAATGGTGGAAGTCTGCCCCAGGCTGAATTTTTTGTAGAAAGTTTCTACAAAAACAGTTACATAAGAACAGCCATACAGGCCAGACCAAAGGTCTATCTAGCCAAGTATCCTGTCTTCTGACGATGGCCAATGCCAGGTGCCCCAGAGGGAATGAACAGAACAGGTAATCATCAAGTGATCCATCCCATCGCCCATTCCCAGCTTCTGGCAAACAGAGGCTAGGGACACCATCCCTGTCCATCCCAGCTAATATCAATTGATGGACCTATCCACCATGAACTTATCAGTTCTTTTTTGAACCCTGTTATAGTCTTGGCCTTCACAACATCCTCTGGCAAGGAGTTCCACAGGTTGACTGTGCGTTGTGTGTGGGGGAAAAAACCTTCCTTTTGTTTGTTTCAAACCTGCTGTCTATTAGTTTCATTTGGTGACCCCTAGTTCTTCTGTTATGAGGAGTAAATAACACTTCCTTATTTACTTTCTCCACACCAGTCATGATTTTATAAACCTCTATCATATCCCCCCTTATTAGTCTCTTTTCCAAGCTGAAAAGTTCCAGTTTCATTAATCTTTCCTCATATGGCAGCTGTTCCATACCCCTAATCATTTTTGTTGCCCTTTTCTGAACCTTTTCCAATTCCAATATATCTTTTTTGAGATGGGGCGAGCACATCTGCATGCAGTATTCAAGATGTGGGCGTACCATGGATTTATATAGAGGCAATATGATATTTTCTGTCTTATTACCTATCCCCTTTTTAATGATTCCCAACATTCTTTGTTGACTGCCACTGCACACTGAGTGGATGTTTTCAGAGAATTATTCACAATGACTCCAAGATCTCTTTCTTGAGCGGTAACAGCTAATTCAGATCCCATCATTTTATATGTATAGTTGGGATTATGTTTTCCAATGTGCATTACTTTGCAGCATTGAATTTCATCTGCCATTTTGTTGCCCAGTCACCCAATTTTGAGAGATCCTTTTGTAGCTCTTCGCAGTCTGCCTGGGACTTAACTATTTTAAGTAGTTTTATATCATCTGTAAATTTTGTCACCTCACTGTTTACCCCTTTTTTCAGATCATTTATGAATATGTGGAATAGGACTGGGCCCAGTACAGACTCCTGTTGAACACCAATATTTACCTCTCTCCATTCTGAAAAATGACCATTTATTCCTACCTTTTGTTTCCTATCTTTTAACCAGTTACCAATCCATAAGAGGACCTTCCCTGTTATCCCATGACAGCTTACCTTACGTAAGAGCCTTTGGCAAGGGACCATGTCAAAGGCTTTCTGAAAATCTAAACACACTATATCCATTGAATCCCCCTTCTCCACATGCTTGTTGACCCCCTCAAAGAATTCTAGTAGATTGGTGAGGCATGATTTCCCTTTACAAAAACCATGTTGACTCTTCCCTAACAAATTAGGTTCATCTAAAGGTCTGACAATTTTGATCTTTACTATAGTTTAAACCAGTTTGCCTGGTCCTGAAGTCAGGCTTACCGGCCTATAATTACTCGGATCACCTCTGGAGCTCTTTTTAAAAATTGGTGTCACATTAGCTATCCTTCAGTCATTTGGACAGAAGCTGATTTAAATGATAGGTTACAAACTACAGCTAGTAGTTCTGCAGTTTCACATTTGAGTTCCTTCACAACTCTTGGGTGAATACCATCTGGTCCTGGTGAGTTATTACTATCTAGTTTATCAATTTGTTCCAAAACCTCCTCTAAGTCATTTACAAAAATGAGGACAGGAGGAAATGTACTAAGAATCTTAATTCAAGCAAAGCAAGTTTTTTGTTTAGAGCTTCTAGCGTGCCCAGGCTTTAATTTAGGAACTTGAAATTTGTTCAGGTGGAGGAATACCTTGAGGTAAGACAGGTGTTTTTTGTTGCCCTTATGAATATCCACCCAGACTTGCAGAATTATAAGACTCTGAAAAAACAGCTTGGAAAAAATATTTTAGTAGTAAGGATAGAAAAGAATGGGAGGATTTTAGCGATTGTCTGTGCCCTTTTATTATTTCTTTATTATGTACACAGAAAACCCAAGTAGTATTTATCCTGTTTATTTATTACCTTGGGGGGGGGGGGGGGAATCAAGATTATCCAGCTTTGCCTTCCCTGTTTTTTCTGGAGGTGCTCTTGGAGAATCAGAGATCTGCAGTGGGAACTCTCTCAGTCCTTAGTTGAAAGGACAAGAGCACTCAACCCAGAAGTCATGGGCTTGATGCAGGAATTATGATGTGAAATTCCATGATGTATTATAGAGGAGGTCAGATTAGATGATTACAATGGTTCCTTCTATCTTTTAAATCTTTAACAAAGATCTTTTATGTTAAACAAAACAAAAATTAAACAAGAAGTTTGATTTAGGAGTTCCTTCCCTTCTCAAGTTTTACTTCCTGGGTACCTAAGGTGTTGTAATCCTATCAGTTTTCCAGTTGTCCATTGAGTCTTCCAGAAAACACAGGATGAACAAGTTTTCAATTTATATTGTAAACAAAACAAAAAACTTCAACCAAAAGAAGTTCAAGCCTTCTTTGCACATCAAAACCACCCATTTTTTTCACCTTTGCCAGTCATCTTTGGGGTGTGTGGAAAAAGCAAGAATTGGGGAGCTCTTCAAAACTTCATTTGGACAGCGAATAACTCCCTTTAGAAGATCTGAGGAAAATAAGATTTCTGATTCCTATTTGCTGACTGATTTCAAATCATTTGTATGCCATTTAACCTCCACCTAACTCATTCACTCCTCTCAAGAAAATTATTTAGCTTTTAATTCTCCTTAAGAGATTTTGCAGAATTATTACTCCAGCATCTGTGTTCCTTAGCACAAAATGGCCATCACACTCCTAGCTATCATTCAGACCAACTCATGGAAGACAAGAGGTTGTACACGTGTACCTGGAACTTAGCAAGCAAGACACACAATGCGTAAGAAAGAACAGAATCCAGATCCATCTGTGAAAGCTCTGCAGGGATAACAGTATAAAAACTTATTTTTTTTATCCTGTAGATCAGTCTACATACAAGTAACTTTATGTACATGAGAAATGATCCTGAACCCAACATCATGTGCATAAAGCTACTCATGCTTATGGATATGATAGGGATTTTAGTCTGCAGACAGGTGTTTGAATACACAGAAACACCAATTGATAAAGTACAGTTTTTATTTTCAGCACAGAAACACACTGGAGAACCCTAAAACTGTTCAGATTGCCCAATTCACTATTCCCTCAAAACCATCACCTCTCTTGGCACAGGTTCTCCCAACTTCATGTAACTAACTAGCGGTCTAAACAACCATTCAGATGAGGGAGGCCAAAGGTATGTTGCTACCATCAGGCCCGCTGCCCCCGTGTAACTATCTTGACCCACCTGGCCCTCCCCACGTTCCCCGTTGCTGAGCTGACACTCTCCATGCACCGCCCGCAGCGACCACGTGCCCCTGGTGCTGCCCGCCCCCCGCCTCACCGGGCTTCTCGGCCTTGCCGGGCCCCGGCGGGGACGCGAGCGGCTCCCCGTGCAGCGAGGTGCTGAGCAGCCGCTGGAAGCGGTTGGGCGGGCGGCTGGTCACCTCCAGGCCGGCCGCGAGCTTGGCCTTGTTGGCACTGGTGAGTCTCTTGAGGTGGACGAGCAGGTCGGGGCGGTCGCGGCGGAAGTGCGGGCTGTGGAAGTGGTGCAGGGGCCCGGAGGCGCCGCCGCCCGCGGGCCCGGGCGCGGCCGAGGAGCCGCCCGGCGGGCCCAGCACCACCTTGCGGAAGCCGTACAGGTTGAGCTGCCGGATGAAGCTAGTGAAGTTGGTGGTCTTGAAGAGCTCGGCCGAGGCGGCCGCGCCCCCGTCGCCCCCCGGCCCCGCCCCAAGGCCCGGCCCGGCGCCCAGCAGCTCGGCCTCGAAGAGCGGCTGGTCGATGAGCAGCCCCTCGCCGCGGGTGTCCCAGCGGATGGAGCGGAACCGCGGGCTGTTCACCAGGCGCCACAGCTTGGCCGGGAAGTTGTTGGGGTTGATGGGGGCGACCAGCAGCGGCTCCTCCATGGCGGGCCGGGGCCGAGGGGCGCGTCACGCCCAACCAACCAACCGCCGCCGCGCGAGCTCCGCGCCCAACCGTGGCGGCCGCCAATCAGCGCCGGCCGCGAGGCCCAGCAGCCCTCGGCACGCGCCGGCCTCGCGCCTCGGCTGCCACCGCCGGCCCTCAGCGCGCCCGTCGGCGGGCTGGGTGCCGGGCCGCGGCAGCGCCCAGGGTGCTCTGGGAGCCCCACGCTCACGGGGGAAGGTCTGGAGGCGCCAGAGCGGAGGTGGGGGGCAGGGCGGCTGGGGCTGATGGGGAGGCAGAGCCGACGGCTCTGACCAGGGGACTGGGTGGGTTGGTTGGTTGCGGGCGGCTGGGTGGATTTGAGGTGCTGCTGGGGCACCCCCTGCTCGGGGCAGTGGGGGTTGGGGGCTGGGTTGCAGTGTGGCTGGGGGCTGTAGGGACTAAGGGCACCCCAGCTTTCAGTCCCCCACAACTTTGGGGCCAAAATTGCTGTAGTATCAGCACCCTGCTTCTTGCCAGGGCACAACCTGAGTGGCACGTAGCAATTGACATAAAAGGCAATAAGTAGAGGTTCTGACATAGGTTAGGAGCAAGAGAAGGCTGAAGGAAGGTGTAGGCCCACTACCTAGTGGGCAAAGAGCTAACAGAACAACACCAAGATGGGTAAACCTTTTAATGCTGATTTTACTTCTGATTTGCTAAAAGAGTGAATTGCGATGAGACGCTTAACATAATTATTAACAACAAGGGGGAGAGAACAGGTTAAAGAATATTTAGATAGTTAGATGCATTGTACTTAACCAGCCCGCACAAAATTCATCCTGAGATATTTAAGGAACAGCTGAATCAGTCTTGGAGGTATTAGTGATTATCTTCAAGACCTAATAGAGGATGGGGGAGGTCCCAGGAAAAGGACAAACATAGTACCTGCCTTTAAAAAGGGGAACAAAGAGGACCCAGAGAATTATAAACCAGTCAGCCTAACTTTGAGACCTTGAAAAGTACTGGAACAAATTATTAAGGAAAAATAAAATTGTAAGTACTTAGCAAATAATAGTGATAAACAGTAGCTAACATGAATTTGTCAAGAACAAATCATGCCAATTCAAAAATTTCTTTTTTTACAGGGTTACTGGCCTAGTGCAGTGGTTTTCAAACTCTTTTTCTGGGGAAGAAAATTGTTGATGCCTGCAGCCCAGTATACATGGGATGAGGAGTTTGGGGTGTGAGAGCGGCTCAGGGTTGGGATGAGGGCTGTGGGGTGGGGCTGGGAATGAGGGGCTCAGGGTGTGGGAGAGGGCTCTGGGCTGGTGCAGGGGGATGGGGTGTGGGAGAGGGTCAGGACTCTGTTCTGGGGGTGCAGGCACTGGGCTGGGGCTGAGGATGAGGGGTTTGGGGTGCAGGAGGGGCTCTGGGTTTGGGGGGCTCAGAGCTGGGGCAGGGGGTTGGGGTGTGGCAGGGGGTCAGAGTTCTGGGCTGGGGGTGCAGGCTCTGGGGTGGGGCTGGGGATGAGGGGTTTTGGGGGGAGGTCTTGGCTGGAGCAGAGGGTTGGGGTGCAGGAAAGGGTCAGGGCTCTGGGCTGGGGGTACAGGCTATGGGGTGGGGCCATGAGGTGGGACTGGGGATGAGGGGTTTGGGGTGCAGGAAGTTATTTTAGGGGGCTCAGGGCTGGGGCAGGGGGTTCGTTGTGTGTGGGGGGGAGGGCTTTGGCTGGAGGTGCAGGTTCTGGGGTTGGGATCATGGATTTGGGGTATATGAAGGAGTTCCAGGTTTGGGGTGGGCTCAGGGCTCTGGCTGGGGATGCATGCTCTGGGGTGAGGCTGGGGATAAGGGGGTTGGGGTACAGGAAGGAGTTCCAGGTTGGGGGGAGGGGAGGCTCAGGGCTGGGGCAGGGGATTGGGGCATTAACTTACCTCTGGTGGCTCCCGGTCAGTGGTGCAGCTGGGGTGCAGCGGACTGCGCTGTGCTCTGGAAGTGGCCAGCAGCAGGTCCACCTCCTAGGCAGAGGCACACGACTCTAGCCTGCAGGCACGCACATCCGCCTCCCCCAGTTCCCATTGGCCAATGGAAGTGCTGAGTCGTGGCGGGGGGCAGTGCACGGAATCCCGTGGCCCCCCTGCCTAGAAGACGGATCCACTACTGGCCGCTTCTGGGGTGCAGTGCAGTGTTGAAACAGGAAGGCACTAGCCTGCCTTAGCTGGGCAGCACCGCCGACAGGACTTCTAAGGTCCCGGTCGGCGGTGCTTACCAGAGCAACCCAGTGACTGACATGCCACCGCGAAACAAAGTTTGAAAAACACTGGCCTGGTGGATGGAAGGGAGCAGTAGACATAATATATCTTGATTTTAGTAAAGCTCTTGACACAGTCCCACACAACATTCTGTTAAGCAAATTTGAGTAATGTGGACTAGATAAAAATATTGTTAAGTGGGGGCACTACTGGTTGAAAAACCATACTCAAAGAGTAGTTATCAATTGTTTGCTGTCAAACAGGGAGGATATATCTAGTAGGGGTTGTTCTGGCTCCACTACAATTTAATATTTTCATTAATGATTTGGATAATGGTGTGGACAATATGCTTATAAAATATGTGGATGACACGAAACAGAGGGGTTGCACGCAGTTTGGAGGACATCACTGGTAAAGTTTGCAGATGACAACAACTGGGGGAATTCTTTGCCAAAAAATTAAATTGTGTGCAATATTTTATTTTTTTGCAAAATAACACAATATAATTGTTAGTTTGTTATTTTGGTAATTTATTTCAAAATACTGTCAGCAAATATGTCTGTATCAATACAGACAAGAAAAAAGATTCCCCCAGAAGTAGAGAGTTAAAGAAATCGCTATGACCACCCAGTTCCTGTTTCTCTGTTATGCTGTTGTTAGGTGCCTCCGTCTCGGTGCGTCACACATGCCAGCTGGGCACATCTTGAGGGAAAAATCTGCACCTCTGGTCTCTTAGTTGAGTCTCGTTTTAGGGGACACCGCTGGCGAGAGGGAGCTGGAGAGGAGGGATGCAATTGAAGGGGTGCTGGTGGGGTGTGTGTGTACTGGGAGAGGGTATTTGGGGGGTACTGGAGGGGACTGTTTGGAGCCGTCCAGCCCAGACACCCCCACCACCTTGCCTGCAGACCCAAGCCATGGGGCATCCCCTGGCCCAGTCACCCGCCACCCCTGCTTTCCCAGAGCCAGCCATGGTGCCAGACACCCCCATCCATCCCCGCCTGCCCGCCCTCCCTCCCAGGGATCCAGAGGGAGAAACAGCCTGATGCTGGTCAGACTGGGCTTGTATGGAGTTTTCTGCATGCCACCTCCTTACTTCAGGATGTGCTGAGAACTGCAGCTGCCGGGAACCCTCCAGCTCTCCCTTCCCTTCCCCCTGGCAGTATCCTCTATTTGTGAGCTGGGGAGGCAGGCACTGCTAGGTCCAGCGGCCCCTACTGGCGGCCAGCAGCTCTATAGCACCAATTCTCCAGGGGAAAATGTTCTGCAATGGAATTAATGTTCTGCACAAATTCTGCATTGCGTACTGTCACAGAATTCCCCCTGGAGTAAGAGTCGTAAATAATGAAAAGGACAGGACAGAGGTCTGGATCACTTGGTAAATGGTGCACAAGCTGCTAAACAATATGCATTTTAATATGGCTAAATGTAAATGTACACTATGACAGTGCACCCCATATTTTTCATAGTTGTATGATTATGATATTATGACATAATTATACATTTTATACAAGATGGGTCATGTAAGGTGTCATTGGAAAAGTTATGATTTGCTGAATATGCTCATTTGTATCCATGTATCATATCATTTTTGTATCTGAAGTTATGAATATTGACTATGTATCTGTATTTCACGTGTATGTCAAGTATCAGAGGGGTAGATGTGTTAGTTTGTATCCACAAAAACAACAAGGAGTCCGGTGGCACCTTAAAGACTAACAGATTTATTTGGGCGTAAGCTTTCGTGGGTAAAAAACCCACTTCTTCAGATGCATGGAGTGAAAATTACAGATGCAGGCATAAATATACTGACACATGAAGAGAAGGGAGTTACCTTACAAGTGGAGAACCAGTGTTGACAGGGCCAATTCAGTCAGGGTGAATGTGGGCCACTCCCAATAATTGATAAGGAGGTGTCAATACCAAGAGAGGGAAAATTGCTTTTGTAGTGAGCCAGTCCCTATTCAAGCCCTCTCTACGTAAAAGAATAAATGGACCCAAATCAGACATCAGGAATGGTAACATACAAAAGCCAGTAGGAGAACACTTCAGTCTCCCTGGACATTCTATAACAGATTTAAAAGTAGCCATACTTCTGTAAGCAGAGTCAGGATGAGCTCTACCCTGACATCTGGTGGTGAATTATGGCGAGTGTGGAAAAGAACTCCAGGGGCTGATCTGGTTTGCATAGGCACACCCACTCGCCTGGCATGAAACAACAGCAACTCAAAGTGGTTACTTTGGCTGGTGTGGGATCCCCAGTTTCTCTGTTATTGGGGCAGGAAGAATAAAGTTTTGTTACCCTGATTCTGTGAATCAAGGCCAGTGGAACTGTTGTATGACAGAAGGACTGAGTGAGTCCTTCACCATTACCTAAGTAGCACATGCTTGACAAGGGGCATGGGTTACAAAAGCCAGTGAAGGGAGAGAGGATGTGAACAGGTATTTATATCTGATGGTATGGGCCCTCTTTGAGGGTTTGAAACACCAATTGCACTACCTCCTCTCTCCACTGTTGAATGTCAGAGCTCACTTTGATTCCTTTAGGAGTCTAGTTACAGGCTGCTGAGCTGAATTCACTTTGGGCCAATGGTGCACTAGCACTGGGGCTACCCTACTATGAGCTGAAATTGCTAAGAGCTGAAATCACAAAAGAGCTAAAGTTATTAAGAGCTGAGATCACTGAGACTGTGTTAACTAGTGGGGGAGCCTGAAGCTATATTGCTAAGCGGCTGGCGGAGCGGCTAGCAGAGTAGAGCCTCACGGGACGGTTGGGGCTGAGCGACTCACAGGTCGGTGAGCAGGGCGGAGCGGCTGGAGAAGCAGCGAGCAGAGCGGAGCCTTGTGGGAGCGGCCCAAGGAACGGCTGAAGTGGAGCAGAGCTGAGCGGCTCACAGGTCGGTGAGCGATGGCGGGAGCGGCTCATGGGACAGCTGGTGGAGTGGAGTTGCTCATGGGGAAGGCTGCGGCGGAACCCCACGGAGAGGCAGCCGGTCGGCCTCCCGGATCACGTAAGGTGCCCCTTAACACCTTGCGTGCCTTCCCCCCCCCCCCCCCCCCGCTTGAACTCTGGGGCTGCACTGACCAGGGACAGAGACTTTGGGGGGGGGGTTGTTGGACTTTTGGGACTTTGGCGATCCTTGTGTTGCTGGACCCAAGAGACTTTGGGGTTGTTGGACTTTTGGGACTTTGGTGATTCTTGGGTTGCTGGTTTCAAGAACCAAAGGGAAAGGACACAGCCCAATTTGCTGGGGTGGGTTTTTTTGCTCATGAAGCCTGTTTCTGGTGTTTTTTCCAATTTAATGCTGATGATGTTTACCTCATGTTATTAAACACTTTCTGTTACACTCAGACTCCGTGCTTGCAAGAGGGGAAGTATTGCCTCTTAGAGGCGCCCAGGGGGGTGGTATGTAATTGTCCCAGGTCACTGGGTGTGGGCTCGAGCCGGTTTTGCATTGTATTATTGAAACGGAACCCCTAGATACAGAACCCGGCCCTTGTTGCTGCCAACTTAGATGGGCAGAAGGGTTACACTTCAACAAAAAAACCCTTCAAAAACAGACTTCAAAGAGAAACTGCAGAGCTACAATTCATTTGCAGATTTAACACCATTAATTTGGGCTCAAGGGGTACTGGCAAGTACCGCTAAATGACCCGGCTGACCTTTTCTTGGTGGGGTCATGTAGCGGAACTTGCCAGTACCCCTTAGTTAAGTCTGAGGTGGAGATGAATTGGGCACGTCCCAGTTTCTCCAACAGCTCATCTGTGCGTGGCATTGGATAGTTTTTCTGGGCTAGTTATGGCATTTAGTTTATGGTAGTCCACCCAAAAGCAGATTTCCCCATCTGGTTTGGGAACCAGAACCTCTGGAGAGGCACTCTCAAAGGGGCAGATTGTACCCATCTGTAATATGTCCTTGATCTCTCTCTTTATCACGGTTTTGGCTTGCGGAGCCATCCAGTAAGGTTGGGCTCTAATTGGGTGAGCATCACTTGTGTCAATGGAGTGGTATGCCCGTTCTGTCCATCCTGGGGTGGCTGAAAACATTGGCGCGAAGCGGGTACACAACTCCTGGATTTGCTGTCACTGTTTACGCCCAGGGATCATGGAAAGGCTCACCTCTTCCACACCACCGTTGCTTTTTGCGTCATAGTAGACTCCTTCGTCTCTCTCCTGGGCTGTAAACTGGGGAACCTTGATTTCTCAGGAATAAAAGGGCTTTAGAGAATTGCCATGGTATACTTTAGGTTTAGGGTAGGGTCTGGGAACGCTATGAGGTAACTAACAGCTCCCAGGTGCTCTCGGATCATAAATGGCCCCTCCCACGACGCTTCCATCTTATTGGCCTGGAGCGCTTTCAGGACCATGACTTGGTCACCTACTCTGAAGGAACGCTCTCTGGCATGTTTAGCATACCAGGCCTTTTGCTCTTGTTGAGCATTCTGTAGGTTTTCTTGAGCAAGTCTTTGAAGATGTTTTGCAGGTTGGCTATAAAGTCCAAAATGTTAGTTCCTGGAGAAGATGTAACCCCCTCCTGTTGCTGCTTCACCAACTGTAATGGCCCCTTAACTTTGTGGCCATAAACAAGTTCAAAGAGTAAAAATCCCAAACTGGGATGTGGTACAGCCCTGTAGGTAAAAGAGCAACTGCTGCAACACTAGGTCCCAATCATTGGAGTGCTCATTCACGAATGTACGTATCATGGCCCCCGAAGTCCCATTAAACTTCTCCACTAGGCCATTTGTTTGATGGTGGTAAGGGGTGGCAACCAAGTGGTTCAACCCATGAGCTTCCCAAAGACGTTGCATGGTCCCTGCCAGGAAGTTAGTTCCCAAATCCATAAGGATGTCGGAGGGCCAACCTACCCTGGCAAAAATGTCCTCCAATGCCTGGCTCATGCTTTTAGCCCTGGTGTTGCTTACAGCTACTGCTTCCGGCCATTGGGTGGCTACATCCATGAAAGTCAGTATGTACAGCTTTCCTCCTGGTGTCTTCTTAGGGACAGGACCCAGAATATCCACAGTTACACGCTGAAATGGAACCTCAGTGAGGGGGAGTGGCTGGAGAGGGGCCTTGACCTGATCTTGGGGCTTTCCCACTCTCTGGCACACCTCACAAAACTGGACATAGGTAGAAACATCCGTGCCCATCTCCTCCCAGTGGAATGACTTCCCCAAACGGTCCTTGATCCTGTTCACCCCAGCATGGCCTCTAGGGTGATTGTGGGCTAAGCTCAAGAGCTTTTCCCTATACTTAGTTGGAACTACCAACTGTCTCTGAGGATGCCAGTCCTCGTGCCCACCAGAAAGGGTCTTCTTGTATAAGAGTCCTCCTTCTATAACAATCCTGGACCTATTAGAAGAGCTGAGAGGTGGTGGGTCTCTCCATGCCACCGTCCAAGCTCCCTTGATTCTCTCATCTGCTTTCTGTTCTGCCTGGAACTGTTCCCTTGATACTGGAGACATCAGTTCCTCGTTGAGTTGTGGACTTGGGCTTGGTCCCACTGGAAGCGATGTAGGTGATGGAGTTCTTTCCGTTGACTGTGAACCACTCTCCGCTGTTGCACTAGGTGGTATTTCAGGCTCTGGATGAGGTGCAGGCTCTGTGGCACCCTTTAGTACTGGCTCCCCTGACTCTGGTAGGGTTGCAAGCACAGGCTTTGGTGCTGACCGCTCCACCAGTTTCAATTCTTGGGCTGGTTCTGGCTG
This sequence comes from Chrysemys picta bellii, assembly GCF_011386835.1. Lineage (NCBI taxonomy): Eukaryota > Metazoa > Chordata > Testudines > Emydidae > Chrysemys > Chrysemys picta. Next base: position 24,078,149 of record NC_088809.1, read on the forward strand.
GGTTTCAGGAACTGGATTTACAACTGCTGCCATAGACTCTGGTCTGGGGTCTGGTTTCAACACCTCTGGCTGGGTTCCTGGAACTGTGGTATCAGGGGACACAGACTGGGTCCTTGTAGGAGGCTCAGGAATGAAGTTAGGTCTGGAGTCCTGTTTAGCCTGGCTGTGGGTGACCATCCCCACCCTTTTTGTTAGCCTCACAAGATTGGTGAAGTCTTCTCCCAGCAGCATAGGAATAGGATAATCGTCCTGGACTGCAAAAGTCCATAGTCCAGACCAGCCCTTGTACTGGACAGGCAACTTGGCTGTAGGCAAGTTAAAAGAGTTGGCCTTAAAGGATAGCACCGTCACTTGAGCCTCTGGGTCGATGAATTTGGGGTCCACCAGGGATTGGTGGATAGCTGACACCTGTGCGCCAGTGTCTCTCCACGCAGTAATCTTCCTCCCGCCCACACTTACAGTTTCCCTTCTCTCTGGGGGTATTTGCAAGACATCTGGGCCTGAGGGCTCGTGGTGGGACTCCGGGATGATGAGTTGTAGTCGGTTGGTGCTCTTGGGGCAGTTGGCCTTCACATGCCCCAGCTCATTACATTTGAAGCATCACCCAGCTGATTGTCGGCTGGGGCGAGGCTGGTGGTTGGAGAGTGGAGTGGTGGGACAAGAGGGCATCTGTGGTCTCCCTGGCTGTGTGGAGGGCTCCTCCTTGCGAGGTGGGGCTTTGGGCTGACCCCAATGGTGGTGTGTCATCTCGGATTGCCCCTTCTGGTATCCGCTCCAACTGCTACTAGCTTTCTTCTTCTCCACCACCTGCACCCATTTGGTTCCAATCTCCCCCACCTCGATTACAGTTTGGGGCTTCCCATCTAGGATGTACCTTTCTATTTCCTCAGGAACACCCTCTAAGAATGCTCCATTTGCATTAGGAGAGACAGATCTTCCAGAGATGTAACACTTGCTCCTGATATCCAGGCATCCCAACTTTTTACAATGTGTAAGCATGTCGGGAAAATGCCACGTCTGGTTTCCACCTTAGGCTGTGAACAGGTGACGGGCATGCTCGGGCGTTAGCCCCATTCGAATTCTGGCCTTTTGTTTAAAAAGTTTGTACTTGTTTATGTGTTCTTTAGGCATTTCAGCTGCCACCTCTGCTAAGGGTCCACTGAGCTGCAGCCTCAGCTCCACCATTTATTGGTCTATAGGGGTGTTGTACCCAAGGCAGGCCCTTTTGAAATTTTCTGAGAAGGCCTCTATCATCGCCTATCTTGTATGTGGGGAATTTCTTGGAATGGGGAGCGGTACCTGGAGGAAGACTATTAGGGCTACCTGGCTGACCCAGCTTAGCTCTTTCCAGCTCTATGCACTTCAGCTCTGGCTCCACTTCTAAGTGCTTCTCCTCCATTTCCACTTCCAAGTGCTTTGCCTCTCTTGACTCCTCCGCTTCCAAGTGCTTCATCTGTAGGAAGAAATTCCTGTCTTCCACCATTAGAACTCGGTCTGGGTTAAGGACATCATCCCTCCATCTTGGCACCTGGATCTCGGGTTGGGGAGGGCTGACCATTCCCTCTGAGGAAATCTCCGGTCCCCGATCACCTCCCTGCATTTCTGTCATGGAGCTGGATGACTGGGCTTGACCTGGGTCTCTCTTCTCCGTGGCGTGCTGGTTTGGGAAGATTGGGAAGACTCTAGGGTTTCGGTGCCCAACCGAAACCTCATGCACAGGGCTGCCCTACTGTAGCCTAAGTATTTTGTTGCCACGAAGCTAGAAAAGAAAAAACAAAATAAACTGCTTGTTGGACTCCCTGGCTTTGCAGACTAATCTTTTGGCGTGCCTGTTCCCCCTCAGGCAGCAAAGAAAAGAAAGGAAAAAAAACCTCCCTGGCTTTCAAGCAGCCGAAAGGAAAAACGTGTCCTTTTAAAATCCTGAGGTCTGTGCTTTTGGTTCAAAATAATCCTACCGCTCTGTCACCATGTCAAGGCTGATTCTCCACTCTGGCACTAAGAGTGCAGAAGGTGGGGAACCGCAAGGATTCTAAAAATTAATACTTGCCACTCCCAAGGTTATAGCTTTTCTCTGACCTTGGCTTGGTAAACGCTGCCATCACCCAAGTGCAGAACCCCTTGTAGAGCCCAGGAAGGCGCACTTCGGAATTCCTTCCTGGGGGATACCCTCAAGCCCTTCAAACCTCCCCCCCTCCCCAGGGGGGAAAGGAAGGGGGAAGGAAATCAGGTGTTGCCACCAGCTAATTAAACAACGTCTGCACAAATCTTTTAAGACACAAAAATCCAATTCTGTTCTTAAAAAAGGTAAATTTTATTAATAGAAAGAAAATATATCTGGAAAGTCAGGCTATTGCTAGATTTTAAAAGAGCATCTACAAGGATTAAGCACCAAAAATAGCTTTCTCGAGGTCCAGCTTAAAGGTTACAAGCAAAACAAAGGCACCTGGGGTTAGCACAGAGGAATCCACAAGCCATAATGAAATAGAAGGGATAAACCTAATTGTGTCTTCCTAGACATTTCCTGATCTACTTACATATCTGGGGTTTTAAATGAATAGTTTCTGATTTTTTCAGACCTGGCCCAAGTTTCTTACAGCATAGCTGTTGCCTGTCTGCCTCTTCCCAGGAGAACAACCACAGACAAAGGGGAGTCTTTTTTCACTTTTAAGAAGTTCTAGCCTTCCCATTGGCTCTTTTGGCCAGGTGCCCACTCACTTCCTTTTACCTATGCCTAGCAGTGAGACTTTTTAACCCTTTACAGGTAGAGCAATTAGACAACAGCTACTAAGAGGGATTTTATAGCGACTGGCTGTCCATAAAAAGGAGCAACACCCCCCCCATTTATCACAAACGTGAAGAAAGACCAGTAACTGAACACATGCTATGGTTCAGGGCGGAGTTGAAAAACACAATGAACAGATTTAAAATGTTTATTAAAGCTAATGTTAAAAAAATTATATAATACATAGGTTGGGAAAAGTGTCTGTACATCTGGGTATAGTGCTTAGAAATCAGGGGTGGCCAACCTGTGGCTCTTCAGAAGTTAATAGTCAGCTCCTTGTGTAGGAACTGACTCCAGGGCTGGAGCTACAGGCGCCAACTTTCCAGTGTGCCGGGGGGTGCTCACTGCTCAACCCCTGGCTCCAGGGCCGGCTTTAGGAAGTGCGGGGCCCAATTCGAACATTTTCGGCAGGGCCCCGACAGGGATTACTTTAAAAAAAAAAAAAAACACGTAAAAAACACCTTTCATTTCTTCCATGTATTATTTACTTTCCATAACTATATAAATAATAAAATTATATATTACATACATTGCGTAATGTATGTGGATGCATGCTAAGCCTACCTAAAGTTATTGACACACACCCCGGGACCCCTGCCCCATCCACCCCCCTTCCCTATCCCCTGCCACCCCATCCAACCCTTCCTCTCATTCCTGATGGCCCACTGGGACCCCTGCCCCATCCAACCACCCCTTCTTTCTGTCCCCGACTGCCCCTGGAACCCCTGACTGCCCCCCACCGCCCAACCCAACCCCTGCTCCTTCCTGACTGCCCCCCCCAGGACCCTTGCCCCCATTCAATCCCCCTGTTCCCTGCCCTCTGACCGCCCCAACCCCTATCCACCCCCCCACAACCCTCTGAACTCCCCTGTCCTCTTCCAACACCTGCTCCCTGCCCCCTAACCGCGCTGCCTGGAGCCGCTCGGCCGGGTCTGGGTCTGGGCCGGGTCCGCTCGGCCCGGGTCTGGGCCTGGGGCCGGGTCTGGGCCAGGTCCGCTCGGTCTGGGCCTGGGCCGGAGCCGCTGGGCCAGGGCCAGGCCGGAGCCTCTCGGTCCGCGCTGGCGCCGGCGCCGGCGCCGCAGGGCCCGAGCTGAGCCAGGCCAGAGCCGCTCGGCCAGGTCCACGTCCGGGCTGGGGCCGTGGCCGTGCCCGGGGCCGCGGGGCCGGGCCGGCGCCACTTGGCTGGGGTTTGTACAGAAGTTACTTCAGAGGTGAAGCAGGATTGAAGACAACATGGAGGTGATGCAACTGCCTGCATTCTCTGCCACATGGCTTGTACATCCTTTGTCCCAAACACAAGCTCACAGCACATAGGCATGGAAACGTATTTGGAGTCCGCTGTCCATAGACATGTCCTGCTGACTCATAGGCATAGCCCATGGCTTCTTTCAATGGGTTCATTGTACAGCTGATTCTCCTTGATGGGCCATCAAGTAGGCTGGGTAGTGCTGATGCCAATCTGTCTGGGGGTGTGACCCAGATACACAGCACAAGTTTGAGATATCAATATACCACACATACTTATAACTCACAATGCAAAGATGATACATATAAACATGCTTATCATATTTAGCAAATCATATCTTTTCCACTGATACCTCACATGGCATATATAAGAGTTACTGCAATTTTGTAATATTGGTATCAATAATATAAATGATCATCCATATTCCATACAGCGTCACAGGCTGTTATAAAGAGGATGGTGATTAATTGTTCTCCATATCTACTGAAGGTAGGACAAGAAATCATGGGCTTAATGTGCAGCAAGGGAGATTTAGTTTATTAGATACTAGGAAAACGTTCTTAACTGTAAAGATAGTTCAGTATGGGACTAGGTTATCAACTAAGGTTGTGGAATCCCTGTCATTTGAGGCTTTTAAGAAAAGATTAGACAAACACCTTTCAGGCATGTTCTAGGTATACTAGACAGTGCTGGGGATGAACTAGATGATCCCTTGAGGTACCATCTAGCCCAGGGGTAGGCAACCTTTCAGAAGTGGTGTGCCAAGTCTTCATTTATTCACTTTAATTTAAGGTTTCACGTGCCGGTAATACATTTTAACGTTTTTTAGAAGGTCTCTCTCTATAAGTCTATATTATATAACTAAACTATTGTTGTATGTAAAGTAAACAAGGTTTTCAAAATGTTTAAGAAGCTTCATTTAAAATTAAATTAAAATGCTGATCTTATGCCACCAGCCTGCTCAGCCCGCTTCCAGCCTGGGGTTCTGTTCACCTAGGCCGGCAGCGGGCTGAGCGGGGCCTGCGACCGGGACGCTGGCTGGCAAGGAGCCAGCAGCCGGGATCCCAGACCTGGAGGAGGGAAGGGGGGTTCAGGGGTCAGGGCAGTGGGGAGGTTCAGGGCAGAAGGCTGGAGGTGTGGGGGGGGTCAGGGCAGAGGGCAGTGGGGGTGCTCAGGGCAGAGGGCTGGGGTGTGTGGCGGGTGCAGGGCAGAAGGCTGGGGGTGTGGGGGAGTTCAGGGATCAGGGCAGAGGGCTGGGGGTGTGTGGGGGTGCAGGGCAGAAGGCTGGGGGTAGGGGGGAGTTCAGGGGTCAGGGCAGAGGTCTGTGAGTGTGTGGGAGTGCAGGGCAGAAGGCTGGATGTGTGGGTGGGGTTCAGGGCAGAGGGCTGGGGTGGGTGGCTCGTGGGTGTGCTCCCGGCCCCCTGCCCTGAGCAGCTCACAGCAGGGGGCTGAAAAGAATATGCCCTGTTCCACCTCCTTCCCCAAGGCCCCGTCCCTACCTCTTCTCTGCCTCCTCTATGGAGTAGGGAGAACGCTGCCACTCCTCTCCCTCCCCCTCGCAAGGGCCATCAGCTGATCAGCGCAGGGAAGGAGACGAGATGGGGCAGGAAAGCACCACACTGGGGAAAGAAGCGGGGGAGGGGGGAAGCTTGGCTGCCGCAGGACCAAGCTTCTGCCTCCTGCCCCCGCAGGGGAGAGCGGGGGGGGGGGGCTGGGGGCCGGGACCCACACACACACACACCACTCTCCCCTGCGGGGGCAGGAGGCAGAAGCTTGGTCCTGCAGCAGCCAAGCTTTCCCCCCTCCCCCGCTTCTTCCCCCAGCGTGGTGCTTTCCTGTCCCTTCTCCTCCTCTCACCGGGCAGGCAGCAGCGTGCCACTCAAAATCGGCTTGCGTGCCGTGTTTGGCACGCATGCCGTAGGTTGCCAACCCCTGTTCTAGCCTTATATTTCTGTAATTCTGTGCCATCCAATATCACTAACGTGTACCCCAGAACTAAAGTGACTATAGGTCCCATTTTTATATGCTGTTCCACCCTTCAAATAGCTGCTTTCAAAAAGCCTTAAGTATCTGTTTTTGTTATAAATTAAAATGTTCATGTTTTCAGTAACTGTAAAGTGTTTGTTTCAGGTGTGTTTCTGCCCTGATATAAAATGCTCAACACATGCTTATCATCTAACAAGATTGAGTTTTGTGCCAACCATTGTTCAAGGCCACCATTTGTCGTAACATGTCAGGCAACAATATTGCAATGTAAGACTGATGGTTCAATGACCTTGTCTAGTCAGTGCAGAACTCCTCCTGTGGCCCCAAAGGAGGAAAAGATGGAGAGGGAGGAGGAGTTGGGGATCTGATGGTTCATCTCTCTGTCCTTTGTTTCCTGCTAGACTATGTTAATGTGCTCTGCATACCTAGAGCATACCAGCAGGGTTCACACAGGGTAGGTAAAGTGCAGCATGCAGCCAGCCTATGGCTTGGGTGGTGAATTGAATGCCCCAAACCTCACTGATAATCACTGCAGCTTGCTTCCTATGAGACCCTCCCTGCACAGTCTGCGGGGAAGAGAAGCCAGAGGAGGCAGCAGTGGCAGAGGGGGAGGATCATCCCAGGAAGGCGGTCCGGGCCCAGGACTTGTCAAGGTAATTAAAGGCCTTAGGAGGCATGAGGGTAACTTTCCTGGGGCAGATCCTCCCTTTCTCCCTTGGTGGTGGTGGGAGTTTGACAAAATATGTGTGTGGAGCGGGAGTGGGGAGGCGCAGACCAGGGAGCTCAGGACCCCTTTGGCCTGGAGAGAGGAGAGAGAGGTTCCAGTAACCTCTCCACTTATTTTCATAAACATCCCTAAAAGTCTCAGTGCAAGGTTGGCATCTATGCAGTAGCCTAGGAGTTAGGAAACCTGGGTTCTGTTCCCTGTTCTGCTACCGACTTCCTGTGTGATCTTGGGCAAGTCACTTGGCCTCTTTGGATCTCAGTTCCCCAGGTGTAAAATGGGCATAATGGTACTTACTAGCTCAAGAGTGTTGTGATGCTCAATACATTAAAGATTGTGAGGTATTCAGATACCATGGTGGTGGGAGCTATATAAGTACCTTATCAGAGGGGTAGCCGCGTTAGTCTGAATTCACAAAAACAACGAGGAGTCCGATGGCATCTTGAAGACTAACAGATTTATTTGGGCATAAGCTTTTGTGGGTAAAAAACCCACTTCTTCAGATCACAGAATCATAGAATATCAGGGTTGGAAGGGACCTCAGGAGGTCATCTAGTCCAACCCCCTGCTCAAAGCAGGACCAACCCCAACTTAAATCATCCCAGCCAGGGCTTCGTCAAGCCTGAGTTTAAAAACCTCTAAGGAAGGAGATTCCACCACCACCCTAGGTAACCCATTCCAGTGCTTCAACACCCTCCTAGTGAAAAAGATTTTCCTAATATCCAACCTAAACCTCCCCCATTCCCAGTTCCCTCAGCCTCTCCTCATAAGTCATGTGCTCCAGCCCCCTAATCATTTTTGTTGCCCTCCGCTGGACTCTTTCCAATTTTCCACATCCTTCTTGTAGTGTGGGGCCCAAAACTGGACACAGTACTCCAAATGAGGCCTCACCAATGCCGAATAGAGGGGAATGATCACATCCCTTGATCTTCTGGCAATGCTCCTACTTATATAGCCCAAAAAAGACCATTACCTTTTCCATAACTGGTGTTCTTCAAGATGTGTTGCTCATGTCTATTCCACAGTAGGTGTGCATGCTTGCCACGTGCACTGGTGCCGGAAGTTTTTCCCCTAGCAGTACCTGTAGGGGAGTGCCCCAGCGACCCCTGGAGTGGTTCCTCCATGGTGTGGTATAAGGGGTGCTGCGCGCTCCCCCCACCCTCAGTTTCTTCTTGCCAGACATAGTAACTCCAACTCAGGAACCAATCCATGCAACAAACCTCGATGCCAACTCTACCCACATATTTACACCAGCGACACCATCACAAGACCCAACCAGATCAGCCACAACATCACCAGTTCATTCATCTGAACGTCCACCAATGTAATATACGCCCTCATGTGCCAGCAATGCCCCTCTGCTATGTACATCGGCCAAATTGGACAATCCCCCCGTAAAAGGATAAATGGACATAAGTCAGATATTAGGAATGGCAATATACAAAAACCTGTAGGAGAACACTTCAACCTCCCTGGACACACACTAGCAGATTTAAAGGTAGCCATCCTGCAGCAAAAAAATTTCAGGACCAGACTCCAAAGAGAAACTGCTGAACTTCAGTTCATTTTGCAAATTTGATACCATCAGCTCAGGATTAAACAAAGACTGTGAATGGCTAGCCAACTACAAAAACACCTCCCTTGGTGTTCACATCTCAGCTGCTAGAAGAGGGCCTCATCCTCCCTGATTGAACTAACCTAAGACTTATTCTTGTCTGCATATTTATACCTGCCTCTAGAAATTTCCACCACATGCATCTGACGAAGTGGGTATTCACCCATGAAAGCTTATGCTCCAATATGTCTGTTAGTCTATAAGGTGCCACAGGACTCTTTGTTGCTTTGTAAATGTTGAAAAGATCACTTAAAACAGAACTTCTGGAGGCACAGTCCAAGGCTGTGAGGGTGGCAAGCTGAATGGGATTTTGGAGAGTACAGAGGAGGTAGTGGAGGAGTTGTTTGGTCATATTATGGGCTTCGCAGCCTGTATTATGTCAGGTTCTTTAGTTACCCACATGGTCTTTCTGGGGCCGGGGTGGTACCAGGTTCATGGCATTCCCATCCCAGCCATCTATTAAAAAAAAAAAACCAATAAAACGGTTACTCACCCTTTTTGTAACTGTTGTTCTGCGAGATGTGTTGCTCATATCTTTTCCATTTAGGTGTGCGCGTGCCACGTGCACGGCTGTCGGAAACTTTTCCCTAGCAGCTACCCATGGGGCTGGCTGTGGAGCCCCCTGGAGTGGCACCGATATGGCGCTCTATATACGACCCTGCTGGCCCAACTCCCGTTCAGTTCCTTCTTGCCAGCAACTCCGACAGAGGGGAAGGGGAGGAGGGAATGGAATAGATATGAGCAACACATCTCAAAGAACAACAGTTACAAAAAGGGTGAGTAACCGTTTTTTCTTCTTCGAGTGCTTGCTCATATCAATTCCAGTTAGGTGACTTCTAAGCCTTACCTCGGAGGTGGGGTTGGAGTCAAGGTGTCACTGACCGAAGTACCACTCTGCCGAAGGCTGCATCGTTCCGAGATTGGTGGACGATGGTGTAGTGTGACGTGAAAGTATGCACTGAAGACCATGTAGCAGCCCTGCAGATTTCCTGGAGAAGTATGTGGGCCAGGAAGGCCGTTGACGAGGCCTGTGCCCTCGTGGAGTGAGCCGTGATGGCAGGCGGAGGAACCTTCACCAAGTGTGGATACACACTGTAATCCAGGAGGAGATCTGCTGGGAAGAGACTGGCAACCCTTTCATCCGCTCTGACAAGGCAACAAACAACTGGGTTGTCTTGCGGAATGGCTTTGTGTGGTCAATATAGAAAGCAAGCGCCCTCCTGACGTCCAGCGAATGCAGCTGCTGTTCACGAGGGCTGGCATGCAGTTTTGGATAGAAAACTGGCAGAAAGATGTCCTGGTTAACATGGAAGCGGGACACCACTGTAGGAAGGAAGGCCGGGTGAGACCTAAGTTGCACCTTGTCCTTATGAAAGATAGTGTACGGAGGTTCAGACGTGAGGGCCCGCAGTTCAGACATGTGTCGTGCTGAGGTGATAGCCACCAGAAAAGGAGGTCCCATGAGGTGGGAGAGGACTAGGTTTAGGTCCCAGGCCAGAACAGGGGGCTTCATTGGGGGATGTATCTTTTCCAAACTGTTTAGGAAACGTCCCACGACGGGGCGCGTGAACACTGAGCGCCTGGAAACACTTGGGTGAAACGCTGAGATGGCCGCAAGGTGAACCTTGAGACAACCGAATGCCAGATGCTGGTCCTTCAGGTACAGAAGATAATACAAGATACAAGGAATGGAAGCCTGGAGTGGGAGCACCTGCCTTTGGGCACACCAGATAGAGAACCTTTTCCATTTCACTCTGTATGTGGCCCTAGTATACGGCTTGCGGCTCTCCAGAAGCACCCGCCTCACTGGGTCTGAACAGGCGAACTGTGCCTGGTTCAGCCACGGATCCTCAAGGCCACGAGGTGGAGCGATGGAAGGTCCGGGTGAAGGAGACGACCATAATTCTACGAGATGAGGTTGGGAGTGAGAGGTAGACGTACCGGTGACTGAACCGATAGGTCCATGAGGGTGGGGTACTAGCATGGTGAGGCCAAGCTGGGGCCACCAGTATGACGTCCGCTTTGTCCCTGCGGATCTTGAGAAGCACCTTGTAGATGAGTGGAAATGGCGGGAAGGCGTATAGCAGTTGACTGGACCATGGAATCATGAATGCATCTGCGATTGAGCCTGGATTGTGGCCCCTGAAGGAACAGAAGGTTGGCCACTTCCTGTTGGCCCGCGTGGTGAACAGATCGATTTGGGGAAACCCCCAGCTGCAGAAGATGGAGTGGATGATGCCCGGACGAATTGACCACTCGTGCGTGAGGAACCGTCTGCTCAAGCTGTCCGCCAGCATGTTCTGAACACCAGCAGGTATGAAGCCTGGAGAAGGATGAAGTGGGCTAGACAAAATTCCCACAGTAGGAGAGCTTCCTGACAGAGAGGAGACGATTGGGCTCTGCCTTACCTGTATATATAAAACATGGCCATGGTATTGTCCATCAGTACAGCTACGCAGTGGCCCTGCAAGCAGGACAGAAACACTTGGCAGGCAAGGCAGACTGCCCTGAGTTCTTTGATTTTGATATGCAAAGCCAGTTTCTCTACCTGCCACCAACCCTAAGCGATCCTGAGAGAGAGGCCCCCCGTAGAATTAACTTTTCTTCCAAACAAATCAAGGCATTTAGCATCTCTTGATTTGGATGCAGGGCCCTGCTGACCCTGCATCTCTTTCTCATTCACCGCCTCCACCATAAGGGATAACGGGGGAGGGTGGGTGAAGAGATACTCTTCCCTGTAGTGGGGACAAAGTATTTTCGTTCAAACCCTTTGGCCGTAGGGGGAATGGAGGCAGGCATTTGCCAAATAGTCTAGCATTAGACCGGATGGTTTTTAGCATGGGTAAGGCCACCTGAGAGGGCCCCTCTGGTGCCAGGATGTCCACCATGGGGTCCTCCTCCTCGATCACTCCTCCACCTGGAGGTTCATATTCAGGGCCACCCGTCGGATGAGTTCCTGCAGGGCCCTGTAATCCATGGGTTTTAGTCCAGATGTGGAGGTACCTGCCACTGACGAGGATGAAGCCACCAGCAGGACCGGTTCCATGATGGCCTTTTGATCCTCCGGGACCGGTTCCTCCCGAACACCGGGTGTAGCCTCCACCAGGGGTGGGGTTGGATCCAGGTTTTGTGATGGGTCCTGAGGTGGGCGGCTGAGGGTTGCCTCAAGGAAGCAAGACCCTGAATGGGATGGTGGCGGTACGCCGGGGGGGAGGGGCACCTTGGGTCTGATGGTACGCCCAAGGGGTCCAAAATTGCCACAGGGGCTGCCAATGGGGCGCTGAAGCATCCTTCCTAAGATTCCCCGGCCCTGATCTGGGTGCTCCTGATGCCCTGCCTGATCTGAAGGAGGGGGATCTCGAGTGTGATGGCCAAGGGGGAGCGGTGCGAGACTGCACCAGGGAGGCCTCCTCCTCCTCCAATGGATAGGATGGGTGCCGAGAAGGGTAGTGAGGTTCGGACAGTGACCAGTGGCGTGATGCAGGGCGGTGCTGCTGTGGGGAGCGATGGCAAGATGTGGAGCAGTGCCGGGAGGTCGACGTGGAGCTTCACCTTGGTGGGGAGCAATGCCGCAATCGAGACGGGTGCCAAAGTGGGGACCGGTGCCTGGAGCGGGATCGGGAGCGGTGCCGCAAGCGGGACCAATGCCACGCCGGGTAGCAGTGTCGAGATGGGGTCTGGTGCCGCAATGTAGAGCAATACCATTGCATAGAGCGGTGCAGGTCCGTCGAATGACGACGGGAAAGTGCAGGCCGAGGTCGATGCTGCGAGCGGTGCCGTGAGGTCACAGAGCGGGACCTGGAGCACGACCTATCCACCAATGACCATCTTGAGCGGGAACGGCTCCAAGGGTCAGGGCTGCGAGACCGGTGCCGCGAGTCAGACTAGCAATACAGGGACTCAGAGCAGCGCTGGGACTCAGAGCGGTGCAGAGATACTGGTTGGGGGGCAGACGGTCTGAACATGGCTGGCTTGCCTCTGGACGGTGCCAGACCTTGAAGTAGTGGAGGTCTTGAGATTGGAGACTTGGGCACCATCATCTCAATGAGCCCCCTAGCGGTCTTGAAAGTGTCTGGCATGGAAGGCAACGTGACCTCCCGCATCTGCAGCCGCGGTGAGTCCAGGAGCGTGGGCTTTCCTGGGGAGACGGGGGCCCGCGAGGGTTGAGTTCATCCTGAGGGTCTATCGGCCGTAGGCCCTTGTTCCGCACCATCCCCTGCCGGGGGTGCAGTGTCCGTGACAGGCCATAGGGGAGACTTGCACTTAGCCTGCTTCTTGTGGGTAGCTGGTGAGTGGGAGTGGTGCTGAGGGGAACGCTTCTGGGGCCCGGGAGACTGCCAGTCCCTGGGTAGGTGGGCCGAGTCCTTTTTCAGTACCGCGGACAGCACCGCTGGAGGAGAGCTCTGCAATGAGGCTCTCGGGACCGGGTTCTGCTGCGGACGGAGGGCAGACTCCATGAGTTGTTTTAATCGAATGTCCCTCTCTTTTCTGGTGCGAAGCTTGAAGGCCTTGCAGATCATGCACTTGTCCGACTGATGGGCTTCTCCCAGACACCGGAGGCAGGAGTTATGGGGGTCGCCCGTGGGCATAGGTTTGGCACAGGAGCTACAGGGTTTGAAGCCCTGGGATGCCATGCTCCATCGCCCCGTGGGGCACTCGTTGGAGGGGAAATCTCCCCAACCGCTAAAGACTACAATTAACACTAAGAGAGGACTATTAACTAACAATGGGTAACTATAAACAAAGATCAGCAGAAGAGCTAGGGATTAGTGGGACACCTGTGAGCAAGAGACCACTGTTCCAACAACCGTCACAGGCGGTAAGAAGGAACTGAATGGGGGTCGGGCTGGCAGGGTAGTATATAGAGTGCCATACCGGCACCACTCCAGGGGGCTCCATAGCCGGCCTGACAGGTAGCTGCTAGGGAAAAGTTTCCAACTCTGCACGCACACTCCTAACTGGAATTGATATGAGCAAGCACTTGAAGAAGAACTCACCATAAGCACCTCAAGCTAGAGCCAGAAAGCCACATAAGTGCACAATTGACACTTTGGGTGCTGACATTTAGGTACTACTGAGAGCCTCAAAACCCCTGCACCACTGTTGCCTAACTCTGTAGCCGCCTAAGTCCTATCACCCCTGAACTGCTCAGTGCCCTCACTCACATCTAAGCCCCGGTGGAATTGTCCAACTACGCATTCCCCCACTGATCTTGCCTGATCTGATAGACATGCTCTGATCATGCCTCTCAGATTGGGTGTCACACACGAGATTGGGAGAGTGTGCGTCCTAGAATAGCATATAACCCAGTGCTTTGAGGCACTCAGCTAGGATGTGAGTGACCCTTTTTCAAATCCTCACTGACTGATATGGAGCAGGAACTTGAAACCCAGGTTTCCCACATCCCAGTTGAGCCCTAACCCCTGGGATGTATGGAGGTGGGTATATCTCTTTGTCACCTGTGAAAGCTGTTCCACTTTGTCTAAATAACTAAATATTCAGAGGGCTAGTGAGGCATGGACTCTGTAGCTCCAGAGCTAGGGCATACACCTGGCAAGTAGTAGACCTAAGTTCAAGTCCCTGCTCCAGAGTAGGGATTTAAAATCATTCTCCCAGATGAATGCTCTAACCCAGGGGTGGGCAATAATTTTCACAGGGGGGCTACTCCATGAATTTTGGTAAGTCGTCACAGGCCACACATTTCTACTATATTAATGGAGGGGATGTGGGCTCTGGGAGGGAGTTTGGTGCAGGAGGGGGCTCCGGGCTGATGCAGAGTGTTGGGGTGCAGGAGAGGGTGTGGGGTCTGGGAAGACATTTGGTGCAGGAGGGGGCTCTGGGGTGGGGCAGGAGGGGGTGCAGAGTCTGGGAGGGAGTTTGGGTGCAGGGGGGGTTCTGGTGCAGGAAGAGGTGCAAGGTGCAGGCTCTGGCTGGGAGGCGCTTATCACAGGTGGCTGCTGGCCGGCAGCGCAGCAGGGCTCAGGCAGGCTGCCTGCATGCTGTGGCCTTACGCCGCTCCCGGAAGCGGCTGGCACGTTTCTGCACAGCCCTTGGGGGAAGGGGGACAGCAGGAGAGGGGATCCTGTATGCGGGGCAGAGGAGGCTGGCCAGAAATGTTCGATGGGCCAGATGTGGGTGTGTCTGCCCCTGTGAGAAAGGGCTGACCTGACTTAGGCACCTAAACCCAGGAGAGGGTGGATCCTGACTGGAGAGAGGGGCTCCTCTCATCAGCATTTCCTACTAGCTACCTTAGGCTGCTTCCTGCTCATCTTATTGGCTTGTGATAATCCAGTTCTTAGGTACCTAACTCTCCACTGCACTGTATAGGGAGCCTGGGCTGTGAATTCCATTGGGCAGCAGGGCCCTAAGTCACGTTTTGCAAAGCCTAAGGCTCAGATCCTCCAATGAACTTAGGCATTGTGATGCTCAGTGTCAACACCTAACCCCTGGAATCCACAAAGCCAAAATTAGGTACCTAGGCTCCCTAGACAGTGCATGGGGGGGGGGGGGAAGAGAGGCAGCTGAGGAAGGGATCCACAAAAGCCAGCCTACTAGGTGGGAAGCTCACCCATGGGAGAAGCTCACCCATGGGAGATGCTGCCAAGAGGGCTGTGTCCTAAGCCCCACTCCTCACAGTTCAGTTCAGGTTGCCAAGAAGCACCAATCTCTGATTGAGCCCAGCATCCAGGATCCTCTCTCCCGGTGTCAGGCAGATGAGGTGTCTCTTCTTGAGAGAATAGCTTAGGCATTTGTTTAACTGCACCCAATGGCTGAGGAAGGGGAGATGAGCCCTTGAGCCAGTGGTTAGGTACCCCACTTCCATTGCCCCCTCTGCCTGATGAGTGCCCTAACCCCAGACTGTAGAGTCAGTCTCATTCTCTCTCCGGCCCAATTATTATTTAATACCAAGTAGAACAGCTTCAACAAAAACAATGGAGACACCCCACATCAGACTGTCCCATAGTCCAGTGGCTCGGAGTCCCCAACTCAGAGTGATGTCTAATGCTGTTTGCAATGTCATGAGAGGCTAGCCAGGAGAGTGTGAAACCACTCTTTTGTTACAGAGATGCCGGAAGCTCCTGCCGGCCAGGCTCTTTTGTGTGTTAAAAAGAAAGGAAATTGACACTGAAAATTTTGTTATAATAGTGCTAAATTGCTGCTACCCTACAGGGCCTCTGCTGCACATACCCTCCAGGAATATGATATATGAAGAGGTCTTGTTAGAAAGCATGATAAACGTTTAATATTGTGCTAGTTAAAACACAAGTTTTCCCTCAGTACAGAGGTCTATCATATTTGAAAACGTTACAGTTAATCATGTCATGCTAACATGTTTCAAACATGAGTGTCCTTGTCAGCATTAAGGGCACAATCCTCTTTAACATAGTGCTACTTTATAGATTGTAAGGCCACGAGTGACCATTCTGATCCTCGGAGTCTAGTCTCACCTCCTGCATAACGAAGGCCATAGTTTTTTCTTTCAGTGAGTCCTGTATCCATCCCATAACACCAGCTTAACCAGAAGTTATCTGTAAAAGAGCAATCCAGTCAAAGTTTAAAGACTCCAAGTGATGGAGAATCCACCACATCTCTAGCTCAGTTGTTCCAATGATTCATTTACAAATTGTACCTTATTTTTAGATTGAATTTGTCTAACTTTAGCTTCTAGCCCTTGGACCTTGTTCTGCCTTTGTCTGCTAGATTAAAAAGCTCTCCCCACTATCCACATCTTCTTGTGTAGTTACTTACCAGCCATGATCAAGTCACTTACCTAACTCTTTCATAAACTAAATAGATTGTGCTTCTTCAGTCTCTCACATAACACAGATTTTCCAGACTTCAAATCCTTGTAGCTCAGTTCTTGCCACAGTAGCCATAGATTGGCAGAATTTGATTTTTTGTTGTTGAAATTTCAATATAGATTTTATTATTTTAATTTTGACAGTTGTGGGAAATTAAGAGTGGGTAAGGTTGGGCTTTGGATACCACTGACAGCAGGGCTCCCTGCGTGGCCATGGGGTCCAAGACACCTGGACACAAGGTGCAGCGGAGGCTGTGGTCCTGGCCCAGCAGAGCAGACACCCCCAGTCAATGCTGCAAGGATGAGCCTCTGGCCGTGGGGAAAGCCACCCCACAGCCAAGCAGTTTCTGCTCAGGGATACCCCCTGCACTCTGGCTGCTGAGTGAGTGAGCTAGACCTTGACAGCAGGGCTGCAGAGGACTCTCTGTGTGGACACAGGGCCAGATCGGATTTTCTCTGTCACACTGAAAGCTGATGGTCAATTGGTTTCCACCATCACCCTTATGTTCCTTTCACAGTCTCTGCTATCCAAAATGCAGTCCCCTCGCATGTGATTCCATTCTTGATTCCTAGGCTTGGTCTACACTACCCCCCTAATTCGAACTAAGGTACGCAACTTCAGCTACGTGAATAACGTAGCTGAAGTCGAAGTACCTTAGTTCGAACTTACCTTGGTCCACACTCGGCAGGCAGGCTCCCCCGTCGACTCCGCGGTACTCCTCTCGCCGAGCTGGAGTACCGCAGTCGACGGCGAACACTTCCGGGTTCGACTTATCGCGTCCAGACTAGACGCGATAAGTCGAACCCAGAAGTTCGATTTCCAGCCGTCGAACTAGCGGGTAAGTGTAGCCAAGGCCCTAGATGAACGACACTCTATTTAGCTGCATTAAAATGTTTGTTCTTCAAGGGAGCCCAGCATACCAAACAATCCGGACTGTGCTTTGTAACAGCCCTATCCTTAAAGTTGTTTACCACTCCACCAATGTTTGTGTCTGCTGCAAACTTTACCAATAATGGCTTTTTCCTCCCATGTCATTGATAAGATATTGCATAGCATTTGGCCAAGAACAGATCCCTACATGACCCCACTAGAAAGACCCCAACTGAGTAATGATTCCCCATGTACAATTAGTTTTTGAGATCATCTAGCTACTTTTTAATCCATTTCATATCTGCTACATTGATTTTGTGTAATGCTAATTTTGCTCAGAATATTGTGCAGTACTAAGTCAAATGCCTTAGAGAAGTTTAAGTGCATTATGTCAACACTGTTACCTTTGTCAATCAAATTTGCAATCTCAAAAAAAAATCAGGTTTGTTTGGCACAATCTGTTTTTCATAAAAGCATATTGACTGGCATTATTTATGCTGCCATCCTTTAATTCTTTGCTGATTGTATCCCATTTCAGCCTTTCCATGATTCTGCCTGGTATCAGTGTCTGTCCTATAGTTACCCAGGTCATCCTATCAGTACCACCTGAGCTTTTTTCCAGATCTCTTTTTTGCTTACTGAAATATGGCAACCCTAGCAGAGACAGAGACAGTGGCCGGGCCGGGGGAGAGGGGAATGGTGGGCTTCACCCCGTCTTCAGAGACTGGGCCCCCCCCCCCCATGCTGAGCCCCTTTGAACATCCAGCCATGTCCTGCGGAGCCTACCTGGGAGCTGAGCTCTTCTGAAAATCTGGCCCAGTAGTTGAGCCCTCTGAAAACTCTGGCCTGTTACTAAGGGTAACATTTTCAAGAGTGGCTAAGTCACTTAAGTGCCTAAATCCCAGTGATTTCTAGTGGGATTTAGGCACTTGTGAAACTGTCTCCTGGTCTCATGTCCAGCGGTTTCTGTCCCCTGCAGGGTTCCAGTCCAGCTCTCTCCTGCTTCTGTCTGTGCTGTCCATGATGGCGTTCCTTTGCGTAGCCCCCGTGCAGGGCAACGGGGCCCTGGACCACAAGAAGGTCGAGAGGGGTGAGTAGAGAACCCGTCGGAGAGCTTCTATCATCTGCCATATCCGAGATCAGGGCATCGTGGGTCTGATTCTGCTCCTCTCCCCCATGCCGGGGTCACCCCTAGATCCACTTATCCACTGAATGCACCTTCCAGCCCCCCCGCCAGCGCTGGGCCCAAAGAAACGCTGAGTTCTCCGAAGGGATCGCAAGGCCGGCCTGCGCTAGTGAGCCCACTACTCCCATTCGCAGGCCTCCAGCACCTGGGAATGGGCCAGCCGGGGTGGGGGAGGTGCTGCTCGACTGGCTGTTTGCTTTACACAGCTTCGTTATCCCTTTCTCCGGTAACGGCTGCCAAGCCGCCGGCAGTGACTGAAGAGTGCTGGTGCCAACCGCAGGGCAGCGTGTGGGAACCAGGCACCCCCCCCCAAATTGGCTGGGAGTTCTACCCTCCAATCTCACCAACTCCTATACTAGGGCTAGCCCCGGCTAACAGCTGGGGATCTCTCGCTCATGCCTAGAAGCCTTGCCCCCAGAGTCCAGGCAGCAGGGAGAGCCAGTTCCTCCTTGTCAGGGGTTTTCATTCCCTTCTCCCCACACCTCCAGCGGCTCTGGGAGCTGCTCAGGGGCTTGCCCAGGCAGGCCAGGGGCTGAGCCAGCTCCAGAGGTGGCCCTGAGCCCCTGCCCCCTGCAGTACTCAGCAGTTCCTCCCCCTTGGCTCAGCTATGGGGGAGGGGCACACAGGGGGATTGTCTGGGGGGTAGGAGAGCTGGGGGGCTCAGGCTCGAGGGAGGACCCTGGGGAGGGGAGGGGCAGTATAACCACAGTGCTCTCATTCTACCAGGATAGTTCGGGACAATTTCCACCCCAAAGACAAGCCCCTCGATAGGATGTCTGGAATTTTCAAAGGCACCACAGGGAGTTGGGTGCCTAAATCCCACTGAATTCCAATCACAGTCGGGTATCAAACTCCCTTAGGCTCTTTGAAAACTCCCATTTAAATTGGGTTTCAAAATTAACATTCGCTGAGATGGATCTGGCAGCGTCTCCCCCACCCTCCCCAAACGATTTCTTCAGCAGTACGGACTCAGGAAGGATACAGAGCCTTGGTTTACACTTGATTCATCTCTTCAAGGTTTCTTCAAAACCAGCAGAGCAAGAAACTATTCTTATTTTATTTTATTGGTAAAATGAAAGTGTAAGATCTGGAGCGGGATTCTGTGGCCAGGAATGGCCCGGGCGGATTCTGTGGCTGTAGTATTGTGAAATACACAGGACCTGCCTCTAAAACCCAGCCTCCAGTTACCCCAGGCTGATTTGATTGAGCTAGCTAGCGCGCGCTCTCTCTCTCTCCCTCCCCACCCCCTCCGCCCCCTTACCCTGATGTTCGTGGCATTTCAGGGTTCCCCAAAGACTGCAGCAACATTCCCAGGGACAGCCCCAGCGGGGTCCATGTCATCCAGCCGGCAGGCTCTCCCCCTCGAGTGGTGTGGTGTGGTGTGACATGGACACCGAAGGCAAAGGCTGGACCGTTGTCCAGAGAAATTCTTACAACACAGAGATCACCTGGAAGGAGTCCTGGAGCACCTACAAGTACGGCTTTGGGAACGTGCAGCAGGATTACTGGCTGGGCAACGAGTACCTGTCCCTGCTCACGCGGCAGAACATCTACAAGGTCCGCTTTGTCGTGGAGGACAAATCCAACAACACCCGCTACGCAGAGTACGACATCTTCAGTGTTGAGGATGAGTCGAGCGGGTACCCGCTGAGGCTGGGCAGGTACTCTGGGGACGGCGAGGACTATCTCACCACCTACCACTCCGGCCTGGGGGGCATACACGACAACATGAAGTTCAGCACGACTGACAAGGATCAGGACCAGGCCAGTGGGAATTGCGCAAGTAGCTATGGAGGCTGGTGGTACGACAAGTGTCAGAACGTCCTGCTCAATGGGAAAGGCTACATCTACTGGGCAGGGTTCTGTAAGAGTGGGGAGTGCAAGTCTTCCCTCATCCTGGTTAAGCCAACAGACGTGTGCTGGGTCCGGCAGGAGGAGCCCATCCTCCTTGGGAGCCGGCGCCGCTGAGAAGGGGAGACAATATTAGATCAGACACGGCGCGCCATCCCCCACCTAATCAGTGCAGTCCCTGCAATGCCTCCATTCTGCTCACCCTCTTCCCTGTTGGCTTCTGCACGGTAAATCCCCTGGAATAAATGCTGAGAGCCGACCCCGCCGGTGCGTTCGAATGACACGAAGAGTGTGATTGGTGTGTATAACTGGAGCCCCGCTTCCACTCTGCCTCGCTGGAAGCCATGTCACTCACTACGACTTTAGACCCACATTAACCTCTGCTTGTCCCAGCCCTGCCACTGCCCCTCGGCATTAGTGATCAATGAATCATGACACTGGATTTCTAGCAACTGTCATTGAGCATTTAAATGGGGGATGACTCAGGCATTTACATCTGAATCCTGCATGTGTTAGCAGTGGTGAGTTTGGGTTCAAAAACCTGGCCTCTGTGTTTTTAATAAATATGGTTATTACATGAGAAAACATTGCAACTGTAATTAGTTGCTGATAAACCACTGAGATTAGATAGATGTGCAACGAAACCACACAATAAAGATATTGGTGTCCCTCTTCAACCCAAGGGGCTAGTCAAAGTTTGGGGCCCTGGGGATGTTCCAGTGAGGAGCAGAAATTGGCAGTGGAGTCTGGTAATTTTTTGATGTCTTGTTTATTGACAAGGAACATACAGAGTCCTGCTTCTCCAAACACAGCAGGAACCAACAGCAGGGATTAGCCTCCCTGCTCTCAGCTCCAAGCCTCTTTAGCCAGCACCTGGCCCAAAAGCTCTCTATGCTCCTCCCAAGATCACACCATGCTGACAGGCTCTGCTCGGCTTTCCTGCTCTGCCTCCGTGTCCTGGCTGCACTGCCCGGCTTGTCTCTTTCACACACGCACCAGCTCAGAACGACACTCGGTGGCATCCTCTGCCCACCTGGGGCTAGTTTCTGGGCACACGTCATCATGGCTTGTTTTACACAAGGCCCCCTTATCTATTGCTTCCAGCTGTCTTAAATGAAGAGTGCATCCTCACAGCTGTGTCAATGAGATTTTAACTCCACCCATAACATGGTATAATCCAGCTCCTAGCAGTGTATTTATCTGTCAGGCTGACGTCCTCTGAGCATCTCTGAGCATTTCCTGCCTGTTTGGCTTCAGTCACTTCAATCAAAGTTCATTGTGAGCAGATGCTGAACACCATTAATGCTAACAGCCAGGGGTAGGAGCACCCCCCCCCCCGAACACGGAAAGAACAGGTTAAGAACAAGTCAGCTGGGCCTGATGAAGTTCATCCTCGGGCAGGGCTCCCAAATCGTGGGCTGTGAAGGGGTGTTGCCCCCCCCCAAAACTGCATCTTTCCAGTCCCCTCCTGACCATGGCCCTTCAGTGCATCCCCAGGACACAAGGCCCTGTCTAATTGGCCTTCCTGACAGAGCCTGCATGGAGAGCGTGCGTACGGGGGAGTTTGGGGGGCAGGTTTGGAAAGAGGGATGTTTTCAGGGGGAGGGAAGCTGGGAGCCGCTGAGGTGCAGCTGGAAGGTTTCCTCCTCCCTCCTCAGCATCTGGGGTGCAGACAGGGGGGAGGGGGTTGCTATTTTGCAGTTGGGAGTATCAGGGACCCCCCCCCCGTGCACTAAGCTGTCCCCTCCATCTCGGTTGCTGGTGGTGAGGTGGGGGTGTGCTGTTTTGCAGTGGGGGAGCGGGGGATCCCCCTGCCCAGGGCACTGACCTCTCCCCTTCCCGCCTCCCATCTCCGCTGTCCGTGCTGGGAGCCACCCCCACCCCCCACTCTGCCCATTGCAGGCTGCGCTTGGTGCCCTCCCCAGCCAGCCATCCCTCGCCAGGCTGGAGCATGACGCTGCAAGCGGGGACATCCTCAGCCTGTCCCGGGCAGCCAGCTCGCTCAGCCGTTTTGCTGACTGGGGGCTCCCTGCCAAACCCAGGGTTCCCCTGCACCATTCCCCCCAACTTGGGGTCCCACCCACACCCCAACTCCCCCCTGAACATGGCTACCCCTCCCCTTCCAAAACAACCTGAACTCTTCATACGCCACAGCCCACCCCCGCCCCTCCCCATGAGCCACCTGGCAGCAGTGCCCTCCATCGGACCAAACTGCTCTCCATGTCGCCCTCCCACCCCCACACCCCAGGGCCAGGCTGGCGCTCTCTGGGGCTGGACCCCGTCTGTGACTGGGGTTTCAGCACTCCTGCTTCACAGATGTATACAGAGCACTGTATAACCAGAGTTGTCATAACTATAAAGGGAAGGGTAACAGCTCTGCTGTGTACAGTACTATAAAATCCCTCCTGGCCAGAGACTCCAAAATCCTTTTCCCTGTAAAGGGTTAAGAAGCTCGGATAACCTGGCTGACACCTGACCCAAAGGACCAATAAGGGGACAAGATACTTTCAAATCTTGGTGGGGGGAAGGCTTTTGTTTGTGAAGTCATTTGCTCTTGGGACTGAGAGGGACCAGACATCAATCCAGGTTCTCCACATCTTTCTGAACAAGTCTCTCATATTTCAGACTTGTAAGTAAACAGCCAGGCAAGGCGTGTTAGTTTTTACTTTGTTTCCTCAACATGTAAATGTACCTTTTACTAGAGTGTTTACCTCTGTTTGCTGTACTTTGAACCTGAGGCTAGAGGGGGGTCCTCTGGGCTCTTTAAGTTTGATTACCCTATAAAGTTATTTTCCATCCTGATTTTACAGAGATGTTGTTTTTTACCTTTTTTCTTTAATTAAAAGCCTTCTTTTTAAGAACCTGATTGATTTCTCCTTGTTTTAAGATCCAAGGGGTTTGGATCTTGATCCACCAGGAGTTGGTGGGAGGAAGGAGGGGAATGGTTAATTTCTCCTTGTTTTTAGATCCAAGGGGGTTGGATCTGTATTCACCAGGGAATTGGTGAAAGGTTTCTCAAGGCTTCCCAGGGAAGGGAATCCACTTGGGAATGGTGGCAGTGGACCAGATCTAAGCTGGTAGTTAAGCTTAGCAGTTTTCATGCAGGCCCCCACATTTGTACCCTAAAGTTCAGAGTGGGGAAGCAGCCTTGACAAGAGTCTAGTGACTCTCTCACCCTGGGCTCTCCCCAGTATAGACTCTTGTTCACACTAGTCGAATGATGTTCAAATACTGAGAAGGAGCAGGGAAGAGGCACAGAAATGACTTGTGGCCTGGCCAGCACACCTTCGAGCAGGCAACCCGAGGGGCTGCAGCTAGTCAGCTTGACGAAGCAGTTGCGAGGTCTGTCATTAAGGTCTATAGTCACCCAGCAGGAGGAGGTAGCTGCATTTCAGGTTTTTGCTCTAGCAGACAAAGGTGTAAGGAGAGCTGGCAAAGCTGATGTTAGAAACATTGACACTGGAAATCCATGTAAGTGTAGAAGAGTGACGGAACCAATCGTGCGGGGACGTGGGAATTCACTCTCACCTGGCCTCTGGGGATGGAGGCAGCACGTGGCTGGCACTTCTCGCTCCTGCCGTACGAGGGGCAGGTGCTGCTACCGACTGCTCCCCCTAACCCCGCCCTGCTGCGCTCTGGGGATGCTGCCCTGCTGTGGAGCTCTCAGGTGTCTTGAACTGGAATTTGTTTGGAGAGAAACTGTTAAGAAGCCTTATCAGCCCCGAGCAGAGAGTACCTGGGAGCCTGCCTGGGTCGGGCGGGTCTGATACAGCCTCCCCCCAGATAAGGCACTTCCCTGGACCTGCCACCCATTGGAATCTGGAACGATTCCCTCCGAGGTAACACCCGGGGCAGCCAGGGCAGGGCAGGGCACGGCCTGCTCCCCTGGAGCGTTAGGGCTTTCAGGAGTCAGAGGTGTCATCAGAGCAGGTTGTACGTTAAAGCAGCGAAGGCAGTTGGGGGGCAGAGGAATTGGGTGCTTTGCCATTGCACTTGATCAGCTCAATTTGAAAATTCTTTCAAAGGAAATCCAGATGTATACATCTGACTGGGGTACATGTACACACATACACACGCACACTCACGTGCACACACTCATGTGCACATACACGTACACACATACGCACATGTACACATACATATATATACAGACGTACACATACACGCACAAACGCTGTCCCTGGAGCGCCCCAGGATGCGACTGACGGGGTGGCTGGCTATTATGGAGGCAGATGGGGGTTGGGAGAAAATAATCAAGAAGAACTTTTGCTGAAAATGCAAACCTAAGCTGGAAATCTGTGCAGCGCTGGGCTCAGCGAAAATGATCTTTTGAGCTGATCTTATTAACTGTGGTCCTGTACTTCCTGGTTTGCGTCGGACCCAGGCAGGAGACTGGGCTGCTCTCAGCTGTAGAAGCCATTGGAATGAGCCAGGTTGGAATGAGCCAGGCCCTCAGAGCCTTCTGCCACCAATCACCCCAGCAGTCACTGATCCACACCAAACCACGTCCTTCCAGTCAGGCAGTTTCATATGCACATGTCAAACCCTTGGTTTGCCACTCAGACACCACGGTGATGGGCACAGTAAGGACTGAGAGACGCTAAACAGGCAGGGAAGGAAATAGTGGCCCTGGCTACAGGTGTGTGTGTGGTGCAAACGGATGAACACCAGTTGCTGGCTGAAGGCACAACCTTAATACCCGCATCTCCTGTCTGTCAGCTATCGTTCGCTTGGCAGCCTGAGCTCCGATTTCTAACGCAGCGTTTTGCTCTGGCCTATTGTGGTTCTCATGTCCGGGGGCACCTTGACCCCTGGTATCAGGAGCGGTGCTAAGGAGGCTGCTTTTCAAAGGTCCTTAAGTAGGGTTGTCAACTTTCTACTTGCACAAAACCAAACGCCCTTGACCCAACCCCTTTCAGCCCCTTCCCCAAGGCCCCACCCCCACTCACTCCAGCCCAGCCCACCTCCCTCAGTCGCTTGCTCTCATACTCTCACTCACTTTCACTGGGCTGGAGCTGGGGGTTGGAGTGCAGGGAGGGGGTGAGGGCTCTGGTGGGGATGCGGGCTCTGGGATTGGGCTGGAGATTAGGGGTTTGGGGTGCCAGAGGGGGATCCGGGCTGGGGCAGAGGGTTGGGGTGCGGACTCTGGGAGGGAGTTTGGGTGTGGGAGGGGGCTCAGGGCTGGGGTAGGGGATTGGGGTGTGGGTGGGAGAGTGGGGTCTGGGAGGGATTAGGGTACAGGAGGGGGTTCCGACCTGGGGCAGGGGGTTGGGGTGCCGGGTGTGAGGTCTGGGAGGGATTAGGGTACAGGAGGGGGTTCCGACCTGGGGCAAGGGGTTGGGGTGCCGGGTGTGAGGTCTGGGAGGGAATTTGGGTGTGGGAGGGGGTTCCGACCTGGGGCAGGGGGTTGGGGTGCCGGGTGTGAGGTCTGGGAGGGAATTTGGGTGTGGGAGGGGGTTCCGACCTGGGGCAGGGTTTCTGGGCGCGAGCTCCGGCCAGGCGGCGCTTACCTCAGCCGGCTCCTGGTCAATGGCACACCGGTGCTAATGCAGGCTCCTGACCCTTGGTCTCCCTCCGCTGGCAGGCTCTGAGCAAGGCCTGCCCAGAGAACATGGATGACGAGCTCTCGATCCTGCTGACAGCACCCCCCAGCACAGACAAACTCCAGCACATCTTGGAGGTGAGCAGAATGGGGAGGGGCCGCAGGGGTTTTACCTTAGCTCTGGGGACTCCTAGAAAGAAGAGACTGGAAAATCCATGTTTCTATTAGATCCTTCCGAGTATGCATTTGTGATATAAACTCACTGGGTGACCTTGGGGTAACTCACTTCCCCGTTACGGCATCAGTCTTCTCCACTATCAAATCTACACTGGGGAAGAAGGACAGAAGCCCCGACAATCACCTTCACCTCTGGGTGTCTGGTCCTGGGAGCCGAAACCAACTGGACTATCTGCCCCATCACCTAAACTGCCCTGTCTTTCCCTCCTAGGGCCTTGTCCTTAGTGCTCAGCCTGGCCCCTTCCCAGCTGGTCCCTGACCTTTAAAGGACTCTCCAAGCCCCTCCCATGCCCGCTTCCCTTGGGGTCTCTCTCCTGGCTGAGCACAGGCTGCCCTTCTATCTCTCAGCAGGCCTGGGTCCTAGTCACAGGCTGCGTCTTGTCACGTGACCCCCACACTTATTCCCTTCACCCTAGGGAGCTGCATCACCTGGGCCAGGTGCAGTTGAGCTCCAACCCCTTTCCTGGCCATCTCACCCTTGGACAGGTTGAAATTGGTAACCTGTGGGTAACAGTAACTGGTTGCTCGCAAAGGTGCTGAAGACACAATGGAAGAGGAAATCCTTTGGCCTGGATTGAAATTATTCCGACTGAAAGTGAATGAGAGAAAATAGGTTCAGAGTTCTCTTCCTAGCAGCAGAAAATGTAGCGATTGATAGAGGTTCAGGTCAGAAAGGACCATTATGTGCATCTAGTCGCCCCTCCCGTATAACTCAGGGCCTAGAATGTCACCAAGTGGTTCCTTCAGCCAACCATAGCATGGGACTGAGCCAGAGCACGTGTTTTGGAACGACATCCACATGCAGGAGAGCCAGCTGGCTACCAGAAAATCTCTCTTCTGCAGTGATCTGGGGTTAAGGGACACGGGGGAAAAGACATGGAGGCTGTGACTAAACTTAGAGCAGCAAGGCCAGGAAAACCAGGGTTAGGTCCCAGGCCTGGCTATCAGATCTGCTGTTTTCTACTCCTGGCTTTGGGACCATGAGCGAGTCTCTGCACCGCTGGGTGCCTCGGTTTCCCCAGCTATCAAATGGAGCTAATCAAGGTTTTGTTTGTTCTCCCCATTTTACAGGGTGGGAAACCGAGACACAGTTGGGACCTGTCCACACTAGAGGTCTGTCGTGCGTTTGTAATCTGCTGATCCCCACATGTTGTTCAGAGCCTATGGACAACACAGCTCCTAAAGGTATGTTTGTTCTGTGCTTATCCCCTATGTACCAGCAGGGCTGGACAGCATTTCTCACTGTGCTGTGGGGAGCAGGTCCTGGGTACTAAGGGTCTGAAGAAGCTCTCAAGGACTAATTTTTTAAAATAATTGTTATCAATGACTTGGGATGAAACATACAATCACTGCGGATAAGATTGGGGGGTGACAAAATACAGGCAGAGTGGTAATTCCTGATGGGGAGAGGGCAGTGATACAGAGCGATCTGGCTCATTCGGCCAGCTGGACTCATTCAAAGAAAACAAGTTTGAGCAGAGCCCAATGCAAGGTCCTATACGTAGCCACAAGGCACGCCGGCCACACCTCCAGAATGGGGACGTGTATCCCGGAAAGCAGTGACTCTGAAAAGGATTTAGGGGCCATAGTGGAGAAGCCACTCAACATGAGCTCCCAGTGTGATGCTGTGGTGAACAGGGCTAAAGCCATCATTAGACGTAGGAGCAGAGCCGTGAGTAGGATAGGGAGGTGACACAGCAGCAGTGAGACTGCTATTGGAATACTGCCTCCAGTGTTGGTGTCCTCCTTTGAAAAAGATGGTCCTAGAAATTGGAGCTGGGGCAGCAAAGAGCCACGAAATGTTCTGAGGGCTGGATAAAAATGCCTTCTAGTGAGCTATTGAAAGAGCTCAACCTGTTTAGCTTATCAAAAGAAGATTGAAAGGTAACTTCACTGAAGTGTTGAAATGCCTTAGTGGAGAGAAAATATTGGGTATTAAAGGGCTCTCTAATCGAGCAGAGAAAGGCAGAACAAGACCCAATGGCTGGAAGGTGAAAAGAGACAAATTCCTATGACAAATAAGGGACAAATATTCAACAGCGAGGATGATTGAACACAGGAAGAAGCTACCAAGGAAAGTGGTGGATTCTCCATCTCTTGATGTCATTAATAAAGACTAGATGCCTTTCTGGAATGTGTTTGCCCCAAAAGTAGCTATTGTGGTAGACAGGAGGCCTGTGATATGCAGGGGGTCAGATTAGATGCTCTAACTGTCTCTTCTGGCCATAAAGTCTACTCATTTCTGAGAAACCGAGTGTAGCATTGGGAGCAGCCTCTGCTGTTTTACTGTCTAGCCGGCTTGCTTCCTAGAATGAACACTCATTGAGCGGGGTGATCCACAGGGAGTAGCTCAAACCTCCAAAGGGTCTGGCCTGTGGCAGGACATTAGCACTGCAGGGGAGGGGTGGGTGTGGCAGTGACATCACAAAGGCCTTTTGCAGAAGCTCAGCCTATTGGCCAAAGGTGTAGGGGAGGTGGTGACCTCACAGAGGGATGCTGACATCAGCCAGGCAGGACAGGGGCGCAGGGCCAGGGAAACCTCAGAGACCCCTGTGGCTTTGCTTCAGCAAGTCTCCTTCTCGAGGTCTCTCTTTGAGGTCTGAGAGAGTATTTGAGTTCATGTATGTGAACACCAGGAGGAACCTCTTTTGAGTTTTCTCTTTTCTTTTTCCTGATTTCACTAGAAAACTGACGTCCCTGTTTAGAAGGTAAGAGCCTCCGAGAGGTTTGGAACCTGTTCAGTCTGCTGCATCTGGCGCCAGCTGAATTCTAGGCATGGAAAACACTAGCTTAAGGTGGCCAAATTTTATTCCCAACCTGGGATTTTGTCCCTTAGAATCTCTGGGGACATTAAGGTTTGTCCTTTTTCTTACCTTTTCCTCCATCCCTCCCTCCTTTCTTTTCATCTCTTACTTCTTTTGTCCTTTCCCTGTTCCCCTCCCACCACCAGGAGGGGGGCGTGTGTGTCGTGGGGAGTGCTCTACAACTCCCATTGTGGGAGGTCCACCGAAAAATGGGGCTGAAATAGTGCTCAGACAGTGATCCCCAGCGGTGACCTGGGCCATCCTTTGGGCTCTCTGGTGAGAACCCTCATCCTCCCGCCCCTCGGTCTCTACCCTGATTGGCTGAGCAGGGGGTTATTGACAAGGAGGAGACTCAGGTCCCTGTTGTTTTCTTTTAAGACCAAGTAAATAGTCATAACCAGTCATATGTTCGACAAATTTTGCTGCTGCTCTGCAGTTCATTATTTTCTCTACCATTCCAGTTCTCCTAAAATACTTGCTGAATAATTATTATGAACTCTTTCTGGTCTGGAACTCACTTGAGAGCACTTTATTCAGGTCATTCAATGTCTGAAATTCAAGATCCGATGGTTAGTTTGAAAATCCGGGCTCTTGGGTCCTATTCCTAACTCTGCCACGGACTGGCTGTGTGATCTAAGACAAGTCAATTCTCCTTTATCAGCCTTAGCTTCTCCCTCTTTCAAGTAGGGATAACAATCCGCCCCTACCTACCTCCCGGCGGGTGGAGGATGGGGATCTATTGGAGAGTGATACTAGGAGCAGTGCATAAGATGAGGTGTCCTATCGTGTTTACTCAGATCAGATTATGACATAATAGAATGGCTGAAATAGTCTATTTTATTTGTATTTTATTATGTTGCAATTGTTAAGAGCAGCAACTACTTAGCTCAGACTGAAACATCTCATCTAATTTTTGAGATCTAAGTGTCTCCTCTTTGTGTAGCTCAAACCTCCAAAGTGTCTGCCCTGTGGCAGGACATTAACACTGCAGGGGAGGAGTGGGTGTGGCAGTGACATCACAAAGGCCTTTTGCAGGACCTCAGCCTATTGGTCAAAGGTGCTGGGGAGGTGGTGACCTCACAGAGAGATGCTGACATCAGCCAGGCAGGACAGGGGCGCAGGGCCAGGGAAACCTCAGAATTCCCTGTAGCTTTGCTTCAGCAAGTCTCCTTCTCGAGGTCTCTCTTTGAGGACTGAGAGAGTATTTAGGTTCATGTACATGAGCGTCAGGAGGAACTTCTTTTGAGTTTTCTCTTTTCTTTTTCCTGATTTCACTAGAAAACTGACGTCCCTGTTTAGAAGGTAAGAGCCTCCGAGAGGTTTGGAACCTGTTCAGTCTGCTGCATCTGGCGCCAGCTGAATTCTAGGCATGGAAAACACTAGCTTAAGGTGGTCGAATTTTATTCCCCACCTGGGATTTTGTCCCTTAGAATCACTGGGGACATTAGGGTTTGTCCTTTTTGTTTTACCTTTTCCACCGTCCCTCCCTCCTTTCTCTTCATCTCTTACATCTTCTGTCCTTTCCTCTGTTCCCCTCCCACCAGGAAGACTCTGTGTGTGTGTCGTGGGGGGTGCTCTGCAATGGGAACAGGGACAATTCTCCAAATTTGGGCAGTTGAGAGCCTGGGTGAGATAAGGGGCGTTAAAGCCCTTTGTGAAGGAGAAAGGGGAGTTTCACGGTGTTGAGCACCAAGGAATTCTAAACTTTGCTAAAACATCTAGTCTGCAGAAACCAGAAATGATCGGGGCCACATTGTAACCATTGTCTTTTTTAAAGCCCATTGAGGGATGTGAGTCCCACCCTTTCAGGTATCTGGGGTGCTGGGAGAAGAAAAGAGGTGCCTGTCTCCATTTTATGGCCTCAACAAACTAAGTGCTGTGCCCCAGTTCTCGTCAGAGATCCCTGAAAAAGAACGTCTTCCCATCCATTAACATACCTGGAAAGATACTGGAACTCCTTATTAAACAATCAGTTTGTTAGCACCTACAGGACAATTTGGTTCTTAGGACTAGTGAGCATGGACTTGTCAAGAACAAATCATTCCAAACCAATCCTAGCTCCTTCTTTGGCAGGGTTACGGGCCTAGTGGAGGTGGGTAAACAGTAGATGTGATCCATCTTGGTGTTAAGAAGGACATTCTCACAAACAAACTAGGGAGATGTGGTCTAGATGCAATTAGTATAATATGTGTGCACAGATGGTTGCAAGCCCGTACTCCAACAGCCCAGAACCAAACAGCAGGAAGCAGATCATGCAATGAACTCCTGCCAGTGCGTGTAGATTGCATTACGTGCACCCCTCTGGGGGGAGGAGGAGATGCTCTGGCTGGGGCAGGGATGGGCAGGGACCAAACAGGCTGGTTAGTGAGAGGCTGCCTTGACCCCAGACTCACGCCCGCTCCCCGCTCGGTTCCAGGGTGGCCAGGCTCCTGAGGATGTTCACGAAGAAGGCTCTGCAGGTGGCCCCAGAGCCTGAGGGAAGCAGCTGCCATCTTCCCCAGGAGCAGAGCGGCTCCTCCGTCCCCACTGGCGGGGAAGGAGCTCCCGGCCAGGCCAGGAGGTGGAAGTGCCCAGCCTTCTGGCGGAGAAAACCCGCTCCCGGCGCAGGCGCCGAGGTGGGAGAGGCCAGGTCGAAATGGAGCTGGGCCAGGCTGCGGCTGGGCAGGCAGGACCCAGCGCAGGAGGGGAGCCGGGCAGGGTGACTCTGGGGCATGTTGTGTGGGCAGCAGCGGCCCCAGGAGCCCAGCCCTGATTCCCAGCAGGAGGCATCACCCTGCCCAGTCACTGAGGACCTGCCAGCCTCCCCAGGGCAGGAGGTGGAGGATCCCTGTCCCACCACCAGCAGCTCGGCCCGCTCCCCATGGGACAGCAGCAGTGCCTGGGACTCGGGCAGCAGCGAGGCCGATGGACGCCGCAGCTTTGTTCCAGGTGAGGAGTCAGGCTGGGCTCAGGGAGAGGTGAGGGTGGGGCTGTGAACTCCCTGGGCCCAGGCCCTCGATCAGTGCTATGGGGGCGGGTCCCCAGCCCAGGGGTCTGGCCTGAGCCACATGAACCCCACTGACATTAGATGCTGCCACTTTGGTCCTTGGTGCTCCAGTTGGGGGGAGGCACCTCCCAGGGAGTCCAGGACAGCGTGGGGGGGTCTCTTTGCTATGGGCTACAGAAGGAGTTGGCTTTGGGGAGAGGCTCACTCCCAGGATCAGATACAGGAGGGGCAGCAGGGTCCAGGGAACAGGTGCTATTCCTGCCCTGCCACTGTCTGTCTGAGAAACCTTGGCCTTGTCATTCCCTGGCTCGGTGCCTCAGTTTCCCTTCTTGCCAGCCTCTGCCTATTTCCCTGCAGTTTCACCTGCGTGTTGGTGCCAGTCCCATCCCCGCACTGCACAGTCTAATACCGGCTCCTCTCTCTTGCCAGCACCATGACACCTGCCCTGGAGCCAGAGCTAGAGACCCACCTCCTCCGAGCTGCCCTGCACGTCGTCTTCACCCTGGGCATGGAGAAGGACACCGCCCAAGTGCAGGTAGATCATGCTAAAGTCATGGATAGATGAGCCAGCTGTCATCCTGCCATGAATCCTTGCTAATTGCCTGCAGTGGGATGTGAATGAGAGAGGCCAGGATATGTGTTTGGGGGTCTCACCAGTGCTTCCCAGAGACCCCACTTCACATCCTGTGGCAAGTTTAGCCCCAGTTTCCCTAACTCTGACCCATGGCTCTCCCTTGCTTTCAGGATCTGCCTAGGGTCTTGCCAGACCTCCTGGACGCCATGCTGGGGAACCGGCTGGCAGAGTCCCCAGACAGCGACAGGCTCCAGTACATCTTGGAGGTGAGCCCGATGAGAGGGGTGGGGGCAATTTTACCTTCACTCTTAGATCCATTTTCCAGTCTGTCCTCCTAGCCGGGCCCCCAGTGGGCGTCCTTGGTCAGGGCAGTCAGTGCAATGCCTCCTTTCCCCACAGCACATTAACTACTGGATCGTGTCCAGGGTGCCGCGAGAGAGAGCCAGGGCCGTTAAGAGCAGCACGGCCCTGCTCAGATCCACCATCACCCTCCCTGAGTTTGACGTAAGTGACCTCTGACCCCAGCTTCCTGACTCCAGAGGTAGGTGGGCTGGCTCCGACGGGCTGTAGGATCTGCTGCTGCAGGGGCTGTGGGTTAGGAGTGTTCCTCTTGGGGAGGCGGAGTCAGAGCAGAGAGTGAGCCTGGCTTGAGTCAAGTTCTTCTTGTCCTAGTTAAGTGGTGACTCTGGGCTTTTAAGGGGACTGTGCTCCAGGTTCATGCCTCCCTGTCATCCTGAAGCAGCTGGGGAAGCAAGTCCTCATGGAGGGCCCTGCCCACAGCCCTGTGCTCCAGGCTTCCTTGGGGGCAGAGGAAATTAAGAGTCTGGCTCTAGCTCCTATCCTCTAGCATCTCCTGCAGAGGGGCTGAGGGGAAGGAGAGTCCTGGCCCGGGGGGGACTGGGAGCTGACAGGAAAATGCTGATGGAGTCCCCTTTCTCTCTCCCGTCCATTAGAACTCAGCGGAATTCCCCAGGATGGGTCACCACAGGGCACAGCTGGCTCTGTCCGTCAGTGACCCAGCCAAGGACATCAGCCGGCAGGCCAGGGAGGGGGTTTACCGGCTCTACCAGCTGCTGCTGCACCAGAGAGGTAAGGAACCCAGCTGGGAAATGGCACCCGCTAGAAGAGTGAGACTGGGACCTCAGCCAATTTCTCTCAGACTGACCCCGGCTGGAGGATGAGTCTCTCTATCTCTTTCTGTGTTCCACACCATGCCCTGCAATTCTGTTGGGCCGGGCACGCAGCGAGGACTCTGCCCACTGTGCAGCCACCAATGGGATTGGAAGGACACAAGCCCTGCAACCAGAAGGACAAATGTGTGTGTGTCTCTCTCCCTGTCACCTACTCCCTCCTGGGGGAAACCCAGCAGCTGATGGGGGACAAGGTGAGCAGCTGCATTAGACTCAGAAGATTGGGGCGGGGCCCAGGCCTCATTCCCATCCTGTGGCCATTCGCTGGCCTGGCACAAGGAGCCTGGTGGGGAATGAAAGGGAGAGCAGGTGCTCCTGGGAAGGGAGATGAATTCACCTCCATGAGCAGGAGCGAGCCAGCTTGTCCCCGGAGCAGCTCCACCCAGCTCTTTAGCCAGGCTAATTAATGACAAGCTTTGCCTCATCCCAGACTTATGTTCTCAGGACATGGTGCTATCGCTCTTGGGAAGGGCAGGAGAGTCCCCCAAGTGCCCTCTGCGAGATCTCCTGTCCCACAGGGCCGCACCCAATTCCTAGTGGTCCGGTGTCTGTGTCACCCGAGCCACCACCCAGAGTTGCTCCCATCACTGGCAGCCTGGGAGGCCAAGGACTGACGGGTGATGGCGTCTGACCAGGCAGGGCTGAGGCACATGGGCAGGGGACGCTTGTCCTGCTGCTGGCAAGGCTGGACCCGTTCTGGAGAGAACAGGAGGATTCAGTCAGCAGTAGGGTTACCATGTCTAATAAATAAAAAAAGAGGACCCTCCATGGGCCCTGGCCCTGTCCATTTCTCCACCCCTAGCCCTGCCCCAACTCCGCCCCTTCCCCGCCCTAACTCCCTTCCACTCCCAGCCATGGGGAAAGGGCTGCCCCAGCGCTACCGGCTTCACGGTTTGCCGGGCAGCCCCCAGACCCTGCACCCCCGGCCGGCGCTTCCCCCAAGCCGCCGGAGCAGAGCAGCTGGAACCGGGAAGGGAAGTGCCTGGCCGGCGGCTCGGGGTCCGGAGGCGGGGGGGGGCTGCCCGAAGCCAGTAGCGCTGGCTCGGGCAGCTCGGCTCTTAAAGTCTGAGAGGGGAGGAGCGGAGCAGCTCAGCTGAAACCGGGAAGGGAAGTGCCTGGCCGGCGGCTCGGAGTCCGGAGGCAGCGGGGGGGGCTGCTCGAAGCCGGTAGCGCTGGCTCGTGCAGCTCAGCTCTTAAAGTCTGAGAGGGGAGGAGCGGAGCAGACCAGCCGCGGGAGGGGAAGTGCCCGGCCGGCATTTTCCCGGACATGTTTGGCTTTTCGGCAATTCCCCCCGGACGGGGGTTTGATTGCCGAAAAGCAGGACATATCCGGGAAAAAACGGACATATGGTAACCCTAGTCAGCAGGGGCTGCCGATCCGTCCCATTCACCAGGGCTGCCATCCTGCGGCTTCCGCATTAGTGGCTGGGGAAAGGGAAATGGGATGGGGGTGACTTGGGGAAAGGTCTCAACCTCCCCACATCCCACTTCACTGCTGCCAGAATCCCTCCTGTCCGTCCCCCCGCTACAGTCCCCTCCCTACCCAACCTGGGTGGGGCTGGAGGAGAGGGGTCTGAGAACTTGAGCTGTGGATTGGAGGTGGAACAGCTGTCAGGGGCACTGAGGGGGAAGTGGCAGGAGCTCCCCGTACAAGGAGGGGGGTTGCCACTGGAGGGCACTAGGAAGGACAACAAGACTCCATCCTGGGGGTCAGGAGGGGGAATCCATCCCTCAGAGGTGGGCAGGGGCTGGGTGGAAATGCTGCTGGTTCCAGGGGCCGTTAATCCCCCCTGATTCCTTGGAGGCGTCTGAGTCTCAGACAGGTTCTCGTTCCCTTGCAGCAGGAGGACATCACGGCCAATGTGATGCGCCAGCTCCGTATCATGCGGCACTTGCGCCAGGTGCCCGAGGCGCTGCGGGGCCTGTGCCTCTGAGGCCACCAGCAACTCCCGCTCTCTGCTGCAGGTACTGCTCTGGCTCTCTGTAAATGGGGAGCTAGTGGAAGGGGAAATGGAGCCCCCTGGCACTCACAGAAACCCTCTCCCCTCTCTGTGGAGCAGGGTCCTTTCCTCTGCCCCCAAATTCCTTCATCTGGGACAGGAGCTCTTTCCCTCACAGCCATTCCCCTCCCCCCTTTCCTTGATCTACCCCCATCCCATTCCCCCTGCGCCCAGGCAGAGCTCTGCCTGCTCCATATGGTGCAGAAAGGCCTGTGATATGCAGGGGGTCAGATTAGATGCTCTAACTGTCTCTTCTGCCCATAAAGTCTACTCATTTCTGAGAAACCGAGTGTAGCATTGGGAGCAGCCTCTGCTGTTTTACTGTCTAGCCGGCTTGCTTCCTAGAATGAACACTCATTGAGCGGGGTGATCCACAGGGAGTAGCTCAAACCTCCACAGGGTCTGGCCTGTGGCAGGACATTAGCACTGCAGGGGAGGGGTGGGTGTGGCAGTGACATCACAAAGGCCTTTTGCAGGACCTCAGCCTATTGGCCAAAGGTGCTGGGGAGGTGGTGACCTCACAGAGGGATGCTGACATCAGCCAGGCAGGACAGGGGCGCAGGACCAGGGAAACCTCTGAGTCCCCTGTAGCTTTCCTTCAGCAAGTCTCCTTCTCGAGGTCTCTCTTTGAGGACTGAGAGAGTATTAGGGGTCACGTACGTGAGCGCCAGGAGGAACCTCTTTTGAGTTTTCTCCTTTCTTTTTCCTGATTTTACTAGAAAACAGACATCCCTGTTTAGAAGGTAGGAGTCTCCGAGAGGTTTGGAACCTGTTCAGTCTGATCCATCTGTTCCACAAGTTCTTCAGTCCAATCCACTTCCCTAACTAATTTCCTTAATTTTTTAAAGTTAGCCCTTTTGGGAAAAAAAACCCTAGTCACAGATCTATTTTTGTTTACCCTTCCATTTAGTTTAAACTGAATTAGCTCATGATCGCTCAAACCAAGGCTGTCCCCTACAACCATTTCTTCTAAGAGATCCTCACTACTCACAAAAACCAAATCTAAAATGGCATCCCCTCTTGTTGGTTCAGCAACTACTTGGTGAAGGAATCCATCAGCTATCACATCTAGGAAAATCTGAGCCCTATTATATTACTAGCACTTGTCCTCCAGTCTATATCTGGGAAGTTAAAGTCTCCCATGATCACACAATTCCCATTAGTATTTACTTCATTAAAAGCATTGAAGAGGTCTCTATCCCTATCCAAATCAAACTCCTGTTCTAACAGACAGCAACCCCCCCCCTCCCCCGAAAGGCAGAGATAGAGCCAAGGAATGGAGATGGTGGGGAAATTTCATTGAAACCGTTTCTGACCGAAAATCCTATTCAAACTAAACCAGTTTGTTTCTTGAAATCATAACAAGTGGCAATGAAAATTCTTTGTCACAATGTGTTAAATTGTCTCGTGGCACTCAAAGAGGAGACACTTAGATCTCAAAAATTAGATAAGATGCTTCAGTCTGAGCTAAGTAGTTGCTGCTCTTAACAATTGCAAAATAATACAATACAAATAAAATAAACTATTTCAGCCATTCTATTATGTCCTAATCTGATCTGAGTAAACATGATAGGACACCTCATCTTATGCACTGCTCCTAGTGACACTGTCCGATAGACCCAGCAGTCCTTATTTCCAGGCCCCTTCACTAACCACTGCTGCACACTCCCTCCCACAGCTGGCAATTACAAGCAGGCCCTCATGTCCGGTCCCCCTGCTTTGAGAGGGAGTGTGCTCCCCTGGAGTGATTGGAGCAGGGAACTGGGAGTCAGGACTCCTGGGTTCCATTGCTGGTTTCCTATTGACCTGTGGGACTTGGGGTAAGTTGCTGCCCCCTCTAGGCTCTGTTCCCAGCAATCAAATGGAGATTTCATACTTTCCCACTATTGGAAAGTGCTGGGAGAATCCCCCAGCAAAAGCTGCTCTGACAGTGCTAAGCAGCATCTGTTTGCTGGTGAGAATGTCCTATGGGACTGTGTCAAAAGCCTTATTAACACCAAGATAGATCACATCTACTGTTTACCCACCTCCACTAGGCCCCTAACCCTGCCAAAGAAGGAGCTAGGATTGGTCTGGAATGATTTGTTCTTGACAAGTCCATGCTCACTAGTCCTAAGAATCAAATTGTCCTGCAGGTGCTGACAAACTGATTGTTTAATAAGCAGAGGCTGCTCCCAATGCTACACTCGGTTTCTCAGAAATGAGTAGACTTTATGGGCAGCAGAGACCGTTAGAGCATCTAATCTGACCCCCTGCATATCACAGGCCTCCTGTCTACCACAATAGCTACTTTTGGGGCAAACACATTCCGGAAAGGCATCTAGTCTTTATTAAATGACATCAAGAGATGGAGAATCCACCACTTTCCATGGTAGCTTCTTCCTGGGTTCAATCATCCTCGCTGTTGAATATTTGTGCCTTATTTGTCATAGGAATTTGTCTCTTTTCACCTTCCAGCCATTGGGTCTTGTTCTGCCTTTCTCTGCTCGATTAAAGAGCCCTTTAATACCCAATATTTTCTCTCCATTAAGGCATTTCAACACTTCAGTGAAGTCACCTTTCAATCTTCTTTTGATAAGCTAAACAGGTTGAGCTCTTTCAATAGCTCACTAGAAGGCATTTTTCTCCAGCCCTCAGAACATTTGGTGTCTCTTTGTTGCCCCAGCTCCAATTTCTAGGACCATCTTTTTCAAAGGAGGACACCAACACTGGAGGCAGTATTCCAATAGCAGTCTCACTGCTGCTGTGTCACCTCCCTATCCTACTCACGGCTCTGCTCCTACGTCTAATGATGGCTTTAGCCCTGTTCACCACAGCATCACACTGGGAGCTCATGTTGAGTGGCTTCTCCACTCTGGCCCCTAAATCCTTTTCAGAGTCACTGCTTTCCTGGATCCACGTCCCCATTCTGGAGGTGTGGCCGGCGTGCCTTGTTGCCACGTATAGGACCTTGCATTGGTAGAAATGCCATCCAGCCCTGCTGGTACATAGGGGATAAGCACAGAAGAAACGTACCTTTAGGAGCTGTGTTGTCCATAGGCTCTGAACAACATGTGGGGGTCAGCAGATTACAAACGCACGACAGACCTGTAGTGTAGACAGGTCCCAACTGCGTCTCCGTTTCCCACCCTGCTCTAAGTTTAGTCACAGCCGCCATGTCTTTTCCCCCACGTCCCTTAACCCCACGTCACTGCAGAAGAGAGATTTTCTGGTAGCACCATATGGGGCAGGCAGAGCTCTGCCTGGGTGCAGGGGGAATGCGATGGGGGTAGATCAAGGAAAGGGGGAGGGGAATGGGTGTGAGGGAAAGAGCTCCTGTCCCAGATGAAGGAATTTGGGGGCAGAGGAAAGGACCCTGCTCCACAGAGAGGGGAGAGGGTTTCTGTGAGTGCCAGGGGGCTCCATTTCCCCTTCCACTAGCTCCCCATTTACAGAGAGCCAGAGTAGTACCTGCAGCAGAGAGCGGGAGTTGCTGGTGGCCTCAGAGGCACAGGCCCTGCAGCGCCTCGGGCACCTGGCGCAAGTGCCGCATGATACGGAGCTGGCGCATCACATTGGCCGTGACGTCCTCCTGCTGCAAGGGAACGAGAACCTGTCTGAGACTCAGACGCCTCCGAGGAATCAGGGGGGATTAACGACCCCTGGAACCAGCAGCATTTCCACCCAGCCCCTGCCCACCTCTGAGGGATGGATTCCCCCTCCTGACCCCCAGTTTGGAGTCTTGTTGTCCTTCCTAGTGACCTCCAGTGGCAACCCCCCTCCTTGTACGGGGAGCTCCTGCCACGTCCCCCTCAGTGCCCCTGACAGCTGTTCCACCTCCAATCCACAGCTCAAGTTCTCAGACCCCTCTCCTCCAGCCCCACCCAGGTTGGGTAGGGAGGGGACTGTAGCAGGGGGGGGCAGGAGGGATTCTGGCAGCAGTGAAGTGGGATGTGGGGAGGTTGAGACCTTTCCCCAAGTCACCCCAGCCACTAATGCTGAAGCCGCAGGATGGCAGCCCTGGTGAATGGGACGGATCGGCAGCCCCTGCTGACTGAATCCTCCTGTTCTCTCCAGCAGGGCCGGCTTTAGGAAGGGCGGGGCCCAATTCGAACATTTTTGGTGGGGCCCCGGCAGGGATGACTAACAAAAAAAATAATGTAAAAAAAAGCCTTTCATTTCTTCCATGTATTATTTACTTTCCATAACTATATAAATAATAAAATTATATATTATGTACATTGCATCATATATGCTGTTGATCGGTTATTAATGAGCTCCGTTTCACGTGTGTGGGTCCCCGCCACTCCCTGGGGGTGTGCTAGGGTGACCAGATGTACTGATTTTATAGGGACAGGCCCGATTTTTGGGTCTTTTTCTTATAGGATCCTATTATCCCCAACCCCCTGTCCCGATTTTTCACACTTGCTGTCTGGTCACCCTAGTGGTGTGCACATGTGTGGGTCCCAGCTGCTCCCTGCCCCCCTCATTGAAGCAGGTGTGCAGGGTTACTGCCCTGGGAACTGCAGGGCACCAGTGGACATGGGGCTGGCTGGAGGCAGGGCAGGGGCTCACTGGAGGTAGGGTCTGGCTGCAGGCAGGGCAAGGGGTGCGGGGCTGGCTGGAGACAGGGGTGTGTGGGGCTGGCTGGCTTTGGACAGGGCCACAGGGGGTTGCGGCAGGGGTTGCCTGGAGACAGGGCAGGGGGTGCGGCAGAGGCTGGCATTGGGCAGGGGGTGCAGGGCTGGCTGCAGGCAGGGCAGGGGGGCGGGGCTGGTGCGGGCAGAACAGGGGGGGCGGGGCTGGAGGTAGGGCAGGGGTGCAGCAGGGGCTGGCTGCGGACAGGGGGTGCAGGGCTGGCTGGAGACGGGGCTGGCTGCGGGCAGGGCAGGGGGTGCGGAGCTGGTGCGGGGACGGGGTGCAGCAGAGGCAGCTGGAGCCCCGGCCCTTTAAATAGCCCCCGAGTCCCCTGCTATCCCAGGGCTCTGGGGGCTATTTAAAGGGCCCAGGGCTCCCCTGCTTCTACCGCCCCGGCCCTTTAAATAGCCGCGGGAGCCCTGGGGAAGCAGCGGGGCTCCAGTGGCTATTTAAACGGCCGGGGCGGTAGAGGCAGCGGGAGCCCCGGACTTTTTAAATAGCCCCCAGAGCCCCACAGCCCTACCCCAGGGCTCCAGCAGTGGGGGTCTGGTAGCAATTTAAAGGGCCTGGGGCTCCGGCCCCTGCTGGGAGCCCTAGGTCCTTTAAATTGCCCCCTGGGGAAGCCGGGCCACCCTGGTACAGCGCACCGGCTCTTGCCGGTACACCGTACCGGGGCTTGGGCCCGGGGCCCGATTCAGGGGAATTGGTTGAATTGGCCTAAAGCCAGTCCTGGTGGGGGGATGGCCACAGAGCCGCAGGGAGGGGAACCCTGAGGTGTGGGGGCTGGGTGGGTACTGGGAGTTCCTCCTGAAGGGACGGGGGTTGGCCAAGGTCACTCAGCCCTGGGGTGTGGGAGGGGGACTGGCCAGGGGCACTCAGAGCCCCAGGAAGTGGGGGGGGGGGCTGAGGGGAGGGACTGGCCAGAGGCACTCAGAGCCTCAGGAAGTGGGGGGGGGGCTGAGGGGAGGGACTGGCCAGGGGCACTCAGAGCTCGGGGGGGGGGGGGGGGGGAGGTGTGTCCGGGGGGGGCACTCACAGCCCCAGGAGGTGGGTGGGGGAGGGGCACACAGGATTTCAGGAATTCCCTGGCAGTGAAGAGCTGCTGGCGGCAGGGAGGAGCCAGCCGTGACAATCCCCACTTGGGATCCCTGGCTGGGCTAGTGGCTATGGGGGCCCGTGGCCAAGCTGCAGCGGAAGGTGACCTGAAGGAAATGCCTTGGCCTCTGCCTCCGGCTAGGAAGGGCCTGGGCCAGACAATGACCCACCGCGCAGTGTCCCAGCTCCCTGCCCCACACCTGCGGGGCACGGCCCCTCCTCTGTAGGGAGGTTGGCATGTACCTTAGTGCTGCTTCCTCCATCCCCAAAGGCCTCTCCCAGCCAGTCTCTGGCAACCCCTGCCGTTCAATACGCACATTACCCTGCTGTGACATACCGGGGGGGGGAACCCCTCGGGGATGGGGGGGCTGTCACACAGCTGGGCAATTTAACCCGGCTGGGCCGGGGTGACTGTCTCCCTGGAGCTGGGGTCTCAGCCCAGGTTTCTCTCTGCCCTTCCCCCTAGTCGCCCCCGGGCGAGGTGGGAGCGCCCAATGTTGCGTTCCAGCCCCACATTCGCACCCACAAGTGCTGGTGGGTTCCAATCCCAGCTGAACACGCCCACACAGCCCTAGTGCGGAGCAGAAGGGCCCAGCGCTGCCCCACAGACCCTCTGGCTCTCCGAGCCCGCTCTTACCCATCACCGCAGCACGTCTGGCCCAGGCTGAACGCTGCTGCTCTGTGCAGAGAGGCTGGCACTTCTCGCTCCTGCCGTACGAGGGGCAGGTGCTGCTACCGACTGCTCCCCCTAACCCCGCCCTGCTGCTCTCTGGGGATGCTGCCCTGCTGTGGAGCTCTCAGGTGTCTTGAACTGGAATTTGTTTGGAGAGAAACTGCTAAGGAGCCTTATCAGCCCCGAGCAGAGAGTACCTGGGAGCCTGCCTGGGTCGGGCGGGTCTGGTACAGCCTCCCCCCAGATAAGGCTCTTCCCTGGACCTGCCACCCATTGGAATCTGGAACGATTCCCTCCGAGGTAACACCCGGGGCAGCCAGGGCAGGGCAGGGCACGGCCTGCTCCCCTGGAGCGTTAGGGCTTTCAGGAGTCAGAGGTGTCAGCGGAGCAGGTTGTGGTTGTACGATAAAGCAGCGAAGAAAGTTGGGGGGACAGAGGAATTGGGTGCTGTGGCATGTGCCATGCCTGGGGCCTATTTGAAAGGCAGCTGTCACACTGTCCCCTTTATCGGGAGTGCCCACTACACCCATCTCATGTAGTCCTCGGCACGAGAAGGGGGAGCATGTTCCCAGCTGAACGGCGTTCGTCCAGGACTCACCGACCCCTATTCCACGATGGGGAAGTGACCTGAGAGAGAGGTCACCATGTAGCCTGCAATTATCAGTGGCTTCTGGATTCCTCTGGGAAAGGGTTAACCAGGGGCTTAGTTTAGTCCACACTTGGCTTTCTCGGCAGTGCTGGTCTCTGGTGGCAGGGAGGGGTCCAGCTCGCACCCTTTCACCTGGCAGGGAAAGTGACCTAAAGGTTAGGATGTTCTCACAGGCTATCGTAGTTACTGGGACCTTGGCAGGGAGGATTGGTGGCTTGTGGGGCATCGGATACCTCCCTTCCTCCTAGAGCTGTGCAGTAACCAGAACATTACCCCCGCGAGGAGAGGGTTTCGGGGACCCTGGGATCTTGGGAGCCAGGGCTTCTCTCAGCAGCCTGGAAGCCCAGGCCCCCCATCAGCCTGTCAAGCAGGTGGGCAGGCGGGCGAGCTGGCAGGGAGCCAAGCAGCTTTCCGTGCGAAACCTGCCTGCTTTCTGTCGGAAGGTTTGTCCAAATCGACGTGTTCCCACGAAACGTTTGGATTTTGACAAGCTGGCAATTTCTGATGGAAAAACAGTTCCACTGGCAAATTCTGACCAGCGCCTCTCCTGACCGCACAGCTCCCTGCATCTCTGCTGAGCATGGAATCCGAATGGACTTGACACAGGTGGTTGTGCCCTGGGATGCCATCTCAGGCCAGCTCCCCCAGTGCTCCGGCGCTCACATTCTCCTAGTGGTGACGTCTGACCCTGGGGAGATGAAAGGCCTCTGCAGGTTGTTTCCTGCAGTGTGAGCTTTGGCTGCAGGCTTCTGTCCCCAGCCATGCCAGGAAGGAATCTGTCTAGCCAGGCTGGGCGTCCTCCCTCATCTGTGGTCAGAGGTCACACGGGCCCTTCCAGTGACAAGGTGGCAGCATCTGGCCCTGGAAAAACAGACATCTGCTGTGTGCTCACCCCAGAGATTTCTTTCTTTCTGCAAACGGAAGAGGCCTCTCTCCTGTAGCCTCAGCAGAGGCTGCGAGGAGGCCAGCAGGCCCTGTGGCCCCCCGCAGACTGAGGGAGGCCCTGACCAGTAGCTCTAAAGGCCAGAAGTAGGGTTACCATATTTCAACAATCAAAAAAGAGGACGGGAGGAGCCCCGCCCTAGCCCCCCCCCTGTCCTGCCCTAGCCCCGCCCCTGCCCCTTCCACTCCCTCCCACTTCCTGCCCCCTCGGAACCCCCAACCCTCCCCCCCACGCCTTGTCCCCTGACTGCCCCCTCCTGGGACCCCTGCCCCTAACTGCCCCCCAGGACTCCACCCCCTACCTAAGCCTCCCTGCTCCTTGTCCCCTGACTGCCCCCTCCTGAGACCTTCCCCCCATCCTAACTGGCCCCCTAGGACCCTACCCCCCTACCTGTCCCCTGACTGCCCCAACCCTTATCCACACCCCCACACCCTGACAGCCCCCCCCCGAACTCCTGACCCATCTAAACCCCTCTGCTCCCTGTCCCCTGACTGCTCCGATCCCTCTCCCCACCCCTGCCACCTGACAGCCCGCCCCAGAACTCCCAAACACCGCCCCCGCTCCTTGTCCCCTGACTGCCCCCTCCTGAGACCCCCCCACCTGTACTCTGCCCAAAACCTTACACCCCCCAAAACCCAGACAGCACCCCCCGAACTCCTGACCCATCCAACCCTCCCCCTGCTCCCTGTCTCTTGACTACCCCCCCAGAACCTCCCTGCCGCTTCTCTGACCCCCTGGCCCCCTTACTGTGCTGCAGAGCGGCGCGCTCGACAGCGGGGGAGGGGAGCAGGGTCGGAGCTCCAGACTGCCGGAGGCCGTGATCTGCCAATGCAGGGAGGGAGGGGGAGAGAGAGGAGGGGAGTGGTGTCAAGTTGCAGGAGAGAGGAGGGGGTAGTGGAGGAGGGGCTCAGGCTGCCGGAGCCCTGTGCGAGTGGCACGATCCGGCCGGCTGCCCTGTCAGCCGCGCGCGCTCTGCATGGGGGGAAATCCGGACATTGACAAATTCCCCCCGGACGCTATTTTTAACTGAAAAAAGCCGGACATGTCCGGGGTATCCGGACGAATGGTAACCCTACCAGAAGACCCCACAGGACAGGTGGGGAACGGGACTGTGACATTACGTTGCTGTTCCATGGTTCCTTTCTCCTCAGCTGAAGAAGAAACTGAGCCCTGAAGCAAGGCAGCAGACTGGCTTGTCCGTGCGGCTGACCCAGTATTCACCAGAGTGGGGAGAAGGAACAGTGAGGCTGGTGGGTTCCTTCTTCTAAAAAGAAAACAAATCAGAGCATGTTTTTACATCCGGCTTTTGACTCCCCGGCCAATGGGTGTGATCATCCCAGGTAGAAAAGTCAGCCTGTAATGCCCGGCTCCTGCTGGCTGCCCCGATGGAGACTCCACTTCCCCTCTCCTCCCCGTAAGGCAGGGGAACTGCCAGCCACTGCCTGGTACTGTCTGCACCCAGCAGCAACACTCCTCTGCCTCCCGCTGCCCTCTCCTCTGCTGAGGTCCCCCGTGCCCTGCCCTGGCACCCTC
Source organism: Chrysemys picta bellii (assembly GCF_011386835.1). Lineage (NCBI taxonomy): Eukaryota > Metazoa > Chordata > Testudines > Emydidae > Chrysemys > Chrysemys picta. The sequence continues at coordinate 24,123,054 of NC_088809.1, forward strand.
TCTGCTATGGGGTCAGACACGCGGGGAGAGCAGGGCAGGTCTGTGCCCTCAGCCCCGGGGCTCTCGCACAGAGCTCTGCCCTCAGGCCCAGCCCTGAACATCACGGCGTCAAAGGAGCTTCTCCCACTATCACGGCAGCTCCTCCTGTTGGTGCCCAAAGCCCAGGACCCGCACTCAGCCCCTGAAAGCAGGGCCGGCTCCAGGCACCAGCCGACCAAGCACGTGCTTGGGGCGGCACCTGGTAAGTGGCGACCAATCTTGGGGTGGTGGGGATTGTTTTTGGGGGGGGGAGTTTGGTCGCTGGGGGTGGGGTGGGTTGTTTTTGTTTTGTCGGCTGGGCGTGTAGGGGGCACTGGGGGGTGGGATTCGGCAGCAGTGCTCCGTGGAGGGGGTGGCGGCACGGCGGGGCGCTCCGCGGGGGCGAGGGCGCTGTTTGGCAGCACGGCTCGGCGGTGGGGTGTTTGGCGGCGCGGCGCTCGGTGGGAGATATGTGTGGCGGTGGGAGGGTTCAGCAGCACGGCGCGGCGCTCCGTGGGGGGAGGGGGGGTGTTCGGTGGCGCTCGGTGGGGGGGGTTCGACGGCACGGCATTTGGCGGCACTCCGCGGGGGGGGGTGTTCGGCTCCGCAGCGCTCCGCGGAGGTGGGATGGCGTCGCGGTGCTGAGGGCGTGTGTTATGGCGGTGCTATGGAGGGCGGCACTCTTTTTTTTTTGTTTGGGGCGGCAAAAAAATTAGAGCCAGCCCTGCCTGAGAGTTGGGAACGTTGCAGCACGGCCCAGCCCCGGCTGCTGGGAGAGGAAGGCCACCCCACCTCCCTGGCTGGGAGAGCTGCCATGATCCCCCCATCCGCCAGCCCCAGTTGTTCCCTATGAATTTAAAGATGCGTTAGGCTCCTTGATTTCCTCGGCAGGAACAATGTTCTCATGAGTGTGTGCGCGCGTTCCCCTCCCTGACAAGCATGCAAAACTGATCCACGGCCGAGCCCTGATGTATTAGAAGGTAAAACTCCTGTGAAAGGTGCGCTAGTAATGTTCAAGGCCGGCCGGCAATGCAGGTACTGCCACCAGGCTGCACGGTGATTCATCTCAGAGACATCTCATTAATTTAGCAAATACTGCCTGAAAGGAAGAGAGCGCCGGCCACCCAAACTGTTCACACAAATAAAATCCATATCAGACGCCGCTCACCTTTCCGAGGCGGCTTTGCCTTCCCCTCCCCTCTCCTCTGAAATGTGCGTGGATATAGGTGAGTAAGCAAAGGTGCACTCACACACAAACACACCGTGACACATCTATAATCATACAGTGCATCACTCTGTTCCTAGGATCTCAACAAAGTTCACCTCCGCTCATTAAAGGTGACATGCTAAACAATTGGGTTTGAGCTCTTATATTTTTTCTTCTTTATGGTGGATAAAGAAAGCATGAAAAGGCTTTTTTTTTTAATTGTTTCTTTCTTGTTTTTCACTTTAGACATACCCAGTCTTAGCTTCCCTGTTTCTGCTGGTGGGCTCCAGAGGGAGTTTTCTAATCCCTCAAACCAAAGGAGCATGACCACTGAATATTTAGCAAAGAGAGCTTTTCTCACTACTGTGTGTTCGGCATTTGAGTGAAATGGGTGCCAACCAGAACAACCGACCTCCTCCCCATGCACCTGTTTCAAGCAGCCTGACCAAAACCCCCTTCCTTCCTCCCTTGATCACTCAGGTTTCATATCCTTGGTACTTGTGAGAAAGCTATGCAAATCTGTGATCACACTGAGTGTACTGTGCACGTCTTAGTATACTTCTCTGTCACCCTGTTTGGACTGTAAGTTCTCTGGGGCACAGACTGTGGGTGATAGTTTTGCTTCTCTGGCACAGTAGGACGCTATAACAAGAGACAGGTTTCAGTGTGGTAGCCATGTTAGTCTGTATCAGCAAAAACAACGAGGAGTCCTTGTGGCACCTTAGAGATTAACAAATGTATTTGGGCAGAAGCTTTCGTGGGCTAGAACCCACTTCATCAGATGACTTCATTAGACTGACCTCCCACTTGGTAAGACAACTCCCATCTTTTCATGTGCTGTTTATATACCTGTTAGTCTCTAAGGTGCCGCTAAGGACCATCCCAAACCGCCCCATCATCCGCTCCAATGCAAGGCATTTCTTTACAGCGCCTTCTCTGATATACACACACAGCAACGTGTGTGTGTGTGTATTATTAAAAAGCCCTCTTGATCGGCACACTTCTCACCCTTGGGAGAGGACAAGGGAACAAATATGTGATGGGTGTTAGTCATGTCGCGTAATGCACCACTGGAAGGTGCTGTGATACTGTGGTGGTGAACGTGGTATAATGACCTTCACAGAACAGAATAGCACGGGAGTGACACTTGAGATATGTCTGTACAGCCCCAGCAAAAGTAGGGCCCAGCTGATAATGGTCTTTCAGCACTACCACGAGAGAAACGTTAAATAATAATAAACCGACCTCATCAACCCAGTAGTTCTGTTGTCACCCATAGAGCCAGCCACGAAAAAAGAAGGGTGGACAAGATCTGCATTTCTAATGTAAAAGCAAATCAAACCCCACAGGGCTTTAACAACAACTACCCTTTATTCATCAGAAAGAAGCCAAAAGGAACGTGCCCTGTATTTGGTTCCTAGCTCAGGTCCCCATTTGATGTGCTGACCTCAGGATAGCCATATAGGTTTGGTTGAGGGCACAGGCCTGGGCGTCAGGACACCTGGGTTCTATTCCTGATCTGCTCTTTAGCTTTGGTCACTTCATTTCTCCGTGCCTCTGTTTCCCCACCCACTTTTTGTCTGTGTAGACTGTAGGCTCTCTGGGGTGGGGCCAATCTCTCATCATGTGTTTGGACAGCGCCTAGCACCAGGGGGCCCTGGTCTCGTTTGTGGCCCCTAAGCCCTACCGAAATGCATTACCTAGGGAGGTGGTGGAGTCTCCTTCCTTGGAGGTTTTTAAGTCCCGGCTTGACAAAGCCCTGGCTGGGATGATTTAGTTGGGAATTGGTCCTGCTTTGAGCAGGGGGTTGGACTAGATACCTCCTGAGGTCCCTTCCAACCCTGATATTCTATGATTCTATGATTCTATGACTGTCCTCTGTGCACAAACCCTAGCCTCTCCCCTGCCCCCCACATCTCCCTGAGCCTCCCTCCTGCCTCCCTTAGCCTCCTTCCTGTCCCCATCCCCCTGTACCCCCCTCAGCCTCCCTCGGCTCCCCACACCCCGGCCCCCTTAACCTTCCCCCACATTCTTCTGCCCCCTGCCCCACATGCCCTGCACCTCCCTCAGCCGCTCTTATATCCCACATGATCACCTCCAACCCCCTCAGCCTCCCCTCTGCCCCATCCCCATTCCCCCCTCAGCCTTCCCTCTGCCCCCCACACTCCCTGGCCCCCTCAGCCTTCTTCCTGCCCTCCACACCTACTACCCCTGTCAGCGTTCCCCCTGCACACTCTGTCTCCCTCATGCCCATATCCCTCTGTCCCCCTCAGCCTGCCCCCTATCCCTGCCCCCACACCCCCCTGCAACCCGCTCAGCCTTCCCCCCACATCCCCTCACAGTCCCCATGCGCTGTCCAGGCCCTGAACCATGGCCTCAGCCAGTCTGCCTGTGGGATCGGCTTCAGCCTCCTGGAGCCCAGCGGGAGGTGGCAGCCAGTGTCAGGAGGGCAGCCTGCCTGCCACATGCAGACAGAGCGTGGGGACGGGGCGGCCCTCGCGCAGGCCTCAGCCCCGCTGGCAGCAGTGGGAGATGGCGCCATTTTGATGAAGGGACAATTGGTGCCTTTGGCCACGTTTCCATGGGACAGGTGAGAAGCCCCCACAATCCCGAGTCACAATCAGAGCGCGAGGGCGGCCACGCTGCTGCCCCTGTTGTGCATGGGGTCGGCCCAGCACGCCCAGCTGATGGGGGTGATCCTGTCACGGAGTGTCGGGGGACTCAGGGCCCTGCACCCCCGGCTTCCTGCGATTCACCATGACTCTCAGCCAGCCAGTAAAGCAGAAGGTTTATTTAGACGACAGGGACACAGTTCAAGACAGGTCCCGCAGGCACAGAAAACAGGACCCCCTCAGTTAGGTCCATCTTGGGGTCCTCGGGCACCCCAGCCCCTTGGGAGGTCAGAGCCCTGTCTGCCTCCCAGCCATTCCACCAGCCAGCTCCTGAAACTCTCCCTTCAGCGACCCCTCCCACAGCCTTTGTTCAGTTTCCCGGGCAAAGGTGTCACCTGGCCTCTAACCCCTTCCTGGGTTCTCATGTTACATGCTCAGGTATTCTCCGGTCAGTCTCCCATCCCCCAATGCAGACTATCCCAGCCACACTCCCCTGCCAGTATTCAAAGACCACAGTAAGAACAGTCCCAGTTCATCACAGATGCGTAGCCAGAATCAGCCAGAATCCACTGGAAGCTGCTTTACCAGTTTGTTGGGGCAGCAAGACTTATGGGGCCGGCTGCAGCTGGCATTCGGGGTGTGCGGGCAAGGGGGAGGAGGCAGCATGAATTGCATGTGGGAGATTCATTCGTTGTTTGTGTGACAGCACAAACTCCCCCTCATCCCAAAACCTGGTCCCCAAATGAGCAGACTGGAGCACATCACACTAAGCAAACTGGTGCCACGTGCAACAAAATAAACAGGTCCCATCTCGTGTCCTTTGTTGCACATTTCGATGGCGTGTGCCAGGTGCTGGCAGGTTGCAGGGTCGAGAAGCGTGCATGCGGGTGAACCGCCTGGGTGCTCTTTTCCAGAACTATACGGACGTGGAGCTGTTCCCTCTAATGCACCAGTTCCTGCTGTTGACGTCACTAGGCCTCACCCTAGGTAACTCGGGAGGGTGGAAGGCCACTAAGTGTCAATGAAGCCTTCCTGCACTAGGCCTAAGTGAACCAAACTCTATCCTTCCATGTTTAAACTCTAATCAACCTCAAAAGCCAGGTGCAATTGGAATATGTAAGCAACCAGTTATCTGTGTGCAACCCCCTGCTCAAGCGGTAATAATGAGGCTGCATGTTTCTGGCTGAAGGGAAAAAGGACAAGATAAGAGTTTAAAGAAGTTACTAACAAGCTAGGCTTATAGCTGCCAAGAATGACTTAACTATTACCAGGGATGGGAGGGGTAGAGGGAGGAAGGGGGGGAGAAAGGGAGGGCTAGAGGGGAAAGGGGGGAGGGTGAGGCTTAACTGCAAAATGTATAAAAGAAGAAAAACTGTTCCTGTTAATGTGCTTGATTTGAGACTTGCCAGTCTCCTTGCACCGCTTTGGGATCCCAAATAAACTTTGTTTGCTTCTCCCCCTGGTGTCTTTATTGGCGCGAAGCACACCGGGCAACGAACCCCGCTGTTGCTGTCCTCGAGCACACCTGTGCTGGCAACACTGCCCCCTGTATCCCAGCCAGAGAGCTGGGACACAGAGAGCAGCTGCCTTGACAGTCGCTGAATGAATCCAGTTTGATCCTCTTCCCTGTGGGACAGATGCAGCAGCAGCGCAGTCTCGCTCCAGCCCATCCCACTCAGGGATCTCCTCACCCGGCCGTGACCTGTCGGGACAATGGCGGGAGCGGGGGTTCAGTCTCTGTAACCCCATGTGCTAAGCAGGGGTTAGTGATACCAGATGGAACTGAAAGTCCGAGGCGGGTGGGGAGAGGGGTTCCCACCGGGTGTGTGGGTTTGGTGAAAGGCGCCTACAAAACGTTGGGTCTGCCCAGTGCTTAAAGACAGAGCTGACTGGACTCAGCTGGAAGTCCTGGTTTCTTCTCAGTGATCCCTAGAGCTGAAAACACTGAAGCCGGTTTGCCTGGGCACCATAGAGCCGGTGCTGTGGTGAAAGACAGTACAGGGGGGAGCAGCAGCGAGGTTCCCCCTAGCCAGGTGTGACGAAGTGGGGGGTTTTCTTGTTCTTTGTGGAGTTTCAATGGTTTGCATGTGGAGGGGGTGGGACTCAGTTTCCCTGGGTGTTACTGGTTTAACGAGGTGAGGGGAGAGGGAGTTTGTTTTGCAGAGGACCAGAGAGAGGACTTGGGGACCCAGCCGATGGCTGGGAGGATGGATACCCCGTCGACCTGGCGAACTGGTGACCCGGAGGCCCAGCTGAGGAGACGCAGCCAGTTCTGGCCAGTGGGCGGACAATGGGCTGCAGAATGAGGACCCAGTGACCTAACCAGCTGGTTCCAGCCAGAGGACAGAAGAGGGGAGAGGAGGCCCCGGTTTACAACCCTGTTTACCTGGAGAGAAGACAATGGACAGAGGCGGGGCCTGGGGCCGGTGCTCTCAGATGCCCAGCTGGGAGCAGGGGGCTCTGGGCTGGATAGGGGAAGCAGGCAGATCCCACCCGGATGCAGAGGGATGTGCTGGGCTGAGGGAGGCCAGGCCTGAGGCCCTGAGAGTTTCCTGTGCTGTGTTCAACTCTCAATAAACCCTCCTGTTTCATGCTGGCTGAGAGTCGCTCCGGTCTAGAGAACAGGGTGGCATCAACCCCTTCGGGGGTGGAGGCCTTGGGGGTCGAGAGCGAGTGGACTCCCTGAGGGGGCCCACGGCAGAGACAGACGTGCTAAGGCTCAGAGAGGTGCGGCTCCAGGAGGTGGAGGGGCTTGACCCCCAGAGAGAGTGGACCACCGAGAAGGGCTGTCTCACTGAAAGGGGCACCCCCCACGGACCGCGCGGGGCCAAGAGTGGGCACGATCTGTGAGTCCGTGACACCAGGGAAGTCACTAAGAGCTGGACTCACTCTGGGCTGGAGGCCCCTCACAGCATGGCATCGCAGCTCCAGGCAGAGACGGCAGCATGGAGCAGCAGCGGTGCAGAGCAGAGGCTGAGGCATCCCTGGCCCACCCCTTCTCTCCCTGGGGCAGGAGGCGAACCCCCCCCCCCCGAACACCCCCTGAACTCTCAAACTCTGCTGAGCTGGGACCGTAAACCAGGTGAGGGGATAGCAGAGGGAAAATGGGAGGGGTGTGCCAAAGGGACATTCGTCAATTGGACTCTCTCACCCCAAGCTGGGAAACTGAGGCAAGGGGCTGCTGCCCAATGGACTGTAGAGCGGGCGTTTCACTCACAGTTCACATACTGCTGAGTCACTCTTGTGGTGGTTTCCCCAGTTCATGCTGCGTTTCTTTCTCCTCTAAATAAAAGTTCTCATGTGTTAGACTCAGACTCAGTGCTCGCGACGGGGGAACAGCTGCCTGTTAGGGGCATGTTGGTCGGTTTCCCAGATTTCTGGGAGGGGCGCTGTGACAAACTGGGACTGTTCTTACTGTGGTCTGTGAATGCTGACAGGGGAGTGTGGCTAGGATAGTCTGCATTGGGGGATGGTAGACTGCCCGGAGGAGAATACCTGAGCATGTAACATGAGAACCCAGGAAGGGGTTGGAGGCCAGGTGACACCTTGGCCCGGGAAACTGAACAAAGGCTGTGGGAGGGGTCGCTGAAGGCAGAGTCTTGGAAGCTGGGTGGTGAGATGGCTGGGAGGCAGAGATTGCTCTGACCTCCCAAGGGCAGGGCCGGCTTTAGGCCGATTCAGCCGATTCGGCTGAATTGGGCCCCGCGCCAAGAGGGCCCCGCGCTGCAGCTATCAACCCTGCCCCGCCCCCAGCTCACTTCCCCGGCCCCTCCTCCCCTCCCCTGAACGCCTCGCCCCCTCCCCTGCTTCCCGCGAATCAGAGATTCGCGGGAAGTCTGAGACAAAGCAGGGGCGGGCCAGCAGCACGAGGTAAGCTGGGGTGGGGGCGGGAGAAGGGCTCCGGGGAGGCGCGCCCATCCCGCAGGCCCCAGCGGCTCTGGCCCAGCTTGGCTCCAGCCCGGCCCAGTCCCCGCGGCTCGGGGCTCCTCGTCCCCCCCGCGGCGCGGCGTGGCTGGGATCCCCCCCCCCGGCGCGGCCCCCGCGGCAGCTTCCGCGGCGCGGCTGGGATTCCCCCCCCGCTCCCCCTGGCGCGGCTCCCGCGGCACGGCTCGGGTCCCCCCGGCCCTCCGGCGGCGCGGCGCGGGTCCCCCCGGCGGCGCGATGCGGCGCGGCTCGGCTCGGATACCCCCCCCCGGCGCGGCTCCCGCGGCGCGGGTCCCCCCGGCCCCCCGGCGGCGCAGGTCCCCCCGGCCCCCCAGCGGCGCGGCGCGGCTCGGGTCCCCCCGGCCCCCTGTCCCCCCGGCGGCGCGGCTCGGGTCCCCCCGGCCCCCCGGCGGCGCGGCGCGGCTCGGGTCCCCCCACCCCCCCACCCCCGGCGCGGCTTCCGCGGCGCGGCTGGGATTCCCCCCCCCCCGGCGCGGCTCCCGCGGCGCGGCTCGGGTCCCCCCGGCCCCGGCCCCCCCGCGGCGCGGCGCGGCTTGGGTCCTGGAGGCGGGGCTTGCAGCAAGCCCCGCCCCCAGGAATCGGGCCCCGCTCTTGCTAAAGCTGGCCCTGCCCAAGGGGGGCTGGGATGCCCTGGGACCCCCAGATGGATCTAACTGACGGGGGCCCTGTTGTCTGTGCCTGCAAGACCTGTCTTGGACTGTATTCCTGTCATCCAAATAAACCTTCTGCTTTTCTGGCTGGCTGAGAGTCATGGTGAATCGCAGGAAGCCGGGGGTGCAGGGCCCTGAGTCCCCCAATACTCCGTGACAGGCGCTCCAGCTGGATCTGCTTTGCCAATGCTAAGGGGAACCCCGAGATCCTGATTCTAGTCCTTGTCACTGCCAATACCACCTGGCACAAGTGTTACACCCCCATCACGTTCTGCACAACCCCCATTCCTGCCATCTCCTCTGGCTTGATCCTCTCCATTTAGTGCGTCCTTCGTCTGGAAGGCCGATGGTACGGTAATGCCGCAGAGTCCCACTGAGAAATTAAATCCCTGGCTCACACCTGCCCGGCTTCAGAAACGTTGGCGTTCTCGGGGAGGAGGGAGGGAGCCTAAGAAATCTGGTATCTGAGGTAAATAAAGGCTGGGCAGACGTTCCGGAGGGGGCTCCCTCCCTGCCCACAGGCCAGGCTTGAGGCCAGCGGTTGAGAAAGCAAGTTAAGCTGGGTGTGGAGTGGCGCTTTCCCCATAAAGGCATGGAGCCCCGGCTCTGGTTTCTGATGTGGAAGTGGGGGACGCTTCAGTTTTGCTAACTCGCCCGCTAAGCTGCAGCGTCGGGATGGGTGAGTTTTATTGAAATGCCCAGTATTTCACACAGCCTGGAGATGTAGGGCCAGAGCCTCGTGGTGGGCACCAGAGCCCCAGGTGGTGTGGGCACGTGGGGGAGGTGCAGTGGCAGGGCATGCTATGTGGCCCCTGTGAGACACCATGTGCCCTGAGTGCCCCGGCACAGGAAGGAACGTGCCCAGACAGAAGCAGTAACTACCTCATAGAGAGGGGCAGCCTGCACTCCTCTCAGGCCTGGTCTCCACTACGAGTTTAGGTCGACTTTAGCCGCGTTAAATTGAATTAAGCCTGGACACGTTCACACGACGAAGCCCTTTCTTTCGACTTAAAGGGCCCTTTAAGCCGGTTTCTTTACTCTACCTCCGACGAGGGGATTAGCGATAAAATCGGCCTTAGGGGGTCGGAATTGGGGTAGTGTGGACGGAATTCGACGTTATTGGCCTCCGGGAGCTATCCCACAGTGCTTCATTGTGACTGCTCTGGACAGCACTCTCAACTCAGATGCACTGGCCAGGTAGACAGGAAAAGCCCCACGAACGTTTGAATTTCATTTCCTGTTTGCCCAGCGTGGAGAGCACAGGTAACCACGCAGAGCTCATCAGCACAGATAACCGTGATGGAGTCCCAGGATCGCAAAAGAGCTCCAGCATGGACCGAACGGGAGGTACGGGATCTGCTCGCCATATGGGGAGATGAATCAGTGCTAGCTGAACTCCGAAGCAGTAAACGAAATGGCAAAATATTAGAAAAGGTCTCCAAGGCCATGAAGGACCGAGGCCATAACAGGGACGTACAGCAGTGCCGCGTGAAAATTAAGGAGCTAAGGCAAGCCTACCACAAAGCCAGAGAAGCAAACGGAAGGTCCGGGGCAGAGCCGCAAACATGCTGCTTCTACGCGGAGCTGCATGCCATGCTAGGGGGTGCAGCCACCACTACGCCAACTGTGTGCTATGACTCCGTCAATGGAGAAACACACAGGGAAGTGGGTTCGGGGTACGAGGAAGATGAGGATGGAGAAAATGTAGATAGCTCACAGCCGCAAGGTAGCGGAGAAACCGCTTTCCCCAACAGCCAGGATATGTTTGTGACCCTGGACCTGGAACCGCCCCTCAGCCCGGGCAGGTGCACAAGGGGGAGGGGAGCCCTGGTGCATTCTCTGCTTTCCTGACCCTGCCTGGCCGAGGCACAAGGGATGGGGGCGCAGTGAGGTACAGTGCCCATCTTTAAAAAAGGGAAGAAGGAGGATCCGGGGAACTACAGGCCAGTCAGCCTCACCTCAGTCCCTGGAAAAATTATGGAGCAGGTCCTCAAGGAATCAATTATGAAACATTTAGAGGAAAGGAAAGTGATCAGGAACAGTCAGCATGGGTTCACGAAGGGGAAGTCGTGCCTGACTAACCTAATTGCCTTCTATGATGAGATAACTGGCTCTGTGGATGAGGGGAAAGCAGTGGATGTGTTATTTCTTGACTTTAGCAAAGCTTTTGATACTGTCTCCCACAGTATTCTTGCCACCAAGTTGAAGAAGTATGGGCTGGATGAATGGACTGTAAGGTGGATAGAAAGCTGGCTAGATCGTCGGGCTCAACGGGTAGTGATCAATGGCTCCATGTCTAGTTGGCAGCCGGTTTCAAGTGGAGTGCCCCAAGGGTCGGTCCTGGGGCCGGTTTTGTTTAATATCTTTATTAATGATCTGGAGGATGGTGTGGACTGCACTCTCAGCAAGTTTGCAGATGACACTAAACTAGGAGGCGTGGTAGATACACTAGAGGGTAGGGATCGGATACAGAGGGACCTAGACAAATTAGAGGATTGGGCAGAAAAAAACCTGATGAGGTTCAACAAGGACAAGTGCAGAGTCCTGCACTTAGGACGGAAGAATCCCATGCACTGCTACAGACTAGGGACCGAATGGCTAGGTAGCAGTTCTGCTGAAAAGGACCTAGGGGTCACAGTGGACGAGAAGCTGGATATGAGTCAACAGTGTGCTCTTGTTGCCAAGAAGGCTAACGGCATTTTGGGCTGTATAAGTAGGGGCATTGCCAGCAGATCGAGGAACGTGATCGTTCCCCTTTATTCGACATTGGTGAGGCCTCACCTGGAATACTGTGTCCAGTTTTGGGCCCCACACTACAAGAAGGATGTGGAAAAATTGGAAAGAGTCCAGCGGAGGGCAACAAAAATGATTAGGGGTCTGGAGCATATGACTTATGAGGAGAGGCTGAGAGAACTGGGATTGTTTAGTCTCCAGAAGAGAAGAATGAGGGGGGATTTGATAGCAGCCTTCAACTACCTGAAGGGGGGTTCCAAAGAGGATGGAGCTCGGCTGTTCTCAGTGGTGGCAGATGACAGAACAAGGAGCAATGGTCTCAAGTTGCGGTGGGGGAAGTCCAGGTTGGATATCAGGAAAAACTATTTCACTAGGAGGGTGGTGAAACACTGGAATGCATTACCTAGGGAGGTGGTGGAGTCTCCTTCCTTGGAGGTTTTTAAGGCCCGGCTTGACAAAGCCCTGGCTGGGATGATTTAGCTGGGAATTGGTCCTGCTTTGAGCAGGGGGTTGGACTAGATGACCTCTTGAGGTCCCTTCCAACTCTGATATTCTATGATTCTATGATTCTATGCTGCTTTTCCTTTGAAACGGAGCAGCATTTCCCCCAGCAAGTGCATGCTGCAGCATGAGCCTGGCTAGCTAGGAGTCTGGCAGTGCCTCCTGGTGGGTAAAGAGTGCCCCCGGGGCCATGGGGTACCAGGAGCCTGGCAGGGATCCCCTGCCCAGCGCTCTGCTGGACCCTAGGCAGGAATCCTCCCGCCCTGCCCCAGGTACCTTTGGGCATTGGGGCCAAAGTACTTTAGAACACAAAGGAACTAGCATAAACCATGTTTTAAAAATGGGGAAACTGAGGTATGGTGCAGTGTAATGAGTTTTCCAAGGTCACAGGTCGAACTCAGGCCCTCTGTGTCTTAGACTATTACAGTATGTGAACGGCTGCTAGCTGGCAGCGTCCCCTCTCCTCTGGGGCGTCAGGAGAAGGGGAGGCGTGTTTTCAAGGATGAGTGACTCCAGATTGTTATTTCACTTCAGTTCCAAACATTATAGTTCTGGCTTGTCAGACTCACTGAAATCCTTCTCCTTTAAAGCGTTAACCCTTTGCCTGCCATGGGGTTACGCCTCTCTCCTCCCTCTCACAAAGATACCTGAGATTGCTGGCAGCGTGTCACAGTTACTTGAGCTGTGACATTGTATGAAGAATTTGGGGTCCAGGCAGCTCCAAAAAGAAGGTGTTTCCAATGAAATCTGTCTGGGGATCATGTCTGGGCAAAGTGTTTCCATTGCAGCAGTGTGTTTCGGTGTGTCGTTTACACGGTGTTCTCTCTCTCTCTCTTTAATTCATTTGCATGTTTGTATCACGGTCACTTGTGGGAAGTATCAGAGGGGTAGCCCTGTTAGTCTGAATCTGTAAAAAGTAACAGAGGGTCCTGTGGCACCTTTAAGACTAACAGAAGTATAGGTCACTTGTGGGGTTAGTTGTGGACTTTCTAACTTTGCAACACCACATGAATACAATGATGGCTGACAGAAAGCACGGTGCCGGACTCCAGTGCGGCTTTAGCCTGTTCTGGTTTGACACACACACACACACCCTGCCCGGCCCGGCCCGCCCCGCCCCGCCCCACCCCGCCCCACCCCGCCCCACCCCGCCTCAGCCCACAAAAAGCCGCCATTTTGCAACTGTCATGGGCCGGCAGCAGCTATAATCAAACTTGGGACCTCTGGAGCTTCACACGTGAGCCTCTGCTGTAGGGTTCTCAACCTATTTCCCATTGGGGGCTGCATATGCCGTGCTCTGCGTTCTGTGGGCTGTAGCTACACAAGATGTAATACCAGGGCCGGGATAGATATACCTGGGTGGGAGGGCGGGGGGTGAATGAGCCGGTTTCTGTCCAAGAGTCTGGATTGCTCTGGGCTGCTGATCCCGGCAAGGTCATTGTGAATCCCTGCGCTGAGTGCTGAAGGTGGCCTGGGAAAAGCATGTGTGGGGCGGGGGAGGGGTGTCTATGTTAATCCCGGCTGAAATAAATGGCCATGCCCTTGTAGGGCAGCGCTTACAGTGCACCCCTCAGCGACCCGGCTCCATTTTGAACTCTTTTTGGCCACGACTGTGGCCCCTGGCGACTCTGCCCACTTTAAGCCTGGCCTGAGCTGGGCCCACAGAACAGCTGCAGTGTCAGCAGCGTGTCCCCCTCTGGGCTGCTGGGCTGCAGTGCAGGGGGCAGCATGCCTGGCATGGGGCACACAGCAGCTCTGTGCCCTGGGCCCCTCTCACCTGGAGCTCATCTGAGGGGGGCAGAGCCCTGCCGGAGGCTGCCCAGCTGCTGTCTCTGTGTGGGTGAGCGGGCACTGCCCTCCGGCTGGTGGTAGTGACTGTGGACAGGGGGAGCTGGGACAGAGGGGGTTGCTCCGAGCAGCACTCCCCTTGCAGCGGTGCAGCGCGGGGAGAGAGGAGGCAGCTCCTTCCCCACCACAGGGAGCGCTCCAGCCGGCCCTGACCCGCCCGGGACACGGGAGCCAGGACATCGGAGCCGCAATCTTTGATGGTTTTTACCATGCAGCTGGGTCCCAGCTGTGTGCTAATCGGGCCGGCTGCAGAGACGGAGACAGTGGCCGGGCCGGGGGAGAGGTGAATGGTGGACTTCACCCCGTCTCCAGAGACTTGCCCCCCGCCCCCATGCTGAGCCCCTTTGAACATCCAGCCATGTCCTGCGGTGCCTACCTGGGAGCTGAGCTCTTCTGAAAATCTGGCCCAGTAGTTGAGCCCTCTGAAAACTCTGGCCTTAGCGTCTAAGGGTAACATTTTCAAGAGTGGCTAAGTCACTTAAGTGCCTAAATCCCAGTGACTTCTAGTGGGATTTAGGCACTTGTAAAACTCTCTCCTGGTCTCATGTCCAGCGGTTTCTGTCCCCTGCAGGGTTCCAGTCCAGCTCTCTCCTGCTTCTGTCTGCGCTGTCCATGATGGCGCTCCTTTGCGTAGCCCCCGTGCAGGGCAACGGGGCCCTGGCCCACAAGAAGGTCGAGAGGGGTGAGTAGAGAACCCGTCGGAGAGCTTCTATCATCTGCCATATCCGAGATCAGGGCATCGTGGGCCTGATTCTGCTCCTCTCCCCCATGCCGGGGTCACCCCTAGATCCACTTATCCACTGAATGCACCTTCCAGCCCCCCCGCCAGCGCTGGGCCCCAAGGAACGCTGAGTTCTCCGAAGGGATCGCAAGGCCGGCCTGCACTAGTGAGCCCACTACTCCCATTCGCAGGCCTCCAGCGCCTGGGAATGGGCCAGCCAGGGTGGGGGAGGTGCTGCTCGACTGGCTGTTTGGTTTACACAGCTTCGTTATCCCTTTCTCCGGTAACGGCTGCCAAGCCCCCGGCAGTGACTGAAGAGCGCTGGTGCCAACCGCAGGGCAGCGTTTGGGAACCAGGCACCCCCCCCAAATTGGCTGGGAGTTCTATCCTTCCATCTCACCAACTCCTATACTAGGGCTAGCCCCGGCTAACAGCTGGGGATCTCTCGCTCATGCCTAGAAGCCTTGCCCCCAGAGTCCAGGCAGCAGGGAGAGCCAGTTCCTCCTTGTCAGGGGGTTTCATTCCCTTCTCCCCACACCTCCAGTGGCTCTGGGAGCTGCTCAGGGGCTTGCCCAGGCAGGCCAGGGGCCGAACCAGCTCCAGAGGTGGCCCTGAGCCCCTGCCCCCGCAGTGCTCAGCAGCTCCTCCCCCTCGGCTCAGCTATGGGGGAGGGGCACACAGGGGGATTGTCTGGGGGGTAGGGGAGCTGGGGGGCTCAGGCTCGAGGGAGGACCCTGGGGAGGGGAGGGGCAGTATAACCACAATGCTATCATTCTACCAGGATAGTTTGGGACAATTTCCACCCCAAAGACAAGCCCCTCGATAGGATGTCTGGAATTTTCAAAGGCGCCACAGGGAGTTAGGTGCCTAAATCCCACTGAATTCCAATCACAGTCGGGTGTCAAACTCCCTTAGGCTCTTTGAAAACTCCCATTTAAATTGTCACTGAGGGGTTTCATAATTGACATTCGCTGAGATGGATCTGGCAGTGTCTCCCCCACCCTCCCCAAACGATTTCTTCAGCAGTACGGACTCAGGAAGGATACAGAGCCTTGGTTTACACTTGATTCATCTCTTCAAGGTTTCTTCAAAACCAGCAGAGCAAGAAACTATTCTTATTTTATTTTATTGGTAAAATGAAAGTGTAAGATCTGGAGCCGGATTCTGTGGCCAGGAATGGCCGGGGCGGATTCTGTGGCTGTAGTATTGTGAAATACACAGGACCTGCCTCTAAAAACCCAGCCTCCAGTTACCCCAGGCTGATTTGAGCGAGCTAGCTAGCGCTCTCTCTCCCCGCCTCCCCATCTGCCCCCTTAACCTGATGTTCGTGGCATTTCAGGGTTCCCCAAAGACTGCAGCAACATTCCCAGGGACAGTCCCAGTGGGGTCCATGTCATCCAGCCGGCAGGCTCTCCCCCTCGAGTGGTGTGGTGTGACATGGACACCGAAGGCAAAGGCTGGACCGTTGTCCAGAGAAATTCTTACAACACAGAGATCACCTGGAAGGAGTCCTGGAGCACCTACAAGTACGGCTTTGGGAACGTGCAGCAGGATTACTGGCTGGGCAACGAGTACCTGTCCCTGCTCACGCGGCAGAACATCTACAAGGTCCGCTTTGTGGTGGAGGACAAATCCAACAACACCCGCTACACAGAGTACGACATCTTCAGTGTCGAGGGTGAGCCCAGCGGGTACCCGCTGAGGCTGGGCAGGTACTCTGGGGACGGTGAGGACTATCTCACCACCTACCACTCCGGCCTGGGGGGCATACACGACAACATGAAGTTCAGCACGACTGACAAGGATCAGGACCAGACCAGTGGGAATTGCGCAAGTAGCTATGGAGGCTGGTGGTACGACAAGTGTCAGAACGTCCTGCTCAATGGGAAAGGCTACATCTACTGGGCAGGGTTCTGTAAGAGTGGGGAGTGCAAGTCTTCCCTCATCCTGGTTAAGCCAACAGACGTGTGCTGGGTCCGGCAGGAGGAGCCCATCCTCCTTGGGAGCCGGCGCCGCTGAGAAGGGGAGACAATATTAGATCAGACACGGCGCGCCATCCCCCACCTAATCAGCGCAGTCCCTGCAATGCTTCCACTCTGCTCACCCCCTTCCCTGTTGGCTTCTGCACGGTAAATCCCCTGGAATAAACGCTGAGAGCCGACCCCGCCGGTGCGTTCGAATGACACGAAGAGTGTGATTGGTGTGTATAACTGGAGCCCCGCTTCCACTCTGCCTCGCTGGAAGCCATGTTACTCACTACGACTTTAGACCCACATTAGCCTCTGCTTTTCCCAGCCCTGCCACTGCCCCTCGGCATTAGTGATCAATGAATCATGACACTGGATTTCTAGCAACTGTCATTGAGCATTTAAATGGGGGATGACTCAAAGCCAGGACTTTACATCTGAATCCTGCATGTATTAGCAGTGGTGAGTTTGGGTTCAAAAACCTGCCCTCTGTGTTTTTAATAAATATGGTTATTACATGAGAAAACATTGCAACAGTAATTAGTTGCTGATAAACCACTGAGATTAGATAGACGTGCAACGAAACCACACAATAAAGATATTGGTGTCCCTCTTCAACCCAAGGGGCTAGTCAAAGTTTGGGGCCCTGGGGATGTTCCAGTGGGGAGCAGAAATTGGCAATGGAGTCTGGTAATCTTTTGATGTCTTGTTTATTTACAAGGAACATACAGAGTCCTGCTTCTCCAAACACAGCAGGAACCAACAGCAGGGATTAGCCTCCCTGCTCTCAGCTCCAAGCCTCTTTAGCCAGCACCTGGCCCAAAAGCTCTCTATGCTCCTCCCAAGATCACACCATGCTGACAGGCTCTGCTCGGCTTTCCTGCTCTGCCTCCGTGTCCTGGCTGCACTGCCCGGCTTGTCTCTGTCACACACGCACCAGCTCAGAACGATACTCGGTGGCATCCTCTGCCCACCTGGGGCTAGTTTCTGGGCACACGCCATCATGGCTTGTTCTACACGAGGCCCCCTTACCTGTTGCTTCCAGCTGTCTTAAATGAAGAGTGCATCCTCACAGCTGTGTCAATGAGATTTTAACTCCACCCATAACATGGTATAATCCAGCTCCTAGCAGTGTATTTATCTGTCAGGCTGACGTCCTCTGAGCATCTCTGAACATTTCCTGCCTGTTTGGCTTCATAGAATCATAGAATCATAGAATCATAGAATATCAGAGTTGGAAGGGACCTCAAGAGGTCATCTAGTCCAACCCCCTGCTCAAAGCAGGACCAATTCCCAGCTAAATCATCCCAGCCAGGGCTTTGTCAAGCCGGGCCTTAAAAACCTCCAAGGAAGGAGACTCCACCACCTCCCTAGGTAACGCATTCCAGTGTTTCACCACCCTCCTAGTGAAATAGTTTTTCCTGATATCCAACCTGGACCTCCCCCACCACAACTTGAGACCATTGCTCCTTGTTCTGTCATCTGCCACCACTGAGAACAGCCGAGCTCCATCCTCTTTGGAACCCCCCTTCAGGTAGTTGAAGGCTGCTATCAAATCCCCCCTCATTCTTCTCTTCTGGAGACTAAACAATCCCAGTTCTCTCAGCCTCTCCTCATAAGTCATGTGCTCCAGACCCCTAATCATTTTTGTTGCCCTCCGCTGGACTCTTTCCAATTTTTCCACATCCTTCTTGTAGTGTGGGGCCCAAAACTGGACACAGTATTCCAGATGAGGCCTCACCAATGTCGAATAAAGGGGAACGATCACGTTCCTCGATCTGCTGGCAATGCCCCTACTTATACAGCCCAAAATGCCGTTAGCCTTCTTGGCAACAAGAGCACACTGTTGACTCATATCCAGCTTCTCGTCCACTGTGACCCCTAGGTCCTTTTCAGCAGAACTGCTACCTAGCCATTCGGTCCCTAGTCTGTAGCAGTGCATGGGATTCTTCCGTCCTAAGTGCAGGACTCTGCACTTGTCCTTGTTGAACCTCATCAGGTTTTTTTCTGCCCAATCCTCTAATTTGTCTAGGTCCCTCTGTATCCGATCCCTACCCTCTAGTGTATCTACCACGCCTCCTAGTTTAGTGTCATCTGCAAACTTGCTGAGAGTGCAGTCCACACCATCCTCCAGATCATTAATAAAGATATTAAACAAAACCGGCCCCAGGACCGACCCTTGGGGCACTCCACTTGAAACCGGCTGCCAACTAGACATGGAGCCATTGATCACTACCCGTTGAGCCCGACGATCTAGCCAGCTTTCTATCCACCTTACAGTCCATTCATCCAGCCCATACTTCTTTAATTTGGTGACAAGAATACTGTGGGAGACAGTATCAAAAGCTTTGCTAAAGTCAAGAAATAACACATCCACTGCTTTCCCCTCATCCACAGAGCCAGTTATCTCATCATAGAAGGCAATTAGGTTAGTCAGGCACGACTTCCCCTTCGTGAATCCATGCTGACTGTTCCTGATCACTTTCCTTTCCTCTAAATGTTTCATAATTGATTCCTTGAGGACCTGCTCCATAATTTTTCCAGGGACTGAGGTGAGGCTGACTGGCCTGTAGTTCCCCGGATCCTCCTTCTTCCCTTTTTTAAAGATGGGCACTACATTAGCCTTTTTCCAGTCATCTGGGACCTCCCCCGATCGCCATGAGTTTTCAAAAATAATGGCTAATGGCTCTGCAATCTCACCCGCCAACTCCTTTAGCACCCTCGTATGCAGCGCATCCGGCCCCATGGACTTGTGCACGTCCAGTTTTCCTAAATAGTCCCGAACCACTTCTTTCTCCACAGAGGGCTGGTCACCTTCTCCCCATGCTGTACTGCCCAGTGCAGGCTTCAGTCACTTCAATCAAAGTTCATTGTGACCAGATGCTGAACACCATTAATGCTAACAGCCAGGGGCAGGAGCACCCCCCCCACACCCCCCCCGAACAGGGAAAGAACAGGCTAAAGAATAACGCCATGGATTCAAGTCAGCTGGGCCTGATGGAGTTCACCCTCGGGCAGGGCTTCCAAATCGTGGGCTGTAGCCCAAAGATGGGCCATGACGTAGCCCTGGCTGGTCCACTGGCAGGGGTGAAGATGGGGGGGAATGTGAAGGGGCATTGCCTCCCCCCCAAACTGTATCTTTCCATTCCCCTCCTGACCATGGCCCTTCAGTGCATCCCCAGGACACAAGGCCCTGTCTAATTGGCCTTCCTGACAGAGCCTGCATGGAGAGCGTGCGTAGGGGGGAGTTTGGGGAGCAGGTTTGGAAAGAGGGATGTTTTCAGGGGGAGGGAAGCTGGGAGCCGCTGAGGTGCAGCTGGAAGGTTTCTTCCTCCCTCCTCAGCATCTGGGATGCAGACAGGGGGGAGGGGGTTGCTATTTTGTAGTTGGGCGTATCAGGGACCCCCCCCCCCCCCGTGCACTGAGCTGTCCCCTCCATCTCGGTTGCTGGTGGTGAGGTGGGGGTGTGCTGTTTTGCAGTGTGGGAGCGGGGGATCCCCCTGCCCAGGGCACTGACCTCTCCCCTTCCCACCTCCCATCTCCGCTGTCCTTGCTGGGAGCCACCCCCACCCCCCACTCTGCCCATTGCAGGCTGCGCTTGGTGCCCTCCCCAGCCAGCCATCCCTCGCCAGGCTGGAGCATGACGCTGCAAGCGGGGACATCCTCAGCCTGTCCCGGGCAGCCAGCTCGCTCAGCCGTTTTGCTGCCTGGGGGCTCCCTGCCAAACCCAGGGTTCCCCTGCACCATTCCCCCCAACTTGGGGTCCCACCCACACCCCAACTCCCCCCTGAACATGGCTACCCCTCCCCTTCCAAAACAACCTGAACTCTTCATACGCCACAGCCCACCCCCGCCCCTCCCCATGAGCCACCTGGCAGCAGTGCCCTCCATCGGATCAAACTGCTCTCCATGTCGCCCTCCCACCCCCACACCCCAGGGCCAGGCTGGCGCTCTCTGGGGCTGGACCCCGGCTGTGACTGGGGTTTCAGCACTCCTGCTTCACAGATGTATACAGAGCACTGTATAACCAGAGTTGTCATAACTATAAAGGAAAGGGTAACAGCTCTGCTGTGTACAGTACTATAAAATCCCTCCTGGCCAGAGACTCCAAAATCCTTTTCCCTGTAAAGGGTTAAGAAGCTCGGATAACCTGGCTGACTCCTGACCCAAAGGACCAATAAAGGGACAAGATACTTTCAAATCTTGGGGGGGGGGGGGAAGGCTTTTGTTTGTGCTCTTTGTTTGGGAAGTTATTCGCTCTTGGGACTGAGAGGGACCAGACATCAATCCAGGTTCTCCACATCTTTCTGAACAAGTCTCTCATATTTCAAACTTGTAAGTAAACAGCCAGGCAAGGCGTGTTAGTTTTTACTTTGTTTTCTCAACATGTAAATGTACCTTTTACTAGAGTGTTTACCTCTGTTTGCTGTACTTTGAATCCGATTTCTAATGCAGCGTTTTGCTCTGGCCTATTGCTCTTTAAGTTTGATTACCCTGTAAAGTTATTTTCCATCCTGATTTTACAGAGATGTTTTTTACCTTTTTTCTTTAATTAAAAGCCTTCTTTTTAAGAACCTGATTGATTTCTCCTTGTTTTAAGATCCAAGAGGTTTGGAACTTGATCCACCAGGAGTTGGTGGGAGGAAGGAGGGGGATGGTTAATTTCTCCTTGTTTTTAGATCCAAGGGGGTTGGATCTGTATTCACCAGGGAATTGGTGAAAGGTTTCTCAAGGCTTCCCAGGGAAGGGAATCCACTTGGGAATGGTGGCAGTGGACCAGATCTAAGCTGGTAGTTAAGCTTAGCAGTTTTCATGCAGGCCCCCACATTTGTACCCTAAAGTTCAGAGTGGGGAAGCAGCCTTGACAAGACTCTAGTGACTCTCTCACCCTGGGCTCTCCCCAGTATAGACTCTTGTTCACACTAGTCGAATGATGTTCAAATGCTGAGAAGGAGCAGGGAAGAGGCACAGAAATGACTTGTGGCCTGGCCAGCACACCTTCGAGCAGGCAACCCGAGGGGCTGCAGCTAGTCAGCTTGACTAAGCAGTTCCGAGCTCTGTCATTAAGGTCTATAGTCACCCAGCAGGAGGAGGTAGCTGCATTTCAGGTTTTTGCTCTAGCAGACAAAGGTGTAAGGAGAGCTGGCAAAGCTGATGTTAGAAACATTGACACTGGAAATCCATGTAAGTGTAGAAGAGTGACGGAACCAATCGTGCGGGGACGTGGGAATTCACTCTCACCTGGCCTCTGGGGATGGAGGCAACACGTGGCTGGCACTTCTCGCTCCTGCCGTAGGAGGGGCAGGTGCTGCTACCGACTGCTCCCCCTAACCCCCGCCCTGCTGCGCTCTGGGGATGCTGCCCTGCTGTGGAGCTCTCAGGTGTCTTGAACTGGAATTTGTTTGGAGAGAAACTGCTAAGGAGCCTTATCAGCCCCGAGCAGAGAGTACCTGGGAGCCTGCCTGGGTCGGGCGGGTCTGGTACAGCCTCCCCCCAGATAAGGCTCTTTCCTGGACCTGCCACCCATTGGAATCTGGAACGATTCCCTCCGAGGTAACACCCGGGGCAGCCAGGGCAGGGCAGGGCACGGCCTCCTCCCCGGGAGCGTTAGGGCTTTCAAGAGTCAGAGGTGTCAGCGGAGCAGGTTGTATGTTAAAGCAGCGAAGGCAGTTGGGGGGCAGAGGAATTGGGTGCTTTGCCATTGCACTTGATCAGGTCAATTTGAAAATTCTTTCAAAGGAAATCCAGATGTATACATCTGACTGGGGTACATGTACACACATACACACGCATACTCACATGTGCACACACTCATGTGCACATACACGTACACACATACATACACACATGTACACATACACATATATACAGACATACACATACACGCTCACACGCTGTCCCTGGAGAGCCCCAGGATGCGACTGACGGGGTGGCTGGCTATTATGGAGGCAGAAGGGGGTTGGGAGAAAATAATCAGGAAGAACTTTGGCTGAAAATGCAAACCTAAGCTAGAAATCTGTGCAGGGCTGGGCTCAGCGAAAATGATCTTTTGAGCTGCTCTTATTAACCGTGGTCCTGTACTTCCTGGTTTGCGTCGGACCCAGGCAGGAGACTGGGCTGCTCTCAGCTGTAGAAGCCATTGGAATGAGCCAGGTTGGAATGAGCCAGACCCTCAGAGCCTTCTGCCACCAATCGCCCCAGCAGTCACTGATCCACACCAAACCACGTCCTTCCAGTCAGGCAGTTTCATATGCACACGTCAAACCCTTGGTTAGCCACTCAGACACCACGGTGATGGGCACAGTAAGGACTGGCGGGGGACCCACACACATGAAACGGAGCTCATTAATAACCGATCAACAGCATATATGATGCAATGTACATTATATATAATTTTATTATTTATATAGTTATGGAAAGTAAATAATACATGGAAGAAATGAAAGGCTTTTTTTTACATTATTTTTTTTGTTAGTCATCCCTGCCGGGGCCCCGCCAAAAATGTTTGAATTGGGCCCCGCCCTTCCTAAAGCCGGCCCTGCTGGAGAGAACAGGAGGATTCAGTCAGCAGGGGCTGCCGATCCGTCCCATTCACCAGGGCTGCCATCCTGCGGCTTCAGCATTAGTGGCTGGGGTGACTTGGGGAAAGGTCTCAACCTCCCCACATCCCACTTCACTGCTGCCAGAATCCCTCCTGCCCCCCCCCGCTACAGTCCCCTCCCTACCCAACCTGGGTGGGGCTGGAGGAGAGGGGTCTGAGAACTTGAGTTGTGGATTGGAGGTGGAACAGCTGTCAGGGGCACTGAGGAGGAGGTGGCAGGAGCTCCCCGTACAAGGAGGGGGGTTGCCACTGGAGGTCACTAGGAAGGACAACAAGACTCCATCCTGGGGGTCAGGAGGGGGAATCCATCCCTCAGAGGTGGGCAGGGGCTGGGTGGAAATGCTGCTGGTTCCAGGGGCCGTTAATCCCCCCTGATTCCTCGGAGGCGTCTGAGTCTCAGACAGGTTCTCGTTCCCTTGCAGCAGGAGGACGTCACGGCCAATGTGATGCGCCAGCTCCGTATCATGCGGCACTTGCGCCAGGTGCCCGAGGCGCTGCAGGGCCTGTGCCTCTGAGGCCACCAGCAACTCCCGCTCTCTGCTGCAGGTACTGCTCTGGCTCTCTGTAAATGGGGAGCTAGTGGAAGGGGAAATGGAGCCCCCTGGCACTCACAGAAAACTGATTACAGAATGAGCCTGAACTGAGAGGCACCATATCCACCCCCGTAAAGAGCCAGACTTCAGTGGTGATACACCCCAGCTGGGGTAGCAACAGGATTGAGAACGAGGTAGGAAGTTCAGAGCAGCAAGGAAAGCCTGGAGGGGAACTTGAGAAGAGAGGTTGGAAAAGTGCAGCAAAGAGAAAGGTGCAGACCTAGCTGTTGGGTCCAGGGCCCTGAGCTGCTATCAATGTCAGGGTGGGACTGGGTTCCCCTACCGGCCCCAGAGGAGGCGGCGTATACGCACCTGGAGAAGGTTCCCAAGCCCAGCAAGGGGGCTACAGGCTGAGCAAGTGCCCCAGCGATGGCAGAAGGACTTCTGTCTGTGGAAAGACCTCTTTGGACTTTTAGTGTGAGGCAAGCTGGGCCCCAGAAGGGTGGACTAAAGGTGGTGAGCTGGCCGGAGTTACCGGGCAGAGAAACTGCCCTGGTGCTGGAGCGACCATGGATGGGGGACGCTAGCCCAGCGAGAGGGCTGTGATGCCATGCCTGGCCGCCGGGGGGCACCTAACGATGAGTAGATTCATTTATGATTGTCATAGTTGGCAGGATTGAGTTCCCCCTGTGATCCGTGAGGGAAGTCTTGGTTGCTGAAGGAATCATAGAATATCAGGGTTGGAAGGGACCTCCGGAGGTCATCTAGTCCAACCCCCTGCTCAAAGCAGGACCAATCCCCAGACAGTTTTTTGCCCTGATCCCTAAATGGCCCCCTCAAGGATTGAGCTCACAACCCCGGGTTTAGCAGGCCAATGCTCAAACCACTGAGCTATCCCTCCCCCAAGCAGCGTCCAGTGAGGAGATCAGGGAACGGGTTGTTTGCAGTCCTGCCACTGACCGGTAACGTGATCCTGGCCAGGTCACTCTCCCACCTGGTGCCTCACTTTCTCTGTCTTTGAAATGGGGATCATCCCGACCCACATTAAGAAAGGGTTTGATCCTCTGCTCTTGCTTCCCAAATCCCTGCCCTCCTTGCCCCACACAGGCCTCTGCCCTGTTACTCAAACTACCATGCACATGTTAGTGCCTGTGTCACCCTCGCAACTGCAAGGTCTCATGTACAGTCTCCTGCCAGCAAACTGAAGCTGCCACTAGATCCAGAATAGGAATCGCAGTTCCTGTGCGCTGCCCTGAATGGAGTCTAGACCCTGGGCATGGGGAAGGCCAACGCTCACATCCAGGTAGATCATCAACCTACTCCTCTGTCCCAGGAGCAGGAAGGCCTCTGGTTCGTGCTCCCTTCGGTAGCTGGAGCTGCTGAGTTGGGAGTATGGTGGGCAGAGATGGGAACAGGCCATAGGATGAATCAAGTGTCAGGGGGAGACTCCCTGTGTGTGGGAGATGATGTTGCCCCTCTGTTGGGGAATCCCTTCCTTGCAGATGCTGGGCTTTGGGTGCTGGACTCTGCCAGGAAGCCCAGCTCCCATCCCTAGCTGCTTGGCTGTTCCCTACACTGCTGTGCACCAGGCCCTCTGCAGAGAGCTGCTCTGGGCAAGGACTACAGAGCCTGCTGTCATCCTGGCAGGTGTCACCCCAGGTTCCATAATCCTGACCCCTGGTCTCCCTCCGCTGGCAGGCTCTGAGCAAGGCCTGCCCAGAGAACATGGATGACGAGCTCTCGATCCTGCTGACAGCACCCCCCAGCACAGACAAACTCCAGCACATCTTGGAGGTGAGCAGAATGGGGAGGGGCCGCAGGGGTTTTACCTTAGCCCTGGGGACTCCTAGAAAGAAGAGACTGGAAAATCCATGTTTCTATTGGATCCTTCCGAGTATGCATTCGTGATATAAACTCACTGGGTGACCTTGGGGTAACTCACTTCCCCCTTACGGCATCAGTCTTCTCCACTATCAAATCTACACTGGGGAAGAAGGACAGAAGCCCCGACAACCACCTTCCCCTCTGGGTGTCTGGTCCTGGGAGCCGAAACCAACTGGACTATCTGCCCCATCTCCTAAACTGTAAACTATTTTATTTGTATTGTATTATTTTGCAATTGTTAAGAGCAGCAACTACTTAGCTCAGACTGAAGCATCTTATCTAATTTTTGAGATCTAAGTGGCTCCTCTTTGAGTGCGACGAGACAATTTAACACATTGTGACAAAGAATTTTCATTGCCACTTGTTAAGATTTCAAGAAACAAACTGGTTTAGTTTGAATAGGATTTTCGGTCAGAAATGGTTTCAATGAAATTTCCCCACCATCTCGATTCCTGGGCTCTATCTCTGCCTTTCGGGGCGGGGGGTGGGGGTTGCTGTCTGTTAGAACAAGAGTCTGAATTGGATAGGGATAGAGACCTCTTCAATGTTCTTAATGAAGTAAATACTAATGGGAATTGTGTGATCATGGGAGACTTTAACTTCCCAAATATAGACTGGAGGACAAGTGCTATTAATATAATAGGGCTCAGATTTTCCTAGATGTGATAGCTGATGGATTCCTTCACCAAGTAGTTGCTGAACCAACAAGAGGGGATGCCATTTTAGATTTGGTTTTGGTGAGTAGTGAGGATCTCTTAGAAGAAATGGTTGTAGGGGACAGCCTTGGTTTGAGCGATCATGAGCTAATTCAGTTTAAACTAAATGGAAGGGTAAACAAAAATCGATCTGTGACTAGGGTTTTTTTTTTTCAAAAGGGCTAACTTTAAAAAATTAAGGAAATTAGTTAGGGAAGTGGATTGGACTGAAGAACTTGTGGAACAGATGGATCAGACTGAACAGGTTCCAAACCTCTCGGAGGCTCCTACCTTCTAAACAGTGACGTCAGTTTTCTAGTAAAGGAAGGAAAGCTACAGGGGACTCAGAGGTTTCCCTGGTCCTGAGCCCCTGTCCTGCCTGGCTGATGTCAGCATCTCTCTGTGAGGTCACCACCTCCCCACCACCTTTGACCAATAGGCTGAGGTCCTGCAAAAGGCCTTTGTGATGTCACTATCACACCCACCCCTCCCCTGCAGTGCTAATGTCCTGCCGCAGGCCAGACCCTTTGGAGGTTTGAGCTACTCCCTGTGGATCACCCCGCTCAATGAGTGTTCATTCTAGGAAGCAAGCCGGCTAGACAGTAGAACAGCAGAGGCTGCTCCCAATGCTACACTCGGTTTCTCAGAAATGAGTAGACTTTATGGGCAGAAGAGACAGTTAGAGCATCTAATCTGACCCCCTGCATATCACAGGCCTTTCTGCACCATATGGGGCAGGCAGAGCTCTGCCTGGGCGCAGGGGGAATGGGATGGGGGTAGATCAAGGAAAGGGGGGAGGGGAATGGGTGTGAGGGAAAGAGCTCCTGTCCCAGATGAAGGAATTTGGGGGCAGAGGAAAGGACCCTGCTCCATAGAGAGGGGAGAGGGTTTCTGTGAGTGCCAGGGGGCTCCATTTCCCCTTCCACTAGCTCCCCATTTACAGAGAGCCAGAGCAGTACCTGCAGCAGAGAGCGGGAGTTGCTGGTGGCCTCAGAGGCACAGGCCCTGCAGCACCTCGGGCACCTGGCGCAAGTGCCGCATGATACGGAGCTGGCGCATCACATTGGCCGTGACGTCCTCCTGCTGCAAGGGAACGAGAACCTGTCTGAGACTCAGACGCCTCCGAGGAATCAGGGGGGATTAACGGCCCCTGGAGCCAGCAGCATTTCCACCCAGCCCCTGCCCACCTCTGAGGGATGGATTCCCCCTCCTGACCCCCAGGATGGAGTCTTGTTGTCCTTCCTAGTGACCTGCAGTGGCAACCCCCCTCCTTGTACGGGGAGCTCCTGCCACTTCCCCCTCAGTGCCCCTGACAGCTGTTCCACCTCCAATCCACAGCTCAAGTTCTCAGACCCCTCTCCTCCAGCCCCACCCAGGTTGGGTAGGGAGGGGACTGTAGCGTGGGGGCAGGAGGGATTCTGGCAGCAGTGAAGTGGGATGTGGGGAGGTTGAGACCTTTCCCCAAGTCACCCCAGCCACTAATGCGGAAGCCGCAGGATGGCAGCCCTGGTGAATGGGACGGATTGGCAGCCCCTGCTGACTAGGGTTACCATACGTCCGTTTTTTCCCGGACATGTCCTGCTTTTCGGCAATCAAACCCCCGTCCAGGGGGAATTGCTGAAAAGCCAAACATGTCCGGGAAAATGCCGGCCGGGCACTTCCCCTCCCGTGGCTGCTCTGCTCCGCTCCTCCCCTCTCAGACTTTAAGAGCCGAGCTGCCCGAGACAGCGCTACTGGCTTCAGGCAGCCCCCCCTGCCTCCGGACCCCGAGCCGCCGGCCAGGCACTTCCCTTCCTGGTTCCAGCTGAGCTGCTCCGCTCCTCCCCTCTCAGACTTTAAGAGCCGAGCTGCCCGAGCCAGCGCTACCGGCTTCGGGCAGCCCCCCCTGCCTCCGGACCCCGAGCTGCCGGCCAGGAACTTCCCTTCCCGGTTCCATCTGCTCTGCTCCGGCGGCTCGGGGGAAGCGACGGTCGGGGGTGCAGGGTCTGGGGGCTGCCCGGCAAACCGTGAAGCCGGTAGCGCTCGGGCAGCCCTTTCCCCGTGGCTGGGAGTGGGAGGGAGGAGTGGGCGGAGTTAGGGCGGGGGGTAAGGGGCGGAGTTGGGCGGGGCTAGGGGTGGGGAAATGGGCGGGGCCAGGGCCCGTCGAGGGTCCTCTTCTTTTATTTATTAGACATGGTAACCCTACTGCTGACTGAATCTTCCTGTTCTCTCCAGAACGGGTCCAGCCTTGCCAGCAGCAGGACAAGCATCCCCTGCCCATGTGCCTCAGCCCTGCCTGGTCAGACGCCATCACCCGTCAGTCCTTGGCCTCCCAGGCTGCCAGTGATGGGAGCAACTCTGGGTGGTGGCTCGGGTGACACAGACACCGGTCCACTAGGAATTGGGTGCGGCCCTGTGGGACAGGAGAGTCTCGCAGAGGGCACTTGGGGGACTCTCCTGCCCTTCCCAAGAGCGATAGCACCGTGTCCTGAGAAGATAAGTCTGGGATGAGGCAAAGCTTGTCATTAATTAGCCTGGCTAAAGAGCTGGGTGGAGCTGCTCCGGGGACAAGCTGGCTCGCTCCTGCTCATGGAGGTGAATTCATCTCCCTTCCCAGGAGCACCTGCTCTCCCTTTCATTCCCCACCAGGCTCCTTGTGCCAGGCTAAAGAATGGCCACAGGATGGGAATGAGGCCTGGGCCCCGCCCCAATCTCCTGAGTCTAATGCAGCTGCTCACCTTGTCCCCCATCAGCTGCTGGGTTTCCCCCAGGAGGGAGTAGGTGACAGGGAGAGAGACACACACACATTTGTCCTTCTGGTTGCAGGGCTTGTGTCCTTCCAATCCCATTGGTGGCTGCACAGTGGGCAGAGTCCTCGCTGCGTGCCCGGCCCAACAGAATTGCAGGGCGTGGTGTGGAACACAGAAAGAGATAGAGAGACTCATCCTCCAGCCGGCGTCAGTCTGAGAGAACTTGGCTGGGGTCCCAGTCTCACTCTTCTAGCAGGTGCCATTTCCCAGCTGGGTTCCTTACCCCTCTGGTGCAGCAGCAGCTGGTAGAGCCGGTAAACCCCCTCCCTGGCCTGCCGGCTGATGTCCTTGGCTGGGTCACTGACGGACAGAGCCAGCTGTGCCCTGTGGTGACCCATCCTGGGGAATTCCGCTGAGTTCTAATGGACGGGAGAGAGAGGGGGGACTCCATCAGCATTTTCCTGTCAGCTCCCAGCTGCTCCAGGATGACAGGGAGGCATGAACCTGGAGCACAGCCCCCTTAAAAGCCCAGAGTTACCACTTAACTAGGAGAAGAAGAACTTGACTCAAGCCAGGCTCACTCTCTGCTCTGACTCTGCCTCCCCAAGAGGAACACTCCTAACCCACAGCCCCTGCAGCAGCAGATCCTACAGCCCGTCGGAGCCAGCCCACCTACGCCTGGAGTCAGGAAGCTGGGGTCAGAGGGCACTTACATCAAACTCAGGGAGGGTGATGGTGGATCTGAGCAGGGCCGTGCTGATCTTAATGGCCCTGGCTCTCTCTCGCGGCACCCTGGACACGATCCAGTAGTTAATGTGCTGTGGGGAAAGGAGGCATTGCACTGACTGCCCTGACCAAGGATGCCCACTGGGGGCCCGGCTAGGAGGACTGACTGGAAAATGGATCTAAGAGTGAAGGTAAAATTGCCCCCACCCCTCTCATCGGGCTCACCTCCAAGATGTACTGGAGCCTGTCGGTGTCTGGGGATTCTGCCAGCAGGTTCTCCAGCATGGCGTCCAGGAGGTCTGGCAAGACCCTAGGCAGATCCTGAAAGCAAGGGAGAGCCATGGGTCAGAGTTAGGGAAACTGGGGCTACATCTGCCACAGGATGGGAAAACGGGTCTCTGGGAAGCACTGGTGAGACCCCAAACACATATCCTGGCCTCTCTCATTCACATCCCACTGCAGGCAATTAGCAGGGATTCATGGCAGGATGACAGCTCGCTCTTCTATCCATGACATTAGCATGATCTACCTGCACTTGGGTGGTGTCCTTCTCCATGCCCAGGGTGAAGACGGCATGCAGGGCAGCTCGGAGGAGGTGGGTCTCCATCTCTGGCTCCACGGCAGGTGTCATGGTGCTGGCAAGAGAGAGGAGCCGGTATTAGACTGTGCAGTACGGGGATGGGACTGGTACCAACACGCAGGTGAAACTGCAGTGAAATAGGCACAGGCTGGCAAGAAGGGAAACTGAGGCACCAAGCCAGGGAATGACAAGGCCAAGGTTTCTCAGACAGACAGTGGCAGGGCAGGAATAGCACCCTGCAGGATGGCAGGAAGAGACCCCCCCCAGACTGTCCTGGACTCCCTGAGAGGTGCCTCCCCCCAACTGGAGCACCAAGGACCAAAGTGGCAGCATCTAGTGTCAGTGGGGTTCATGTGGCTCAGGCCAGACCCCTGGGCTGGGGACCCACCCCCATAGCACTGATCGAGGGCCTGACTTCTCACCTGGAACAAAGCTGCGGCGTCCATCGGCCTCGCTGCTGCCCGAGTCCCAGGCACTGCTGCTGTCCCATGGGGAGCGGGTCGAGCTGCTGGTGGTGGGACAGGGATCCTCCACCTCCTGCCCTGGGGAGGCTGGAAGGTCCTCACTGACCGGGCAGGGCGATGCCTCCTGCTGGGAATCAGGGCTGGGCTCCTGGGGCCGCTGCTGCCCACACAACATGCCCCAGAGTCACTCTGCCCGGCTCCCCTCCTGCGCTGGGTCCTGCCTGCCCAGCCGCAGCCTGGCCCAGCTCCATTTCGACCTGGCCTCTCCCACCTCGGCGCCAGCGCTGGGAGCGGGTTTTCTCCGCCAGAAGGCTGGGCACTTCCACCTCCTGGCCTGGCCGGGAGCTCCTTCCCCGCCAGTGGGGACGGAGGAGCCGCTCTGCTCCGGGGGAAGATGGCAGCTGCTTCCCTCAGGCTCTGGGGCCACCTGCAGAGCCTTCTTCCTGAACCTCCTCAGGAGCCTGGCCACCCTGGAACCGAGCGGGGAGCGGGCGTGAGTCTGGGGTCAAGGCAGCCTCTGACTAACCAGCCTGTTTGGTCCCTCCCCATCCCTGCCCTAGCCAGAGCAGCTCTTCCTCCCCCCACAGGGGTGCATGTAATGCAATCTACACGCACTGGCAGGAGTTCATTGCATGATCTGCTTCCTGCTGTTTGGTTCTGGGCTGTTGGAGTACGGGCTTGCAACCATCTGTGCACACATATTATACTAATTGCATCTAGACCACATCTCCCTAGTTTGTTTGTGAGAATGTCCTTATTAACACCAAGATGGATCACATCTACTGTTTACCCACTTCCACTAGGCCCGTAACCCTGCCAAAGAAGGAGCTAGGATTGGTTTGGAATGATTTGTTCTTGACAAGTCCATGCTCACTAGTCCTAAGAACCAAATTGTCCTGTAGGTGCTGACAAACTGATTGTTTAATAAGGAGTTCCAGTATTTTTCCAGGTATGTTAATGGATGGGAAGACGTTCTTTTTCAGGGATCTCTGACGAGAACTGGGGCACAGCACTTAGTTTGTTGAGGCCATAAAATGGAGACAGGCACCTCTTCTCTTCGCCCAGCACCCCAGATACCTAAAAGGGTGGGACTCACATCCCTCAATGGGCTTTAAAAAAGACAATGGTTACAATGTGGCCCCAACCATTTCTGGTTTCTGCAGACTAGATGTTTTAGCAAAGTTTAGAATTCCTTGGTGCTCAACACCGTGAAACTCCCCTTTCTCCTTCACAAAGGGCTTTAACGCCCCTTATCTCACCCAGGCTCTCGACTGCCCAAAGTTGGAGAATTCTCCCTGTTCCCACTGCAGAGCACCCCCCACGACACACACACAGAGTCCTCCTGGTGGTGGGAGGGGAACAGAGGAAAGGACAGAAGACATAAGAGATGAAGAGAAAGGAGGGAGGGATGGAGGAAAAGGTAAAACAAAAAGGACAAACCCTAATGTCCCCAGTGATTCTAAGGGACAAAATCCCAGGTGGGGAATAAAATTCGACCACCTTAAGCTAGTGTTTTCCATGCCTAGAATTCAGCTGGCGCCAGATGCATCAGACTGAACACGTTCCAAACCTCTCGGAGGCTCTTACCTTCTAAACAGGGACGTCTGTTTTCTAGTAAAATCAGGAAAAAGAAAAGAGAAAACTCAAAAGAGGTTCCTCCTGGCACTCATGTACGTGAACCTAAATACTCTCTCAGACCTCAAAGAGAGACCTCGAGAAGGAGACTTGCTGAAGCAAAGCTACAGGGAACACTGAGGTTTCCCTTGCCCTGCGCCCCTGTCCTGCCTGGCTGATGTCAGCATCTCTCTGTGAGGTCACCACCTCCCCAGCACCTTTGACCAATACGCTGAGGTCCTGCAAAAGGCCTTTGTGATGTCACTGCCACACCCACTCCTCCCCTGCAGTGTTAATGTCCTGCCACAGGGCAGACACTTTGGAGGTTTGAGCTACACAAAGAGGAGACACTTAGATCTCAAAAATTAGATGAGATGTTTCAGTCTGAGCTAAGTAGTTGCTGCTCTTAACAATTGCAACACAATAAAATACAAATAAAATAGACTATTTCAGCCATTCTATTATGTCCTAATCTGATCTGAGTAAACATGATAGGACACCTCATCTTATGCACTGCTCCTAGTGACACTCTCCAATAGATCCCCATCCTCCACCTGCCGGGAAGTAGGTAGGGGCGGATTGTTATCCCTACTTGAAAGAGGGAGAAGCTAAGGCTTAGAAAGGAGAATTGACTTGTCTTAGGTCACACAGCCAGTCTGTGGCAGAGTTGGGAATAGGACCCAAGAGCCCTGATTTTCAAACTAACCATCAGATCTTGAATTTCAGACATTGAATGACCTGAAGAAAGTGCTCTCAAGTGAGTTCCAGACCAGCAAGAGTTCATAGTAATTATTCAGCAAGTATTTTAGGAGAACTGGAATGGTAGAGAAAATAATGAACTGCAGAGAAGCAACAAAATTTGTCGAACATATGACTGGTTATGACTATTTACTTGGTCTTAAAAGAAAACAACAGGGACCTGAGTCTCCTCCCTGTCAATAACCCCCTGCTCAGCCAATCAGGGTAGAGACCGAGGGGCGGGAGGATGAGGGTTCTCACCAGAGAGCCCAAAGGATGGCCCAGGTCACCGCTGGGGATCACTGTCTGAGCGCTATTTCAGCCCCACATTTTTCGGTGGACCTCCCACAATGGGAGTTGTAGAGCACCCCCCACGACACACATACACACCCCTCCTGGTGGTGGGAGGGGAACAGGGAAAGGACAAAAGAAGTAAGAGATGAAGAGAAAGGAGGGAGGGAAGGAGGAAAAGGTAAAACAAAAAGGACAAACCTTAATGTCCCCAGAGATTCTAAGGGACAAAATCCCAGGTGGGGAATAAAATTTGGCCACCTTAAGCTAGTGTTTTCCATGCCTAAAATTCAGCTGGCGCCAGATGCAGCAGACTGAACAGGTTCCAAACCTCCCGGAGGCTCTTACCTTCCAAACAGTGACGTCAGTTTTCTAGTGAAATCAGGAAAAAGAAAGGAGAAAACTCAAAAGAGGTTCCTCCTGGTGCTCACATACATGAACCCAAATACTCTCTCAGACCTCAAAGAGAGACCTCGAGAAGGAGACTTGCTGAAGCAAAGCCACAGGGGTCTCTGAGGTTTCCCTGGCCCTGCGCCCCTGTCCTGCCTGGCTGATGTCAGCATCCCTCTGTGAGGTCACCACCTCCCCTGCACCTTTGGCCAATAGGCTGAGTTCCTGCAAAAGGCCTTTGTGATGTCACTGCCACACCCACCCCTCCCCTGCAGTGCTAATGTCCTGCCACAGGCCAGACACTTTGGAGGTTTGAGCTACTCCCTGTGGATCACCCCGCTCAATGAGTGTTCATTCTAGGAAGCAAGCCGGCTAGACCGTAAAACATCACAAGCTGCTCCCAATGCTACACTCGGTTTCTCAGAAATGAGTAGACTTTATGGCCAGAAGAGACAGTTAGAGCATCTAATCTGACCCCCTGCATATCACAGGCCTCCTGTCCACCACAATAGCTACATTTGGGGCAAACACATTCCGGAAAGGCATCTAGTCTTTATTAATGAGATCAAGAGATGGAGAATCCACCACTTTCCTTAGTAGCTTCTTCCTGTGTTCAATCATCCTCGCTGTTGAATATTTGTGCCTTATTTGTCATAGGAATTTGTCTCTTTTCACCTTCCAGCCATTGGGTCTTGTTCTGCCTTTCTCTGCTAGACTAGAGAGCCCTTTAATACCCAGTATTTTCTCTCCATTAAGGCACTTCAACACTTCAGTGAAGTCCCCTTCAATCTTCTTTTGATTAGCTAAACAGGTTGAGCTCTTTCAATAGTTCACTAGAAGGCATTTTTCTCCAGCCCTCAGAACATTTCGTGGCTCTTTCCTGCCCCAGCTCCAATTTCTAGGACCATCTTTTTCAAAGGAGGACACCAACACTGGAGGCCGTATTCCAATATCAGTCTCACTGCTGCTGTGTCACCTCCCTATCCTACTCACGGCTCTGCTCCTACGTCTAATGATGGCTTTAGCCCTGTTCACCACAGCATCACACTGGGAGCTCATGTTGAGTGGCTTCTCCACTCTGGCCCCTAAATCCTTTTCAGAGTCCCTGCTTTCCTGGATACACGTCCCCATTCTGGAGGTGTGGCCGGCGTGCCTTGTGGCTACGTATAGGACCTTGCATTGGGCTCTGCTCAAACTTGTTTTCTTTGAATGGGTCCAGCTGGCCGAATGAGCCAGATCGCTCTGTATCACTGCCCTCTCCCCATCAGGAATTACCACTCTGCCTGTATTTTGTCACCCCCCAATCTTATCCGCAGTGATTGTATGTTTTCTCCCAACAATTATTTTAAAAAATTAGTCCTTGAGAGCTTCTTCAGACCCTTAGTACCCAGGACCTGCTCCCCACAGCACAGTGAGAAAGGCCGTCCAGCCCTGCTGGTACATGGGGGATAAGCACAGAACAAACGTACCTTTAGGAGCTGTGTTGTCCATAGGCTCTGAACAACATGTGGGGGTCAGCAGATTACAAACGCACGACAGACCTGTAGTGTAGACAGGTCCCAACTGTGTCTCGGTTTCCCACCCTGTAAAATGGGGAGAACAAACAAAACCTTGATTAGCTCCATTTGATAGCTGGGGAAACCGAGGCACCCAGTGGTGCAGAGACTCGCCTATGGTCCCAAAGCCAGGAATAGAAAACAGCAGATCTGATAGCCAGGCCTGGGACCTAACCCTGGTTTTCCTGGCCTTGCTGCTCTAAGTTTAGTCACAGCCTCCATGTCTTTTCCCCCGTGTCCCTTAACCCCAGGTCACTGCAGAAGAGAGATTTTCTGGTAGCCAGCTGGCTCTCCTGCATGTGGATGTCGTTCCAAAAGACGTGCTCTGGCTCAGTCCCATGCTATGGTTGGCTGAAGGAACCACTTGGTCACATTCTAGGCCCTGAGTTATACAGGAGGGGCGACTAGATGCACATAATGGTCCTTTCTGACCTGAACCTCTATCAATTGCTACATTTTCTGCTGCTAGGAAGAGAACTCTGGACCTATTTTCTCTCATTCACTTTCAGTCGGAATAATTTCAATCCAGGCCAAAGGATTTCCTCTTCCATTGTGTCTTCAGCACCTTTGGGAGCAACCAGTTACTGTTACCCACAGATTTCCAGTTTCAACCTGTCCCAGGGTGAGATGGCCAGGAAAGGGGTTGGAGCTCAACTGCACCTGGCCCAGGTGATGCAGCTCCCTAGGGTGAAGGGAATAAGTGTGGGGGTCACGTAACAAGACGCAGCCTGTGACTAGGACCCAGCCCTGCTGAGAGATAGAAGGGCAGCCGGTGCTCAGCCAGGAGAGAGACCCCAAGGGAAGCAGGCATGGGAGGGGCTTGGAGCGTCCTTTAAAGGTCAGGGACAAGCTGGGAAGGGGCCAGGCTGAGCACTAAGGACAAGGCCGTAGGAGGGAAAGACAGGGCAGTTTAGGAGATGGGGCAGATAGTCCAGTTGGTTTCGGCTCCCAGGACCAGACACCCAGAGGTGAAGGTGATTGTCAGGGCTTCTGTCCTTCTTCCCCAGTGTAGATTTGATAGTGGAGAAGACTGATGCCGTAAGGGGGAAGTGAGTTACCCCAAGGTCACCCAGTGAGTTTATATCACGAATGCATACTCGGAAGGATCCAATAGAAACATGGATTTTCCAGTCTCTTCTTTCTAGGAGTCCCCAGGGCTAAGGTAAAACCCCTGCTGCCCCTCCCCATTCTGCTCATCTCCAAGATGTGCTGGAGTTTGTCTGTGCTGGGGGGTGCTGTCAGCAGGATCGAGAGCTCGTCATCCATGTTCTCTGGGCAGGCCTTGCTCAGAGCCTGCCAGCGGAGGGAGACCAGGGGTCAGGAGGCTGCATTAGCACCGGTGTGCCATTGACCAGGAGCTGGCTGAGGTAAGCGCCGCCTGGCCGGAGCTCGCACCCAGAAACCCTGCCCCAGGTCAGAACCCCCTCCCACACCCAAATTCCCTCCCAGACCCCACACCCGGCACCCCAACCCCCTGCCCCAGGTCGGAACCCCCTCCTGTACCCTAATCCCTCCCAGACCCCACACCCCCACCCGCACCCCAATCCCCTACCCCAGCCCTGAGCCCCCTCCCGCACCCAAACTCCCTCCCAGAGTCCGCACCCCAACCCTCTGCCCCAGCCCGGATCCCCCTCTGGTACCCCAAACCCCTAATCTCCAGCCCAATCCCAGAGCCCGCATCCCCACCGGAGCCCTCACCCCTCCCTGCATTCCAACCCCCAGCTCCAGCCCAGTGAAAGTGAGTGAGGGTGTGAGAGCGAGCGACTGAGGGAGGTGGGCTGGGCTGGAGTGAGTGGGGGTGGGGCCTTGGGGAAGGGGCATGAAAGGGGTTGGGTCAAGGGCGTTTGGTTTTGTGCAAGTAGAAAGTTGGCAACTCTGTTTAAGGACCTTTGAAAAGCAGCCTCCTTAGCACCGCTCCTGATACCAGGGGCCAAGGCGCCCCCGGACATGAGAACCACAATAGGCCAGAGCAAAACGCTGCGTTAGAAATCGGAGCTCAGGCTGCCAAGCGAACGATAGCTGACAGACAGGAGATGCGGGAATTAAGGTTGTGCCTTCAGCCAGCAACTGGTGTTCATCCGTTTGCACCACACACACACCTGTAGCCAAGGCCACTATTTCCTTGTCTGTCTGCCTGTTTAGCGTCTCTCGGTCCTTACTGTGCCCATCACCGTGGTGTCTGAGTGGCAAACCAAGGGTTTGACGTGTGCATATGAAACTGCCTGACTGGAAGGACGTGGTTTGGTGTGGATCAGTGACTGCTGGGGCGATTGGTGGCAGAAGGCTCTGAGGGCCTGTCTCATTCCGACCTGGCTCATTCCAATGGCTTCTACAGCTGAGAGCAGCCCAGTCTCCTTCCTGGGTCCGACGCAAACCAGGAAGTACAGGACCACGGTTAATAAGAGCAGCTCAAAAGATCATTTTCGCTGAGCCCAGCCCTGCACAGATTTCCAGCTTAGGTTTGCATTTTCAGCAAAAGTTCTTCTTGATTATTTTCTCCCAACCCCCTTCTGCCTCCATAATAGCCAGCCACCCCGTCAGTCGCATCCTGGGGCGCTCCAGGGACAGCGTGTGTGCGTGTATGTGTACGTCTGTATATATGTGTATGTGTACATGTGTGTATGTATGTGTGTATGTGTATGTGCACATGAGTGTGTGCACATGTGAGTGTGCGTGTGTATGTGTGTACATGTACCCCAGTCAGATGTATACATCTGGATTTCCTTTGAAAGAATTTTCCAATTGAGCTGATCAAGTGCAATGGCAAAGCACCCAATTCCTCTGCCCCCCAACTGCCTTCGCTGCTTTAACGTACAACCTGCTCCGCTGACACCTCTGACTCCTGAAAGCCCTAACGCTCCAGGGGAGCAGGCCGTGCCCTGCCCTGCCCTGGCTGCCCCGGGTGTTACCTCGGAGGGAATCGTTCCAGATTCCAATGGGTGGCAGGTCCAGGGAAGAGCCTTATCTGGGGGGAGGCTGTACCAGACCCGCCCGACCCAGGCAGGCTCCCAGGTACTCTCTGCTCGGGGCTGATAAGGCTCCTTAGCAGTTTCTCTCCAAACAAATTCCAGTTCAAGACACCTGAGAGCTCCACAGCAGGGCAGCATCCCCAGAGCGCAGCAGGGTGGGGGTTAGGGGGAGCAGTCGGTAGCAGCACCTGCCCCTCGTACGGCAGGAGCGAGAAGTGCCAGCCTCTCTGCACAGAGCAGCAGCGTTCAGCCTGGGCCAGACGTGCTGCGGTGATGGGTAAGAGCGGGCTCGGAGAGCCAGAGGGTCTGTGGGGCAGCGCTGGGCCCTTCTGCTCCGCACTCGGGCTGGGTTGGCGAGTTCAGCTGGGATTGGAACCCACCAGCACTTGTGGGTGTGAATGTGGGGCTGGAACTCAACGTGGGGCGCTCCCACCTCGCCTGGGGGCGACTAGGGGGAAGGGCAGAGAGAAACCTGGGCTGAGACCCCAGCTCCAGGGAGACAGTCACCCCGGCCCAGCTGGGTTAAATTGCCCAGCTGTGTGACAGCCCCCCCATCCCCGAGGGGTTCCCCCCCCCGGTATGTCACAGCAGGATAATGTGCGTATTGAACGGCAGGGGTTGCCAGAGACTGGCTGGGAGAGGCCTTTGGGGATGGAGGAAGCAGCACTAAGGTACATGCCAACCTCCCTACAGAGGAGGGGTCGTGCCCCGCAGGTGTGGGGCAGGGAGCTGGGACACTGCGCGGTGGGTCATTGTCTGGCCCAGGCCCTTCCTAGCCGGAGGCTGAGGCCGAGGCATTTCCTTCAGGTCACCTTCCGCTGCAGCTGGGCCACGGGCCCCCATAGCCACTAGCCCAGCCAGGGATCCCAAGTGGGGATTGTCACGGCTGGCTCCTCCCTCCCGCCAGCAGCTCTTCACTGCCAGGGAATTCCTGAAATCCTGTGCGCCCCTCCCCCACCCACCTCCTGGGGCTGTGAGTGCCCCGCCGGACAGCCCCCCCAGAGCTCTGAGTGCCCCTGACCAGCCCCCCTCCACCTCCTGGGGCTCTGAGTGCCCCTGGCCAGTCCCTCCCCTCAGCCCCCCCCCACATCCTGGGGCTCTGAGTGCCCCCCCCCGGATAGCTCCCCCCCCAGGGCTCTTAGTGCCCCTGGCCAGTCCCTCCCCTCAGCCCCCCCCACTTCCTGGGGCTCTGAGTGCCCTCAGCCAGTCCCCCTCTCACACCCCGGGGCTGAGTGACCTTGGCCAACCCCCGTCCCTTCAGGAGGAACTCCCAGTACCCACCCAGCCCCCACACCTCAGGGTTCCCCTCCCTGCGGCTCTGTGGCCACCCCCTCACCCCCCGTCCGTGGGGTTCTCATTACCCACCCTTCAGGCCTCCCCAGGGCTCTCAGTGCCCCCCCAGCCCCAATCTCCATTTTCCCTTTCTCTCCCCCACTCTCCCGCCCTCCCCTGCCCGGTTATTTCCATGGCACAGGGGTGTCTCTGTGGGGCGGGAACATTTCTCCAGGGCGAATCCCAAACTCCTCAGCACCCATCCCCCTCCTGGGAGTCTCTGTCCCAACGGGGCCAGTTCCTAGCATCTCCTCTCTGCCCCATGCATGCCTGGCCGGTGGCCGGCTGCCCAGCCAGACTGACGGGCGAGGGCGGCAGTGCCAGGCTGTGCTGGGCGAGGCGGGAGGCTCCAGCAGTCCCAGCTCTCGGTTGTGCCGTTCCCGGGCAGAGGGAACTGGGAGTCGCGGCTCCTGAAGGGCGGGTTTGTGTTCCCAGCTTCTCACCGGCTCTTCCCTTTTGCAGCTGCCCGGTGCCCTCGTCTCCTGCTCCTCGCCGGCCTGCTGGCCCTGTCAGCCCCAGTTCTCACCCTGGAAATACACAACCTGAACATCTTAAAGGGATCCACCCATGCAATCCGGAACATCCACCCAAAGCACCTGAAGGCAGGTGTGTCATGTGTCTGCTTTTATAGCCCTCCCCCCTGGCCCTAGGGGTCCCTGCCAGCCCTGGGGCCCCAGGACGTCACTCACTGGCTGCCTGGGGATTATGGAGGCCTGAAGCCACTGGGAGAAATTACAATCCAACCGTAGCTCTCTATTCAAACCACGCTGAGCTCTTTGGCGGTTTGAGGGAGGGGAGGGAGGTAGGTTCGGGGGCGCACAGGGGCTGGCCCATTGCAGTGCAGGGAGCAGCACGGGACAAAGCCAGGAGGTGCTGGTTGCCTTGGGCAGCAGAGGGGGTGTGGAGGAGTGAACTGGTGCAGCCTGGGCCCGAACCAGGCAGGGGCAGAGATGTGGGTGCTCGGGCAGCAGGGCGACTGGTGCAGAATTAACACAGAGCTCGAGCTAGGCAGGGCAGGGCTGTGCAGAGCTTGAGGGGAGGCGCGGGGGCTGGAAGCTGCTGCAGGAGGAGTTGCAGAGCCAGGGAAGGGACTGGAAGGCACAAGGTGGTGTGGGCAGAGCCACGGGAGCGGGCGGTGAGTTTGGTGCCAGACTGGAGGGGAGCAGACAGAAGCCAGGTAGAGCGGTGAGGGGGGTTTGCAGAAGTGTGGGCAAAAGAACGGTTTGTCCTGGATGAGGGTTTCAGGGACATGGAGAAGGGGAGGCGAATGCACTGCTAACACTCTCTGGTGCTTGGGAGACAGTCTCTGACAACCCCTCATATCACGTGGATCTCCCAATTCCTGTCCCTACAGATCAGGGGAAAGGGAGCCTGCGGCACAGCCGAGCCAGTGACCCACAGTTACCAGAGGCCCACGGTAAGAGTATCCCACACTTCACCTATCCACGCCCTGCAGAAATGAGATGCAAGAACAACAAGAAGCAACAGAGAGTCCTGTGGCACCTTTAAGACTAACAGAAGTATTGGAGCATAAGCTTTCGTGGATGAATGCCCACTTCATGAGACGCAAGATTCACCCACGAAAGCTTATGCTCCAATACTTCTGTTAGTCTTAAAGGTGCCACAGGACCCTCTGTTGCTTTTTACAGATTCAGACTAACACGGCTACCCCTCTGATATGAAGAACAACAGGAGTTATTCACACAGCTTCTCCCTGCAGGGCACAACAAGGCATTGGGA
Source organism: Chrysemys picta bellii (assembly GCF_011386835.1). NCBI lineage: Eukaryota > Metazoa > Chordata > Testudines > Emydidae > Chrysemys > Chrysemys picta. Next base: position 24,164,098 of record NC_088809.1, read on the forward strand.
TGCATTGTCTGACCGGGCCAGAGGGGAATCCCCAGGGATGGCAGAGGGTGGGAGGGTGTGGGGGAAAGGGCTTGATACACACAGGCTGTAACATGTCTTGCAGAGGAGAAGCTTTGGGTCATGATCTTTCTGCAGGGAAAGTGGCACCACTGATAGACTGTGTGGGATCCAGGACCCACTGGGCCGTGTCCCTCACTACTGCAGGTGTGGGGAGTTTGCAGCCAAAATTTGGGATGAGTGGCAAGATCCTTTGACTCCACAGACTCCTCCTTTCCCTAGCAGCTGGTGTCGGTGGCCTCAGCACACACGCCCTGTTGGAGAGCCCTTGGCACAGGAATTTGCTGAGAGCTGAGGGGGTGCAGAACCCGCTGCTGTAAGATACAGTCACCCCACAGGACACACGGTGCTGTTAGCTTGCAGTGTCCCACGCATCGTGTCTGCCGTGTTAAACACCTCCTCGAAAACCCCTGCAGAGTATGAACAGGGGCCTGTTTGTCTTCTGGGAAACCTACGTGTGCACGTGCAAAGTAGCTAGTTAGAGAATAAACTGCCCAGGAGTGGGTGACAGGACCTAATGCCAGGGCTGTGCCAGCAGATTCGGGCTCAGTGTCTGCATCCGTTGTTGAAGCCTCTTTGACAATGGGCTGGCAAAGCATGCGGGGTGTCAGTGCAGACACTGCTGTCTGTGGCACACCGGAGGGGCCCTTTCTCACTGACCCAGGGTGGGAAGAGCTGAGCAGGGTTCTGTTCCACGGGGTTTAGTGAAAGCGATCTCTCTCTTGTGCACAGTCTGGCCCAAGGACTGCAGCGAGATAACCTGGAACAGGGTCAGTGGCGTCTTTGTCATCCAGCCCACAGGATTCCACCAGATTGTCGTTTACTGTGACTTGAACAGCACCAGTGAGGGCTGGACGGTCCTCCAGCGGAACCGGCGCGACACACAGATCACCTGGGCTGAGTCCTGGAGCACCTACAAGTACGGCTTTGGCAACGTGCAGGATGACTACTGGCTGGGGACGGAGTACATCTATCGGATCGCCAAGCAGAAGGTCTACCAGGTCAGGTTTGTCATCCACGATTCATCCGGCACCATGAAATACGCAGACTACAACCTCTTCGGTCTGGAAGACGAGTCCAAAGGCTACAGGCTGAGGCTGGGCTCTTACACTGGGACTGCAGGGGATGCCATGACTTCAAACAATCCTAGCACCGTGCATGACAACATGAAGTTCTCTGCTAAAGACCTGGATCAGGACACTTCCAGTGGGAACTGTGCATCTAGCTATGAGGGGGGCTGGTGGTACTCGGCTTGTCATTCTGTTCGACTGAACGTCAAAGGGAGCATCACTTGGGGTAGTTTCTGTAGTGGGAACTGCCAAGCCTCCGCCATCCTCATCAAACCAGCGTCCTACTGTTAGTCACCCCTTCCCCACCCTCCTGTCTGCAGTGAGGCCAACCTCTGCTCCACGAAGGGAGGGAAAAGGGTCAGCGTGTGTCATGGCCAAACCTCACACCCAACTCAGAGGGGAAGTATCATGTTTATCCAAAATGGGGCAACTTTCTCTTTTCTTTTCTTCCGTGCACTTTCCGAGCTAATCTCTGCTGGGCACTTGTGCTTTGCGTTGACTTGACTTAGTGATATTCGTAATCAGAAGAATCATTTGCAAAACCTGCAGTATCCAGATGTAGAAGCTCCGAGAAGAGTAAATGCCTCGGATCCGTAGTGACTTTTCAGTGTCTTTTGCTCTCAGACTCATGCGCAGTTCCAGAGGTCACAGGGGTGGGGAAATCCAGAAACACCGAAGGGTTTTTATAAACACCCGCTCTACTGCTCATTAGCAGGGATTAAAGCTTCACATTAAAAAGGCATTTTAAATGTGGTGGCCCCAGTTGGTAACTTTCTGTTCCCTGCCACTTACTCTCTGCTGTGCTCTCGTGGGCACCGTACTGCGTAGATCCATTCCCAGTATTCTCAGCCATCCTGCCTTGGGGGAGTTGGGCTGGCAGACCTGGCTGGGTTCCTTGCCCCACAGTCTTAGGGGTCTGCAGGTTGCTGTGAGGGAATTTTCGGCAATGGCCTAGCAGGATTTGAAAGCCAGGCCTGCACGTCTGACGATATCTGGGTAGCTGCAGCAGTGGCCTGAGGGGCCCTTTAATCAGTACCTTGAATTACTGTCCACGTGTGCAAGTAGGTCCGAGTCCAAAGCCAGTTGATAACAGGCAATCTTCCATTGACTTCAGTGGGCGTTGGATCAGGCCCTAGTGTAGGGTTGTTGGGATGGGCCTGTTGCTCTCAACTGCACCAAAAGTAACTCCTTGGGCCACCAGTCCTTTCTCACGTTTGGAGGAGGAGAGACTGGGATGCTGGGAGAGGAGACTATGGGCTACCTGCTGTCGATACAATACCCAGAGAGAGCCTGTGGGGCAGACACGGGGTGTATTCCACTCCCACAGCAGGCGGAGCCGCTCCTCAGCCTGAGAATCAGGGCTCTGCCCCCAGCTTTGCCTGGCCATGTGCTTCAGTGAAGAGGTCACAGACCCAGGGGCTGTCTCCTGTAAGGGCTGTTGCTTGCTGGCCGCAGTCAGACAGTCACATAGCAACAAGCAAAAATGGGGGGAGGGATTTTCCAAAGGTCACGAGTTACTTAGGAGCACAGAGCCCATTGAAAGTCAATGAGCAGGGCTGGATTTGGGGATGGGCAACCGCCCAGGGTGCAATGGTCCAGGGAGGCTCCGTGGTCAGGGGGCTGTCCATGCCCGTGGGACCCATGTGTGTGGGGAGGCCTGGGCAGTCGGAGAGCGGCGGCTGCTGGCCGGGCACCCAGCTCTGAAGGCAGTGCCGCCGTCAGCAGCAGCGCAGAAGGAAGGGTGGCATGGTAGGGTGTCTTGTCACCCTTCTGCAGGGAGTGGAGCTGGGGCGGCTGCGGCTGCGGCTGGGGCACGCAGCTCGAGCCTGTTCACCTCAGCCAATCTCCGGCCGAGCCGGGAGCCAGGCCCTCCCCATCCTCCTTGCCCGGTGCTCCAAAAGGCAGCGACCCCCGGCCACAGCGGGAGTCGACCTCACGGAGATGCTACCTGCTCCCTCAGGGCTACTGCTGCTCTATAGGGAGCTCATCCCCCCCACACCCTGGGGCCTGTCTGCTAGGGTTACCATATTTCCACAATCAAAAAGAGGACAGGGGGGAGCCCCGCTCTAGCCCCGCCCCCACCCTGCCCCGCCCCCATCCACTCCCTCCCACTTCCCACCCCCTGAGTGGAGCCAGGGAACCTGAGAGCAGCCCACAGTCTGTATCCCCACCCCCAGGGAATGCCGCCCAGGGTAGGTGGAGAGTCCGGGCCTCCCCACTGTGACTTGGGCTCCCTGGGCAGCTCTTACCACAGGCCAGCTTCCGGCCAGGCCTGGGAGTGGAGCCTTGGGGGGAAGAGGAGGACCAAGGGGCAGGACCCCATGGTGAGGGGAGCTGGGGAGACCAAATGTTCTTTGTACCCAGCTCCCCAATAAACCTTAATCGGCCTCTGGGTGGTGTGGGCAGAGCCACGGGAGCGGGCGGTGAGGTTGGTGGCTGCATTTGGGCCAGACTGGAGGGGAGCGGCCAGGAGCCAGGTAGAGCAGCTAAGGGGAGTCTGGGTTAGTCGAAGTCATGACACCCGCACATGGATCAGGAGCAGTGCTTTGAGGACTGGCCCTGCCTCCATAGCCCTGATTGGCTGGGGATGGGCACACAGGAGAAGCTGGCCTCCCGCCCCGTCCCTCAGAGCCTTGGCTGGCTGGAGAGCTGGCAGGAAATCCTGCCTCTCCTGCCTGCTGCCAGCTCTTCTCCCACCCTTCGAGAAGGGGCTGTCGGAGAGACATGTGCTGTCCCTGGAGGGACACAGCAGGGCCCAAGGGAGCCTGAGCTCAGGGCTGGGGGCTGGGCCCAGGGAGCCGCCCTGCGCATGTGCGAACGGGCCCTGGCCCAGAGGGAAGGAGCCTGTTGGTGCCCGATGCAGGCAGAGCCTATCAGGCCTCCGGCCCCCTCCTGCTGATGGTTCTTGGCAGCGACGCGGAGCTGTGGCCAGGCTGAGGAGGGTACCAGGGTGGGTCTCTGCTCTGGAGGGATTCTGGGTGAATTCCTGCCTCCCCGCGGGTGTCAGAGTTTGGAGCAATCCAGCAGGGAGAGGCGCCCCAGTGCCCAGCGGATAACTGAGGCCTACAGCTGGGCCAGCGGAGGGACAGGGAGGCGAATGTGCTGAGAATACGCCCAGCTGTGGAGCTGGGAATATCCTCTGTAAAGCCCTCACGTCACTCGGCTCTCTCCTCCCCACACAGATCAGGGGAAAGGGAGCTTCCGGCGCAGCAGAGCCAGTGAGATGCGGGTAGCCCAGGGTAAGTGGTAAGTGTGTCCCGCTTGCATTGTCCCCCCTCACAGGGGTGAAACACACACACACACACCCTGCAGAGATCTGGGAGCAGAGTGCCAGCGGTGAGAATTCCCTCCAGCACAGCTATGGGGACATCAGTCTGGCGTGAGGCTAGAGACCAGAGCTCACCTCCAGGACTCCTCAGTGCAGCCTGATCTGGCCAAGACGCAGCTGCTATTCCTCGGCGGAGGAGTTGGGAAGGAGGCTAAGGAAAGATTTTATGGAAACTCCACTGTGATCGTAACTCTGAGCGGGGTTTTGTTCCATGAGGTTTTGTTCTTGACAACTTGTCTTGTTTTGCCCACAGCCTGGCCCAAGGACTGCAGCGAGATAACCTGGAACAGGGTCAGTGGCGTCTTCGTCATCCAGCCCACAGGACTCCATCAATTCGAGGTCTACTGAGAGCTGAACAGCACCAGCGAGGGCTGGATGGTTCTCCAGCGGAACCAGCATGACACACAGATCACCTGGGCTGAGTCCTGGAACCCTGTCCCACTCCTGCACAGCCAGGGGGAGGGGAGGAAAGAGGCCCCTGGTGCTCCCATGCCACCTGGCACAGGGCCTGGCTCTTCATCTCTACATCCGTCCTGCCCCTGCAGTCAGCAGGGCCCAGTTCTCTGAGGGGATCAGTGCCCCCTCCCTCGGCATCACCGTGGAGCTGCTCCGTGTGACACCATCATTCAGCTTGTGCCGATCAATCCTTTCATAGGAAACATTTGAAAATACTCTGGTTTGAAATCTCCCGGCTCCCTCCCAATCCGGGGCTCCTGGCCGGCCCCTGCCTGTCGCCACGGGCAGCTTCTCACACTCCCCTCAGAGCACACGTGGGGATGGGGTCCTGGGACGTTAGACAGTGGTCTGGCCAGCGAAATCCCTGTTCTTTGTTCCTGAGCCGCACCTGGCACTGATGCCAGTCCCATTCCCAGGCCGTGAGGTTACACACAAGCTGCCAACAGAAAAGGGGCATGTTCATCTTCCCTCTTCAGCAGCATTATCTGATCCCACTGCACCCTGCAGAGCCACAGTGAGCCAGGGAGGCTGGCTGGGCAGCACGGGGCGTGGGCTGGGCCCTGGGAGACAGGCTACGGGCGGAGCAGGGGTGGGGGCAGGCAGGGCTAAGCAGGGCTCTGGAAATCTGGGGGGAGGATGTCTGTGTGTAGGGGGATGGACGGGGGAGCCTGACTGTGGGACTGGCCCGAGCTGGGAATCTGGGCTGGGCAACAGTGACTGTCTCCACAGCAAGGCAACTAGGGCTTCCCATAGGGTTGTGCCAGGGAACAGAGGCTGCAGCTTCAAGCAACCATGCACGGGGCTCCCCAGAACCACAGGTTCCCCGACAACCCTGGTTCAGTCCTCCAGACACTCCTCCCCCAATGCTCTTCTCTCCCATAATTCCCCTTACCCCGGTCATCATCTTGCCCCCACGTTCCCAATCGCCCCGCCTGGCTCCCCAGCTCCCCTCCCCTCTGGGCTGCTGTGAGCACGGAGCCGCGGAGCGAGCTCTTAGCTGGCTGCTCCAGGGGGCACTGTCCTGGCAGAGGGAACTGGGAATCGCGGCTCCTGAAGGGCGGGTTTGTGTTCCCAGCTTCTCACCGGCTCTTCCCTTTTACAGCTGCCCGGTGCCCTCGTCTCCTGCTTCTCGCCGGCCTGCTGGCCCTGTCAGCCCCAGTTCTCACCCTGGAAATACACAACCTGAACGTCTTAAAGGGACCCACCTGTTGACGTCACTGGGCATCACCCTAGGTAACTCGGGAGGGTAGACGACCATAAGTGTCAATGAAGCCTTCCTGCACTAGGCCTAAGTGAACCAAACTCTCTCCTTCCATGTTGAAACTCTAAAAAGTTTAGACCTCAAACGCCAGGTGCAATTGGAATGTGTAAGCAGCCCGCTATCAGTGGTAACCCCCCTTACCGGTACCAAGCGGTAATCATGAGGCCTGCAGACCTCTGGCTGAAAGGGGAGGTAACGAATCAAAGAAAAGGGACAAGGTAATAATTCAAGAAGTGTTACTAACCAGCTAAACTTATAGCTGCCAAAATAATCTAACTGCTTCAATGTAATTGCTATTTGCTTAGTAACTATTACCAGGGACGGGAGGGGTAAAGGGAGGAATGGGGTGGGGGGAGGAAGGGAGGGCTAGAGGGGGATGGGGGGGGAGGCTTAACTGCAAAATGTATAGAAGAAAAAAAACTGTTTCTGTTGATGTGCTTGATCTGAGACATGCCAGTCTCCTAGCACCGCTTTGAGATCTCAAATAAACTTTGTTTGCTTCTCCCCCTGGTGTGTTTATTGGCGCGAAGCACACCGGGCAACGAACCCCGCTGTTGCCGTCCTCGGGCACTCTGTGCCGGCAACAGTCTTGGCGCCCAACGTGGGGCTCGACGCTGAAATTTAGCCTTGCCCGGACCCCTCTCGGAGGTCGACGGATTACGGCGACGACCGACGCCCAGCGCGCACCGGTGACTTTACCGGGGGCCTCGGCGGAGACGTGGTTTGGTCGACCCCAGAGGGCACAACAGTGCAACGCGCTCGAGCAGTGGAGAAGAAGCTGCGGGCGATGGTGGGGAACCGGTCCTGTGGATAAGGTAGGAACAGTCCAGTGGGGACTTTACCTGTTTTGACCTGGGGACGCCCAGAGTCTCCCTAGAATATGGGGCAGGGACAAAGTACTGCAGGCAGGGCAAGGTGTACGCCCTTAGAATGCATTCTGGTGAACTGGAAAGTGTTTGAATCGGATCCGTTGATTAAAAGTAAACTGAAAAGATTCTGTACAGTAGACTGGCCTCAATATCAGCTAGAGGACCAGGAAAGGTGGCCACCGGAGGGATCACTTAATTATAATACGATCCTTCAATTGCTTCTGTTTTGTCAGCGTACGGGTAAATGGAATGAACATATGTATGTACAGTTGTTTATGTTGTTAAAAGATAGGTCAGATCTTTTGCAAAGGTGTAATTTGACTCCGACAGGTTCGGTAGTAACTACTGTTAGTCCCCAGAACCCTCCCCCGGTTGTGATGGCAGTCGGTGTCCCCTTCGGCTCCAACACCCCCACCATATAAAGACAGGGTGCCTCGGGCTCCAGAGATTGCCCCCTCGGTGGGATTCTATCCATTAGTTACTGAGACCATGGTGGCCCGCCCAGGATCACAAAAACGCCCGGCCACTACTATGCAGGTCTATGTGCACGTGCCTTTGAACCCGGTGGACCTAGCAGCCTTTAAGGCACAGGCAGGGGAATTCTCTACGAACCGAAGCAAGTTTATCTCGGTCTTTGATGGTCTTTTTACAGCCTGGCTAGCTGTAAACCTGACTGGGATGATTGTAATGTCCTTATGCGGACCCTGCTGTCTGAGGTGGAGCGTAATCAGGTTGTGTCTAAAGCAAGGGAGGAGACACAGCGGAGACATGATCTGAATCCAAATCACGTCCCGGTGCCCGCGGACATGGTCCCCCTAGCAGATCCCGGGTGGAACCATAATGACCCTGTGGGCCAAACCCGTCTCACCTCCTACAAGGAGCTGCTTTTACATGGCCTCCGACACTCGGCTGTCTGACATAACAATTGGGCTAAGCCTTATGAGCTAGTACAGGAGCCAAAAGAGAGTCCGGTTGCTTTTCTGCAGCGTATTCGGGATACCATCAGGCAAACTACTACTGCAAACCCCGCTGAACGGGAAACTGAGGCAATCATAAAGGGTATCTTTACCAGCCGTGCGGCCCCTGATATTAAAAGGAAACTACAGAAAAAGGAGGA